>NC_084909.1:19801042-20401042 GCF_949316345.1 Pungitius pungitius
GACTGCGTGTCCTTTACTGAGAGTTCAGCACCAGGAGAATAATGACGCATTTCTAATTACAGAACCTAGCGTTCTGTGCCACTCAGCAGCAACCGGCTGGGGGGGGGGCAAATCTGGGAGTCGCTTCTGCTGAGGATTGCCGCACACAGTGCACGTGCACGCGCATGTGCACGAGCGCTGGCGTGCACGCGCACTTCTGGTGTTGGTACTGAATGTCGCGCACACAGAAACCAACAGGGAAGGTCTCGCACCTCACACAGAATTGTCCCGGCTCATTTGCGAGCTCTGAAAGCATCAAGAAATCACTGAGAAACAAACGCATGAGTCACAAAACACCCCAAAATATCGCCTCCATGGAAGGACGTGACAAACACAGAATTGACGTTCACTCTCGAGGGAATAATCTTTCTAAGCAAATAAGTGTGTTTGCACCTTTTGCCTAACTGCTGTATATTTGACAAATATGTTCCTACAGACGGTCTGAGGAGATGTTGGCGTGGTGGGTGGGACGTGGGACGGGAAGGAGAGGGCTGATCGTCCATTCGTCCCAAAACCCGTCCTTGGCTTAACCAACACGTCGGGTGTAAAAGCTGCAGCCTTTATAAGTGACATATTTAACAGTGAAAGCGAGGCTAATAGGGAAAGAATCCAAAGGCCATTATTCTTTAGCCATCACAATGTACAATCAGCATTTACTTCATAATGGTGAGATAAAGGGGGGGTGTATTGCCGTATTAAGCTAATCCAGCTATCAGTGGTTATTACTTGCTTGTAATAACAGAGAATGTCCATTGGAGGGTAAGGTGGTCCACACTGAGACATTATCACAGCAGACTTGCCTTCGGCCTCCAAGCCGAGCTTCATGGAGGTGACTTTTTAGAGCGTCTCAGGCGGCTTTGTTGAAGGACACTAAAAAGAGAGACGAGGTAATAGCAGGAAGCTGCTCGGCATTGTTCGATGCTTTTCTTTATTTCCACCGAGCTTTCACTGTGCACTGATAGCTTTAGCTCATGAGTTATTATTTTCCATTCAGGCTATTTTCAATGTTATCTAAAATAAATTACATATCTGAAAGCCTTAGAATGGGGGCTGTTTTTTTGTCCCGCGATTTCTACAGCAACACAAAAATGTCCTGCTTTGTTATCTACAATTGTGTCATTATTAATTGCTTTTTGCCATTATAAGAATACATCACCCGTCAATCAAGCCCTCCCTGCAGTTAAATCCATTTGCAATTGTGTCAGATGGAATGTGCCAGAACCCGGTTAGGACAGGATTACTGGTCCCACATCCAACTGAGTGCAAGCTTTTTTGTCTTTTTTTTTCCTGTGTTTTTATAATCCCCCATAGAGTGAGCAAGTCTTTCAGAACAGAAACGCTATCCTTCTCATTAGATGTTGGACGTGGATAATAAAGTAAATCCCGGGACGCCTGGACTAATGGGACTTCTTGCTCCGCAGGTGTGTTTGCAACATCGACTGCTCCCACATCAGCTTCAACCCGGTGTGCGCCTCGGACGGCCGTTCCTATGACAACCCCTGCCAGGTGAAGGAGGCGTCCTGTCAGAAGCAGGAACGCATCGAGGTCAAGTACCTGGGCCACTGCCAAGGTCAGACCCACACACACACACACACACACACCACATTAAATCTCCCTCCATCCATCTTTTCCATTCAATCACATTTCAGGAATAGTGCAGAAATAATCCCCAAATCCCACAAGGTCTTCGCTGCTATGTATATTGATAATTTAACAGACTGATAATCCCCTCTTTGCGGTGTACAGTATCTGTTCTTTGGGGGCAGTATTTGTTTGCACCGGTACCAGGGATAAAGTCATTTTATTAATCGCTGTGGTTAAATCCCAAAACCGAGTTATACGGCTAATCCACATGGGGAGAAGAAAAGTCGCTTGGGAAAAGTTTTTTATTTTATTTGAGGGGGGGGGGATCTACCAACACTTTTTCCTTTGTTTTAACTCATACGGCGGACTGACAGAAAGAGATGGTCTCGCTCCAATCTGGATTGTTAGCGGCCTTCATTGTGTTCGGGTACATTTGTGAGCACTTGATTGGCTCTGCGTCCACCGAGGGGACAATTGATCGAGATGTGGGGAGCGAGATGAAAGCTTTTGAGGAGTAATGGGGAGTAAAGTAATCAGGGCTAACCAGCTGTGGAACACAAAGAGGAATCTGTATTCCCCCACGTTGGCCCCTTCGGGTCGAGGCGCCCCGGTCGATGCCATCGCGGCGTTCTCTTTCAATCAGGAGAAGTGCAGAGAAACAAGAGGGGTTTGGACCTGTGGAAAAGTGCTCCGCCCCCGGGGGTCACTTTTCATATTTCACTATAGGAAACAGTGCTTTCTTTCTATGCTATTATTCTTCCGCTGGCGTTCCGAGAGCCAATAAAAAAAGACAAATAAATACGGGACAAAAAAACAAATTGCATCATAAAACGGGGAAATTCTTCACAGACTTAAGGGGAATAAATTCACGGACCACTGAGTGAAATCAATTGCAATAAAATGATAGTAATTGTAAGGAGATTTTCTCCAGCCATTGTGAAAAGAGAAAGTCAATGTGGCGTCGATAAGGTGAGCGAAGAAGCCATTATTCGCTCTGATCTTTTCCGCCCAGCTCTGCTCCACCTCACCCTTTGTTCAGAGGAGATCTCACGTGCACGCACACACACACACACCAGGAGAACCCTTTGTTCAGAGGAGATCTCACGTGCACGCACACACACACACACACACCAGGAGAACCCTTTGTTCAGAGGAGATCTCACGTGCACGCACACACACACACACACACACCAGGAGAACCCTTTGTTCAGAGGAGATCTCACGTGTACGCACACACACACACACACACACCAGGAGAACCCTTTGTTCAGAGGAGATCTCACGTGTACGCACACACACACACACACACACCAGGAGAACCCTTTGTTCAGAGGAGATCTCACGTGCACGCGCACACACACACACACACACACACACACCAGGAGAACCCTTTGTTCAGAGGAGATCTCACGTGCACGCGCACACACACACACACACACACACACACACCAGGAGAACCCTTTGTTCAGAAGAGATCTCACGTGCACGGACACACACACACACACCAGGAGAACCCTTTGTTCAGAGGAGATCTCACGTGAACGCACACACACACACACACCAGGAGAACCCTTTGTTCAGAGGAGATCTCACGTGCACGCACACACACACACACACCAGGAGAACCCTTTGTTCAGAGGAGATCTCACGTGCACGCACACACACACACACCAGGAGAACCCTTTGTTCAGAGGAGATCTCACGCGCACACACACACACACCAGGAGAACCCTTTGTTCAGAGGAGATCTCACGTGAACGCGCACACACACACACACCAGGAGAACCCTTTGTTCAGAGGAGATCTCACGTGCACGCACACACACACACACCAGGAGAACCCTTTGTTCAGAGTGCACACACATCAACTAGACGTGCACACGCGCACACACACACACACACACACCAGGGGAGATCTCACATGCACACACATCAACTAGACGTGCACACACACACACACACACCAGGGGAGATCTCACGTGCACACACACACACCAGGAGAACCCTTTGTTCAGAGTGCACACACATCAACTAGACGTGCACACGCGCACACACACACACACACCAGGGGAGATCTCACGTGCACACACATCAACTAGACGTGCACACGCACACCAGGAGAAATCCGAAATCCGTTTACATGTTTTTTTGTTTCCACCTTTGCAGGCGACATCAACATCGACGCGCGGACCGACAACACAGGTGAGCGCGTGGCGGACGGCCCGATGGCGCGTGCTGCCTCTCCATTCAATTATGCGTTTGCGTCATTTCTCAGACGTTTTTTCTCTGGCTTTTTCCATCGTGGTCCCAGTTGATTTTGCCTCTCGTCACGTGTCTTCACAAGCCTCTACAGGCAGCAAAGGCCTGACGCGTTGTGTGCGCTCGCTTTTGTTTTTGGCAGTTAAGGAAAAAGAGGACCCGAGGAACGAGCTGGCCCGCGGCCTCTACATCCCGTGTCCGGATCACTACAAGAACTACTGCGTCCACGGCGAGTGTCAGTTCCCAAGTATCCCGGCCCAGCCCTCCTGCAGGTACACACACACACAATCACACACACACACTGGTACTTTTCTGCAGGGCAAGGGGAGGAGGATTGGTATCATTTTCTTGTTTCTTTAATACATTTTTAAACACAATATTTGCAAACAAGTGCACATCATTCCAAGGAAACGGAGGTGAGTGGGTTTTTAATAGTTAAACACAGGATCAGGCTCTATGCCTATTAGCTGATGATGCAATAAATCCGACTCTATTCATGCTCATCATTGGTAAGTCTCTTCACATAGTGACTCTGACGATATCACGGCTACGAATGAGTCCCACGTGACGCTCTTATAAGCGTGTCATTTAAGGTGCTTGCTCAGTTGTCACATTTAGCGAGTGAAGGGGGGGGGGGTGCTTGGGCTGTTGACCAGTGAAATATGCTTCATTGCTTCAAATGAATCCCCCCCCCCCCCCCGTGGGAATTTCCTTTCCTCGCGCACCTGATTTTGTTCCGTCGATGATTAAATCTCGACGACCCACACCTTGTTCTGCATCATCTGTCTGCAGATGGTTAATACTTGGCCGTAAACACGCCGCCGTGGAGGACGGACACCTCCAGGGTGCCATCAGCAGCTTTCCAGAAGCTCTCAAATACTGTTTGCAGCATCGAATGCAAAAAGAAATATAAAAGTGGCCAACATAACAACTGCTTACAGTCTATAATAAAAACTACTTATTGCTTCCTCTGCATTATGTGCTCATGGTTTTGGTGCTCAGATAAACCCTCTGTTCACTGCCCAGCCTGCAGGAAGGCAGCAAACACCTGGACCTGGTCCTACTTCCTGTCCTGACCCTAAACCCTGTGATTGAAGGGTGAACTAAAACTTAACTCAGACGATGCTTTTGCTTATTATTACAGCGTCTCACCAAACTGGAGCAAAAAAAAAAAAACCTTGTTTCATTTCTCTCAGTGTTCCCTAAAATTCAGTGTCTGAACCAACAGGCACATGGTGCTGATTTATGTCCTGACCTTGCACGTTTTTTGGTCATATATAAGTATTGTGGATACAAAGGCATGCAGACCTACTCCACACACACACACACACACACACACACAGGAAGAACAGCAGGCGCCTTCACATTCACCTAAGCACACGAGATAGACCTGGACATGCATTTAGATAAAGGTACAATGGGGAATGCTATTAAACCCTCCCCCCACACACTCACACACACAATGAACGCACATGTGTGCGGCTCAGGTCGGCCATCTTTTACAGCCCGATAGCGCCTCAGCCAAAGGGGGTCTTGGTATCGCTCGCTCCCACTCTCTCTCTCTCTTTTCTCTATAACCTCGCTCGTCCCAGCTCACCCAGCCAGACATTCATTCCTCATGCATATTGAGCAGGGATCCACAGGGAGGGCTTTGCCAAAGGTCTTTGCTGCCCCCTGCAGGCTGCAGGAGTGTCCTGGAGGTTGTGTCCTAATGATCAGTGGTAGGAAGGGGGTTTTCGGGGGGGGCATAGTGGTCTCTGTGAGAGATGCAAGCACAAACAGAACGAGGTTGCAGTGTTCCTCTCACCCAGTGTCAGGTCGCAGGGGTAGAGAATGTGAAGGAGACTGTGTGTGTGTGTGTGTGTGTGTGTGTGTGTGTGTGTGTGTGTGTGTGTGTGTGTGTGTGTGTGTGTGTGTGTGTGTGTGTGTGTGCGTGTGTGTCGGTACCAAACAAGGACGTGCAGGTGTTGGTTTGTAACAACCTCCCCAGAGAAAGAGTGAGGGAGATGGAGAGGGAAAGAGAGATTAAAAGGGGAACCATTTTAGCTCCTCTCTGAGGACAGAAATCATCTCTATTAGTCTCTCCCCCCCCCCCCCCCCCTCTCTGTGTGTGTTTGTGTGTGTGTGTGCGCGTGTGGCTCTCTCTCTCATACGTCGCACGTCCCTACTGGTGCTTTTAAGTTGCTTTTCTTAAAATACCAGCGTTCCAGTTCACATTGACGGCGGACTGTCCATCACGCCACTGTTCTGTGATCATATGACAAATGCGGCTCACTGCCACTGCTGTTTGACCCAAAGCAAATGATGATGAACATCCTCACACTCTCCCTCCTCATCCAAGCGGTCCCAGCGGAGGAAGAAGGCGCCGCACCGACACAAAGGCTTTGTTCCACCGCGACGCCTCAATTAGAAACACTGGAATAATGGACCCGTCTCCCCAAATGCAAGGGAATAACTCTCTCTTTCTCTCTCTTTCCATCTCACTTCGTGTGTGTGTGTGTGTGTGTTCTCAGCTGTCACTCGGGTTTCAGAGGCCCCCAGTGTGACATCAAAGAGTACAACGTGCTCTACGTGGTGCCAGGCTCCGGCAAGCTGCACTACGTCCTCATCGCCTCCATCATTGGAGCACTGCAGGTGGTCATCATCTGCGTGGTGGTGCTCTGCATTACAAGGTGAGTCAAGGCCCAACACACACACACGCACACACACACACACATTCATACCAATAGTAACAAGCTTAACGAGAGGTCTGTATTTAGGAGGCACAGGAGAGCCTGCAGGGGTCCTGAGGCTGAAGGAAACAGCTGAAAGGTCACCTTGCTTAGGCCACAGAGAGAAACACACACACACACACACACAGATATCTGACACAAACCTGTGTTTTAACAAACGTTTTGTATTTACAGTAAAGGCTCCCTCTCATACACACACACACACACACACATATAGATAGCATGGGGCCTTCTCTGCCTCCGGCTGACCTAAGCAATTTACAACATTTAATAAACAATGTTTTTGGCCGAGACCAAAGTGCCCCTCTGAGAGGGCCGTAGACCGAGAGGACGGCTGTAAAGGGCAAAGGGACAAAGAAGGTAGGAGAATAATCTCATTGAACACACGCGGCGATCGATCAGGCCGTCACTATAAACTATAAAAAGAAAACGGCCCACAATGCATCACGCGCCTCTCCCCTCGTTTCAGTGGAGTTGAGTTTGGACAAAATGTGAAGGGGAATCAGACAAGTGCCCAGCGGACACTTTGTGAGGCGCACCTTCCTTTATCCCTGGTGGCACCGACTCAACAAGGCGCCGGAAACATCCATCACTGAAACACTAAAAACATCAGATTCAGACGACTAACAGACCAAGCAGGGTTTAGGAAAAGCTCTAAAACACCCGACCACCCGCCCTCCCTGCTTCCTGTGTGCGTTCCTGGTTCCCTCATTACGTGGATCTCATGCTAATCGATGATGTGGGACGTCCACAAACCGCTGCACGGTCGACTCTGTGCGTGAAGCTCTGGACCCTTTGGTGGGCCGAGGTCAGGTGATTTCACCTTTGCCACATGGCGTTTTCATACCCTGGAAGTTACCACGAAGGGACGGATAGCCTTGGACTCTAAATAATACTCAGCTGGTCCCGAGGGCTCAAAGGGGCCGTGGACCTCCATAGCAGTACAAGCAGCTGTTTTTATTGGTTTTCAATGGCTATTTGCTCTTTCTTTCGGAGCGTTGGGGACGTGTCCCGGTAGACGAGCCGCTTCCGCTTTGTTTTCAGCAGATCAGACGCAGCGTGTGTACCGTCTGTTGTTACCTTCCATTCACTTGAGGGTAGAAAAGGTCACCTGGACGCCACCTGACGCCTGTTGGAAAACGAGAGGCCTTCAGTGCAAGATGTTATGTTGTTACCACACAATTGTGCTTTCTTACAACTGTGGAAAAAGACCAAATCCAACATTGCCCTTTTTTTTCTTCTCTCTCACAAAGGTAATTTCTACTTTGAGTGAGTGAGTGCTGCAGAGGTTCCATTTCTCAAAGGCCTCTGTGTCCTGTTGTTGGAGGTTCTGTAGAGTACACAGGCTGAGAGGAACACACGATTGAATCAATACATCCATTTATTGGATTTGTCTTTATTGTGTGTCCCCACTTCTGAGATCAAAACGAGGCCATTGTGCGACCCGGAGCGCGTCCTGACAGCAGTGGTCGTTGTAGTGGAGCAACGCAGGAGCTGCACTCAGGACAGAGCTGTGATTCCAGTCAATTGATGCTGGCTGTGGTCCTTTCACTGGCTTTGCTGCCCAACGAAACCAGCACCACCAGCCCCCATCCTTTCATGAATAATTCCCTGTAAAAGCTGAGGCGTGTCCCCCCCCCCCCCCCCCCCCTTCTTCTCTCCTGCAGGAAGTGTCCGCGGACCAACAGGATCAACCGGCAGAAGCAGAACAATGTCCACTTCAGTACGGAGAACACCATGCGCGCCTCCACGCGGCTCATCTGAGCCCCACGCCGTGCCTGTGGCGTTAGATGTCCCCCCCCTCCACCTACCACCCTCCCTCCCTCCTTGTAGGCCCCCCCTTCCCCCAAAAAATAGGATCTGCCCCCCTCACTCCTCCTCGCCCCCATGTATGAACTTCAGGAGGATGACGCTGAAGCAAAGAGCTGGCGCACAAGTCGCTCACGCGTGGGGGGGTTGTTGACATCGGTCCTCCACCGGAGTGTCCCCCCCCCCCCCCCCCCAGGTGCAGGCGCGTCTCTGCACTGTGTCACTTCCCTCGAAAAACAGAACTGTGAACTTTTTGGAGGGAGGGGGGATGGAGCAATTGGGGATACTGAATAAGTGTGTGTGTCTGGGGGGGGGGGAGGGGGGCGGCGGGGGGGGGGGGGGGGGGTATTAGATGTGTGAGCTTTTGGTAGAGGTGGGCTAGCCGGTGTCTGTCGTTTCTAGATGAGGGGGGTCAAAGCAAAGCGGGGTAGCGCAAAGCAGGCAGAGCAGTGTTGTCCAGTCCGAGGGAGGGGGGGTGGGTTGGGTTGGGAGGGGGGGCTACACGTGATGCCTTTGCACCTTGTGTTATAGGAAACCTTTGACAGGGGGCACAATGTTATTATAGAGCTCTCCGTTTCGGTTGTGACAATGACGTCGGCTTCTGTATCTTGGGTTCTATTTCCAATAGTTATTACTACATTGTCTTGATGGGGTCATTTTTCTGTAAATGTAAATAAATAATTTATATCACGAAATGTAACATGATGTGTCGCTCTTTGTTTGTGCCGTGGAGAAGGATAATAACCAAGTTATAGCCTCTACTATTGTCATATTCTATTAAAAGTAATATTTATTTAAATATGGTTATATTTAAACACACCCTGCATTTAAAAAAAACATTTTTTAAATAATTTTGTATGTAGTTTTTGAATATGCAAGTGAGGGAATCTAATTCTAGTGTTGGGTGATTTTTGATTAGAAATCTACATATGTAATTTTTCAGAGCTTATTAAAATAAACACTTCATTGTGCATTTAGGAAGATTCTCTATTTTCTATACCAAAAATTAAATAAACTTTAATGTATACTACATGAAGTAAGATGGCTAGTCTAATAATAGGTAGAAATACATGCATGTAAATACTTAAAAAAAATATATATATATATTTTTATTCCTCACCGTTGTGGCGTTTTAACAGATTTTGATCTCTTTTTTCCAAAAGAGAAGTGTTAATAAATACCAGTTTTGTAACAGGCGGTGTATGTACTAGTTTGGAAGTCTGCTGCCATCTGCAGCGTCAGTTGTCGTGGCCGAGTGGTTAAGGCGATGGACTAGAAATCCATTGGGGTCTCCCCGCGCAGGTTCGAATCCTGCCGACAACGACTTGTTTTAACTTTGAAGATTTGTTGTCGTCACCTATTCTAAATCACTCTAATCCACATTATGATGTGATTTACCCACAAACTACTTCATGGGCGAAGACATCATGCAACGCTGGTGTTTTGGCAATATGTGCAGTGCTGTGCTATTCTAGAGCTATTCTACCTGTCAACGTACCAATATGACGACCTGTGTAAACACTAAGGTCCGCTTTGATCCAGCCCTTGAGATGAAAACTGCTTTAGACTAGTCACTAAATAGCCTCCTGTATTGTAGTAATAAAATAATGTACTTTCTACACTACTACATTTTATTTGACTCTTGGTAGGTAACTGTCATCTTTATGAAGCCACCTGAGAATGAGTTTATGCCTCAAGGACCAGCAGCATTCCTCAAGAGTTGGTGCTTGGACAAAGTCAAATTAGTACCGTAAATACCACAGGGCTTAATCGTTTGGGGAAAAGATCCCAGTTCATATGTGAGGTTCTCTGAGGGTCGGCTACGGGTCATTCTGCCACACTTTAAAATGTTCTCAGGTTCAAGCACGCTAAACACTTCACCGTGTCAACCAACCGCGGCCAAGTTTATAGCAATGACTCATTCACACCAGACGTAAAAACAAGCGTTCCATGCGTGGCAGCCTTCCTCTGTGGGACAAACTCGTTTCTCTTTCCTGTCCCATTCTTACTGGCAGCCAAGCTTCCCTCCACCTTAAACCTATTTGGAAGCTAAAAGGTGGAGAATGTCCAGTGACTTTAACTTCAGTATTCTTTCCTTTCCCCTAACTTAAAAAATAACAATTAGGTGGGTGTGTATTAAGGCCGTGGAAGGTGTCATAAAATGGACAAAGCTGAAGCTGTATGAGTTAACTACGACATCTAAATTTATTCCAACATTTTCAGCTCCACAGAAAATGCCACAATTGGTTTAACTTTGGTACGGCACAGGCTTTTAAATGACTAAATGTCTCTAATGGGTATTGAAATATTTTTTACTCGACAATGGACCAACGGCCATTAGCTATCCACATGGGCACAACACATAGTTCTTTGCTAATTGAATCCAGCTGATACAGCTTTTACAGAGTGACCATATTTCGAAGGTTGGACCTTAATAACTTGAGAGTGCGTTGTTACATCGAGAGCACAAACGAGGCATGTGAAAGCTTGGCTTTGCTTTTTTTCTTCTTCTCCGAGGCGCCTCGCGGCCTCCCAGCGTCACGGCACACCCACGAACCCTTGACTACACGCCTGTGTGTCTGTGCAGCACCCAGCAGACCCTCCAGCCTTCCTGTCTCCTCCTGTCGGCCCGAGGCCGGGGAGGAGCACGAGGGAGGCTTTGTCCAATGTCTGGGCATCTGCTCTCGTCTGGGGTCCAGGAATGCGGTGAACGCTATCATTAGTGGAATTCAAGTTTGAACAGCCTGTGAATGGACAGGTGATCACTGTCCGCTAGGCTACAAGCTACCAAAAAAAATAGGAAACCCCACCCGGTTCCCAGGAAATAAAGAAAGACAGGAAAATGTGGGGTTTTCATTGCGGCCATCTGTTGGTGTACTACATGCCACTATTGCATGAACAAGGTCAATACCAAGGTTCACAGTGGTTGCTATATGATGGTATCATATTTTCTCAATTATAAAATGTGTTAACTTCAAAGCATTGTCAGGTATAGCAGGTATTTATATGCATTATCTAAAATAAACCTTTGGCCCGAGGCCGTCGTCTATTTAACAGCCTGCTCAGGTGTCATTTTGGGCTCATGACTTCATGGTCCCAACAACCCTCAGGAATCAGGAAACACTTGTTGCCATAATGTGTCACGCATACAAGACAAGATTTGACTTGGCGGTTGGTGCACGACGGCAGACAGTAAGACGATGGACAGCAGACAACATAGTGCAGGAATAAGATAAGAATAGAATAGAAGGCTATGGGTTAGTTAAGTTAAAAATAAAAAAAAAATTCTGGCCCGCTTCAAGGTCCTGGAAGCAAACAAGTGCTGGAGAGACGGCAGATTGCAGCCGATCACCCTCTCTGCAGAGCGGAGGACACGCTGCAGCCTGCCCTTGTCCTGTTACCTGTTACCTGTCACCTGTTACCTGTCACCTGTCACCTGTCACCTGTTACCTGTCACCTGTTACCTGTCACCTGTTACCTCATCACGACCGATTGCACGAGTGAAATAAAGAGGAGTAAAAGTGGAGCACTGCAGTGTCAGAAGGCCTTGGGTTCATGTGTGGTAGATAAACCCTTAAAGACAAATACACTAAACTCAACAACCAGTGCACACAGAAATCCCCCCCCCCCCCCCCCCCCCCCCTTAACAGAATGCCACGCTCGAACCCTCAGAGTCCAACAGATGGATGATGCCTGAATAACATACCACTGAATATTAGAATTACCAACAGTGTGGAGTGAGGTGCAGGGGATGAATGAAATAAGAGCAGAATCAAGCTGTCCTGCGGGAAGCCGGGGGCCAGAAGTCATGGAGCTCTGGGATCCATCGGCCAGGAGAACCTTCGCATTGATTTTACAATCAACAAAGTGCCCCCTCGTCACCTTTGGCGTTGAAGGATTGGACCATCGGTTCGGAGATTGATGGCGTCGGAAACATGAAGACATGAAAACACTTATTCAAGCACACACACACACACACACACAGACGTCATCACGTGCAGTGTGTGTGAAGCTCAACACCTCAGACATCGGTCCATTAGCTTCGGAATTGATAGCATCACAGCAATCACACACCACAGGGAACACACACACACACACACTCCTATAGCAGCATACGAGGCCACCTTTAAGTGAGCGTGTGTTCAGCACACGCTGGTCTGTGAAAAAGGGTCATTTAAAGATCCATCGCCATCTGTTTTGGTCCCAGCATGCCATTTTCCCCTCTGTGGGGGCCTTTGATTTAGCGACAAAAGGGTACCATTGCTGCTTCCTTCACACTGTGCCACCAGACATCCGATCTGAGCTGGTTATAGAAAATCAAACACCGCCGGGCATCCGTCGCATCGTCATAGGTGCGAACACCTGTGTGCCGTTGTTTGCTAATCACGAGCATTGGGGGTCACCATGTTGTGTTGTGTCTGATATCACATGACCTGCTTTGAACAAAGCTGACTACGAGGTGTGAGGCAGCAGGCTGACGAGTCCCGCTTTCCTCTTCTAAGGAAGAACAAACACGTGTACGTATCGGCATGTGATTATTGTGCTGATAAATAATCTGTCTTAGCTGTGCATCTAAAGAAGTTCACTGTTTTGGCCTCAGCGGTAAAATGGGGAAATATAACCTATATTCTTGACGTCCTCATTGGACTACTCTACTCTGCCGTAGGCCATTCATTGTTTACAGGTTTTAGTTTCCTCGTGTTTTGCCTTGGAGCCAGTTTACACAAACTTTAAACTAATAAAAAGCTAAATCATTGTCTGACTATAGCCGGTGGTCAATTGCAAATCCGCCTTCGCTCTCCACACCGACTGTGTACCTCGCAACCAAAGACGTCCGCGTGGGAAAACCGCGATAAAAGAGGTTTGCCTCTAAGCGCTACAGTCGCAGCGGAGGACAGCGAGGGACCACGTCAACGTCCTCCTAGGTCACCGAGTGCAGCCTTCAATCACGAGGACTGTGGACCACGTGAAGGTGAGAGGGTGACTGAGGAGACCACCCGGGGGGGGACGAAGCTGGGTGACAAGTTGGTCCCACCCGGATTAAACCATCCTCTTCTTTGCTTGTGTGAAATACACTGCGGGTCTTAGTATCAGAATAGAATCCAGTTTGACACACCCCCCGCTGGAGGTTTTCCGAGCTCATTCATCCGATGATGCGACTTGCAGCGGCATGTTTGCTCTTGACGGAACGGGCCGATTTCCACCGCTGTTGCTTCACTCGTTACTTCCTTGCAGAGAATTTTGATTGATAAAGATCTGGTTGTGAAAATGTTCTTTGGAAAAATAACTCAATATATGGATCACATGTATATGTTAGCGAGATGTACGTGAACTAAAAAACGTGCAGTTTGTTGAACTAATGAACGTTTAAACTTTAACTCTAAAAGGCTTTTGCCTCTTTTAAAGCTACAGATACTGAGAGAGTGTTCGATAGTTCAAATTGTTAATTCATGCCAATCTAAAGAATTGATGTGATATATACTATATATGCACCATATTATTGGATATTCCTCATACAAAGGTCTGATGAAGTAGCATTTATAGGCCTCCAGGGGGCGCAGACATCCATTTTTCATCTCCAACAGCTTGTGCTTTCTAGTGCTTTCTAGTACATGTAACTGTAGGAGGGATTACTGAGGAGAAAAAAGGAAGCTTAAATAAACGGCGAAGTGTCCTTCTAAAACAGGCAAGTAATCGACCTCATCACGTGTGACACACGTGTCAGACCATCAGGAACACGGGAAGAATTCAGGAAAGCAGAAAACATGAGCGAGGCGGGAAAGGGAGTGTTGGAGAAAAAAGGGTCATGGGAGGTGTAGAGGAAAGGAAAGGAATGGAGGAAAGACAGGATGGGAGCGTCACTCCGTCCGCCCTGACCGAGGGGGGGAAAGTGGGAAGAGTCAAGGGTTCAAGTGCCTGGAATGGGAGGTGGTTCTTTTTATTCTGACAGAAGTGTGCGCCTCCCAAGAGACCCGGGCTTTGAGTGACAGGGAGCAGGAATCCTGCCTGTGGAGGAGAGCGTGTCACAGCACCCGTCTCCTCGGGGCAGCTTGGAAGCAGGTCGAGGGGGTGACCTCAGGGGAGAGGTGGTGGCCTCGGATGTTGGCTGGGGAGGGGGGGGGAATCTGACTTCTGAAAGCGGGGGGTAGCTGGTGAACAGATTGAGAAGCAAAACTAGGTAATGGGCAGAATTGTACGAATAGGCCATCCCTTTAACAGAATCCATTGTGAAGGGGTGGGGGCACGGCCCTGTGCGTGCATGCAGGCCCACTGCAGTGGCTGTGGGACACTAAAAAGAACTGGACCATAATGCATTTCACCATGTTTGCCTGTGTTTTCTTTGCTGTGTCACGTCAAAACCTGGCTGCTGGAAAAATAGCCCCGTTGCCGCAAAACGGGTTATCGACAAAATCACCGTTTGAAAACAGATGCTTTTGTTCGCGAGGTCCGGATCTGAAGAGAACTGTGGACTCTGCCAACACATTTCTCCTTTCTAAGGTGTGTCTTTTCTGTGTGTGCACACGCATACGAGACGTTGTTAGGAAAACTAATCTCAGTTTAAGGGCGGGAATGTTTTTTTTTATTGACCTTAGATGAGTGGCTGACCAAGCCTTCAACTCTATCAGGACGAATTCAATAAAAGCCAGGTGTGGGCTGGGAGGCTTCCCCACGGTCTGCAGTGATAAAACGGACTCTTGTCTTTAGTAAGCCGCCTGCAAAAGAATTACTACCCATCCAGCAGGACTCCCCCCCCCCCCCCTATTCACTAAAACATGTTACTGCAGATGAAATACTGACCAGAAGGTCAGTCAGGGGATCAGATGACCTCATTGTTGAAACAGGGACTTCCACATTTCCATGTCTGTGTGCCCCCTGTCATGACATAAAAAACAAGAGGGGAGGGGGAACCCGGGGGGGCACGCATACGCAGTCTCACATTGTGGCGCATTGAAACAGTGACCAGAGAAATATGTGCAAAGAGACGCGGTGGCCTTTTGATTCGGATTATAGTTTAATCGTCACTTTGTTGTGTTGTCACACGTTAATAAGGTGCAGCCTCACACCCACACACACACACACACACACACACACACACCACTCAATTTGGTAGACTATACTATCATCTAATCATCTACGAAACTATCCTCATATTATCAAACGGTTCATGCACAATGTGAAAATCCTGGTCAGTCACAAGCAAACCCAAAGCAAGCCAGCATACGCACACACACACACACACACACACACACACACACACACACACACACACACACACACACACACACACACACACACACACACACACACACACACACACACACACACACTTCCAGTCTGTCAACAGGGCTAGGCCTGCGCCGTCCCCATGGCAACCACGCCCCTCCCTCTGGCACGCAGGGGAGGTGTTTGTGAAAGTTCACGGCGTGCTTGTGGAGGACAGTTCGCAGCTGGACCGAGTGGCAGCGCCGTCACGAGAGCGTAACGCTACTGCTGAACCGCACCTGTCCAGGTGAACTGACCCCCCCCCCTCCCAAACCCCACGCACGCACGCATACACACACACACACACACACACACACACACACACACACACACACACACACACACACACACACACAGAACGCACCCTTGCATTACCGCGGGACTTTCGACCACCTGTGGACCATGGAAGAGGACGCGTCCCGCGCCGAGCTCAGCAGCGTCTCCGGCAGCGCGCACACCAGCCCGCAGCCCGACGGCGAGGGGCTGCTCACCCCGAGCTTCAGCCCGTCCTCCGTCCCCTCCTCCCCGAACCCGAGCGGCACCCTCTCCCGGTTCGGCTTGAAAAGCCCGACCAGCCCGACCGCGACGGCGGCGCCGGGGAGCCCGGTGGACCGCGGCCAGGTGAGCGCCATCACCGTGGTGGCGCTGCTGGACAAGCTGGTCAACATGCTGGAGGCGGTGCAGGACAACCAGCAGCGGATGGAGCAGCGGCAGGCCGACCTGGAGGGCGCCGTGCGGGGCGTGCAGGGCGACGTGACCCGCCTGTCCAAGACCCACATCAGCACCTCCAACAGCGTGAGCAAGCTGCTCGAGCGCTCCCGCAAAGTCAGCGGCAACCTGAAGGACGTGAGGGAGCGCCTGGACAAGCAGGCGGTCCACGTCAAGAAGCTGGAGGCGAACCACAGCCACCTGCTGAAGAGGAACCACTTCAAAGTGATCATTTCCCAGGTGAGAGGACACACGTGGTAGCGTTTCAGTGAAGGGTTGGAATATTTGGGTAAGTTGTAATTTAAGGGGGTCGTTTGCTCTCATCATCTAATGTTAGTCGTGCATTATGGGAAATGTATCATTTGGAGCTTGACCCGCAGAAGGCTTCTGATCTTTTAGATGACAGAACCTCTTCAAGGGTTATGCAG
Organism: Pungitius pungitius; assembly: GCF_949316345.1. Taxonomy (NCBI): domain Eukaryota; kingdom Metazoa; phylum Chordata; class Actinopteri; order Perciformes; family Gasterosteidae; genus Pungitius; species Pungitius pungitius. Next base: position 19,817,864 of record NC_084909.1, read on the forward strand.
TCGGAATATTTTTACATTGGGTGTATTTGCATTACTAGGTTCATGAGGCCTGGTTCGACTGTGTGTGTGTGTGTGTGTGTGTGTGTGTGTGTGTGTTGTATTTGCATTCATTTGACTGCAGCAGCGGGTGTGTCCGATGTGCGCATATTTCTTGTGTTCCTGGTTGGCTCTATGTGATGTGCTGCAGGGAAGCAGCACAATCACATTTTCAACACCTCAAACTAGTTGGACAGGCATGAGGCAACTTGTAGAGCTCCTTCCCCCAAGGCTGGGGGGGGGACGTGATCACTTGAATTATATCCCCCCCCCCCACAAATATTGGAGGATTGGAGGAATGCTGAACGTGATCTTCTTTTTTCAAGTTATGATCTTAACTTGATTTTACCCACGTTCAAGTGAGGCTTTTCCTTCTGTGTGTGTGTGTGTGTGTGTGTGTGTGTGTGTGTGTGTGTGTGTGTGTGTGTGTGTGTGTGTGTGTGTGTGTGTGTGTGTGTGTGAGAGAAGAAGGGTGTGTCTGGGAATGGAGCTCTAGCAGGTAATGGAGGAGGCCTCAGACACTGACTAGATCTGTTTACACCCCCCTAGTCATAACTCAGACAGACATTTGGCGTCTGAATTTTTTAACAACTTCAACTGCCACATCGCACACCTGTGAGGACAAAACTCTACACACACACACACGCTGAAAAAAAAAAGAGATAAAGAATCGGCCAGGAAATAACAGCCGGAAAGTAATCCTCCACACCCCGACTTTCACTTATCTCAAAAATTGGTTGTATCTTGTGTGTTCACCGACTATTGGAGGCCACCTCAGCCTACGCCGCACTCGTTGCCACGCAGGATGAAAGCGGTTCCATATTGTACTAGATGTGATCTAGACTGTGTGTGTGTGTGTGTGTGTGTGTGTGTGTGTAGCCAGGCAGCCATTGTTGACCCAGCCAGAGCCACTGAGCTCTCTTAGCGGCGGTTGCACTGAGGCTGTGTTGTTCAAACCAAAAGACCTTCCTCTGGAAAAAAGGCGGGCGAGGCGGCGAGGATCGATTCCGGTGACACCCCCCCCTCCCCCTCCCCCGGGGAAAGGAGGGTCCTGTTGCTTTAAAGGTGGTTGGAGCGCTGGCTTCCAACACGTTGTCGAATTCCACGCGTCCTTTTGGATTTGCCACGTCGTGCAAACCTCTCTCTCTGTTGTGGTTTTCATGCATCACGTCGGTGCGCCTAACCATCTATTACATTAACATTATTACAGCATGCTGGAGAACACTTCTAAAGTCTACCTAAGACATTATGAGCACTGTGTAAGTCCCAGTGGAGATAAAAGCAGAGCAGATGGGTGTAGTGGGGCCAGGTGAGCGTGTGTGTGTGTGTGTGTGTGTGTGTGTGTGTGTGTGTGTGTGTGTGTGTGTGTGTGTGTGTGTGTGTGTGTGTGTGTGTGTCGGCTCAGGTGTATGCGGTTACAGGTGAGGTAGTGAATGGGTTCGGCCCGAGGGGGAGCGGGAAATAAAAGAACCGCTCGGCCCTTCCTCCTTCCCCTCCCTGTTGACTCTGTCCCTTTCTAATCTCCTGGTTTTCTCCTCCTTCGCCCCCCAGTTCTCCTCCGTCTGGTTTCGTGCTGTCGTCTGCTTCTCTGATATATTTCACTTTATCTTTGAACGTCCGATGCTTTTTTCTCTTCTCCCGTCCAGAGTAAATTTTCAGGCAACCCCCCCCCCCTTTTTTTTTTTGTTACCTGTGCTTGGTCCGGTCACCTGTCCCTATTCCCTGACACCACCAGAAAGCACGCTGGTCTTTGATGACGCACACTAGCCAAACTGTCCACAGCCACAGCCATTGGCCGAGAGGCCTCCCGCCTCCTCCTCCTCCTCCTCCTCGCCCCCCCCCCTCCTCCTCCCAGCTCAACAGAAAATTGTCCAGAACACTCATCACCCTGTAAGTGCCAGTTGAGGTGGAAACACAGAGGGTTTATGGGTAAAAGCTCTGCCCCCGCTGCAGGCCCTGCTCGTAATGGCGGCGGCGGCGTCTGCCGCTCCGCTGCCTCCCTGCACATAACGAGGACTAATGAGGACGTAATTACTGATGCTAGGCCCTTGTTTGTTTGTATTTTGTGCACCAGCGCTCTTCCTGTCCCCCACATGTGCCTCCCCTCTTACGCACACACACACACACATATACACACACACATATACACACACACACAGTGAGGTGAGGTTCCAGTGAGGAATGGGTAAAATTTCAGATATTCTCACGTTCCGTTATTCGTCACACAGATTGATTTCCAAATGCTCATCACATGAGTTTTTAAAAACCAACAGTCACCAGCCCCCCCCCCCCATCCAATTTACCCTAATTGCGTCAGCGTGGCATGTGAAATATGCGGCAGATTCGCAATTTCATTTCCTGCGAAAGGAGTCGTTTAGTTGGAGCAGGTCGAGATCTCCCCATCTGCGTTTGTTCCAGAGGGGGGGGTTTCATCACGACAAACACGTCGACCACAATGGCAAATAGAATTTGGAGGCCGTGAGAATCGCATTTGTCCTCCCGGTGGCACATGCTCAGCCCCGTTCACAGCGGGAAGAAGGGAGTCGCCTCCCTCTCTCACTCCAGCGTGACACAAACTTCTCGTGTCTTCTGCGAGTCGCACTGGATTCACCCATCGAGGAACCTCGCGTGCGCCTCGTGGTACACAACGGACCCCCCCCAGAGTGACTCCACTCCCCGGGGATCGTTGTTTGCTCTGCCGCCGATCGCCATGGTGCTTGTGTACATACATCTGTCACTTGGCCAAAGGTTGTGACTTAATCTTGGCTTTCAGCAGCAGGAAGCGAGAGACGGAGGACAAACTGGTTCCTGGCCTCGCCCCCCCCAAGCGCTTACCTGCTAAGCTCCACCACTCCAAGCTTCTCTGGAGGGAAGACCCAAAATGGCAGAATGAATGAAAGTCCGCTTTCTTTCATTTATGGAGACGTTTGAAAAGCGCTAAATGCCACCGACCTTCAGACACCGTCAGTGACACGAAAAGGATTGTGGTTTTACAAATATCAGCCCAACCATTTCAGAAATGCACAATGATTAGTTTCACAAAAGGTACTGGTTAAATTTGTGGCAGGTGAGTTGTGAATCACCTTGAAAGGAAGCAATTTAGCTGATTGCGTCAGAGCTTTTTAGACCAGAAGCTATCTGCCGGTTATTTGTTGAGTGTAAATGACATTGATGGGGAACAGAAGCCAGAATGTTCGAGCTACAATGGGAGGAAATGAGATTGTAGTGGACCTTTTTCATGGCAGACCTTCTGCCAGGTTTAGGGCTCTGATTCCAAGGGTCACTGGATATTTCCAGATCTCCAGAAAACATGAATAAAGAGCAGAGAAGTTTAGAAGAATGATTTCAAAGGGCGAAAGGAAAAAGTAAAAGTTATTCCTTAAAAACAGCACAGAAAGAGTGAGTGTGGATTCCCATGTGGACTGGAAAGCAGAGCCTACAGAACTCGTCACGTACCGGTTTGACGAGTCCGTTCAACTCTCCCGGTCTGCGGGGGGGGGGGCGGGGGGGGGGGGAGGCAAGTTTGCAAACGGTGGAAAACTAGTTGTAACAGCTCCGTCGACTCGAGAAGAACCCTGAGGGACCGGTGAAGGCCTGAGCTCGGCCCGCCCCCTCAACCTGCTGTTTAGTCACGTCGGCCTTTTGTTTCATTTTCACACGCCACAAACTATACGCCGGTGAATGTGCCGCGCGGTGGGTGAGAGGTGAGCTGGCAGCTCGTAGGTAGTTGGGCCTCCCGCCGTGTCCCATGATGCACTGCGCTTTCTTTGCTTCTGCCCGGAGGGCATATTTAGCATGTTCTTTGTGACTCACAGTAAGCTCACTTGTACTCTCATGCTCTTTATTTTACACACTAACACAGCGTTGCACCTTAGACGCAGGTGTTGAGACACTGAAGGATTAACGTTGGCCTCTAAATGGTTAACAAAACAGCTGGGGTCTTGTTTTTGTGCTTGGTTTTCTGCCAAAAGGTCCTCAAGGTCCTCAAGGTCCTATGAAACAGTCCATTGCATAAAACCAACTGTCCTCGATTGGTCCATCCATGCGTCTGCACCTTCTCAACCTTTTAAACCTCGGTGTCCGTCATCCAATCCGCTGGCCAAGGCCACAACATCCATGGCAGGAAAAGGGATGACAGTGCTGGATCCCGCTGTCCTTATTTCTATGACCTTACTTAAACGTGAGAATACAACATGTTTTAAGACAACGCAATGATCCCTGGGCTTCTCTGCAGACTCGACATGACCTTTGACCTCCACCCGAGGTAAACAATTTCACAATTGGTGGGGGCTTTATCAAAAAGGCTCTGGGGCATCTCCATGCGGCTCTTATCAAACAATGGTTCTGATACACTCGGAATGGGATTGTCCCGAAACAATGTGCAAAGAGGGGTTTTGAGAGATTGGAACAAAAGAGCCAAAAGAGATTAAAGCATCCAGACTGAAAACAGGGGCAAGGAGGGCCCTCCATGTGCAGGAATATGCTGCCCCGACCGGGCTGAAGACGTCCAGAGGGGGGTGGTGCGCTTCGACAGATGCGGGTGTAGCGGAGAGAGATCCGGTTGGATGTGCAGGACTTTCTGTAAATAGTCAGGAAAATGATTTCCGTTTCCATTTTGCAAACTGAGAAGGTGGCAGAAGGCGATCGTGTGAACGAAGGGCTGAGGGAACCGGCGCCTTGCATCACCGCCCAAGTCACCCGACGGGATCGGCGCCTCGCTGCTTTGCCGCCATCTCCGCTCTGTCGTCACGGAGGCGCTACGTTGCTCATGAGTTGGTTATTGTGTCGAGTGATTACACAAGCGTGCGACGCCAGTAAACATGTGTGTTTTTTTCTTTCTTTAGGGAGGCAGACAGGGGAGGGGGGGGGGGGGCATGGGAAAGAATGCTGTAGTTTGTTATGCTAAGCTTTATGGGGTATTGAGGCGTGATTGTGTATTGCCATGACGGCGGTGATTTATGAGACGATTTGAGTGGTTAAGGCGGTAGAGTGTTGGGCTACGATCTCTACGGTAAGTATTGTTTGTACGATTACAAAATGCAGGGCGGTGTGTGCGTGCCAAATGGCGTGTGCTGTGTAATGGGAGTTTATCACGTTACGCTCTCTAATGACAACACGCAGAGCTCCATGTCCTGTCCTCCTTCCTTCCTCTGTCCACAGATGGCTCTTCGTGGGGTGGGGGGGGGGGGGGGGGGGGTTATAACATACCGGGAAAAGGTTGGGTTTTGACATCTCGAATGAAGGCATGTTGTATTATAGATGTGGAGGGTGGATGCATTTTAAGAACAAAGGGGGAGTAAATTAATGAGCGGGGGAGGTTTCTGAGGCCCTTTTTGTTCTGTGTAAATATACCAATAAGAAGTATCTTTAAATGTTTGTTGTTTGTTTCTGCCTGTTTTCCCAATCTAACACATTCAGAAACAAAATGCTTGCATTGAGTTGACAGTAGCACACGTGTAAACACACATGCATTTAATTGTGCGTGTGTGGGTGTGTTTCGATGGTGTACCCTCTCATTGGTGCGTTCCACCTGAGCCGGAGGCCCCTGACTCACTGTGCCAATACACCCACACTAACCCGGCCTGTTGGGATTTAGAAAACCTCCATTTATGATCTGATAGGACAGCTAAACACACCTGTTCAACTTGTCTGATGATGTTTGAATGGGCCATTTTGTATTTACGTCTATATTCCACACGACGCCAGTGTTTTACATACAATCATTTTACTCATCGTCACATCACCCATAGGTCTAAAACCCATAAACTCATAAACCTTCATACATTCAGACTTCTTTTTGGAACCAGACGAGTCGCCCCCTGCTGGTCAGTAGGAAGAATGCAGATTGTAGGACACTTCCCATTCGGTTCACTGTGCAGAGCCGGAGGTTGCAGCTCGGGTGCACTTTTAAAAATGAGGAGACAGCAGAGGGTCCCCCAATAACCTCTTTAGCAGTTTCAACAATTACATTAATGTACTAGATTTTTCTTCAATAATGCAGCAACTTCCAGTTGTATTTCTTTGACGAAAAACATATCTTAACCTACCAGTCCATTATGTCCCAGCCTTACACCTCATGGCTTTGTAAAAAACAACTACCAAGTATGATGGTGCTAAAGGAATCGCACCAAACAACAAGAACAAAGCCGGGGGGGGTCATTGGTTGCAGATGCACGCGCATGGACGTAACTAAAGGCAGGAGGGCAGATGGAGGAGAAGGTGTCATTACACAAATGGTACAAACAGGAGCTCGCAGAGCAACGTGATCTCGCCTGAGATCCTTCAAACGGTGGCCCCTCGGTCCCGCCCGGGTCGCCCCCCCCCCCCCCCCTGTTTGAACGGACAAGCTCTCTCTGGCTTAGTAACACTTTGCGAGACCAGCAATTAGGTGGCAGTTCTGTCGTGCAACTGTTTAATGAGATTTTGGGCGCCATTACGTGGGCGTTGGAAAATATCCGTGAAGAATGTGTACAGTAAACTGTCTGTTTCACTAAATTAACTTTGTTATGCTCCACAAGTCGTCTAATTCACATCCATCTCACAATGGCTGATGTCCTACGTGGCTAAACACACACACACACACACACACATTTCAGATTCTCATCGCTAATGAGTGCTTCCTTAGAGGATCCATTAATTAACAGGGTTCCCAAGAGAAAAGAGACAAAATGTGAGGTCTACACACACACACACACACACACACACACACACACACACACATGCAAAGGGCAAACCTGGGTCGAATGATATTTAGGAAGATTTTTGTTTGTTTTATAGCCTGCTCGCCAGGACTGTTTGGGGGGTTAAACTGAGGACACACTCACATCGCACAACCAAACATGAAAAAAAAAATATATAATAATTTACCAGAGAAAGCAAATGACTAGGAAACAAAAAGACAGATTAAATCAATGTTGAGGAAAAATGAATCAAAGTTGAACAATGGTTGTGTGATCAGCATAATCACTCATCAATTCCAATTGACTTGTGAGGCATTGGGTGAGTAAATCAATCAATAAAACAGTGCTGATCCTGCAGCACAGTGTGTAGAAGGATGATGTTTGATTTTCAGTTTGTAGCCTCCCACACACCCAGCACCCACAGCGATTATCACAGATTACATCAAACATGTTTGAGCCAAATCAGCGGGTCTCCTACGTGCCTCGACTGAATCTTCAAAAGCCTTAACACCAACAAACAATCAGCAATGATTAGTTTTTCATCATGACTGGATGTTCCACCGAGGGTCAGCAGAGGCCATTTTCTACTTTGTGATCCTGACCGATCAGATTGGGTGTTTTTTTTTTTTAAATGCAACCCGTAAGCTATTTCTAACTTCATGTGAGGGCACGCCTCCCACATAGTTCCCGGGCTTAACTTATTGCACTCTGCATGAACACGTTGAGATCCGTCTCTCGGGGTGGGGCCAGATCCTCCTGGAACCAGTGTGGCGGGAGGGGTCCACGGAGAGCTGTTCCTCCGGGGGCCGCCCTCCACGTCACAAGCCCGTAGTTCATCACAACTCTGGGCTGGTTTTTGGGAAGGACGGCGTGGCTCTACAGCGGTGGTTGGTGGTTAATAGAAACTCACAAGCTGTCAACACCCACCCACACACGCAGAGAGGGAAGAGCGTTTCCTATGGGGATCATTTGGGATCATTTAGTAAAGGGCCAGGATTTATAATCCTCAATAAACACTGCTACTATACCACCCATGGTGCTGTTTGTTTTTGGTTATTCACTGGGAGATACCTAACCTGCTCGGCATACACCTGAGCTGTGAATCATGCCTGCACGTTCCAGGTCAAGGTGTCTGCTAAGTGGTCTAATCAGAGGGTCTCTGCATGCCTTTCCACGTCCTCAGAGCTAAGAGCTTTCCATACACAACCGCTGTTGATGACATCGGAGTAAAACAGCGGTTGGACGTTATCCCGAGTGCTCGTTGTGGATATAAAGTCTCCAATGGACGGATGCAATCAGTAAACTGAAGAAAGTGATGTGAAAAAACTCTCGGGGTGAAACACACTTTGACACAGTCTTGTAATCAATAAATCTTCTGCAAGTACAGTATTTTGCACTATGATGACCATATTGGCTTGAGCTGTTAGAGCACTTTTTTCCATTTATATTTTACAGTCTCAATGCCTGGTTGTGACCAAATAACAGTGTTTGAAATGGCCTGAGTGGGCTAAATACAGATTGCAGGTGCAATAGCCCAGTCATTTCAAGCTAAACTCCCCTTCAAGTATCCAGTGAAGATCAGACATGAGGCAGGGCTCCTTTTACACCATCTGGTCGACCCGCTACTTAAGTATGCGCCAATGACATCCCAGCAAAGACACGTCTCTCACTTAAAGCACTGCCATACTGTCCCAAGAGCTGCAATGCCATGCATTCTTTGAAAATCTGCCATACTTTAATGCAGACTCATTGTTACAAGCTTGACGTACAGAAACCACAACTGTTTTGAAGTGGTAACACCGGCGCATTTAGATTGAATTCCAGTTTGTCCTCACAATGTGGGGCCTGTTCTTGAACGCAGCACAACTGCCTTCATCAAATGACTTCATCAAGTTTGATTGTGCACAGATGAATGGGCAGAAAGTAACAGGGAGGGAGGAAGAGGACTGGGGAGAAACCAATTGAAACGGTGGAAAGTGGGCTTACTGTTCTCTGATTATGGTCCTCATAGTGTTCATGGATGAGGGGGTGTTTGAAGGCAGCGAGAGTGACGTGTAACAAAATAAAAGAAGATTTGTGCCTGCAGAGAAACGCGTGGAATTCCTCAGTCTTAAGGAGAAGACATGGGAGGCATGCAAAGGCTGGTGGAGGCAGGCCCACCACCTTCTTTCCCTCTACATCAGAAGTCACCAACCTTTGAGAGCTACTTTAAGGGTATAGGGTTATATGGAGAGCCACTTGTTTGATATAATCTTCCTGAATACTTAAAATGTGCTCAATTTAGCTATAAATATTGAAATATTATGCATTCAAAAATCCATGTTTACTGATGGCTGGTAATGATTCCTCACAATCAATATTAATAACACTTTCTCAGCACTAGGCGACATGTAGAAAGGTGGAATTTGTCACTTTCCGACTCTGCTGTGATTTGAAGGTGTACACAAAGTCCTACATGTTGGCTACTCTCCGGGGGGGGGGGGGGGGGGCAGCCAAACCATGGCCTGAGACATCCATAAACATAATTGTGGTACTATGTATTTGGAAGTAGTGTCTCTACTTTGATTATCACGGTGAAGGATTCCATTGCAGCATTGGCCTGGTGTCTAACCCTGACCATAATCTACTCAAACCTCTAAGTGACTGTAAAAGTCCCAGTTAGAGCAACACTGCTCATTCATGACCGATCCAATTAACCGTCTTCTTTCTGTCCCCCCTGTTTCTCCGCAGGATGACAATGAGATCCCCTCCAGTGTGTTCGTCCGGGACTCCGACAAGACCCCCCAGCCGAGCCAGTACGATGCAGATTCCATCCTGCCTTCCCAGTCCGTGACGGGCTCCATCGCCGGCAGCCGCGCCCACGACGAGGGCCTTCAGACCATTAGCCTGTCCTCCGACGACGACGATGTCCTCGCAGTGCACCACGAGGAGTACGAGATGTGCGAGAGCAACGACGCCATGGGCCCGGGCGCTTCCCACTCGTTTGAGAGAAGGGCCGACAAGTTCAAGCGCAACAGCCTGAAGAAGGTCGACAGCCTCAAGAAGGCCTTCTCGCGTCAGAGCATCGGGAAGAAGGTGAACCAGATCACCACCAAGATCGTGCCGCCGGAAAAGCGGGACAAAATCAGGAAGAGCTTCACCCCGAACCTGCCCAAGAGCCCCACTGCCAAGTCCTCCTCTTTCAAGGTATCTCCCATGACCTTTAACGTCAAGAAGGTCAGAGACGGCGAGGCCCCCACACAAGACCAGGGCTTACATTGGGAAGACGCCCATGTGGAGATTCCTGCTCTTGAAAACTTCGATGGAGAGATTCCCCTGGCAGAGGCTCACACCCAGGACGGAGTTGTGGAGGCGGTCCAGGAGATGGTGAGCCCCTCCACCCCAGACAGCATGAAGGCCGAGCTGGATATCAACGGAGGGGCAGCCGAGGTTGAGTGCGAGATGAATGGCGAGCGCTCTGCCGGCCTGGCAGTGCCAGAGCTCGATGAAGATGTTGGCGATGAGGAGCAAGACGAAGTGGAAGAAAAGGAGAATCACAAGAGCCCTGTCGTTGAGACCGCAGCAGACCCCAAGATTCCCACTGCAGCTATTACTGTAGAGCAAGTGTCTTAATACCATTTTACTTTTAGTGAGCAGCAAATTCTAGTTTCCCATTCATTCTATTCTTGCTCTAGTTTCTTATAAATTATCCCTCCAATGTAAACAGCCTTTAAAGCCCAAAATACACTATAAATACACTGTAAGCTTCTGAAAGTAGTCCATCTTGGGACCATTTCTACCAGCTCTACCTTTTATTATTACCCGTTCAGTCCTTGGCCGTTAACACACACACCGTAGAAGACGGCTTGTTTCCCAAATAGACCTTGCAGTGAATCCGAATCCAGCGCAGGTGCTTCCTAAACCCACCTGTCGCTCCAATGTACCACAACTCCCATCGACTGGTGCCGTGTCCTGGATGGCGACCCATCTCCAGGGCGCTGGGCCAAGTATTCCCCCCTCCCCACCCCCCCATTGCTGTGTTTTTCTGCCTCTGGAGCTTTCTGCCACACTGACAAATAACCCATTTGTTCTTTATGTCTTTTTTTTTTTCTTCCCCCTTTTTGTGTGAAATGAAATAGTAAATCTTGGGCAATCGTGTCCCCACCCACTGGCTGTTGAGGCCGTGTGTTGCCAGGTTGGGCTCTAGTTGGAATGGGGAGGTTCTGGGTTTTCAATGAAAAGGCCCTGGGGTGTTGTGTCACGAACCAGAGGTTGTTTATTGAATTCTTTTGGACCTACGGGGGGGGGGGATATAAGCCCAGATCTTAACTAATAGGTGTCTATATTTCCGTCGTCCCAGTGGCGATGGCTTGACTCCTAACCTGCGTTCGACATTTTGTCCTTTGAGTCCATAGTGACATGTCTGAAATACGACATGGGTGGCATGTGATGAATCAAAATGTTGCAGTTCACTTGTGGTTGTCCCTTCAGAAATCCCCAGGTGCAGACAATTTAAATAGATGGCATTCGAAAGAGTCTAAATGTTCTTGTCAAATCACACACAAAAGAAAAGAAAATGCCTGTTAATGTGTTTTTACTTAGTTACACTGATGCAAATGATGACAAATTAGGGAACAAGAAGCCTGCTGGTTTAATACAGACATATTAAATGTCCCCTTTTCAGCCCTTTGTCCTCACTATGGACCAAATTTATGTGTTTTATGTACAGGAATTATTTTTTCTCCAGGTATTAACACTTCAAACCCATTGAAATAGTAACTTGTGTGTGTACTTTATACAGTGAATGTTGTATCTGTGAATTTCTTTTGAGTTGCATTATGAAACTTGGGTGTTATAAGTCGTCTGTTTTTTTCTTTCAGGCATCCATGACTTACATGGTGAAATGTTTACTCAGTTATATATGTTTAAGACTTAAAGCAGGGCCCCACCACTAAGTGCTCTTCCCCTCGATAAATGCACACACACACACACACACACACACACACACCTAGCGTGCCTTTTGCCTTGCACAAGCTGGTATGAGTAGCTTCAGTCTTGAAGGTGTGGATTGATTTTGTAGATAAGAGGGATTACTGAATGTGTTTCCTCTTTAGAGCTAACACTTTATGGGGCATAATTGTGGGTTGATTAAAAAAAACGCTTAACTTAAAATGAGGTGCAAATTCACTCAGTCGACCCCATGTTTGAACCTCATAGCGTCCAATGCCAGGACTGCCTAAAAATACTTCAGCAAGTAGGACCAGGTGCCACGGATGCAGACACCAAGAGAGGTCAGACAAGTGGACCAAGGTAGGAGACAGCATTCCTAGCTTTGACGTATGACTCCTGTTTGGCCCACTTTCCAGGCGCTCATCCTCCCCTTTGAGACTATGCCAAGAGAGGGAGACGCTCTGGAGCCACAGGTGATAACCCCCCCCCCCCCCCCCCCCTCCAAACCCCCCCCTCGACGAGGGCTCCTGTGCACGAGCGTGCAGCGGAAAGAGGTCAAGAGTGGGTGTGGAACAGAAATACGGTTGTTGGAAAGGATGAGAAAGTAACCGCTGGTGACCGCGTGGAATGTAAACGCAGGTTATCGCTCGAACTAACTATGCAAAAGGAAATTTAAAATAAAAAAAATGAAATAACAGTTTACTGGGGTCTGATGAATGAAGGGGCGAAGAGTAGTGCACTTGAAAATACTTTACACTGTTGCTTGTCCTAAAGCTTTTCACTGTGTGCTTCATTCATTATGTAAAACCTGCCAGTTTGCTCAAATGGGATCTGTAAGGAGAAAATAAATAAACAGACAAAAATGATTTCAAAGAACTTGTTATCTGTTTTTTTTTTTCTCTCATTCCACTCTATAAAAAGAACTCTGCTTATGTGGGCACTTTGTGTACTTCAGAGTTTAAAATGTATTTCCTGGTGATTCCTGCACACGTGTTCCTTCTGAGATCCCTCTTGTCTGCCAACAGTAAATATGCAATACTTGGATTTGTGTTTGTGTGTGATCTTGACATCCGAGTGTCTCATCTAGATCACACAAAAGCCACACCTTTATCAGGTAGTGTGTTTAACGCCATCTTTGTTCATTCAGTTCTCACTTTTATAGCTTGTTCATTTAGTTTTCCACTAAAACCAAAGATGGTACACTTCCCAGCAGAAGATTCCCTGTCACTGGAGTGTTTCAATAAACAAGCAGTCGATTTCCAAATTTAGTGTTATATACATCAATAAAGATTTTCTAGCCTTTAAATATGGCCCGTGTACTTTTAATTGCAGTCCTCAAGGTCAAAGGAGACGAGTAGCACTAGTCACACATTTCACTTCCCTTGTGTAATGGTTAATTGTCTGTGGATCATTGGCGTTGAATGTTAGGCCTATAGTTCCCATGGAAACATAACAGAACTTGCTGTCGCTCAGGCCACTACAAGTTTTAAACCATTTAACAGTTGAAGTTTTGTGAAGGTTATTGGGTAAGAGAGGATTAAACACAGTGGAGGGGGCGGTTTGATTGCTCAACCCCTATTTGGATAGCACAGTTTATGGAAAATCAATATAAGACAGACGTTAGAGTCAGAGCCACAACAAGGGATTCTTTCACCCAAACTTTACATCACACAATCTAATTCTAACTAGAAGCAGAGTTTCCTGTTACTCAGAATATAACCTACAACACACGGTAAGTTGTTTTGATAGGAATTACTTTCTTCAGTTCTATGAATTATTCATTTTTTCTTATGAAATATTATTCATCATATTTCCACAATCCACAATAAATTAAATTTCCTCCACTATGTAATCTTACTTACCCAGAAATCATGGGCTACTTAAAGTTACGATCAGGTGTAATAAGAATATATTCATTTGTATTTTGGGTAAACGTACTCTTTCATACTTGAACTTTGCACATCTACTAACATTTGCATGTGCACATTATCTTGTTGTGCAATAGAATAAGACAGTCATAGGGAGTCGTATGTTTTGGTGCCTTTCTCAAACTGATCGAAAGGGTTAATAGTAGCCCTACCTGCTTCTGTTTGAGTGAGTCAAGGTGTTCTGATGGTGTTTGTCTCCCTCTTCTGTCCGACCGTAAACCAACAACGCTTCTTCCAATCAGTCATATTTTTTCAAATGATCGAGGGCAACATTACTATTAGCAAGCCAATCATTATGAATATGTACATCTAAGGATTTACGATGCTCTCACACTATATCCTGACATACCATCAAACACATATTTATACCCAGCAATCTACCAGATCACCGTCAATTGTCACGGTGGCCGAGAGGTTAAGGCGTTGGACTCGAAATCCAATGGGGTTTCCCCGCACAGGTTCGAATCCTGTTCGTGACGTTCTAGCTTTTGCCTGAATTTCAAACATTGCGCTTCGAACAAATCTGTCCTTCACCAAATTATCCACAACGTGCGATGACATCACGTCTATGTGGACACCTGCTTACTATTTGGAGGCAGTTCGCAACCTCTGTGTGTACTCTGTGTAAGAGTTTTGATATTAATAGTCCGCAACTCATCAGTTGACTTAATTGACGACGAGGAGGTATCGAATAATGTCATCTCGCGCTAGGTATTTTACATGTTGTCTCAGTCTCCGTGGCTTCAGTTCGGCTCAGTTCGGTTTAATCTTTGACACCCACCGAACTCTCCCTTAATGAACTCTCATCACTTCTCGCGATGTTTCTAAACGGGATTCATTCGGTTTAAACCAACTACTTCCCCTCTGTTCTGTAAACGGGTCAGAACATTGCCTGCTTGTATTTGTGTTTGCATTCTCTTTGATAAAATAGCCCAGGTAATTGTCAGCATCTGTCCACTCAATTGTGTAAAGACACACAAAAGGCTGTTTCGACGTGTGAACCCCTTCCCCGCGTAGCATAGTCGTACTGACCGAGTTGTATAAAAGACACCGTACCGCCAGCTGACGTAGACTTGGGGGTATTGTTTTACAAAGGGAGGATATAGTGAAAGTGAGCCGATTAAACACTTTTTTTAGACGCTGTCTTTAGGGTGTGTAGTTTTATGTAGACATATATAACCGGGGCACTTGGGGCGTGCGAACATTTCGACGTTATAGGGGCCTCTATTTGATAGACACACTAGTATTCTTAAGAAAGAACTTGGCCAGACTACACGCCAACGAGTGGCCTTTTCCTTAAAAAGAAAGACAGAGTAAATGCGCTAGTATTCACATGAAGTGTGTTGTCACCTCCTAAAGGCACAGACAATGAAGCTCTGCCACGTAACGTCAGCAGCTGAGGGGTCTGCGTCGATGCAGGAGCACCTCCGAGTGCACTTCATTAGTTGATCTGAATTCGAAGTTTTGGGTCTACTGCATCGCTAAAGCGCTGGTTTACTATATCACTAACTTTAACTTGGTCATCGATGTCAGCGCAGCGTTAGTTTCTTTGAAGACCTGCTCTTACGATGATAGTCGCGAGTAGATAACACGCAAAGAGACCCGTGTCCTGTAATGAAAGGGGGGCAGCAAAGCAAACTAGCATCGCGAACGAGCTAGCTCACATTTAGCATCGTGTTCCTTAGCAAAAGCACTGTGATAGCACACTTTGAGCACCGGTCGTGTGCTTGGTCTTTCTTAGAGGGCGGTGAACGTAATTGTTATGTTTCACCCCTTGTATCCAGTGGCGGTGTTTCTTGCATTTGACTTGAATGTAACGTTAGCCGACTACCATAGAAGCCGGACCTCGTCTCTATAAAAGGTTGAGATAGCGCTCGGGGTTTGAACTGGCGTTACGTTAGCATTTGGCTAACTGGTTAATTGCGTAGCTGAGCTAGCGCTAATGTTGTACGGCTGTAGCTAACGCTACCTTTAGTAAGACAGCCCGCTCTCAGCTGCCGTGGCATTTCAGTGGCAGTAAGGGACAGAGTAGTTTTATTTATCGTACACACATCGTCGAGACCCACAATGGCAACCGCCACAGGCGAGGCCTTGTTTTTATTAAAGGATGTGAAGCCCGGCTCGAAAAACCTGAATATCGTATTCATCGTGTTGGAAATCGGTAAGTCGGTCGGACCGTGACACCGCGGCGTCTCTGCCTTGTACCGTCAGCTCGTGTCTTGTTTTTGTTTAAAGGAGCCCGCGGTGGCGTTACTGCGACCTCACGCAACACCAGCGGCTACTGTCAACTTTAGTCCTAACAGTCCCACAAGTCACCTCCACCTGCTGCGGTGGGTTTCGTCCTTAACGTGTTGCCGTCTCATTGTGTCAGGACGGGTGACCAAAACCAAAGATGGTCACGAGGTGCGCTCCTGCAAGGTGGCGGACAAGAGCGGGAGCATCGCCATCTCCGTGTGGGACGAACTGGGCAGCCTCATTCAGCCAGGGGACATCATCAAACTGACCAGAGGGTAGGCTCGCTGACCTGCTGCTCCGGATACTTACCCACTGATCAATGACACGTGCACATGCTGCCATTAGGCAGGCAGCTGTGGATCCGAGTTGCTCTTGTCTTCTAGGAGAGGAGAACTTGTTGTCGGTAGTTTAATTGTGATTTTTCTCTGTTTAGCTATGCATCCATATGGAAAGGCTGCCTGACTTTATACACTGGACGAGGAGGGGACCTACAGAAGATTGGAGAGTGAGTATCTGTGCACAGATCAGTTTATACTTCAGCACAAGCATCGTAGAAAACAGCATGTTGTGCATTTGGTGGTTTACGTGTGGGGTTTTTAAAACGGGGTTGAATAACATAAACGCACACCTTTTTATTCTGTTACAAAAACATTTGGACAGTTTTTTTTTTTAAATTCAAGGGCAACCACAGCTGTGTATTTTCTCTAAATACACATGACATTTTAATCCCAAGGAATTGCATCTACATTAGTCTTACTCTGTCTTTTTTACTGACTCCGGAGCGGCCTTTGAATGACCAAACATCTCAATCTTAAAGCTTGTGTTTAATGGTCAAACATTGACTTTGGGAAATAAAAAAACCACTTCATTCCGACCAAACCTATAATCTTATGTCTGCATATCATCTCAAAATGTGCCTTTGTCTCCACAGGTTCTGCATGGTGTATTCAGAGGTGCCCAATTTCAGTGAACCAAACCCAGATCTGCTATCCCAGCAAAACAAGTCTGTGAGTAGCCATGTGCCCACTTTTCACTTTCATTAACAAATGTGTCAGCTGTCTTATCTTGACACAGATGGTGGGAAGATGTTAAAGCTGACATTCTTTTCCATTACCAGGGCAAACCAGACCAGAATCAGAGGGGAAACTCTCCACCCAATCAGAATTCAGGTACACCTGCTCCACCAGGTCAGTACATTCAAGGGTTGCAGAGATCCACTGCTCTTGTCCGGAAGAGTGGTACACACTAGGGAGGTCAAAATACCAGTAAAAAGCAGTCCGTACCAGTCCGATTCCACTGTTCTCACTCCCACAGTGAAAGGGCCCTGGTACTTGAATGCACACTCCTTATATGCACATTGATATTATGATTTTTGCGTCACGTTATTCGATCACCGCTAAATTTGGCAAGTTTACATTTGAGCAGGTGGTGGTCACGTTACTGAATGAAGCCTGAACGTATAGTTATGGAACTCATTGCAACCTTCATTTGTGTGTTAGCTGCTAGCTCTGTTAGCCTTTAACTGTTCTTCTCACAGGCTGCTACACGTCACCCCCCCAGGCAAATTCATCTAGTTGTTGTCCATGATGATTCTAAAATACTGTCCATAGTACACATCATTGATGCATTAGGAATTATTGAAGAATGTTGGTGTGAGTAAACTAGAGCAGACTTTTGTAATTTCTCAACTTGCTTAAAAAAGGAGAAAAGGTGACAAAAGCGATGTGTTGCTTTTTTGTTCACGTGCGTACTTGGCTCTGAATTAAATATTTTCTTTTGTGTCCGCTGGCCTTTGTCCCAGCAGACATTTTGACTTGCCCCCGTAAACCTTCGTAGTAACTGAGTCGGCGTGCACAATGCCAGCACCCCGTATCCAAAGCGTCTGCCTTCATTCGTATCATTTACACCTGTGATCATCCCACTGAGACGCGTCAAAATGTCTCCAAATGTCCTACGACTGCTCATATGTCTCACTTTGTTGTTCTGTTGGTACTTACTTGTATTTCTCAAACCACAGGTAACGGCGCCATCCTGCCCTTTGCCAACAACAACCCATTGACGGGTGCGTCCCGTGACGCTGGCTTCGGGGGCATCGGGCGACCCAACGGCCGGTCGCCTGGCAACGGAGCGCCTCCCGCTACCGCTGCATCGGCTGCAGGACCTACGACCGGCCCAAAGTCTTCAGTTACCATTAGCAACGGCAGGGACCCACGGCGTGCCAAAAGATGAGATTGAGGGTGTGTGTTTGGGGGGGGGGGGGCTTGGGGGAGAACAGTTATGGATGTCCCTAGTCCCCCCTGCCCCCTCTTTTTAAAACACTTTTGGCCCTTACCATCCGGCGCTATATCGGCCTTCAAAATTCTGAATTAAATAAGGGACGGCTTGCCTCATTCTTCTACATGCTAACCTGGTCAGGTGTGGTGTTTGTCATCGGTCGTGTGTGATGGCGACCCACCACCTGACGCTCCAGCTGCACTCGGGCGGCGAGTGGCGGTCGGCCCTCTCGGTGCCCGGTCCTTTCTGCCAAGTCTCACTGGGAGGTTGCGTCCCTGTGCCAGTGTTTCCCCCCCCAGCTCCACTGTCCTCTGCCCCATCTGTTCTTTTTAAACTACACACTCTACGTGAACACTGCACTTTCTTCCCTTATTTAAGTCGGAGGGGGTGAATTTTGCTGTCATCTCAATCGGGAGATGTGTTACGTTTTTGTTTGTTTTTTCAGCAGGAAAAGCCTTAAGATGGTGAAATGAGTTGTTGGATTAAATGCACGAGCAGAGTAGCTCAGAAGGTCTTCTTCCTTGTTACCAAGCGAATCCAAAATGAATTTGAGAGAGGAAATGTGTTTAGAATTATTATTTTAATAATAGTTAGGAAAATTGCTATAATGTTTTTCTTTTTTTTTAGTTCTACATAAATTGTAATGACCCACACTCGAAGAATGGCAATGTTTCACAGAATTAATTCTCCAGTAGTTAATGTAGTCTGAAAGAAAGCCACATTACTGTTAAAGTATATCAAATGTACAGTATGTTGAGTTGGTTAAACTGCATCTACAATGGTATAACACGTATTTGTAATAAACAAAATTAGCAATATTGCTTAAGCAAACACAATGGAGCTTAACATGCAAGGATGTAAAGGATCGTTTGTTGTGTAATTGGATCTTTGTCTGGAGATTGTTTGCCACCAGTTTTAATGGTACTTGAAACCTCCCCAGTGGCCCCCCTCAGAAGCGCTGCGTTCATCGGAGCTCCCTCAGAGCCGCTCACAACCATCTGACTGCACAGCGCCATCTAGTGTCCACGCCCACAAACTACCAGCCATGTCTGATCAGAGTTTTCTTCATTTATTTTTTTAAAGCAATAGGTTTTGCTTGCTATCACTGGATTGTGAGTGAAGTCAAACTGTATATTTTGCCAGTTCTACTTTAAACTGAAAGCCTTTACGTTGACTATTCCTCTGAAGCCATGCGTTGCAACGGCAAAATGCAGTTTCTTCACTTCCTTTGTTGCACCAAGCACCTAAACACGACCTCTGGGGCCAGTGTCACTGCATTTGTGTCTGTCACTCTTTGTCCTGGTGTAAAACTATTCATATAAAAGGCTTTAGCATGGGACCATTCACCATTAACAGTCTGTTATTCTAAATAACAGCTGTATTTAGACAACATGAAATAATGTATTTTCAAATAGAATGAATGTGGTCCAGGAGAAGAGAATATATCCAAAAGTATCCATTATACTTTTTTAACAAAGTGTAAATCTGTGTAATTAACTTCCCAATGTAGTTTTTGCCAAATGTTTAGAACATGTTCACGTAATTCTACTAACTCTGGAAGTTAGACCACACGAGTCGTGCGGCAGGAAATGTGATGCTCATGTGTCAATACCGATGCATGTCATGAGCCGAGAACTTCCTCTCAATCAGAAGTCTCATCATGTGCTGCAGGGAATATGAAAAGAAAACGACACGTCCATAGAGGCGGCGATGGTTCAACCGTAGTATTTTTGGAGGGAAGTATTGTTGTTTCCACTTGAATGTCCCAAACACACGAACACAAGGCAACACGATGTGAGTGTTGGAACCGAAGCGGACTCTTTGTGATTTACTGCATCCACTAAACATCAATTCCACCCCGTGTTGATTCTGTAACCCGTGAAGCGGTTTCTCTTTCCATTTGGAGCGCGTCACGTCTCATGACAGATGATTCATATTTTGGGGCTGGAGGGAGGAATTGTGGTTTAGTAATAACCAAACAGTGACTGGAGAAAAGTCCTTCTGATGACACTTGACAAAAATAGGAATGAGAAGAAAGTCAATTTGGGGAGTTACAATAGTACAATCCTAAGTAGTCCTGATCACAGCTTGAGAAGTTAGTAGGGGAGAGCGGTAAACTATACATTTTGAAGAACTAAAATCCTATTCCCATATAGGAAAAATAAGGCGCATACCTGCAATGTGTGTATTGTGATTCCTCATCCAATCAGAGTGGAGGGTGGAGGGAGGTGTGATGGGAGGGGGGTGGACACACAGTGTGTGTGTGTGTGTGTGTCCCCTGTCTCCTTGTGACAGACTCATTGCCTCCCACAGAGAAGACACACAATGTCCGGTGAGTGTTCTGATCCACAGAATAACAACTTCATTATTTTGTACTGGTATTTATTTAATACGTATATACATGAAACAGGTTGATAATGTGTAGTTTAGCAGAAATAATAGGCACTTTGGCAAAGGGACGTTTTTAAAATACAGATGGAAAACCTGTATACGATGTACAGACATGTGATCTGCTTCTTTATTCCATGCATTATTCATCATTCCTTTGAACAGCTGATTAGTTTGTGCCTTGCTGATATAATGTGATTTTTAAAATGTATAAACTGCAGCATGTAGCCAGTTACGCTGAGTTCTTGTTATAATCTCAAATTAACTTGTTTTTGCGTGTATTCCCACTAACACCCCCCCCCCCCCCCTTTCCCCCGTGTCCTCCTTCCCCAGAACCAAACGCGTCTTTTCTGTTTTTAGACTTCAGCTCCTTTTACGATTCGTTGAACGTCAGCTACAACGACACGGACTTCATCCCGGACCCGGACACGGTGCCCTGCGACTCCTTCTCCATCCCCGACGCGGCGGCGGTGGCCCTCAGCGTCTTCTACGTGCTCATCTTCCTCCTGGCCATCCCGGGGAACCTGCTGGTGGGGGTGGTGATCGGCCTGAGCAAGCAGCCGCTGCCGCCCTCCGACCTGTACCTCCTCCACCTGGCGGTGGCCGACCTCCTGCTGGCCGTCACGCTCCCCTTCTGGGCCACCTCCGTCACCCGCGGCTGGGTGTTCGGAGACGCCGCGTGCAAAGTCGTCACCGTGCTCCAGGAGCTCAGCTTCTACTCGAGCATCCTCTTCCTCACCTGCATCAGCATGGACCGCTACATGGTGATCGTGCGCGCGATGGAGGCGCGCAGGGCCAACAGGCGGCGCGTCAGCTGGGCGCTGTGCGCGGCCGTGTGGGCCGTGGGCGCGCTCCTCTCCACGCCGGGCCTCCTGAACTCCGCCCTGCCGTCCGGGACGTCGAACCAGACGACGTGCCGCGGGCAGTACGAGCAGGGCAGCGCGGACGAGTGGCGGCTGGCCATCAGGATGCTGCGCCACACGCTGGGCTTCCTCGCCCCGCTGGCCGTCATGCTGCCCTGCTACGGGGTGACCGTGCGGCGCCTGCTGCGCGTCCGCGGCGGCTTCCAGCGGCAGCGCGCCATGAGGGTGATCGTGTGCGTGGTCGCGGCCTTCCTGCTCTGCTGGACGCCGTATCACGTGGCGGTGATGGCGGACACGTTCTTCCGGGCCAAGATCGTGCCGTACAAGTGCCCGGCGAGGATGGCGGTGGACCGGGCCATGTTGGCCACGCAGAGTCTGGGGCTGCTGCACAGCTGCGTGAACCCGGTGCTGTACGCCTTCGTGGGGGAGAAGTTCAGGCGCAGGCTGGGCCACATCGTGAGGAAGACGGGCCTCGCGGAGAGGACGTCCGTGGCGAGGGGCAGCAGGTCCTCCATGTCGTCGGAAATCACGTCCACCGTCATGTGAGGCCTGGCGGAGACTTTGCTGATGGACCGCAGGGGTTTGCTGGACTTTACAAAAGTCAGCAGCCGTGTGGGAAGGAAAGCACTTTGAGAAGACTTCCTATTTTTGTAAACATTTGGTTCACAATTTGCCACGTGTGATGATTTAAGTTGGTTAACACATATCTTTGTACTATTGTATGTCCGAGTCCAATATATACTTGTTTTGTACATATTTCAATTCCAATTGATCTCTTTAATATTTGTTTGTGCATCTGGCAATAAACAGCGTTAAGCTGTACTGTTTACAACCAAAGATTGCTCTCTTCCCTCGTGTGTTATTCTGAAGAAAACATTTCAAAACAGTATTACGATGTCAAAACATCCCCTGATGACGACCTCAGGATGCAACTGAAACTGAACCGAGAAAAGCAGAATTACACCGAGAGAGACCGTGGTCATGTAACAAAAAGCGTCCCTTAATAAAGAGGATGCTCCGTCCGGTTTGGGCCAATGCAGAGGAGAGAGTAGCAGAGTGTTGGGCTCAGATGAGGAACATGAACAATACTCAGCTTCATTGGGTTAGTTTAATACATCCGACAAAACCAAATCACAACTGGAAGGTTAATTCAACAAATGGGATGTAGGTTACATCACAACCGAGTGGATGCAACAGAAGAACATTTGTAGTCAACAGTTGATTTGTACTTTTATACAAACAAACTTTTTTTTCTGTCTGAGTGAGGAGACCAAAGTGGGAGGGACCTGGTTTGATCAGAGCCAATAGGATTGGGTTCACCTGCAGCACAACCTTGGACTCTCCACTGGTTGCAATGGTTTGATTTGTAAGGTGACTTCCTTTTCTTTTTGTGCTTTCGATTGCAGAACATAGGTGGTGAAGTAATTTCTTAAGTTAAAATGACACAACTGCAGATTTTTTGCTTGTCAAACTTGTGGGAATATTTTTAGAATTCTTAAACAGATTTAAAGTGTCTTATTTTGTAACATTAAATCGCTGTATTAAGCTCTTATGTGTTGCACTCACTTGTTTCAAGCTATTTTACGTAACGTTTGACACTGAATGTGGACTTTATTTTGGGGGATACATATTGTCTCAGTAAACTACTTGTGGCTTGGTCAATACTGAAATGCTAAAAACACTTGTTGGCTTGATTATCTCTTTTGAAAATGATTTAAAATGATTTACATTTTGGGTTTTTAATTCACAATATTGAAATGCTTCATCCCCAATCCTTGCTGAGCGTGCACACCACATAACGTTAGCTACTTGTAACTTTAGCAATGTGCTAGTTAGCACTCACAGCTAACTCAAGTGTGTTCGAGCTAATGCATAGCAACAAGCTATTTAGCTTTACTGTTATGGCAGTATTTGCTGTTGAATTGTTAGGTTGACACCATGGTAGTTTGGACTCTTCTCTGCTAATGTTACATGCTAGCAGCAGAGTTTCATTTGCATTAGTGCTGTCCAGCGATTAAAATGTAATCATGATTAATTGCATTTATGTCATAGTTAACTCAAAATGAATCACATTTGTATTCTAAATGTTCCTTCATTTATTTTTTTCCCATCATTTTTTCTTCATTTTAATGCTCTTATCAACATAAAGTGGATTGACTTGCATTATGCAAAAGTTTAAATTCTGAAAATGATAAAGTGCACATTTCAGGTAAACAAGGACTCAGCCTGTAGTGCAGTGGCTTAATACATATATTTTTCCAGTTTGCAGTCAGGCCTCTTATTTATTTATTTATAGTGGCAGTAGAATTGATGTTGAATTCTTGTGAGCTGCAGTATTATCACAATCATTTGTTTTCAGTTTTGAAAGACATATTCCCATTTTTCAAGAAAGTGCCAGGTTGAAGACGTGTCAACAGGTATCAGGTGTCAAGTCCCAAATTTCAATGGATATGAACACTACTGCCTCATTTTAGTTGTTAAAGAACATACTTTAAGTAAGTAAGGCTTCGAGTGTCATTGCAGTGATTACATTTAGGTTTTCTTGATATCTGGCCACCTTTACACAATTGGGAGGCCAACCTCTGCCTTAAACATTTGACCTACAAATTAAATATCTGCCCCACGCCGACCCACCCCCTCCTCTGTGCCAAGCGCTGCTCGCACCATCTCATATGTTCTACTGACCTCGGGTCAGCTAAAAAGGACAAGGGGGCGGGAGCCTCGCGGCGAGTGGGCCGACGGATCGGCGTGCAGCTGTCATCGTGAGGCTTTCTGGGCTCTGACTGTCATTTCCCCCCCTCACCGGGACGCCAGCAGACGCAGGGGGAGATCGTGAGCCGGGAGGTTTAGCTCATGGGACGAGGAGTAGGGGGGCGCCGACTCTGTGCGACTTGTTGGACGGGACAAACAGAAGCCCAGCCGGAGAAACCGATCACAAGGCCACCGGGGGAACAAAGGAGGGAACGCTGAAGATTCACCAGGTTTCCGGCACACAGAAGGTCCACGGAGGGAAATGATCACAGAAGGCTGAAAAGTCAGGAGAACGTCGGGAATCAGAAGGGGGGGAAGCAGGGCCCTCACTTCCAGGAGACGAGGCAAGAGAGCTGCTAATGCAACATGATCCAGCTGGTCTTACCCTAAAAATACTTTTGGGCAGGAAGAGTGGCAGCTATCTCTATCTGCCTAATTAACTGGTAATCAACCATTTATTTTTCCACTTGGGACAACAACTGAGGTCAGAGCAGCGATTCGAGGAGAACTCCTTCATGGCAGATCTAGTTTCTATCTTTCTGAGTTCAGCGTTCCATTTGCAAAGACGTATAGAGTATCTTGAATTCAAAAAGGTAATTTAGCTGTAGTTGATATGTAAAGCCTGCCATAGACTCTAATGCACTCGCTTTGGTTTCTATCAGCGAGTGAGCTCCCGTTTGGTTTGCTGTAGGCCCCAAAACCCACATCCACACCCACAGATCCCATCGTGGGATCCACCAGAATCACGTAAACCATGAGAAAAGCTGAGGTGCAAATGACCCTGAAAAAGGGGGCAGGCGAAGCCGCGCCGGCCCGTAGCCCCACCGTCCCCCCGAAGAGGTCCAAAGTGAGCGCGGAGAAAGTGGCCCCGGAGCCCCCGGGGCCCGGTTACGCCGGCCCGAGTGCGCCCGCTTTCGCGCGCAAAATGAGGAACGCGGCGGTGGGGACGGGCTGCGACATCCGTCTGAAGGTGACTGTGGCCGGAGACCCCCAGCCCTCCCTGTACTGGTACCACAACGACGAGCTCCTCAACATGGACAACCAGGAGTACGGAGGGCTGTGGATTAGGGATTGCAAGCCCAGCGACGCCGGCCTGTACACCTGCATCGCCAACAACCACGTGGGCGAGGCCCGCAGCAGCGCCGTGCTGGCCGTCCTGGACCTGGGGGAAGGTACTGACCCGCCGTGCATTCGGGGCGTTGCCCTTTTACACCTGTAGTAGGGAGGCTTTAGTTGTTTCTGTGTCACCATTGCATGTGATTACTGAATTAAACCATGGAGAAAAAGATATTGAAACATCATGTTATCGTAAACTACTACTAAAGGACCTTTACATGTATTTCAGAGTTCCGGTAATGTAACAGGATTTTAAACAATTTATTGCTTAAGGCATAACTTCCATTAACTAGAAAAGAGTCAGACTAGAACATCCAGAGATAATGGAGAGTGAACTCAAGCTACTGCTTCGACCTGCTTGGATGTAAATGGAGTCATTGTCATGTTTAAGTCATTTCGATTTTTATGGGGCTAAATGGTTTCTGCCATCATGTGGTACTTGGACCAGCTATGCAGATTATTAGCTTAACCGCTCATTTGGGTACAAGGAATGTTATGAATGATAAAATGAACGCATTTGAGTGAAACACTCCAAAAAGAAAGGTCATTTAGAGATTAAAGATGCAATATATGCATACACATGTTCAGAACTTGATTGTTTTTCGATGAAGCTAAAAAAGATTTTGTTTCCACTTTAATTATATTTAATAGTAATCAAACATGTATTTACTACAAAAGTCAATACATACAATTTGAACATATCAAACTTAGTAGAACATACATCGTGCCATTAACTTGTTTCACGAGATAATCAAAGACGCTTGAGTTTTACCAAAAGCATCTGGAAAAAGGGGAGCTGTGAAAAGGCATCAGTGTCCAATTTTAAATACAGCACGTTGCTTTAGTTAATTATCAAAATTCGGCTGTAAAGCTCTTGAAGATGACGTTTAAATCTGTTTCAGTGAGGAATCATGGTGTCGCTGAGGTGATCAAACGTAGGCCGTGTTGATTGGAGACCCCGATGGGACGTAATCCTTTCAGCAGCACGTGCTGTGAGGGAACATCTCAGTCACATTCCTCCGCGTAGCCGAGGAGTTCACACCTCCCCCGGGGATCGACAAAACGGATTTTCGTGCATTTCGTGACCCTCGTGCGCTGATCTAAACTCAGCTCTGGGTCAGGGGAACTCACTCTCACTCTTCCGAATCGAGAGGTGCCGACGGAGCTTAGGTCTGCGTGTGGTTCGACCAAGTGCAGCATGAGTGAAGCCTTGGGCCAATGAAGCAGAAACCAGAGACGGGTCCCTCACACAACGAACCCTGCTGGGTTCAGGCAACGCGATGCTTTGTGCGCGCTCGCCACAAAAACCGGGTACTAAAAGAGTGGCGGGGTCTGCATACCGGGCGACGTGATGACAGTTATTCCTTTTTAGTGTTTGGTATTAGATTTCTTTTACTTTATAAATATTGGGCTCTTGGACATAGAACATGCAGCATCAAATGTCCTTGGAAGGACGAAAAAGGAAAAGTGCAATTTTTGGAAAAGTTACGTGAACTTTTCTTCTGAAATGTTGTGGTTTTCTGGATACGAGTCAGTTGGAGAGAATGATGGTGCAAAACAACAGATTAGAGATGGGACACAAGCATCTGGGTGCTGCTTTGAGTTTCCACAGTTCACAGAAGAGGCCCTCGATTTGGAAACGTTCTTAAACAGAGAAGTAGGATGAAACGGCCGTCTCCCTGTCAGACCCCGGCGCACGACGAGTGGTTTCAGCCCACAACTCGATTCCTGAAGCTCTGCTTCCTATCAGCTGGACCACAGCGTGGTTTCTGCTGGGGGGGGCGGGGGGGGGGGTTGTCTTGCACTGGACAGATTTGTGTCTTTTTTCATTTAAGAACCTACGAGGCGGCTGCCGGTTGTCAGAAACGGTGGAGGCTCCTTCACCGTCCTATCGGCTTCCCTCACACCCTTAAATGATGTCAACTTTTCCTCTGACTCTCCATTTTAACCTTCAGTCTGATTCAGCCCCTGCTTTGCTTCGCCGTGTGTCTGCAGCTGTCCCATCACTCAGTGAACCCTTTTCTCTATCTCGCTCTCCCCTTTGAAAGTATCTCTCTGTATGCCCCCCCCCCCCCCCCCTCGCCCCCATGCACCAACTCTCCATAGTTATTTATACAGCGGAATGTGCCAGGCCTTAGATTTTTGTGATGTTAGCTAGCCAGCGTCTCTCCTGTTACACAGGAAGACATCATTGCTAATTTTAGCCCGGCCCTGTATGAGTATCTTTTTCTTTCTTTTTTTCCCTCTACTGATCAGAAAACAGGCCGTTTTTCCACTTCTACCAAGCATGAAGACGTCTGCCATGTGTGCTGTTATGCACCTCTGCATACTGTCACCCATCCTTTTTCAGTTCTGTATGTTATTGTGAAGTTGGTCGGTCAAATATGATTTAAAACAAATGAGTTACTCAAATACAAAAACAAACAAACAGAAAAGCAATAGATGGATGAAGATGACAATTGAACCAAAATCTTTAATTTAATTTGGCAAATAGTCAAACAAGTCGAAAACACAATATAGAAATTAGACTAAGAAATATGATCAGATATACGGATTAATGGAGTTGGTAAAATATCTGGCACTATAGCAGGTAAATGCTCCACTATCCTCACCTGCTAGTTGCTGGTGGGCAGTAGGTTGATTAAAAAAGCAAATTTGATGAGGGCAAGAACGTGCTGACATGCTCCAAGGAAACCGGGGGAGCTGCAGGATTGGGTGATACTTATCTCTCCGGATGAACCTTGAGCATTGATGAGTACAGCTTGGATCCGGCATTAACACGTCCCCGGCCACTTGGCAGCAGCACAAACAAGCTGTGAACGGAAAAAAAACCAAACAACTGATACTTTTCAGTTTCCATGGCGGCTGATGCCTATTTACACATCCAGGTGATGCAGAGCAACGTAAACATTCTATTGTTGTGTTCCTGGAGGTTTTAGGGTCTAATGAGACTGAACAAAACAGTAAGCTGCAGGCAGTAGAACCACAAGAAAAAGATGAACGCTGCATAGATGGACAAATGGTGATCTTATAAATAAAAAAAACCCAACAGGTAGAGCGTGACTGACAATGCAACCAGGATTTATTCAATGAGTTATCATAGATGTAGCTCTACGTATACGGCTGTAAAGCCAGCGCCGTGGAGGCCTGAGGAGATTTGAAAATGTGACTCTCCACAGGTGTGAGCATCTAGTCTCACTGTCCTCTGTGCTATTTGGTTCCCTGAGCACATCTTGCTGCTCTGTCATTTCGGAGTGAAGCCATTTCTGTGCAGTGAGCTGGTGAAACGCAATGTGTGAGCAGCAATGCCTGTTCCTTTTCCTCCGGGGGAAAGTGTTCCTGGATACCAAGTGGTTTCCAAATGCAGTGGGCGAGGACACAACGTTAACCCAAATATATGAGCAGCAGCTGACAGTGTCCCGTCCAATGCAACAGCTACTTTGTTCCTTCAGTGCGTAGCAGTTAAACCCTTCCTTGGGAAATGGGGTTTGCTTTGTGTGGTCGGTGTAAGCCGCCGGCGACACAACAGCCTGCGAGCGCCTCCAGCAGAGGAGCGAGGAGGTCCCCGCGCAGCCCCTCCCCCCCCCCCCCACCCCCCTCCCATCCTCCTCTTCAGCGGCTCATTCCACCGGGCAGAGAACGAGACGCAGACACATGGGGAGGAAAGGGAGAAAATGAAAGGATGTCAACCAATGCCGTACAACGGTGATCTGGAGAGGGCTGGATCACTCCCACTGGTTTTCTCTGCCTATCGGAGTGCGCTGCCTGTGGGCTGGAACACAGCAGGGGTGGGGGGGGGGGGATGCTCACACTGTCGCTGGCTATTGTTTGGACAGGGGGGCTCCCTCCGAGGGGATGATATGCATTAAACGGACGTACCCCCACCTGCAGATGGGAATCCGGGCTCTGTGCTTTGGGCTCAGAGGAAGCGCTGACTCTCGGAGGCTGCAACTTGTTACGTAATGGACCAAAGTGCCTTCTCACCGCGTGTCTTTGCGTTTGATTGAGATGCTTCGACCTACATGTCAGCAGAGAAGCAGCATACTACAAGTGGAGTCTTTTACGACAAAGTCGGCTATTAATGGCTGATGCCTTTGCCAGAAAATGTCCTGATTTAGGCGTGTAGTATTGGCTCGGAACCCCCAGCGCGTTTCGGGGGATACCCTGCTGCTGAACACAAGCCAAGACCAAAAAAAAAAATATCTGTCAAGGACATACCAACTGTGGCCATAAAAACAAAGCCACTTCAACCAAAGAAAAACATCAGGCAAGTGCTATTTCTTTGCTTTGTCTGCTGCCAATTAGTGCCGCCTCTAAAAAGCACCTGGCGTCATGGCCTCAGTCCCCTTTGGACCTGTGCCGTACAGGTATGTTTGTTTGCATATTGTGTTGGTGTTAAATTGTATGTGTTAAATTCTGTATACTAACAACACAAAGCCCCCCACTCCCCCCCCCCTCTTTGGTCCTGTGCTGTACAGAGAGAACCTGCTGGTTTTGTCACTTTATATTTAGTAATTTTTTGTTTTCTTCAGTTTACTTTCTGCTTTTTTTATTCAGTTGTTTTGTTTGCCGTGTTGTTTGCTGGGTTCATCTTGCCTGGTTTTTATAACCTTAACCCTGCTTTTAGTGATTTGCGCTTACCTTGGTTTTATTGTTTTCTCTAATAAAACCCTTTTTTAATTAGAACAAACAAGCGTCGGGTGGCGTTGTTGGTTCTTCCCCTAAAGCCCCGTCACATTAGGTCTATATACCTGTATATACATTTAAAAATATTCAATGTC
The DNA here is from genome assembly GCF_949316345.1 of Pungitius pungitius. Classification (NCBI taxonomy): domain Eukaryota; kingdom Metazoa; phylum Chordata; class Actinopteri; order Perciformes; family Gasterosteidae; genus Pungitius; species Pungitius pungitius. The sequence goes on from NC_084909.1 coordinate 19,847,845, forward strand.
TAATGTTGACAGAAGCATTTGATGAAAGGAGATGGAGCTGCTGTGTACATCCTTAATCATGGCTGTGGAATATATTTAAGTTGGCCAATAGAAAACAGCATTTTCTCTGAAACAAATGTTTCACTGACACCAACATTCAAGAAGTTTATTAAAAGATAATTGAAGGCCAAATGTGATTTTGTCGCAACAACAGACAGGGCAAAGACATTGAGATGATTAAAGAGTACATCTCATAGGAGAGGATGTGTTTTCCTGTAGGGTTGAAGTGACTTTGATGAGCCAGACTATTCTGGGATTATTGTGTGATATACAGTAATAACCCACTGCAATCCCCCACTTTTGAGCTGTATAATCTCTAACTCCTCTTTTGGAACATTCCTACTACTTGCATTGAGTTTTTTTTAAAACTAAATATAACCAGGATAAAGTTCATCTTGATCACCTTTCGCTCTCTGTTCCTCAACCAAAATACACACCAGAAGAGATAGAATCTGTCATCAATCAAATGATCTGAAGTCATTAAAAGTACCTTGTGCGATACATTCAGCTGAATCGAATCCCAAGGGAAGCCCTGGCATCCACGGTGTGCCGAGCAGGGTTCCCCCCATCCCTGGTTTGGGTGGGGTCCCTCTGTGTGCATGCGCTCCGGGGGCCACTCTGGTTCCTCTCAAAGTGTCACGGTTTGGTCTCTCTTCCTGTTTTAGTTTGTAGTTTTCATGTCTCTTGTGTCCCTGGGTAACTTCACTTCCTGCCTCGTCCTGTCTTCCCCTGTGATTGTCTGCCGTGCCTGATTGTTTCCACCTGTGTCCAATCACCTGCACCTCCCTTGTGTATTTAAGCCCTGTGAGTCTCTTGTCTTGTGTGGCGTCATTACATGTCGAATGTCCATGTGTTCAAGTAAGTCAAGTCTGTGGTTTCAGGTCCTTGTTTGTGTTTCTTGGTTTTTGTTTTCGCCTCCTTCCTGTTTTTTTGGTTGGAGTGATTTTGAGTTTGAGTTCTTTGACTATTAAAGTCCTTTTATTTTTCATCATCTCTGCATCTGAGTCCTCCCTCCTTGCCCTCGCACCCCACGCTGTGACACAAAGACAAGCAGCTGAGGTTGAGAAATTGCTTTGGCTCTTCTGCGTGAATGTGAGCATCCATGTTTGTCTGTATCAATGACATGTAATGTAAATGACATGATCCATCTCTATCGTTTGTCTATAACAAGGGATTGTCTCATTTCAAACATTTATTTCCCCAGAACTTCAAAGCTGAAGGAAACGTTAGTGTGCTTCCTCTTTGTGCCCCGTGGATGGAGGAGCCAGATAATCGTATACCTCGCTGTTGCTGAGAGGCTTAAGTGTGAATGACCAGGGGCCCCCCCCTCCAACGCTGTATCTATTGTTCTCCTTCCATGCCGCGGATCGCTGCTTTTATTTGCCGAATAACACCATCATCTTTGGTATAGAATTAAAACCAGGGGAGACATGCTGTTGTATTTACCCATCTCTTTTAAACCTGACATTCTCATGTAAGATGTTGAGTGTCACTTAAATTCTAGCCTGTAAATCAATACAACAACTGGCCTTTGGAGATGAGTGGCAAGGAAAACAATTGTTTCCCAGATCATCTCAATGATTAATGCAATATAGTTTTGGAACAACCTCCGGTTCAGACAATCTGCTGATGCTCGTGAGTTCATTGTGGCTGTAAAAAATGAATGTTGTGATATTTAGGATATGCTCACATATAAAACATCTGCGACACAAGGCTTTGGTCTTTATACTGAATTCATCGCCCATTGTGTTCAAAGTGACTAACAATCTTGTTGTGCTCTGACTGCAAGCGAACAACAGATAGCCTCCTGTTTTATGTTATTTTAATTCCACCTACTCTGAAGCAAACACCCCACGAGAGCCGACAGGATGCCAATGACTCAACAGCGCTGTTTATTTTGAGTTCTACCAATGACTGGGTTTTCTCTCAGGAAAATCTTTCTGATGGTACAGCTGGAACACATTATGTTTTAAAATAAGACGTTTTCAATTAAAATACAGATTTTTATTTTTGTACCAATGTATGCTGTTCTCAAATACTTAACTAACAGATACCAATGAGAAAAGTTTGAATGATTGAAAACTGCCAATTTAGTATATTTAGTTTAGCAACATTTCAAGTTAAGTGACGTATTAATCAAAATATTGTAATATAACATGTATATATGTATAGCATGTTCTTTCTTCACAGCAGGAATTCTGGTCTAAACTTAATAAGAAACTTAAATATAATTCTCAACAGGAATTTGCAATTAGATGATTTGATGGACTTTTACAAATAAAGACTTAATAAGATAATGTAGTCCATTGGCTACTATAGTAACAGTGTGTTCTCTCTCCTTTGTGTGATGACAAAATGGAAACGTAGTTTTCCACATTAGGTTAAAATATTTCATTTTGTAAATACCATGAATGATTGTCTTTGCAAGTTCTGTTTCACTTGAGCAATCTTCTCCACCAATGGTGCTCTGAAAAAGTTGTAGTAAAACATTAAATTCACAAGAAATGGTTTCATATGTTTTTTCAGATTCCGAAACAACAGATGATGAACAATTTGAGACCAAAGAAGATGGTGGAGAGTTTGAAGACCAGAATGTGCATAGAGGTATCCACCATGTTGCCAGCACAAAATGTTTCCCCTTTCTTGAATTAGCAGTTTGACTGGTATTTAATTGGAGTAGTATTTCTGTCTACTTAATGAAAAGATATGTCCGTGGCTCTTTAACTGCTAATTGCTTAATGTCGCAGTTTGTTTGTCTTTGTTTGGTGCTGGGCAGGTAATGAACAGTAGTTAAAACAAAGCTTTTTAAGTGAAAACACCTGCCTGCTTTGGCTGAAAACAAGGCTGGGGAAAGTCGCATTTACATCCCCGAAAACTAAAAAAATGACCAGCTACACATTTGCCTTGTTTCATAATCAATGTAGGAACCCAATGGCTTACCTGAACAATATTTCATATCTCCTTTTTACATGAGATGCAGTGATGGACAAATGGGCTGCAGATGACTATAGCACACGTGGACATGAGGATCCCTCAAACACAACCAGGCAAGACAGAAACACGCTAATAACCCTAATAGTTTAGAGAAACATACAAAAAAACACGTTATTGTGATGATTGCATTATACAAACATTACAAAAATGTAAGACAGATTGTTAAATAGTGACAACCTCAGCGATTCCAACAGATTTTGCTTCAAATCCTTTATTTCAGGAGCCCGTCGGACAACTTTTCAAGAGAATCTCCACCACAAGCCCTCCCACCCCCATCTCCAAGACTCATCAAACGTCCCTCTACCTCCCCCATGCCAAGTCGCTCTGGCTCAACTACACCTCTCAGCTTTCGGAAAAAAAACACTGTTCCATCTGACTACCAAGACACAGTGCCTGGGGAGTTTGAAGAAAAGGTGAAGCAGCCAAAACCCGCCAGCCAAGGTAACACCCAGGACTCACAGCCACAGACGCCGCTAAGCGAATACTCCCGGAAAGAATTTGCCCTCAGACCGTCCCCGAAACTTACCAGGGTGAGCTCAAAAGTTTTTGAGAAGGTTCGTGGATTAGAGGAGCGCAGGCGAAGCCTTGATATTCCAGAAGGTTCCATCTCAGGAGGATCCTGGGCAGGGTTCAATCGTGCTGGATCGGTAGATTCCGATGATGGAGGAAGCCGGCTGGGCATCTCTCGCGAAAGTTCAAGGGAAGACCTAAGGGAAGCTTTGAAAGAGGATGCCGCTGAACGAAGATCTATGTTTAGACAGAGAGCTGCTTCACTGGAGGAGAAACCTCGCTACTCCCAAAAAGTTCAAGACATTGAGAACAAGTTCACGGAGGAGCTCCAGCGCATCAAGAAGCTCGTTGGTAAGCCTCACATGAAGAAGTCTTTTTCAACTGAACAGCTTACTCTTAAGAAAAAGCAGCGCCTGCCTTTGAGGAAAATTGAACCTATCCCTCCACAAGTCCTTCAAAAGCTCCAAGAAAGGGAACGTGCCCATTGGGCAAAAGAACAGAAGGAAAAGAGTTATAATCAGCAACCAATGCAGCAACAGCAGCAAGCACAGCAAGAACAGTACGTTCTGCAACCCCAAAAGACAGCAAGCCCTGGATCAACGGCTGTAACGTCTCCAACGGTCAGTAGATTTGGAGAAATTGCAGGCACCCCAGAGTCCATGCAGTTATCCGACTTGCCCGGACAACGATCCGTGAGAGAGTTAAGCAGGGTCAGTCCAGTGACGGAAATCGTTCAGAGATCATCATCACCCGCATTGTACCACCTGCAAAGGGAAGATTCTCCCAGCAGAAATGTTGCTGAGATGACGTTACGCAAGGTTGAACGAAGGCCACCAAGTCCGCTTGTGCAAAGGGTGTCTCGAATGCAAGAATCCCCTCACATCCAGGAATCTCTTTTGCAAGCATCACAAAGGGATGAGACCTCGGGAAGAAAGACGCCAATAGAATTAGCGTTAAGAAAATTAGAAAACAGACCCGAAAGTCCACTGGTTCAAAAAAGGGTAGTCATTGTGCAAGATCCTGCTCCTCAGCCGCCCATAAAACCCCAGAGGATGTCACCGATCGCCCCAACAGAGGACAGAATGGAAGTGGATCTGTCTAAGATAAGAATCCCTAAGATTATCGTTGAAGATGAAAAGATGGACGAGGGTGTTCACGTGAAACCAAGTGAGCCTCGGCAGGTAACTGGTAGTGCCAAAGAGGGACGCCAGCTGAAGACCAAAGGAAAGAACCGTCGCCCTCGACCCATGTCTCCAGAGTTAGGTTAGATTTGTTGTGCTTCTTTCACGTGTGGAGTTCCAGTCCGCTTGCTTTTCATGTTTAATCAAACTATTGCTCATATAGGGACTTTTCCTCTTAACTTGATCGCAGGTGGAAAAAATAACTTCAGACTTGTCTTTTGTCAAACTGCGCAGACTCGTCCGATGACTCTTATGTTTCTGCCGAAGAAGACCCACTGGAGGCTCCCGTATTTGAGTTTCCCCTGCAGGACACTGTAGCATCGGCTGGCGCAGACGTGCCACTGAAATGCATCATTGGCGGCACCCCAATTCCTGAAGGTATTCCACCAACATACCAAACATTTTAAATTGTGTATCTAAGCATGCAGAACACAAAAATAACATTACCCATCTTATCTGTGTTCCTCTCTGTTGTAGTTACCTGGATGAGAGAAAATGCAGAAATAAGTGGCAATCCAAACTACGCTGTCAAAGTAGAGGGCGAACGCCACACTCTGCTCGTCAAATCAGCGAGAGTTAATGATGGTGGAAAATACTGCGTAACTGCTGTTAACCAGGTGGGCAGGGCGTCCAGCTGTGCCACTCTTATAGTCAAAGCAGGTATGTTTAAAATCTACAAGTCCGACCATTTAACATGGCATTAAATGCTATTTTCTTATCATGAACGGAGAAATGTTACGATGAAAAGATTTTTCAAGCGGGTTTAAATAGTAGAATCAAATCCTTGATTATAAAAATCAACTATCTAGGTTGATACCCATGATGAGGTTTTTGTGGCCCTGCTGTTAAACCTGAATCAGCGTTCGCGCTGACAAAGGGTTCTTATCCACCGCAACAGGGAAATAGGAAGAGCAGAAGTAGTAGCTGTACCTATATTAGAAATATCTTCATAGAAACCAAATGCGACGTTTGAAACATAAATCTACTCAAGCAACACGTTCAAAAAAAAGCTGAATGCTTTTTTTTTAGCGCCACAATAAAAACGGTTTCTTTAGACCTCATTTTTGACTAACAAAAATGTTGTTTGTTCTACTTGATCCACATCATCATATTATGCAACATTTAAAAACAAGGCCAAGGTATCTCACAACAATTTAGAATGTGAAAATGCCTTATTCTCCACCTTGTTTCTTGGTTATCTCTTTTTTACAAACATGGCATTGTGTTTCAGCTGACTGCTCTCCTGCTTGCTTTTCATTTTCTCGCCGAGCAAAATGCCTGTGCCATATATTCCAGCTGAACAACCCCACTTATAGTTACCATAGTAACTCGCAGTCGAAACTGAACCTATAAATTGCCCACTGAGGCTCACTGCCTCCACTCACTGCAAATCCACTATTGTTTGGATTTCACTTTTGACATCTCACACTCTAATTGCATTTTAATTTAAGCAGGAAACCCCAACACATAATGTGACTTTCTTTTACAGATTCTGTGCAGGAGCCAAAAGGGAACCTGGGTGTCCCCAGAGATATCAGCAGCCCAATTACCTCTGATGAGGAGTATCTCAGTCCTCTGGAGGAGAGCATGGATTTTGGAGGGCCTGAGCAAACTGTCGACACACGATTCAGGAAACCTCCAGCATTCCTGGTGAGACTGTGCAGAGCTCTGTCTAAGCAAATATCTACACGTTACTTGTATATTTTCAGCATTGTAAAAGAGTATCCTGCTACAATGTGTCAAATAAAACGTGCAGGTACAAAAAATGAATCTGCTTCTAACTTTCAAACAGGTAACAATGAGTGATCAAGTGGTCATTGAAGGACAGGAAGTCACCATGTCCGTCAGAATAAGTGGACAACCTAAACCCTTGCTCTATTGGTAGGTCCCCCCCCCACCTGCATGGGAAATGGAAACTACTTTATCACAAAGCATGGGCCCTGCTTGTTTGACTGCATGGTGTGTCAGGAGCATGCTGCTTTTTTGCATCTGTTAAAATTAAGTGGAAAATTTATGTTTCCTGCTTAGCAATCTCCATGTTGACAGAAAGGGTATTACAGTAATAAAGGAGGTAATATTGTTAGGTAATGAAGGAGTAATACACGTTTCTACCAGAAACACAAATGTGGCTGAAGTATTGAGCTCTTTTAGACATCCACATGCAATACTGGCGTCCAAAAGAAAGCCCCATCTAATGGAACTACTTCATTGTACATTCTATAAGCCAGTGGTTCTTCATTGCTGTTGTTAAGCCATCACAACGGCTGGGAACATTTCATATTTCGGTTTACTGCCAGCAATTTTCAAGAAAAAGACCGAAGCCGGAAATGTTCTCTCTGTTAATTGGGCAACATGGTCCTTCATTTACAAGAGCATGGGCTCTGCTTTTTTAGTTAATCCTACATGCAGCAGCCTGCTGCTGCAAATACCTACTAGAGCACCATCTTTGGTGTTGAATTAAAAATAATTTCACACTTCTGGGATGGTCGGGTGCATTCCAGTCGGCACAGCTTCCTTTTCTTCTACATTCTGCAGAAAACAACTACAACTACTGGTGGTGTATTTTGCTCATAAGGCAAATTAGTAACAGGGCAACAGTGCATGGCCTTTTGCTTTATCAGTAATAAGTCACGTAGATGAACATCAGACAAGTGGTGAGTCCTCTATGAGGGCTCTTGCGTTTATAAGTTGAGCTTTTTGAATTTTAACTAATCATCACAGACCGATAATTCAAGATTTTTTACCACCACAACACTCAACGGCAACACAAATCCCTCACAAGTAGGCCTTTGGGTCGTTGTCACGATGGTACTTGTCCAGTGACGGAAGTCATGAGATTTTGAATTTACAGCTTTGAGCAGCCGCACACGAAGAGTACTGCAGCCCTTTTTCTCTAGGGACGCTCTCTTGACTCATCGGGAACAATCGACAAAAAGGCTGCTGCTCAGAAAAAGACGCTTTGTGGACACAGGCCCATAGTGGGAGGGGTGGAGATTTCAAAAGATGCACACGATACAGCTACATCATTATCAAACTCTGAATCCCACTCAAAAATGTAATTTCAGCTGTGCTTTTTGGTGCCCCCATCCACAGCTTAGCCTCCTATCCGGTTCTCCTGTTTACCCAAAAAGGGTAGCGGCCTTCATCTGCTATGTGCAATGCATTGGCCGTTGTTATGCAACCCTCCTTCAAAAGATGTCAACTATCCCTTTAATACAGGCGATAAGAGTAGGCTGAATCACAAAGGCAGGTGCTGTTATTGGAGTTAGTCACAACTCTCAAGAGACAAAAGCAGAAAACAATGTCCTAAACATAATATTGGCAATCCCGGATACGGTATCACCCCCTTGTGTGCTTGGTCATCCCTCGTTGCACAAATTAAGTTTTAAAAAAGCGTGTGCATGATTCATTCTCTTGGTTGAAAACCGAGCCACAATTGTTCCCTTAACTGTCCTCTTCGGCAGGCTGAGGGACAGAGTAACGGTGAAATCCGGCCCACGCCACATTGTACGAGAGACAGAAGACGGCACTTGTGAAATGACCGTCAAGTCAGCATTGCGGTCGGACTCTGGGGTTTACACCTGTAAGGTCATTAATGAGTATGGGACAAAGCAGTGTGAAGGAAAGTTGGAGGTAAAAGGTACGCTCCATTTGAAATGCACAGGTGTCTGTTGGTCCACGTTTCACTAAATCTCTGACGATAGTTGACTTGTTCAGAATATTAAGAAATATACATCAATTCTGTGGCCCAAAGTCCGGAGACAAACGCTTTATATTGACCATTAAACTTATGCAACAAGTACAACTTCACAGCAGTAAGATGCCCTTTCAATTACATCCAGCGCCACCAGCTGAGCCGGGCCTGGCCGTCATCCGCCCCGTCAGGGACCTCACAGCCAACGCCGGGGAGACGGTTCTGTTCGAGTGTCACGTCATCGGACCCAAGGACACCGATGTGGACTGGCTCGCGGACGGGAAACTGATCCAACCGGCGTTGCTCAACTGTAAAATGCACTTCGATGGAAGGATGTGCCGGCTGCTTCTCAACTCCGTGCACGAGGACGACAGCGGGACATACGTGTGCAAGCTCAGCACAGCTAAAGGTGCGTCCCGGCAATAAACATCACAACACTGTGTGATGTCAACTGAACTAGAATGTGTCTGTCGTTCTGAACACAATGTTTTACTCTTCAGAGGAAGTGACGTCTTGCGGCAAACTCAAAGTCCTCCCATCAATTGAGCCTCTGTTCACTCGCAAGCTGGACGTCCTGGAGGTGATTGAGGGGCGTAACGCTCGCTTTGACTGCAAAGTCAGTGGGACGCCACCTCCCAAGGTCGTCTGGAGCCACTTTGGTAGGATTCTACTGCCTTTGCACTCAGGCTCTAATGTGACAATCTTTGAGTTTATTACATATTCACTGGTGATAACAGCAAATGTGGTGAAAATACTACGGTTTGCACAATAAAGAAAAATAGACTATTGTTTGTCAGGTTGATTATTGGCCTTAATCCCATTGTTCTGATTTGTATGCAACGTGTAGCACGAGTCTGCAAACAGCGGAGGTAAAAATAGTTGGTTACCTCTCTGTGAGGTTGGAGGTGTGCAGATCTGAGGGCCCCTGTGGCTCCTCCTGCTCCCTGTTCCATTACCTCCTGAAATAAATGCTCATGTTTCACCAGTCAAATGGTTTGATGTGAAGCTGCGGCAGTAAGACATGTTTCCACAGTTCCCAATACTGCAAAAATATTCATATTTCATCATGGAGTTGTCCCTGTCAATTACCATTATGTTTCCTGATGATTAATTATTCATCATTCATGAAAAGGAATGGATTTATTATTACTTGTTTCTCCTATTGTTATTTAAAACACATTATAATTAAAGAAAAAATTCCCTTTAGACCATCCACTTGTAGAAAGTGAGGACATCCGTGTTCTCCAGGAGGGCGGCCGCCACTCTCTTTTCATTTCTCATGTGACCAATGAGGATGAAGGATTTTACACCGTCACGGCCCGCAACAGTCACGGCGACGCAGAGAGCTCCGCCGAACTTTACATTCAAGAACCACGGCCAGCCATCTCCTCGCAGATGTGAGACACCGCAGCTTGTGTGTGTTTCAATGCCTGTTCTAGAATATGGATTTTAATATTTAATTCTCCGTTTTTTTCCTTCAATCTTTCCTTTCCTTCAGGGCTAAACTGGAGAAAATGCCATCGATCCCAGAGGAGCCAGAGGTTCCCGAGAACGAGGTGGAGCGTTTCACTATGCCTGACTTCATCAAACCCCTCTACGACCTGGATGTGATCGAGGGCAAGGAGGCGGTGCTGAAGTGCAAAGTGGCGGGCCTGCCGTACCCCACCATCGTCTGGTTCCACAATGGCAAACGGATAGAGAGCACCGAGGACAGAAAGATGACACAGTGTAGGAGCTTGGAACAGAAAAACATCCAGCAAAACACAAAACACAGTTTATTTCAGTTTCCTGTGATTTGGCATTTTTATTAAAAGTAAAGAAAAAATGAAAATACAAATGGAAAATAACTTAATAAGTTATATGAATTAGAAAATAAATTGACTACTTCTATAGACTAAATGAAACCCCATTATGGTAGTATCTGATTAGACTGACACTATTGTTCTGAGCATGTAATTAGTCCCTAGTAAAATATATATGCATTGTTAAAACGGAGCACTGTGCCCTCCAAAAGGACCCATATGACACATAACCAATTCATATGAGCATCTTTCAATCTGCCATCTTTATGCTGAAGACCTGTTTTTACGTTTGGGTAACTTGAATGAGGTTAGGCAAAGGTCATGGTCGTATTTAATAGTAAGTCGGAGACGCCTCACTGTCATAATGTCCCGCTGCTTCCACCGTGCTTCTGAGAATGCACAGTCAACACTAGACTGAGGTCAAGAGGTTGCTTTTCAGACATTTAAATAACAATGAACGTTTTAATTCAACAGTCTCATTCAGTTTAATTTGACATTGTTATAGTCAGCTAAATCGCATAGAGATGCTAACAGGCCAGTATCCTTCCTCTCCTTTCATCTCTGCTTCCTGCTGTAGTTCGTGACGTCCACAGTCTGGTCATCCGCTCTGTGTGCCATGCGCATGGTGGCGTCTACAAGAGTGTCATCTCTAACAAAGTCGGCAAGGCCACCTGTTATGCTCATCTCTATGTCACAGGTGATTCTTTTTTTTTGTGGGGACTGCTCGTGTGAACGGATTTGCTCAGGAAAGAAGGCAGATCTGAAATATCTGTTGTCATTTTCAGATATCCTCCCGGATCCTCCGGATGGGTGTCCAGTGATAGAATCCATCACTGGAAAAACCATCACTTTAAGCTGGAAGAAACCAAGGAGGCTGGACCCTTCCATTGGTACGAAGGAATGATGATCCGATTAGATTTGATCAAATGGGAACACTACACATACAGTATATATATATATTGTATTTCTAAAACATATTTAATGATAATTAATAAGCTTCCTAGAAGTGCAGCTAAAACAGTTGCTGTGTTTTTGTGGCAACATTTTGGTGTAGCTTTTTGCATGAAATCTTGTTTCTTTTCAGATCCCAGCTCCCTGATGTATGCCGTCCAGCAACAAGCCCTGGGCTCCATCCAGTGGACCATCATAGCTTCTGGCCTGAAGGAAACCAGCTACACCATCACCACTCTCTCCAAAAGCGTGCGCTACGCTTTCAGGATCCTGACCATCACCTCCAAAGCCTTCAGCAAGCCCTCACCGACCACCGACACGGTGCAGCTCCTGGATCGAGGTGCCATCGGGTTTTCAAAGCGTCCATCCATCCATTGGTGTGGATGAATGAACCTTTTAATAAATATGATTTGTGTGCACATTTTCTTTTAGGTCCCTATCTCCAGGAGGCTCCTGTGATTATTGATAAGCCAGATACCGTACATGTGATGGAGAACCAGTCAGTCACCATCACTGTCACCCTCAATCATGTCAACGCCGCCGTCCTCTGGAAGAGGTATCCGCGCCTAGTATCTATGAGCATTTTCTGTTCATACATGGATGTATTGTCCTGTTATATCTTATCCAGCATGTGCACGCACACAGGCGGCTGTGTGATTATCAAAGAGAAGCGACGCTACAAAAGTCTGTTATTGTGTCTTGACTGACCCAAACCCTTCCCCACAGGAGAGGAGTGGTCCTCTCCAGCAAGCCCGGCCTGTACGAGATGACGATGCCAGACGACGACCAGCAAACGCTGAAGCTGCTCAAGGTGAAGAGTGCTGACATCGGAGTGATGGAGTTTGTGGCATCAAACAAGTTTGGCAGCGACAGCTGCACTTTCAACGTGGAGATGGCAGGTGAGGAGCAGACTGATCCATCTATCTATTTGTTCATCTAAAGCTGATGGAACTATTTTACCTTTGCATCTCTCTCCATAGCTCCACCTACGTTTGAAACTATCATGGAGGACTTGGACGTTTGTGCAGGGGAGACCCCTTGCTTTGCTGTGGTCGTGGAGGGCAAACCTATTCCTGACATCCTCTGGTTCAAGGTGTTTATCCATTTTACCAATCAAACGTAATTCAATAGGTGGACACCAAGAAAAAAAAAAAAACTTTTCATAAATCTCAGAAGAACCGATGCCAAAACCTTGAGTGTTTGCTTTCAGAACGACACCCTGCTGTCGGAGAGCAGTCATTACACATTTGTGTATGATGATAACGAATGCTCCCTGGTGGTCCTAAACGCTCGTCCAGAAGACTCCGGGGTTTACACCTGCACTGCCAGGAACTTGGCAGGATCTGTGTCCTGTAAAGCTGAACTCACTATTCATAAAGGTGAGAGGTCAATTCATCAGAGGCACAACTGCATGGCCAACAGCGCGTTTCAGCAACTTAACTATTTGAAGTCAATTCCCTTTGTCTCATTACTGCAGCCAAACTTAAAGAAGATCCAATGGATGACGAGGAGACAATTCGAAGGAAGTTGCGCAGACTGACTGACAACTATGACATTCACAAGGAAATTGGAAGGTAAGGCCCTTTTTTGTAATCTAAAATCCCACCCCTTGATGTTATGAAGATACAAGAAGAACCATTGGCTGCATTGGAACCATATTTCTATTCCGTTAAATAGTGATAGACACCTTTTTCCTGCAGAGGGGCATTTTCCTACGTCAAACGTGTAACCAAGAAGGTTGGCAAAATGGATTATGCTGCTAAATTCATCTCTGCGCGGGCCAAGAAGAAGCTGACTGCCCGTAAAGAGATCAACCTGCTCTCCAAGCTGGACCACGAGAGGATCCTTTTCTTTCAGGACGCCTTTGAGAAAAAGAATACCGTCATCCTCATCACTGAATTGTATCCTTATTCGGCAATTAAAACGCAGGGTACACCACCAGCCGGGGGACGGGTTGTGTTGTGTTGTTTTTTTTTGTTAAAAGTGAAATAAGTGGGTATACACACGTTGATACTGTGTGTAATAAACAATTAGCACTAATGGTACGGTATTATGCATGAAGGTAGATATAATAGCCTTAATTCATCTTTAAAGATGCCACGAGGAGCTGCTCGACAGATTTACAAGGAAATCTACAGTTATGGAGTCTGATGTAAGTCCAGGGTCTCCACAACTGCAAATCTAACACTAAACACACATTTCATTGAATATCACTGTAATGATCGAATGTACTTTAATACTGGCAAGTTTGTGCTATACCACCAGGTACGCTCATGTGTAAGACAACTGCTTGAGGGCGTGGACTACCTTCATCATCAAAACATTATACACCTTGACATTAAGGTATATACTCTTGAATCTTCACACTCTTATTCTTTCATTTTCTTTCTTTGGAAGTATAAAAAAGGCATATTAGAATTCAGAACTGCACTCAGCAAATGATCATTATACGGTGTGTTCTGATTGCAGATTGTAATAAAACTGCCTTTCTATTGTTTTTTCAGCCTGATAATATCCTCATGGCAGACTCCCACAGTGATCAGATACGAATCTGTGACTTTGGCAACGCGGTGCAGATCACACCCGACGAGGCTCAATACTGCAAATATGGCACACCAGAATTTGTTCCACCAGAAATTGTCAATCAGACTCCTGTGTCAAAAGCTACGGACATCTGGTACGGTGTCTTTTCAATTCATTGCAAATTTTCTTAATTCTCACACAATTTTTTCCTAATCTTCTTCTTTCCTCTCCCAGGTCAATTGGAGTCATTGCTTATCTGTGGTGGGTACAATTGTTTGTGGTGTTCTATGTGTTGACCCGTTCAGGACTTCCCAAAGGCTGGCCGTTAAATGTACAGGGTTGTTTCTCTTATTAGTCTGACAGGAGTTTCTCCGTTTGCTGGAGAAAACGACCGCAGCTCCGTGATGAACATCCGGAACTATAACGTGGCCTTTGAGGAGAGCATGTTCGCTGATCTTTGCCGAGAGTCTAAAGGGTTCATCATAAAGCTGCTGGTAGCAGACAGGCTGTAAGTAAAGCTAATCCTCATCTTTATCAAAAACTATTTTAAGTAAAATAACAATAGGGCTTTCGCCCGACTTTCAGTCGGCTCAGGCCCTAATAATTGTCTTTGATTCAAATCCATACATTTAATTATAGTAGCAATAAGTCGTGATGCCGGACATCAGTTTAGGTCTCAACATAAACAAACATGGTGTCTCAATATGAGTAAACTGCTGTAAAATAACATTTTCAACAATCTTAGTGGAATGGTTAACAGAAAAGCTAGACGCAGAGAGGCCTTAACATCGTTTGAACACACAAATACAAACTGACTTTATTTCAACAACATGTGAATGAAGCAGTTTGTCTGCGACATTGACTATTCTGAAGTTATACACATAATCTCTGGGCCCTGTCTGTAACCCTCACATGTACTTCCTGTGGTGCTTCTTATTTATTTCTGCAGGAGACCTGATACTCAAGGATGTCTTCGTCACCCCTGGTTCAAGGTAAGACCGGTCCTGTAGCACAGTTTTAACCATCCACAACCACTTGATTATACTAAACAAGATCCCATTTCTCATTCTCATTATTACATTTGATGTATTTTCATTATACAGACACTTAGCAAGGGGAAGGCCTTAAGCACAGAGTCCCTGAAGAAATTTGTGTCTCGCAGAAAGTGGCAGGTGAGGAGTTTCTATTTCCTATTCGGCATCTAGTTTTTATTTGACCCAGTATGGTCGCATCTCTGTAATTATTTGTATTTTATTAAGTCATATTTCCACTTTTACAGCGTTCCCTGATCAGCTACAAATCAAAAATGGTCATGAGGTCCATACCGGAGTTGCTTAACGATTCCTCCAGTCATATCTCCATTGCCGTTCCCAGGCACCTTAAAGAAGGTTCACCTTTGCCATCATCATCTTCTGATTCGGATGAAGACATTAATGAACTGCCATTCATTCCAATGCCGCTCAACATGGAATTTTCTGGATCACGGGTGTCACTCAATGACATCCAGACAGGTGAGCAGGAAACAGGAAAGCAGGATGGAACAAGTAAATGGTCTGTGCCTCCTGTTCAGGCCCCGGAGGCGATGGAGTGTGACCTCAAAGAAATTGATAAACAAGGGGTTGAATTGACGCCTAAAGGCCGCCTGCGCAAAAGGTCGTCGCAGGACAACGACAGGGGCTCCTCAGATGAAGAATCAGCAGCCGAATTGCAACAAAAGTCCCAGCTGACGAGGAAACCCCTGCGAAGGGGTTCAAGCATGGAGTCAGACAAACCGGAGGGTGGACGGCGGAGAGGAGAGCTAAGACGCGGAGGCTCTGCCGACAGCGCATTGCTGCTCCGGATCACGCCCGAGGAAGGGGCGGGAGAAGGAATTCCGGAGGACGGGAAGAGAGTTCTGAAGAAAGCAGTCTCAATGGAACTACCAAGAAGGAGCACCAGCCCAGGAACTGCCAAGATGAGTCAAGAAGACTACGCTCTTAAACTTGAGCTGATGCGACAGCGACTGCTTCGCGGTGGCTCTGTGGACAACAAGATGAGCGGACTGAGGGGACCTTTGTTGGAAACATTAGGAATGGGAGATGAAAAACGCTACTCCCGTACTGCTCGTTTGGGCCCACCCCCACTGGTCAGGGCTGCATCCAGCGATTCTGCAGTGGAAGAAGATCCCAAACCCAAAGTTTTGCGCAAAACTGCTTCTTTCAGTCAAGGTGATTCAGAACCTATAGCTTTGCACCGCCGTTCAGGAGCTCCCTTGGAGATTCCCTTGGCGCAGGTAGAAGAGAGAAGGCTCAAGCAGGCCATATCTATGTCGGCTCTTACCGAGCAAATCATGCTAGACTCCCGTCCCGTGACTCCCAGGGAACCTTCGCCAAAACCACCGACACCAGAGGCTGTAGTGCAGCAAAGTCAAAACAAAGCAGAAAGCGAGGAATCCTTAATGGAGAAAGAGATACAGCGAGATGAGACGATAAATGAAAAGATGGAAGGGCAGAATACAGATAGTAATTTTGATGAAAGGTCGAGCACAAGTGGTTTCTCAGAGAAGGACATGAGCATATCAGAGGAAGCAATGAATGAATCAGAGTATACAGGCCAGAGAATTCCTACACCACCTTTTGTGGTCCAAAGCTCTGAAGTAGAAGAGAAGATGATGGAAGACGAAGGACAAAATAAGAAAGAAGAATTTGAACAGATTATGAAAGAAGGAGAGGAAATAATTGTCAGTGATGAATCAAAAGCTGAAGGACACGTTATAGTTTCTGAAAAATGTGCAGAAAAAGAAGTAACTGCCAAATCTTCCGATGTGGTCATAACCAAAAGCTCAGTTATGATGAGACCAACACAGGAATATTCCCGCCCATCAACAAATGTTGTGTCAACCTATGTAACACCCTCGCCTCCTGCTAAAGTTGTTCTTCCAGATGGAAGGACCTCAGCATATGCAAGTATTATGCAGACCATCATGGTCCCTGCAGTTCAGCCTCTCAGTGACCAACCTTTAGGCCCCTCTACACCCGTTGTTGCTCCAGCCGACTCCGCCCTCTCAGTATCAACTGAAACATTTGCACTCGCCAGCCAGTCCTCTGCTTTACGTGGTTCTCCAAAGCCGGCCATATGGTCGCCCAATGAGCACCCTGCTGTATACTCAAGGGTAGCGTCGCCGGAAATGATGACAAAGGAACCGAGTCCACCAAGGCCTGCCACACATTCCTCATCCCAACAAGAGCCTCAAGCAGGAGTTGACTTTGAGGACATTTCCTCTGAGGAGGTCTTTGAGGCCCGCTTCAAAAAACGTGAGTCTTCACTCACAAGAAGTCTTAAATTTCTGTCTCGGTCAAAGAATGAGGACAGATCACAAGCGGCCTCATTAGATCCAACAGAGACTGGTGAAGACATATACAGACCCGGGCCGATTGGTGGGCCATTGCAATTGGCACCAAGAAGACTTGAGGAGAAGTCAAAGTCAGTCCAAGATCTTCGTGAAGCTCAAAAGGACCAAGGCTTCATGCGAAGGCTCTCAATGCGCCTGAAGAGAGCTCCATCCACTGAACGCAAGGACGAAATGACCAAGGAGGAAGAAAGCGTTGGTTCAAGACGTAGACTGTCTTGGACTCTCGGCCGTAAAGGGTCACAGGACAAGAAGGAAGTGGAAGTGGAGGGTGGAGGTAATACATTGGTGGAACAAGATGAAAAGGAGCTTAAGAAACCTAATGAATCACCAGTCTTAGCGATGCGCAGAAAGATCGAATCCACAGTGGCTGGGATCTCCACAAGAATTCGCAGCTACTCAGAGGAGAGGAAAGCATCGGAGGACAAGGAAACGAAGAAGACACCCATTTTTTCAATGCTTCGTCGTGCAACATCAGAGAGTCGTGCTTCGAAGGCTGCAAGTGTTCCTCAGAACCAGCTGGCATCTCAGACCAGTAATGGTGCCTCATCAGAGTCTCTAGAATCCATGTCCAGCCTGAAGTCAGACACATTAAAGGGTTTGTATGACATGTACCTTCATTTAAATATGCATGATTGTAGAGCACTGTCAATCAAACTTTCTTAAATGCATAATGTTTTATTTATGGGGTCAATTGTTGTATTCTTGTGAAGTTGTGGAGAGTGAGCGCAGATCTCGGTGGGATCGATGGGGCCTAACCAGAGGGAGGCGAGACAAGACGGTGTCACAGCCTGACATACCAACGGCAATCTCCAGAGAAAATAGTTCCCTACGTTCACGCCAGTACTCCAGATTGGCTTCAGGTCAGTTGCAGTCAGATCCCTTGTTTATCTGTCATTAAATATAAGGCTAGATTCAAGTGAAAGATTAGTAGCATCAGTAGGTTGTTCCTGAGATGTAACCTGTCCACCTAGGTGGATCAAAGCAGGGTAGTTTTTTTTTGATTGATTGGTTTATCAATGTACATGTGATGCCTTCAGTGGTCTTATACAATGTACGTCTTTATAATAACAAAAAAAGAGGGATTAAACATTAAGAGGGATTAGAAACAAAAAGGTTCCTAGCTGATTATTGGCCGGACGTTGTTGCGTGTTTTCTGTAATGGTGTTACTAACCATCACAGTGTATTGTAAATCCTAACCGTTTATGTGCTCAAATATTCTTTCCTTCTAGATTTCCCTCCAGTATTCCACATCAAGCTGAGAGATCACGTCCTGCTGGAGGGGGATCCAGTCACCCTGAGCTGTCTGCCAGCAGGCAGCCCCCACCCACACATCACCTGGGTGAAAAGTAAATATCTGAAATTTACCCAGGTCATGGGCTCCCACATGCATAGTCTTGTCAGTTACAATAATTTAGAAAATTATTCCTCTTGCAGATGAATTATGATGCTTAAGACTGCATCACACACGTTACCCTGTTGCATACATTGCAAATAAATAGCACAGGAGATAAGGTAAACAAATGTTGTCCTTTATTACTCTAGAAACCTTGTTTTGTGCTGTGTCTCCTCAGATAAGAAGCCCCTAGAGATTGATGCCAGGATGAACATGATCGCCTGCCCTGATGGCCGGCAGCTACTGATGATCATGCAGACCACCAAAAAGGATGCAGGGGTCTATGAATGTGTTGCTACAAGCCCCCTGGCCACAGTGTCCAGCTCTTGCACAATATCTCTAGCTCGTAAGCCACTTTTATGTCTGTCCGTGAGGGGCAGTAAACCGTAAATTCAGCATACAGTTTCTGTATATTGTAGTGGATATATGGTAAATGACACCTGTGATGAGTAATGTTAGTCTGCTGGATAGAAACCGAGAGCCAGGGATGAAACTGCAGTGAAAGTAATTGGTATGTAACTCCATTATATTTTTGTTTGTACAGGTCTGCCTAATCGTCCTGGGACCCCTGAAATACCTCAGAAGTACAACAACACAGCCCTGGTACTGTGGAGGCCCTCAGACACTATGGCCCCATGCACATATTCTCTGGAGAGGAGAGCGGAGGGTCAGTGCTTACTGACAATGGTTAAATGTTCTAATCACTCTTTGAAACAGATGATCGGTGTCAAATGTCCACAAATACTTTTTCCAGCTAATCAATAGATTGTGGCTCGTTGTTCGATCTAGAAAAGTTACTATATTGGAAACATTCAGTACAAATATGAATTGTTGCATTTTGCTACTTCCGTGACTTAGTGAGGCACATGAGTTTGTGTGAATAGGGGCTTAGCGCCTCAGGCCATATGCTATTCTAATAACAATATAATAAAATACACCGTTCCAATAATTCCAACAATCTAGAGGTTTGTATGGCACAGAGTGTTACATTTGAAGCCGTGAACTACTTGATTACGGCAAATTAGAGTAAACTTAAAACATGAATACAACATGAACCAGCTATTAAATAACTTGGACACATGGATCAATGACATTTTTCCTCCCCAGGTGAGACCAACTGGTTGATCATGGCCACGGGGGTGGCAGACTGTTATTACAATGTGGCCGATCTGCCAGCTGGGGGGTCCTTCAGGTTCAGGGTGGCATGCGTCAATAAAGCCGGGCAGGGCCCCTACAGCAACCTGTCCGAGGTAGTGAGACTGAGTGCTTCAGGTACATACTACACCAAAAAACCTTTGAGATTATTTTAGATGAAGGTGTCAAATATACAAATAGCTGCTTTTAACGTATCGGTATTCTTCTAAATGTAGAGATTCCTGTATGATTTTGTGTGGTTTTGGTTTTGGTTCTACTGCTTTTTGATACATGTGTGTTGAGGATACTTTCTTTATCTATGATATGGCACTATGCACATTTTCCAAATCGCAATCAACAGAGAGCAGATCAGATCTTTGTTGCAGATCATCACATTTGTTTGCGATCAAGTCTTTAAGGTGTGTCTGTCCTCTCCTCGTCTTCCATTTAGAACCAGCTAAATCCAGCGCTCCCGTGGTGGTGAAGACTGTGCCACCCCCTGTGGTGATGATGTCGTCGATGAAAGTGCCTCTCATTAAACCAGCTCCAAGTAAATCCAATCCCGGGACACCTGTCCCGCCTCCATCTTCGGCCCCGGCTGCGACCGTGGCTCACCCTGCCCCCGCGGTGACCCTTAGACCGACCGTGCAGGTGGAGGCGGGCCGTCCTGCTGTTGCTCCGCCCGTTAGCAGGGCTCCCTCGGAACCGGCTCTCGCTCAGACGCCGGCACCTGCGGTCCAAGCACCGGCCGCCAAAGCTAAGTCCACCCTGAGCATCAGCGTTGGCAGACCCCAAACCAAATTGGCGCTTCCCCCCATTGTCCCACCCAAGCCTCAAAGTCCTGTAAATTCAGTCCTTCAAATAGCCAACAAATCCCTTTCTCCCTCACCAACACCGGCACCTGCCATCGGTAAACCTATTTCATCCGTTCCGATGTACGTGCAGGCCGCCACCGCGCGGGTTACTCCACCTTCCCAATCGAGTTCCACTCCAACAACCACCCTTTCTGTCGCTCCCGTGAGTATCCCGGTGCCTGCGGCCGCCCCGCCCCCCGTGGTGGTGGTGCAGAGCCTGACGCCGCTGCTGCAGCTAGGGGACAGCCGTGGCACCGACCCCTCCGGAAGGGTCACTCCGTCAGGACGGGCTACTCCTTCGGGACGCAGGACGCCGCTGGGAAAGCCCGGAGACGGATCTCTGCGCCAAGGAGTCCCACAGAAGCCTTACACCTTCATGGATGAGAAAGCGAGGTAACGGCAGGGAACATTCTCCCACTTCTGGAGCTGAAATGATCATTTTACGAGCCTCTGGGATCATATGAATATGTTACTAATAATTATAATAATTATTAATATTAGTCAAACATTGAGTGCAACATTTCACTGCACAAAATCAAATTATAATCATCAATCATGATATCATTTTTATAATAATCTAAGGTGTATAAACAAAAGAAATAAATGGTTTATGGGGATTGGGTCCTCTTCGTGGAGTCCACCGTGTCGCCTCGCCATGTTCCTCCAGTGGCCCAGAACAGACAAAATACAAAACCAGACATTTTGCCCTTTTTGCGTCAGCCTTCCAGAGGCCCTCCTCCATGCGTGTAACATGGGAGAGGTTTCAGTCAGTTGCAATCTGTAATCTCACCACTAGATGCCGCCAACTCTTAAACACTGATCTTTATGATATTAGCACTTAAGGAGAAGATCTGAGTTCATATTTCCTAATATGAAAACATAAAAAAAAGTTAAACTACTAAAAAGCTCAAACTTAAATATTTGAACTTGTTAATCGATCAATTAGAAAAGGTCATATTTTAATATATATAATATTTGAAGGTCATTCATTTTGGAGTTTTAAAAAGCCAAATATCATCTGTGCCCAATTTGGCATTAGTATGTGAGCTGTGCTTGCAGACACACTGAGAAATCAAAGCTTTCACTCACTCTTAGACTCACTGTCACACAGGGGACGGTTTGGTGTGATCCGCGAGTGCCGGGAAAACGCCACGGGAAACCTCTTCATGGCGAAGATTGTTCCCTACGAGGCGGACAGCAAGCAGACGGTGCTGCAGGAGTACGACATCCTCAAATCGCTCCACCACGACAGGGTCATGGGCCTGCATGAAGCCTACGTCACCCCGCGCTACCTGGTGCTCATCTCTGAGTACTGCAGTGGGAAGGAGCTGCTCTTCAGCCTCATTGACCGGTGAGGCCAACGGGATGGACTTGTTGAAGTGGTTGCTTCTCTGGCGTCGGTTTCCTATTTCTGCTGAACGCGACGACTTTATGACCATCTGGTTTGTGGTTTGCGGTCCAGGTTCCGTTACTCGGAGGATGATGTGGTGACGTACATTGTGCAGATCCTACAGGGCCTGGAATACCTCCACACCCGACGCATCCTCCACCTGGACATCAAGCCGGAGAACGTCATCATCACCTACATGAACGTCATCAAGATCATTGACTTTGGCAGTGCTCAGACCTACAACCCCCTCTTCCTCAAGCAGTTCAGCCCTCCTATCGGAACACTGGAGTACATGTGTAAGTGCCTGTTTCACAATAGTTCATACAATTTAGATTGCTTTGGTGTGAATCGGCCAATTTTGGAGGCAGCGGCCATAGAGATTTCTGCCTTTACTTCAATAACTATCAGGGTCAGGAAACATTTATTACCATAATATGTCAGACATGCAAGGAATTTGACTTGGCGGTTGGTGCATGACAGCAGACAGTTTGACAATGGACCACAAGAAAACATATATTTTAAAATAAAACATAATGCTATGGCTTAGTATAAAATATAATAAAATATAAAGCTAAAGCTATGGGTTAGTAATTTAAGGCTATGGGTCAGTTTAAAAATGTGTATGTGGAGTTGAAGAAAGTGACCGGTGGGCTGTTAGAGTCATTCAGGGGGGGACCCGGGTTCTGTTGATGAGCCCGACTGCCGAAGGGAAGAAACTCCATTCACATTTAAGACAGACAACACACCAT
This sequence comes from Pungitius pungitius, assembly GCF_949316345.1. Lineage (NCBI taxonomy): Eukaryota > Metazoa > Chordata > Actinopteri > Perciformes > Gasterosteidae > Pungitius > Pungitius pungitius. The sequence goes on from NC_084909.1 coordinate 19,870,451, forward strand.
TTAGTGATTACCTATAGAACGCAGAAAATGTGCAGATGTAATTGAAGTTCGGTGTAATGTAGTGAAACAATTGCCTTTCTTCTTGCAGCTCCAGAGATGTTGAAAGGGGATGTTGTGGGACCTCCAGCTGACATCTGGAGCGTGGGCGTGTTGACTTTCATCATGTGAGTAGCGCTTTCACAGCAGCTTCCACCCAGCCAGGCCTCTTTAAATAGAAATGGAAATAGAACAAAGTACTCTTGATTTGAAATTACATTTATGGTCAAAACATTCTTCTTTCAGATCTTTTTCTGTACACTGTGACGTTACGTGTTGTAGAACATCTTGTCACTCTAAATCGTAGATATTATTGTTCACTGGGACGTGTTTTGAAGGATCTACGCCCATTTTCAGTGTCAACCTCAAATTTCCAGGTTGAGCGGCAAGTCGCCTTTCATTGAAAACGATCCTATGGAGACGGAAGCCAGGATCCAGGCGGCAAAGTTTGACCTCTCTAAGCTCTACCAGAACGTGTCCCAAAGTGCCTCTCTGTTCCTAAAAAAGATCCTGTGTAGCTACCCGTGGTAAGATGAACACGAGGCCTTTTCCTAGTTCCCATCTTCTACACAATCGCTGCTCCAATCTCTCTCCTGTTTGGATCCTCACTGTCTTTAGGGCCCGCCCCTCCATCAAGGACTGCTTCAACAACTCCTGGCTTCAAGATGCCTACCTGATGCGCCTGCGCAGGCAGACCCTCACCTTCACAACTACCCGTCTCAAGGAATTCTTGGCCGACCAGCAGCGCAGGCGAGAGGAGGTGTCCACCAAGCACAAAGTCCTCCTGCGGTCCTACCAGAGCTCGCCGCACACCCCCACCAGCCCCGCCACGCCAAATGTGCCGACTTACCCCACCTCACCCGTCACCCAGTGAAAAGAAAGAAAAGGTTTCCAAAGCGCCAGTTGTCCGGACTTAGCGGCGCAGAGGAACATCCTGGCGGCGAGACGAGGCTTTGGGCCGTGAGGTGGGGGCGTCCCGTCGGGTCGGAGTGGTCAAAGGAAAAGAACCAAACACTAAAGAAACCAGCAGTGGATTCGGTCTATGGAGACGTCGCTTCTTTTTCTTTTGCCGTTGTGAATCCAAAGGAGCGATTTCACGCTTAAGGGAACTCTTCTGAAGTTAGAAAGAGCCTGAGTGTTTTTTCTATACGGTGGACCTTGTTCATACAGGCACGACGTCCCCTTTAAAGTGAGTACCTCAAGGTTTGTGACTTTGCATACATTTTGGATTAACTACTACGGTTCTGCTGTCAACTCTCCCCTGATTAGAGGAAATGCATTGTTAATAAAATGCTGCAGTAACCCACCGTGGAAGACTGCTCTAATAGAGGTTTAATGTTGAAAACATGTAGTTACCCACCAGATTCCAAAATAATGAATACTACGCAATTTAAGATCAAGGACGGCAAAATCAATTGACACCTTTTCCGCAGCGAGGCCTCTGACTTCTCCGTACAGTTTCATATTTAAATGTTTCCTGAGGTTCATTCTACGATGGTACATACACTCAATCCAACTTATTTGTGCTACACACCTGAGTTTTGTAGCATTTCAATGATCGTCAAGATTGTAGCACATCCGCTAACTTCTTTTGTTCAGAGTTTCAGAGGATACATCGGAGGATTCTATACAAGGGCTAATAGAAAAGGACTCTCACAATCAGCACACATTTCCTCCCTAATGTTACCTAATATACCGATGACGGGTAAGGATTCTCGAAAACCCTACTTTTGTTTTATAATGAATTATTGGATCATCCCTTCTGCTGCGGCGCCAGCGCCGTGTTGGTGGTCAGCAGAGAGGCTTCTTCCTTCACCTCAAGGAGGCTCACAGCAAAGGATCCACACTCTCATCCTCTCCGAGTTCACTAAAGGCGCGTTGGCTTGGTTCGAGTGAGTCTGAGGGTTCTGAGAGCGTGAATAAAGCACATGGCCCGAGCTGCAGAGACACTATCAAACATTATTCTGGGGAGTCATAGATAGACGTGAATCACGTTAGAAACCAAGGAAAACCATGTTTATTGAGACATTGTTGAGTGTATTTGATATTTTTGCTGTAAACGTCAACTGCTAATAAGCTGTTGCTTTGAAACACATTTTTATTTTTTAAATGAATACAATCTTTAAATGACCGGACTTTTCCTAAAGTAAGTATAATAAGTTCCTAAAATATTCATGAACATAGTGATCGAAACGTGCAATATTGTAAAACATGAAATCCAAAATGTTATGAATCAAAGCTGTTGCCCCCGCGACCCGACCCCGGATAAGCGGTTGAAGATGGATGGATACGAATCAAAGAGAATCCATATTTATAATAATAATTATAAATAAGAATAATAATAAATATTTATTATTGTTGAATTAATGTTGAAATATTTCACTTAAATATTTCATTTAAATATTTCAACATTTCCTCTGACTCCGTGCTCTCTATGGGAAATGATGAGGTATGTCTTAACCAAAAACTTGGCCCTTCATCCAGAGATTGTGAATGCGACGCTACCGGTCCGGTTGATTTGCAAACCATTCAATTATTTTGGGGGTATTTTTGCTTTAATGCGACAGCTATAGACACAGGGACGAGCATCAACCAAAAGTTGTGCCGTTCCCTTCATACCGCTTTGCTTTTTAAGGGGCAAGTTCAGTTTTGAGAGCAGCGTGTGAAACGATTGCACAGGTTTTTTAAAATTCCTTTTCTGTCACGTGTGTCGATACGAGAACACGCTTCACATCCTTTTAAGAGAAGTGTCGAGGACTTCTCTCCCTTCGGACCGACAATCGGTACTGTGGAGCTATTTTAGTACTTCTATATATTCTAATGCTAGATGAATACTGCCCTTTGACCCTTTCATATGCAGAGTGGAAGTTAATCACAGAGAGAGTTTTAAATGCAAATAAAAACACGCCAGATCAGCATGGGAAGGCAAAATTTGCATTCAACTAAAGGTCGGTGCACTATATTCTGTTCTTTAATATTATACAATTATGTTTCAACTGTTTGGAAGCAGCCAACAGGGATTTTGTATTGGAATCCTCTGCCGTGCTTTGTGGAAAGTGTTGCAGTGCCACCTGATGGATGTTCGACCCACAGAGAAGAAAGGTTTTCAATGAATGACAAGTTCTTATATTTTGGTTATATGAATGTGACTGCTTTGGTGTGTGTGTTTCGCAATGTGTTTATTTATTGAGTGATTGTGTTTGTTATAGCTGCTGCTGTTTATTTTGTGAACTTTCTGAACCTGGCATGGAAAATGGCATGACAGCTGTTAAGGCTATGAACAATAAAGGAAAATTTGACAAATGTATGAAAGCTTTTGCAATTTGTTTGTGCAGGAAATGTAGTTGTGAAAAGTGTCAGCAGGTCTTTACAATTTGCTGTTAAACTAAATATTTTAGAAATGAACAATTTGACTGATTTACAGAGATGAAATGAAAGGTTTTTCACTGCGATGAAAGGAGTTTTCTTTGATGTTGAGGCCCCTCCCTCCACATGACCCCTACAAACAACATTATGTCTCATCAGAGGACGACTTGCATGAATATGACTAGGTGCTCCACATTCTGCAAAGTATCTCTACAACATTTATTGTGCATCTTCAATCGGCCTCCACGTGAATCATATTAATCTAAACTTTTCCTTCTTTGAATACTAATATTCAAAGAAGGAAAAGGAATGGACAGAAATGACTCGCTGCTAATGTAGGTGAGGCTTCTTGTACACTTCTCCTTTAGTGATTACTAGTCTCCCGCACATCCTCGTGGCAACGACATCCGATGCTCGCTCCTGTGATCATCTGAAAGTCATGCGCATGCCTTCCCAGGCCCTGCTAAGGTGGCTAAAGGTGCAGAGAACATGAAGGCCAGGAGAGGGACAAGAGAGGTTCTCAAGACCAAAATACGCAGCGAGCCTCCTCCAGATGTTGCCTGCTTCAGATGACGTCAATGAGGATGACAGGTAAGCTGTTTTAGAGATCCAATCAGCATAACGAAAACCAAATATGTCCATTAATTTGTTTACCAGATTTTTTCAGGATGTGGGATTTTTCAGCCTAGTCACAGACCAGTCCATCGCTCCACTGATGCACCCCTCCATCTACTGTAACAATGCTGTGTTCCAAGCTGTACCTTCAAACACCGCCATTAGGGACAAAAAGGAAAACCAATGCTTTTATCCAAAGCGACTTACAAAAAGTGCATTTAAATGCCATCGTATGTCCCAACAAAGTTCTAACTAGTCCAGGTACAGTCGGTAGAGTGTCCTGATGTCATCGGGGAGCCCATTCCACCATTTAGGAGCCAGGACACAGACAGTCCAGATGTTGTGTTTTCGACTCTCTGTGAGGGAGCAACAAGCAGGTTGAAGGATGCAGAGCGAAGTGAGCGGGCAGGGACGTAAGGGTTGACCACGTCCTGGATGTGGACCTGACCTGACCTGACCTGTTGGCCTCCCAGTATGCATCCAGGTCAAAGATGGGGGGGGGCGTGAGTGCCGGCAGCACCTAGCTGTGATCAGAGGAATTACAGGCACACTCAGCTGTGTGTGCAACTGCTGCTTGTGGCAATGCAACAAAACCGATAGAAAGTTACACCAAAGAGTTCCATTTTCAGCTTGAGTATAATATAGTTGCAGAAGTTTTTTTAAACAGAAAGTTTCAAATGTCGTCATGTCCACGGGGAGGAGGCACGCAGAGTGACTTTGAGCGAAGGTGTGGGCACTTTAAAGATTGTCCGTAACTTCCTCTTCTCTCGGTCGGTTTCAAGGCTGCCCCCTAAACGTCAAAGCGGTGCTAGAAATCTTTTTTTTTTTTAAATGAAACGGTTACTCTAACGCCAGAAAACTAAATATATTCCACCTTCGACACGACGTGAAACATTTTATTTTTTACCCACGCCGTGGCTCGTCTGTTATACACCGCCAACTACACACGCGATAAATAATGCCGACGTGAAACGTGGGAAACGCTCTGAAATGTCCTACAATATTTCTCCACAGTTAAAACAGCGTGGCGCTCGCGCCCTGCAGGAATCGGGCTTCCTTGAAACCGTCAGGTCCCGCCGTAGCACCGTAGCATGGCGTAATTGATGAACTTATTCCACCTAACAACTTTTAGGAATAACAGTCCTGGACGCTGCTGACTCGTGGTCCGTTACGTCTTTCCGCCGTTCTTAAGTTTCACGCTCAGCCCGCGCGGTGGCAGACAGGGAGTGGCGGAATATAAATACTCCTTTTCTCTCTCTCTCTCTCTTTTGGCCATAAACCTTCTTTTTTTTTAAATACAGCAATAACTTGTGCTTGAGCGGCAGAGCTAATGGACCGTTCTCCGTCGATAATTACACAAGTGACCCGAGACGAGGAGGACAATGCGGCCCGGCGCGAGGACGGTGAGTTTTTGGGGACAAAAAGTTTGCTAAAGTCCTGCGCAGCGGGGGACCCGTCGGGCAGCACGCCGCGGGTTCCGCTTCGCTTTCGGGACGCCACGTTGTCAACAAGTGCAACGACGAGCTCTTGACGGCGTCTTCCTTGAGAAGCCGGGGTCGTTTTTTGGGGGGGCGCGGGGACCGAGCGGGTGGCCGCGGGGCGGCTCTCGGGCCGCAGGACGGGGCCCCTCGAAGCCGCCCGACGAGCCCGAAACGCGCAGAAAACACCCGCGTTTTGGATGTAGAGGAGTCGGCGGGACGGAACGGAGTCACAGAGAGATCTGCGGTGTGAGCGGAATTCAGAGTTGGACTAAATTATCCCAAATAAGGTGTGCTGTCAAAGGGGGCGGGGTCACTCCGACGGGCCGCTGTTGTTGTTTTGCACCCTGACGTCGATCTGCTTCAATTGATTTGATCGAGATTATCCAAAGAATTTATTTTTTATTAAACTATATGAACACACAATGATCCCAAATCATGTCGGTTTCGATGGACTGGAGACCCGTGGGTCATAACTGGGATACTCTCTCCTTATGATGTAGTAGTTGTGGTCACTAGTTCTGGGCCAACAGGGGCTTCCTGAACGGATGACACAAAGTAAGAGCTCATAAGTACAAAACGCACTAACCTAATTGTTGAAATGGATCTGCGCTCTTGCGAGGGCTTAAAACCTGTGGTGTAAATCCACTTTTACACCACTGTCATGCTAAATTAACAATGAATGAATGTTCCCACACCAGATGGATTCGTTCCCGCCGTAGCCTCCTAAGTATCAAGAGAGCCATTCATCTCATCTCCATCACACGCCCTCTATGCCCCACGTTTGCTTAAAAAAAAAAACAGTATAACTTGAGGACGTTGATCTTTTGATTACATACTTGAATACTGGTAACCTAAATCATGTTTTTGAGAAGAAAAGAACGGAAATTTGAGTCTGAAACCTAAGAATTCCACCACAAATACGTGGCCGCCGAAGATGTCACACAAATCCCCCGTGGCGGGATGAAAATGAGCACATTGTTGACTTTGTCTAAATAAGGCGGTTACAATGAAGACGTCTTTTGAGTAAAACCATGAAGAATGTTGTGAGCTAACCTAACTTATGAGTTTCAGACAGTAGGCATATTTGGTTTTATAACAGGACGTGTTCCTTCATGTCACTGCTGCGGTTTTTCTAAGCACCTGTATCAAGTCAATGCTCATCATGCAAGTCATTGCCCCAGATTTGTGATATCCATACATATTTTCCACCATCATGAAGAAAGGAAAGGTCTGAAAGGGACTTTGTGAGTAGCACGCTGTCCTTAGACACGTTAATGAATGTGCCTTTTCTTCTTAATGCTCTAAAACACAAAGCTTTGCAGTCCAAGCGGTCTTGTCTAAAGTTACAGGTGTGCTTCTGGTGGAGTGATTCCAGACCTGCGGTATGTTTTTTTACTAAACGGATTGTGACTCCAATCATGCTTGAATGAAAGATGATGGTTGGGTTATGGATCTGGAATCAAATATTTAAATCAGGCAGTGCTGTGATTGGGTGCTCCTTGTGCCATACAGCCTTCCCCTTTTATCAATAGAATCTAAAGGAATGAATTACTTTAATGACCTCTTCATGTGTTGTATGGGCTGCAGCGTGTGGGCAGGTACATGAAGCCGGTTCTCGTGCATACACGTGTGGGTCCAGTCAGAAGGTGGCAGCACTCTCCAGCCCACCAGACCCAGCCAGCTGGAGCACGCTCTCGGATTACTTCCTCCTGGCCAAGGGGTCATGAGTCCAAAACATGGCATGCTATCCAGAAGCAAGGCGCCGTGTGGAAAAAGGGTGGGGAGGCGTCTTCAGCCCTTCTGTAGTTTCACATGTTTGCTGTAGCCGGATATGCATCGGTGCCGTTCACTTCCGGACACTTTTGTGTCACACTTCTAATGTACAGTTTGCTGGCCAGGATTACACGGTCATTACAGTGTAGTTTAGGATATTTTCAGGGATCATCTTCTGAACCATCAGCCGGCAAAAACCCGCTGTGCCTCTGCAGGGGTGTGAAGCGAGCTGACAGATTGTACCGGAATATCCGGTGTCAAAGTGGCGGATAGTCTGCCGTGGGAGGCCTCATTCTTTCTGTGTCTGGATGGGAATAGAAGTGCAGCCATGTGCCGAGGCAGCATACCGGTTCCGAAAGCGGCTCCCAGATAAGTCCGCTTTCAACTAAGTAGGCTGAAACATGCTGATGTGGCGCGAGGTCGTTGCTGCCCCTTTGGATATGCCCTAACCTCATTATCGGCGTCTGAGCCTCTCCAGCAGAGGTGTGAGGAATGCCTCTCCGTGCCCCGCGTCCGCTTCCTAATTACACGCGCAGGCCGGATTAAAAGTGCAAACTAAGTAAAACTAAAATATCTTAAATATTTTCAATGTTTCCAATTGAATTCCAGCATCGTCCCAAACGGCCCCAACGCGGCTCCTCAGAGGAAAACTGTGTGCTGCACATGCTGTGAACCTCGTGAGAGCGTTTTTGGAGCAGAGCGAACCACTGAGCATCACATGAGCCCTTTGAGCATGGGATATCTGAAGTCCTACTGTTGTTCTTTACCACACTGGTGCAAAACAAATGTAAACTCATTAAATGTACTGGACCAGGTTTCCTGTGGGAGGAGATTATATTTCAGCATTAAGACGATGGGTCAGTCCAAAGTTTAAAATGGCTGACCTTCATTTTTTTCATAAAAAATAAACATTCATTCAGCTGGTTGGTGTAGTGTGACTTATAACCGAGAATGTTGGTCAAAAATGTTGAAACATTCTCTGATCAAAACCCCAAAAAGTCACAGGCACTTTGAAGGGTTCACGCTCGGCACTTCTCCAACCACTCGCTAAAATGTCTACAAGCGTATTCATCTGAGCATTTTCTCATTTTTAATTAAACTAATCTAGCTCTAAATGCAACCAGTTTGGAAGTGGTCTTGTTTTGGACCTGATCTCAGGTCAGGCCCATCTCTCGTTTATTGTGACATATTCCATGTATACGTGATCATTAAAAAGCTTAGGAGCAGTATACAGTCCATGCAGAGTAACGTAGTTCGTTTCATATACACACACTGGAGCATTTATGTGCAAACACGCAGCTAAGCCGTTCTCCCGCTGTCGATTTGTAGGTGACCCCACAAAGTTTTATTTGTGACCGCTTTCGCTCCCAAATACTGTATTCGTATACATAATATCATAATTAACCGCTGTCAGCAGCTGCTGGGGCAGGCTATTTTAGGCCCCCCAATGTGTAACATCAGAAGAGGCAATGCAGCGAGCAGCGTGATGTTTTCTGATGCTACAAACCTCACCTGCCCGGTGCCTTCACACGTGTTTGCACACAGACCGGTCGCCTTGGGACCAGAGAGAGGAATTTCCCTGACAAGCATGCCCGGGTCATTATGACAGCTCTCCAGGGGCACCGTCCACTGTCAGCCCCAGCTGGATGAAGTAGTCAACACAGTCATTGTGACACCTCTAAGTAGGTCACACTTGTTCAGGGATTAATCCGGGACCAAGATGAATGGTTAATAAAAGATGTTCTCATGGCGGTTATTATCGGTATTTTGTTTGGTTCCATTTTAGATTACTTCTGAGTACTTTTGTACACATTGTTGCAACAAATAGATTATTTGTAGTGATTTTGAATAGCTGCCGTTATGAAAAAGGGACAAAATGCAGACTTTTAATATGCCAAATCTTTTTTTTTTTGCAGGTTTAGAACTGTTACAAAACTTCATCAATGTCCATCATCAGGGAATGTGTTTTAGTCACCATAGCAACACCTCATATGCTCAAAAGAATTCATTGCTCATTCGTGCTTAACTTTCCAAACATCCTGAGGCAAGGCTCAGCTCATTTGTCAGTTTTTCTTTTTTGAAAACTCATCACTCTGACATTAGTTGATGGGATGTTTTTGCTTCTACTAATGATATTAGGGTAGATCAAATAAAAATATAATTCATACTATCGTAGTCCACAGATATTATAAAACATGAAGAACACTAAAGTAAAAAATTGTGATGTCATCAGATATAAATTGTGAAACAGCTCTGTTGATAAAGAATTGAGAAAGATGTTACGAATGACATAGCAACCACCGAGGGGATGTTCAGTGGAGAGGTGGGTTCTCAGTTCCAGAACCGAGAATTTCAAATGGAAAGGAAAAGAGATCCGTCCCCCGGGTTTGGAGCAGCTCCAGAATTAATACCCGATACAGTTTGAGACTTGAGACCGAGGAGAGAGTGGCTCATGTCCACACATGTTCATTTAACTTTCACATGCCATGAAAGTAACATTTTGGAATTTGTGTTTGTTTTCCTCCTTTTAAACCAATATATTGTGAAGGATAACGGCTGTAATGCAACTACTCTTCATGGTTTTAATTCTGCACTTGTCTCCCAAGTTTGAATAGTATCTCCCTTGTTAGAATGCATGTAACAGTATAGATTACATGTATCCCTTTAAGCCTTTTCTGAAACGCAGTATAATCAAGAGGGTCAGTATGACGACAGTTAAAGCATAATTCTTTTAGGTTCACCATCCCAGGGATGACACGTGTAAGTCATTGTTAAGTCTGTTCGATGTTAGTCATTGGGAAAGCTGTTTAAGCAAATTGTTGGTATTCAAACAACAAAAACATGCACTGGAAATAAACTGTGCCCAGGATGTTTTCGCCTGACTATTTTTGGGGCCGAAATGTACCTACCTACACTCATGTTATGCAATGTTGAACCTAATGCGGCCCATCTAAGATAAGCACATTCAAGCGGAACTCATCATGATAGAGAGCACAGCGGGGCGACAGACCAGCCAAAGAGATGCACAGATCGGTTTTACCCAATCGGCATCGCTGCCAATAACAACGTTGCGAGTCCCGGCGAGATGTGCTTGAAATTCCACAGACACTGTGTCCTCGTCACGGCCCCGAATAAAAAGAGGATAAAACAAATACACAACAGTTACAAAAACACCACTGAAAATCAGGCGGCGTGCTGATGAGTAGTTTGAGTAGTTCCACGGGTGTAGCCGCTAAATTATAATCCTCATCAGTACCACTTCAGGGGGGGTCCGTACATCTCAGTCATGCTGGTCCAGTGAGGTCAGCGCGCCTCACGCTCCTTCTCTTTCTCGCTGCGTTCCAGGGGCCCACGAAGATCCCCCCTCCAGGAAGCCTCGCAGACGGGGCCTTCTCCGCCGTCTCTTCTGCTGTCTTTGTAGCAGAGAGTCGGAGCCACGTCCCCTGAAGAACGAGGCGCCGCTCTTGGTCGAGGAAAATGGAAGTCTTTCTAAAGTAAGTTCACCTCCTTGACCCGTCCCTCCCTCAGCGTGACCAGCAGCCGGGGGACGAGTCAAACAAGTTTGTCCTTGGCTTTGAGCTTTTCATATTTACGCGCAGACGTCTCCTGGTATGTTGTACGGGCAGTGTTGAAAAGCCCTGCCATGTTCAGTCATCTATCATGATCCCTGGGCATTACAAGAAGGGTGCACATGGTGCAGAGGTGTGAATGCAAGATCGCCACTTCCAAAAGAAAAAGAAGATGCTACTGGAGATGTGCCACAAGCGAAGAACACTACACTACTACTCAGGACGCTTCAGAGTATTTGGTCTTGTTCTTTAGCCTTCCTGGAATAACAATTGCAAAGACAGAATGGCTGACCACTATCCCGTTACCTTACATTTCTGGACAATTAACAATGCCCAGTATTGCTGAGCATATTCTAGGAGAAGAGCATGACTTTGGGCAGTTATGGTCTGTAGATCAAGTGGTCAAGACGTTCTCAGGTGTGAGTTTCAGATGTATGCCTTAGTTGCCACTTTATAGAGATTTGATATTCCAGAAGTTATTTGTCACGTCTTTCCAAGTACCCAAAATAAATTGCTTGGTCTCTAGCAAAGGGGGTTGGGGGGGTGTGGGTGGAGGAGGGGCAGGTCGAGTGCTGTGCACAGTTTTGGTTGTGACAAGCTGTCATATTAACATCCATGCTGTTGCTGTTACTCTCCCCGGGGGGATCCGGTCTCAGTGACCCCCCCCCCCCCCACCAGCTGTGTGAATAACCACTCTGAATGAGCCCTCCAGTTACCTGCCAGCCATTCGGACTCAGACTCTGCGTGATCCAGATCCAATGCATGGAGTAAAATCTCTTGAACAAACGGAAGCCAGACTTTGGAATCCTTTCCTGATGTACTTGGAGAACTCCGAGCAGAGTGAGGTCTCCGGGGACGGGGGGCTGTCTGCTGGGGCCATGCTTGCTGAACAATGCCCGGTTCCCAGTTTAACAGAAGCTGTGGATTTAAGTGGCCCTTTAAAGGGAAGTGCCGAACTTGGCATGCAAGTTTTTGTGGAATTTACGGAGCAGACTGTCAGCAAGGAAATGGACTCTTCTATTGTTTGTCTGGATATCTGCAACAGGGGTAGAGATGAGACCGCATCGTGCACATATTGCAATGGACACTGTGAGAGATTTGAGCAATACCCAGAAAGCGACAGGTTTTTCGATTCCGACCAGATCCTCGATCAGTGTGAAACTCCTGGGTTAAGCCAAGCATTTGAGAAATGTGCTCACCACTGTGTGAGCTTTAAACCTCGCAAGTCTTCTGCGCACTCCGCTAATCATAGCTTAGCTTCCGAATGTAGTTGTTGCTGTGAACAGTGTGCAGGACGGCTCCTGTTATTTCAGCAGCGTAATCCCTCTGATCAACAGTTTGAGTCTTTTGACTCTGAGCCAGCTTTAGTGGCCGTGGACTGTGAGGGTTTGGGGCAGTGTGAGATGTCTGATTTCGTACCTGATTGCACAGGGTTAGACCACCTTGGGTTGCTGCAACAATACGAACCCTCTGATCAGCAGTACGAGTGCTCTGACTCTGAGCCCGACACGTCGACAGAAGACTCTGAGCAATGTGAAACGACCATTTTCACTCGCAGTATCTCCAACTCGATGGACTTATTGGACTGCGGGGCCGAACTTTATGAGTACGATGAATGCACCAAAGAAGACGGCGGAGAGAGCTGTCCAACCGAAGGAGAAGGCGAGCAAAGTGATATCGAGCCTATCGATGACGAGTCCCTCACATTATCACAGGACGCGAACACCTCACAGTTCGACCGGCCCGTTCGGGTTTATTTTGAGGACCGTAAAGAAGTTCCCTCGGCAAGTGACTGCTGTGAGACGCACCAGCTCGCTGAGGAGAACTTGGCGCAAGCCCTATCCACCGAGGACTGTGTAGTGTGGGGAACGGCCTATTCCGACACAAGCCAAGAGCGTGACGAAGAGAGTGCTACTCCGGAGCAGTCTGAGTTTGGGGAGGAAGAAGAAGATTCTTCAGATTGCTCTTCCATTGAAACCAAATCCTTCAAGACCTGTCCCGACGGCAGCATTGCCTCAGACCACTGCTCTGATTCATCCGGGGAATCCGAGCAAGCCGCTCAGGAGGATTCAACCGATGAGCACACACAGTGGGAATCTTTTGAGGACGACGATGAAACGCTCCAAAGCGATATTGACGGAAGCGACGAGGGCGAAAAGAAAACGCCCGCCGCTGACTCTGTTGTCGAGGACTTTTTTGATCTGTTCGACAGCGGTGACTTCTACGGGCGCGCGTTTGCACAGAAGCAGCATTACATCTCTTGCTTCGACGGTGGAGACATCCACGACCGCCTGCACCTTGAAGACGACCGACGCAAGGCGCAGACGCTGGCTGAAAAAAATGCGTTTGAATCTGAAGAAGTCAGTGAGGACATTCATGTGCAGGAAACCGATGCATGTTTGGATGCTCTGGAAGAAGCTTATGAAGATACTTGGGAGGAAGATACAAGCCAGAGAGGTGTTGCCTCTTTTGAGTCCGATGACGACTCGGGTCTAGCTGGGGATGAAGTTGAGGAAAATGAATCTCAGTTGCATACAGAGGAAGATGAGAACCCTCCGTTTGACAGCCATGTTTCTGAAATCGATACTGAAGAAAAAGAAGAAGAAGAAGATGACAAAGAAGAAGCTGAGCTGTGCCTGTTTTCTGTTAAGGAAAGTAGTAGTAGCCCATGTGCAGGGGAAATCTCTGTTGAAGATGACGCTTATGAAGATGAAGCATTTGCCGCTCGGCATTATGAATCTCTTCAGGTCAATACCGCTACCACTAATGATTTACTGGCTACTGTCTCTGAGCCTGAAGACCAAGCACTTGACGCTTGTTCCGAGCTGGAGCCATATTGGTCACTTGTTGATCAGGAGGGCGACGGGGAGACGTTTGAGCTCAGTGTCGAGGAATACTATGCAAATCAGATAAAAAGCATCCAGTCATCTGTCAAACAAGCCCTGAATGGATTTATCCTGCAAAGAACATTGTGCGATCATGTAATCCACAGGGATGCTTCAGAGGAGTGCAAAGAGGTCCAATTTGGAATTACCAAAGTTATCACACTGAGGGATGATTCGGCCAACGGCTCCGTTGGGGAAAAAGCCACCGAAGAAAAAGCTCCCGAATCAGCCTGTGACCGTGAATTCAGTGACGTGTCAATAGCAATAAATCCTACTTTGGATATTATTCACAGTGTTGTCTCACAACTTACAAAAAACGAGGGAAGGGTTGTGCCGACGTTGGTCAGAAGGCCCGAGGGAAACGAGGCCTCAGAAGAAGGCGTGGATTCAGAAGAGGAGCAGAGTGATGACGAGTCCACCGAGCCTTGCCAATGCGAGTACTGCCTTCCACCAATCCAGGAGGTATATAATGCGTCTTTGCACCTTTTTCTAACATGTGAAGTATTGGAGTAGAAAAGACTTTTCAGACCCGCGGGAGGATCTTTTTATATCATCCCAGAATCTGTCTCCGGGAACCGTCGGTCTATTTTTAAATCAAATCAGCCAACTGCGGTAGTGAATAAGTTACCGGAGAGCTCGGCTTGGCAGCCCGTGTCAAACACCGTTCTGCTCACGTGGCTGTTGACCCTGCACAGACGAACCCGCCCATCAGTGATACAGGCCGCTCGGCCATGCCAGCTTGTTTTTAGCATCCGAATCACAATAACAAACACCCCTCTCAGAGCCCTCGTTGATGGACGCGCCGCACTATGGCAATGTTTACATGCTCCATCAGTGTGGCAGCAGCTGTAGCCTCGGAGGTTCACCGTAACCCATCACACAAACACCACAACACAATTCAGACTCTATTGTGACCAGAATCCTATGAGCCGTAAGTCCCACTCCACAAATTGCGATGGTAATGTCTTGTGTTTCAAGTTATTACTTATCAGTTGTAGCTGCAGCTCAGATTGTGGGCTTGAAAGCTGGAAGGAACTTTTAATTGGGTTTAGATCCTAATGCTCTTTTTGTCTCCAGCTACCGGCCAAACCTCTGCTGCCACAGCTGAAATTGAATGATGCAGGAAAGATCTGTGTGGTCATTGATTTGGATGAAACTCTAGTGCACAGTTCATTTAAGGTAAGTTGGACTAAGTGACCTACTCTCCCTCTTTTGTACCCTGCATGGTTTAAGTACTCTCAAGATGGGTCTCAATCCGGAGAACGGTCTCAAGACCACTTTATGAAGGTCTCAATAGTTGGATAGGAATAAATGTGTGCTTAAGTGGATAAAATAATATAGAAAATGACTCCGGTTAAAAAAAGGAACATTTCATGTGCAATGACCTTGGTCATCATTTCCACTCAATTTTTAATTTAGCAGACAAAACAACACGTTGCTTGTTTCTTTCACAGCAGCAGTAGCTTTCTGGAGGGTTTGGGGGCCGCGTGATAATGTTGCAATTCGTACACACTTCAGGAAATAACTTTGCATGTAATTCCCAATAATGTTTTTGTTCAGAATAAATGAGTTAGTGAATAAATTAGTGTTGAGAGCAAGCTTGTCTGCAATCAATTCAATTCAATAGGCTTCAGTTCCATGACATCTGGCTGAGCTAACTGTGGCCCCGCAGCTACTGTGCTGGGAGACAATTTATTATAAATCCCCCCCAAAAACTAAAAACATGCAGTCGTTTAAAATCTTCATTGCAAATTTCGTGTTTTGTTGAAATCTTAAACAGATGACTCCTTTTCATCCAACTTAGTTCATTCTTTCTCTACTAAATTGCTTCCATAACCTTTTGTTAAGATACGTTTGGCCTTTTAATTACTGAAAGGTCATCATGTATTCAAAAATAGCAAGCAGCCTGTCATTGAGTTAAGCGTCCATGTTAATTGTCAAAGTAAACAAGCTACTTGCTGGTGCAGAAATAGCTGTATGATTTGCACCACATCATGTTGCATATTTATAGGAGGCACGTGACTGGCTTTTATCATAATGGTCCGAGCCACCCTAAACATTCCCCATTTATTTAATGGGTGCCTTGATTTCACGATGCAGAAGACACCTGCGCCCTAAAATCCAAATGACGTGATGAAAAGTACGAGCAATCAGATTTTCAATAAATAAAAATAAATTGCAAATGGCTAGTGAACGCAATACTTACTTAAGTCATTTTTATATAAATGCTGTACTGTTTTATAATAAAAAATATATAATCTCTGCAAAACAAGGTAGACAATCAATGTTAATAGATGCTACAATTAACGCCCCGTATCAGTTTGATGCCTATTTAAGGTAACATTTAGTGAACAAAGTAGTCATAGCCAAAAGTCCTGGCTCCTGTGTCATGACAAATGATGTAATGAATGCCATGTGGCGTTTGGTCCTTCTCAGGTCACAGACCGTCCCTGAAGGATGTCACTAGATATTGCCGCTAGTTATGTGTAAACAGGGTCAGACTGTGAACTCCATGTCTAACACACGGGGGATGATAAAAGTCATCATTACTCTGACACGCATATTAAATGGAGGGTTAGGCACCACAGTTTGGGGCTTGGTCGTAATAAAGGCACATGGGACACATTCAAAGTTTGAAATGTATGATTGGATATTAAAGTATAACTGCTTCGTAGTGGAGTGTTTATTACCAACAATTTACTTACTTACTTGAACCATGCATGGTCCTCAAATAGCTAGGTGAAGATGGCAGTATTTCACTGCATAAAGGATGGTGTAGAGTAGTAGAAGAAGGATTCTCATGGGAAATGTAATAACATATTTGTCCTGACATGAGTGGGGACGAGATCTGATTTAACCAAAAATGAACTGGAGTACAAAATCAATGGATTAACTACTAATTATCCAATTATTCAAATGCAAAACATTAAACAAGCGATTGAAGGATAGAACATAAAACATTTGGGAAAAATAGTGTGCATTTATCCTAAATGCATTCTTTATGATTGATGTTATATTTGTCCCGTCTAACATGCATTACCTCACAGTATAGTTTAGGCCACGGGGTGATGCCTAATATAGAATATGCATATGGCGATACTAACATTTGAGAGGCATATTTCACATTCTGGAAAGCCTGAATAAACCAGGTGTTTTTATTCTGTAGCACCAATATTTCAATGATGAAAGTGACAAGGATCCAATTATTTAACAATTGTATAAAAAATGTTATCCGCTGAGGTGGCCTCTTTGCCTCTATCTGACACATCCAGTTTATTGTGATCAGTCACATCTCTATGGATAAAAGCTGATAAATTAACAACTCTTTTTTTCAACAGCCAGTGAACAATGCTGATTTTATCATTCCAGTGGAAATTGATGGAACGGTTCACCAGGTAAGCACCTGAAACGCCAAAGCAGCCATTTATCACACTGCCGTCTTTTCTCCAGTGAAGTGAACACAACGTTATTGCATAAAGCTACAAAAACCTTGTGAAAGCAGTATTGCCACAAAGCCCCTTCGTATGTGCACCGAACAGTATTTCACTGCGTTGCACACCGCTAAGCAAATCAAATAGTGCTTAATGCCTTCTGAGCTCAACAGGAGGAAGATTTATGAACTCTTGCAAGCTCTCTAACTCAAAAGTGATGGGATAAAAATCCAGAAGTCCCACTTGGTTAGCCTGGGAAACATTGACAGGGCCGTCTGTTGATGGCTCCAAGCAGCAGGTGGCTATTTAGGAGGCCTGACGAAATGAGGAAACCTGGCAGGCTTCTCAGAAACCACTGGCCATCAATCTCACCCTGTGGCACATATTATGTCCTTCTCATTGGTGCCAGGAGGTGGCAGGGACCCTTCCCTGCAGGGGGTCACTGTTGTGCTGGGGCCTCGCAGAAGACCCGAGGAGCTCTGTGTGTCCAAAGGGCCTGTGTCTGTTTCAAGTAATCCAGGATAGGCTTGTTAAAGTGGGGAAAGCCTATTCAGGATGACTTGGTTCAGAAACAAGGCCACCAGCATCTTTGCCGGAGACATTTTTAAAGCCTTGCTGAAAAAAAGGATATGAAGTCATTAGAAAGTGGTCTGTTTACAAAGTCATGGAAGTGTACACGTATTGGGGTCAAAGCATCACATTAAACAGATGGCATCACAGAGACACTCATTACATCTCAACCCCCTTTAAAAGATGCCCCTTAAAGCCATAAAAAAACAAAATCATTCCTGCTGATCCAATACAAGACGTCTTCAGGACATGTGGACGGCTCAGAAGTGGGAAACCATTTCGTCCTCATGAGTAGTTGTCGTGTTCTTTTCTGAGAAAGTAAAGCGTGAGGGGACCTCTTTAATGTCCCCCCAGGTGTACGTGTTGAAGAGACCCCACGTCGATGAATTCCTCAGAAGGATGGGGGAGCTGTTCGAATGCGTCTTGTTCACCGCCAGCTTAGCCAAGGTGAGAAAACGGGTCCCTTTGCTGCACTTTAACATTATGTACAAACTCATAGGGTCATGATGTAGAATCCCTGTGTTTTAATTGGATTTGACCTTCCACACACACCCTGTCACATAAAGGTGTATACTTACAATACACGTCAGACATTTCAACCTCACACTTTGACTTTGTTAACCTCAACTGAACTGTGTGAATTCTCACTGATTCGTTACGCTGGTGCTGCTGCGCCACCTTTCATGTTTAGACAGCGCCAATGCTCGGATGTTGTGGACGCCGCTTCTTTGTACCCGACATGAAGGTTCTGTCCTTTTTAAATGGGATGCATGTTGGCTCACGAAAAAGACAACAAGCCCGAAAAACAGCAAACAACGAGGGCCACTAGCGACTGAATGAAGTTGAGCATTTAGCAGCTAAAAGAACTACAAAGGAGGTGTTTGATTAAACTTTCTTTCAGGTGTACATAGTGAATTATTTTTGATGGCGTCACGAGGGAAGTTCTAATATTGTGTGCTGGTGTCTTTAGAGAAGTAGATGTTGATACAGTTTGTAACTCTTACCTAATGCAGGTTGATGGTGTAAGTGGGAACCTGTTTGCTGTCAATAATAGAGAAGTTCTACCCTGTCAGTGGTGTTAATAGAGTACTTAGAGCTATTTGTTTGTACTGTGTACTGGTTTGTGTATAGCAAACTATTATCTAATACTTCTTACTGGTGTACTTCTCATAAGTTTTGTAGTACAATTCAAATGGCATAATAATACATTTACTGTACAGTTTTGGGATTAACAAAGTATTCATCTATCTACCAGAGTGATAGAACGACTTAGCACTGTCCTGACTCCCACACGTCTTTCTCCCGCTGCTATAGTATGCGGATCCTGTTTCGGACCTGTTGGACAAATGGGGGGCTTTCCAGAGCCGTCTCTTCCGGGAGTCGTGTGTCTTCCACAAAGGGAATTACGTGAAAGACTTGAGTCGTTTAGGAAGAGACCTCAACAAGGTCATCATCATTGATAACTCCCCCGCTTCCTACGTCTTCCATCCCCAAAATGCGGTATGTTCTCTGCAAAACCCAACATACCTTACAATGACATACCAATTATTACCTGGAGGTATCGAAGAGGTTCTTCTAATCTCAGTACCTTTCCTCTTTAAACCTCCAGGTCCCGGTAGCGTCCTGGTTTGACGACATGTCGGACACCGAGCTGCTCGACCTCATCCCCTTCTTTGAGAGACTAAGCAAAGTGGAGGACATCTACGATGTTCTGCAGCAGCATCAGATGACTTCAAGTTAACGGCGGGAGGATGTCGGTTGAACAGAATAACCAGCAGCTGCTGTCACAGGCCCACTGAGGCCTGCTTCCATTTACAAGGACCACACTGCAAAATAAATCCTCATTAAATCTGGTATTCTTACCGCATGTTGCATCACAAAGTGAGAAGCCGTCCTGCAGGAGATCGTGGATCCAATCCAAAGGAGTTTAGTTTTTTGTAATGCTGGATAAGGACTGAATATCAGATTCAATGACTCCTGTAGATATCTTTTGCAGTGCTGCTACTTTACTGTTGTCGTTTAGTGACAGCAGTGACCCGTGAAAGTGTGTAAACGCAGGTTGTTGTTGGGTCTTTCTCATTTCAGAACAGTTTCATAAGTGATATTACTTTAATAATATGAGAAACCTGAAGTCAACAAGGTATTGAATCTTTAAACCCTACTAACTTGTTTCTGTGTTGCTGCTTAAAATGGCCCAATGTATATCTAGTAAAAGACAATCATCAACATAAGAACATTTCCATGTTTTTCAAACAGACTTTTCCGATGTGCACTTCCGTTACATCTTTGGAAATCTGAGAACAAATGCTGTGTGTGTGGTACAGAACACCCTCATGCTGTTATTCATTGGTTGACCTCGTATCATCATCATCATCATCATATCAACACACAGCGTTAGGATCAGCACTAAGGAAACACATCTACCTGTATACAGCAGGCAGTGGTTTGGATTCGGTTTAAATGCTTTTGGACCTGTTTTTTTTGTAGCTTTTAGTTGACTTGAGGAGGAGGAGGAGGAGGAAGCTGTAACCTGCTACGTCCAACTATAGACATTTGATTTTTGAAAGAGTATTTTGATCCCTTAACTTTTAAACCGTGCAAGAAAATAATGCACTAATGTAATTGCAGTGCCGTATCGAGCTGTAAATACCGTTTAACTTGTTCCAGACGCGCTGATTTACTTCAACTCAGTCTGGAGCGAGTGTGTATACGTGTGTGTACGTGTGTGTACGTGTGTGTACGTGTGTGTGTGCGCATGAGGATTTGTGAGTGACCACATGCCTCAGTGTGAGAAAAAAGAAGATACTTTTAACTTTAAGTGCAAACCCAGAACCTGTCTTTTAATAACAATTTCACTTTTTTTTAACTTTATGCAACAAGAGTATTAATGTTTTAACTCAAGTAAAGAAACCAGCTTTAAAAAGTTTGTTTTTAAACTGCTGCTGATTGTAAAAAATAAAGAAGAAAGAAACAAAACTTGAGATCTTTACGTTGCGTCACAAAGCATGTTTTATTTAAGGAGGTCATATTATTATATTACTACAGCATTTCTTTTTTGTCACATACCTTTACGCTCAGCACAACATGGTAGAGGAAACAAGTCAAATGGAATATAACAGATTTCATATGAAAACGACTATCATTCAACACAAGACTCTCTCAACAATCAAACTAGCATCAATCAGGGCGATCAAGTCCTTTTCTTTACCCATTTCTTTCCTAAATCACTGGATTTTTGTCCTAATGTATTTACATTACAAGCCCATTCTGCACAACAAAGTTGTCTTCTTTCAAACTTCAAATCAAAAATGTAAAAAAAGAACCTTGTATCTATACAACTGAAAACTGATAAAAAGATTTTTGAATTGTTAAATGTAATGCATCGTTGCTTTGATCCATTGTAAAATCAAAATTATACACAGAATATTGTATAGTAACAGTTAAAACTGAAAACCATCTTCTGATATATGAGAAAACTAAAATATCGGCAAATCAGGTTATATTGCTTAATAATTAGCACAACTGGACATGTCTTTTGCAAATGAGAAATGTTTAAAGATGAAAGCTAACTGGTGTTCATGCAGGAGAGAGCTAATGTCCTAAAAGGGCAATTAACATATGACATATAGGACTCGTATATTTGTGTTTATTAACTAACAATCATTCGTTTATTAACTACCAATCATTCATTTTTCTAATGTCACATTTTTTAAACCAAAATTGTAGTTTCCCATTCATTTAATCTGTTTTTAAATCAGGTGTTTGTGGCATGAATAGATAATAGATGTTTTTACTTCCATAACATGGTTAATATTATTTACATCCAAACTGCAATTAGGATTAGAATTAAGGAGGTATTTCAAAATCACACCAACTATGACAACTTTTACATGAACTTTTACAATTTCATAAAGACAATTCTCCAACGCTCGTTAATGAAAGAAAATCCACTCCCTTAATTAACTGCATGAAAACCCTGTTTAAACCACTTTTATAGACACACTGTTTGTAAATACATACAATAGTTATAACTTAAAGGCTGCATCCATGTCAGCTGACGACAGGCCCAAGATCACGGATCACCTGCCAAACAGAGGATAGAAAATGACACCAAGTGTGAACAAAAGCACATGGTTACCATAGTTACCATATAAAAGTCCTGCGTTTGTTAATCAAATTCTGATAGTAGTTTGTGACTGAAGGCCTCAGAGTAGCACCTCTGAGGTGTGATGTTGAAGTTTGGACTTCAGTACAGTAGCTGCCTCTCCCTTAAGGTCGCTGACCTTTTCAGAGGCTCCTGGTCCGGCTGCACATTGTCTTCATTAATTAATGAAAGTTTACAATATTCTTTGATTTAAAGCCGTCCAAATCAAACTATAAATGCAACTCGCACATTTAAACGGCTTGAGATGTGTACGTGCTCCATATTGTATATATATAATAAAGCACTCTACATTATTTACAGAGTTTAGCGCATTTCTGTATTTATTGCTGTGCGTTCGGTGCCAAGTCAGGCAACACGATCAGCCTGATAGATTTATTTTTTTATTTATCTGTAAGTTGAATATTTCAAGGAGTAAACATTAGCGCATTGCAGATTTCCTTCTTGCATGCAGCCACTTCCTTCCCTGCTGTCACTCTACTTGCTTCATGCTCACAGACTGAAAGCCTTGAAGTTGCCTCCATCTGGTGAGCGTTTCTACCAATGACACCAGGTGGTCTGTGTGACCCAAAGCCGTGTAGAAGCAAGTACAGATGAATCTGAATCATAATATGCTTACTAAAAATGCAGAATTGCACATTTCAGAATGACGTTTTATACTATTTATTTATTATTTCTGATAAAATTGCTGTAATATTTGCTTTTAATAAGGAAGTTGGGATAAGTTTGAACACTTAATAGACAGTTCTTATTCTTCTTGTCAGCTGTTATCAAATAAATGTGGTTGGGTAAAAGGGTTCGAAACATTTTGAGAAGGGAAGTAGAAGAAATGAGTGGAGAGTAAAGTAGATACTCAAGTTAAGTACTTTAATAAATACTTTAAGTGCGATGGCATTGATTCCTCCACCAAAACTCCCTTATTGGATATTAATATGAAATCTTGTTGATTTTAACCATATATATGAGTTTGTATTGGAAATGCACTTATTGTAAGTCCCTTTGGATAAAAGCATCAGCTAAATGACATGTGATGTAATGTAATTTAATATATGCATTATATGCATTGTCATCTGTTTTATTATTAGGAAATATTTGCTGCTTCTTGGACTTACTGCGTACCCGAAGCTGGGCTCTGCTCTTGGCCCCCCCGGAGGTGAACCCCACCTCCCCGCTCATGTCTGGGGAGGTCTGTCTGAGGGTCAGCCTGTGCACCGCGCCCATCGTCTCCACGAGCACCCGGGGGCCCGGCTGCAGGGGCTCGCCCTTCAGGCTCCACGCGGGGCCTCGCAGGACGGGCCCCGACAGCTCACATTCAAAGCAGGCTGGGTCGGGGGCCGTGACCTCCACGTCCCTCAGCTCTCTGACCAGCAGCGGGGACCGGGCTGAGGAGGACGAGCGGGAGGAAGAGGGGTGAACAAACGTCACATGGCTCAGTCAGCTTTGGTCCAGTAACAATGTCTCTGCTCTATTCAGGCCTGCCAGTAAGTAAACACAGTGAGACCAGAATGCAACACACCACATGAACATTTTATTTTCCTACCATTACATGTCCAAATATCCATCCATGTGTCTGTCCACATGCTTGGTTGCACAGAATTGTCATAATGCGGTCTTTTCTGTTTTAAAAGAATAAGGGTGATGGAGTTTGGACCCACTGTGACTGACCGGAAATTCATTTTTAACGCAACAGCCGCCTGTTTTCTTTATTAAAAAAAAAAACAACAACAACCTATGAATTCAAACAAGGCGGAAGAGAAAGGATAACAGAGGTGAAACATGATGTCCCATTACAGTGAGAGCAAAGTGATGCGTTAGCTTTGCTTCGACAGTAGATGGAGCTCTACTGCTGCCATTCACCTTGTGTTGAAGAACAGGTGCCATTACGGTTGGGCTTTGATAATTCAAATTCAAAATAGTGAAAAAGGATAATATGATTAATTAATAATAGATCACCAGACTCATTAATAACAATAACAGCAAACACACACACAGGTTGTACATCTGAATACATTTGTCTGTAAAAGGATGCTTGGATGGTCTGATCAGAGTCCCTCACCCTCCACGGTCAGCTTGGCGGAGCAGGAGTGCTCTCCGACCTGCACGCTGTACGTCCCCTCGTCGTCCAGCACCACCTGCTGCAGGATGAGTTTGCGGTAGCAGCCCTCGCTGCAGATCTCGAAGCGCTCGGAGGGCAGGATGACGCTGCTGCCTTTGTACCAGCGGATGCTGCATCTGGGGTTGGACACGGTGCAGTCGAGGAGCACGCGGCTCTTCTCGAGGGCCGTCGTGTCCTGCAGAGGTTTCACAATGTTCACCGGGAGCTCTGCAACGGAGAAGAGGGAATCTAGATGATCTAGATCTAACGTGTGACCTCACAGCTCTGTGGAGTTGGTGCTCTGTAAAGCAACCCAAATACACTGATACATGTTTCACAGCATTTACTTCATGTACGCTTTGGTTCATTTTCATCGGAGCACTTAGAAACATATACATATACCTTCCACCTCCAGGTACGCGACAGATTCAATACTTCTGCAGACAAACTTGATCTCTCCAGAGTCCTCTGCTTTCACGTTGCACATAAGAAGAAAATGTTTGGTCCCTGAAACAAACAATACATAATAGACAGGATGATGATAGGCTCAATTATTGTGTAAATACACTGATGGAATTCCAGCTGTCTTCTCGTTCAAAGCATCAGGAGCAGAGCTGTGACTTTGGAGCCGACCTTCCTGCCGGATCTTGATGGTGCTGGTGGGCTGTATTCTCTCCCCGTTTTTGTACCACTCCCCCGGCACATCCTCCACTGAGAGCTCACAAACAAACACAGCGTTCTGGTCCTCCTGGATGCCCAGGTCCTTCGGGGCCTGGAGGATCAGCAGCTCACGCTCTGCAGGAACAACAAGGGTTGTTTAGGAGGGAATCGGGCATCTCTGCACATGGTCAACGAAGCAGAGAAAAAAAGCAGGCACAGTGGTGGAAGGAGAGCTGCTTGGGAGAAAGACGAGACAAAAACCCATTGAAAAAGTTCAAATGGAGAAGGAGCAACTCCTTTGGGGGCGGGTGAGCACGACTGCTCCGTGAGTGGAGAGAAAGACCTGGTGACCACGAGGGTAGAAAGTGTGAAACGGGCACAACCGAAATGTTGTAACTGTGGAGGATTTGATCTGTATGAATGATAGTAGAAGAACAAGGACAAATTAAGTAAATAGAGTCAGCATTAGTTATCGCACTAGTGTCTAATGCATTGGCTGGAGTAAGTAAACGGGACGTTTTGACTACAGTAGCAGTGATCATTATCCAGTATCATGTTGTATAGGAGAACCAGTGGAAGTCAGAACAGGGGGTGGAATCCCAAGATGGATCTTTCAAAAAGCAGAAGTGCAGCATTTTAATCAATATAAGAAAGCACAAGCAGTGGTGAGAGGTTTAGGTTCTCAATTTAAAAAAACACCAACGGTCTTTTTCACCAGGAAAATAATCAAGGACAGCATGAAGCTATTCATGTATGGGAAAGATTTAGTGAGACCTTTCAATTTCTGGGTGTTCTTGTTGATTCACGGTTGACATGGGCAGACCTTATCAGGAGAGTCCAGGAAAAATGCAAAAAAAGTCATTAACGTGATGAGATGTGTGACTGGGAGGGAACAGGGAGCCAGTTGTTTGTCATTAAAAACAATGTATGTGACTTTGATTAGATCGGTTTTGGATTACTGCAGTATGTGTAAATTAGATGTGGTTCACTCCTGAGGTACTTCTCGCACTCTTAGCAGCCTGAGAAACAGATAACTGTTAAATTAATTATGAATTCTCTAACATGGGATTAGCACGACTTGTCTGGCCTGGTGGGTGGAGGCTACAGTTTGCTCATAATGATCCAACCTGGCGTTACCTTGCTTGTCTCAAAGCATTTTCCATAATATTCTATTTGACATAATTTACACTCTTTCATAGTACTTTTTCAAAGCAGATGGTTTGACAACTAAAGGGAGTGAATTATTAATGCAAGGTTGATACAATCATTATAGCATTGAAGTGTAGAACCGTGCAGGGAACAAGCAACAGTAAAGTGAATACTAATTATTAGAAGAATCATACCATTAATATTACTGTCACATCAAAACATCTGCCCACATCTGTTCTTCATTGCCCTGTTTTCAGAGATGTTTTACTGTATTTACATTATATACATCTCGTAAATGTGTATTTCCATAGATGTGGTTTAGTGCTGAGTAAGCCTATGATTTCCATCACATTGTTACATTTCTTAAATAGTTCTCTTACAAATCATCAGCCGACTACTGTCAAACTAAAGGTCCTACTTTGTAGTGTTTGGACGGTGTCACGGTTTGGGTCTGCTTCCTGTTTTATTTTGTAGTTTTCATGTCTCTTGTGTTCCTGGGTAACGTCACTTCCTGCCTTGTCCTGTCTTCCCCTGTGATTGTCTGCCGTGCCTGATTGTTTCCACCTGTGTCCAATCACATGCACCTCCCTTGTGTATTTAAGCCCTGTGAGTCTCTTGTCTTGTGTGGCGTCATTACATGTTGAACGTCCATGTGTCAAGTAAGTCCTTGTTTTCAAGTCCAGGTCCCTGTTTTTGTCTGTTTTGTTTTTGCCTCCTTCTGGTCCTTTTTTCGGTTGGAGTGATTTTGATTTGGAGTAGTTGACTATTAAAGTCCTTTTATTTTTTCATTAACTCCGCATCTGAGTCCTCCCTCCTTGCCCTCGCACCCGCGTATTGACAGACGGCAGGCGTTACCATAGACGTCCACGGTGCAGCTCGTGGTGACGTCTCCAGCATCGCAGGTGTACGTGCCAGAATCACCGACATTGCATTTCATGATCTGAAGAAAGCGTTTCCTTCCCATTGCATAAATGCGCAGGTCCTTGCCAGGCTTCACCTCAAGCCCATTCTGAAAAGGATCAAAACACTTTTATTAGCAATCATCTTCAAACTACGGAAAGTGTATGTAATGCATTCAGGTGGAAAGGAACATACTATTTCTTCTGTAAATTAGATGTGTGATTTTGTTCTATTGTGTAGATTGTTAGAAATGGACAAATTGTCAGATCAGAAAAGATAATAAAACGCTGCCGTGTGTTCTTCAATGTTCTCAATGTGAGTTCTCTGCATGTTTGTGGTACTACCGTAACACCAGAATCGCTTTTGGGAAGCAGACCATCAGTAGACCATCATTCCGCTGGGTATAATAAGCTCTGCATGAGCTTTCTTTTTTTGTTGATTACATTGATTTGCCTCTGAAAGAAGACACAAATCCAATACTTGCCTTCATCCATTTCACATCAAGGTTGTGTCTTGACAGCTCACACTCGAGAGAGATCACTGCCCCTTCAGGGAACCTCTGGTCCTCCAGTTTTCTGAAAACGGTCACCGGGGGTTCTGGCGGAGAAAAAGCAAGCTTTTTTTTTTTTTGAATATGCCAAACACTGCACCAAGTAGGGGGCACCTATGCTGTGTTGCTCAGAATCAAATAAGCCATAAGGTTTGGTCATTTGGACTAATTTAAGTTCACAGATAATGCAGACCAAAGTAGAGCTCTATTCTGTTCTCATCTGGCCGGCATCTGGTCCGCCTTTTGAATGGACATGTTGTTTTGGTAGCACTGCAGTGCAGCTACCATAGAGTGTGGCATTGAAAGGTACCTAACCCTAACCCTCTTTTTACATGACCTCAAAATAACATGTACCACTTAGTTACTTAATTGCCACGGATTACGACACAGATTGATGCAGCACAGACTGCTATGTCGATGAGATCAAGCATCGGCCTCTGTTAAGTGAAACATGGGCCACACTCAAACGACCCTACCCTTCACAACAAGCCTCGCGGAGGTCTTCACATTGTCCACACTGAACGTGAAGGTGCCGGTGTCTTCCACTGATAGGTTGGAGATAGTGAGGCTGTGGACCAGTTCCTTGGCACTCATGCGGAAGTGATTGGTCGGCTTGAGCTTGACGGCGTTCCTGGTCCAGGTGCCTGAGACGTCTGGATGGGAGAGCTCCACCTCCAACGAGGCCGTTTCTCGCTCCGTGGTTTTGATGTCAGTCAGCCCTCTCTTGATTGTGATTTTTCGAGCTGAAAAAAATCCAATGAGAGAGAGCTGTGTAAAAGGCATTAGGGTATTGGCTTTAGTAAAAAAAAAGCCTCTCCATTCCTGTTTAACACTGAGCAGGAACAGCTTTCTGATTTGCAGTTGGCCTGGATTCTGTACATCCATCTCCAGTTGTCCACACTGACAAGCCCATAGTTGGGTCATTTGAGTGTGGGGCTTTAAACAAAAGCCCACTTTGAAACTGCCAACATTTTCCACTTATTCTAACAGTCAAGTATTCCATGTGGAAAAAAGCAATGTTTATTTTGGAGCCCTGATGACAGCAACCCTGGTTTTGAAGGCCAGGGTGTAAAATTAGATGCAATGAGAGGAGATCCAAATTCATCGGGGGTGCCAACAGCAGCCTGAAGTTCCGACTTTCCCTTTACCACTCAAGTGTTGAAAGAACAGCCTTTCACTCACCCACTGGCCTGTAGTTCGTGGAGCTAAGAAATATAAGAAGCATGCTCAAAGAAAAACAAGCAAAAGTAGGTTTTATTTACCACGCAATGCGAGTTTAATGGTGTGTAAGGAATCCTACTTTAAATAAATGTAAGTGGTGCTGGTTCATGGCTGGTTGTTGGGATGATGGAATCTTAACATCTTATTTATCCAGCAGTTTCCTTAAAACTGCAATCTGATTTGTATTTGTCACGGGGGAGGAAATCATGTGGATTTAATCGATCACGTCAATACACAAACCCTGGTCCGGAATCCAGCCTGAGCTTCGAGGCCATCACCTGTTGGCCGCCATCACGCTGCAGCACCAGATCCCCTCTGGACCCCGGTCACTCAAATTACTCGTACTCGCTCGACTTTGTTGTGGTGGAGGCCGTGCGAGAGGTGGAGTCGGCGGCAACGGCGGTAAACAAACAACAGGAGGCCATCGAGTGGCAGCGCATGCACACTCACGTTCCACTGTGAGATGGGCCTGCGTGCGGTCGTGGAGGGTTTCACAGCTGTAGAGGCCTCGGTCGGACAAGGCCAGTTTGTGGATGGTGAGACTGTGTTTTCGGCCGTTGTGATTGAGGATATTCTTGACCCCAGGGTGGATCAAGACCCCTTGCCTCATCCACTGCACCTCTCCTGAATCCAGACTCACCTCCACCTCCAGAGTGGCCTCACTGCACTCCTCAGCTACAACTGGTGTCATTTTCTTGGTGAACAACACTTGTTGTTCTGAAAATGAGTTCCAAGGTCAAAGATATCAGGTCTGCAATCTCAAAACGGTGTATGTTTGAATTCTTTGTTTAATTCCAACAACAATGCTCTGAAGCCACTCCCAGAAGAAAGCTGTAATGCTGATACATAAACATACATAGTGCAAGCAGAAGGCTTGAAGGAGCATTGACCCTGCAGTTAACAGAGGAATTATAACAGGAGAGGCCGCTAAAAACTAACCTTCAAAGGGTTAAACTAGTCTCAAAGGGTCTTTGTGTCCTATATGGCTACTTAGTATCGCCCTTAAAAATGACGCTTAGATCACTCCAAACTGTCCATAGCTAGTATTTTTGTCAAAATTACTCGAGAAACATGAGGTTATTTAACTGTAAAGCAGTAAATGTGTTTTGATTGAGACCAACCTGTTTGTGTGTGTGTGTGTGTTTGTGTGTTCGTGTGTGTATACTGGGTTGCGCTATAATCATAGTGTGACTGGATCGGACAGCAACTCACCTTGAATCTGGAGTTCGGCCTCTGATACCGAACCCTCTGCATCAGCTGTCACTCGGCCGCTATCTGAAACCATGCAGTTGTGGATGCAGAGCATGTGGCACAGTCCGTTACTTGAAATGACAGTGCGCTTAGTCAGAGCTACTCTTTTGCCATTTAAGCGCCACACCAGCCGGGCGTCCTCTGGTGAGACCACACACTTGAACACCGCGTCTTCTCCTTCGCGGACGGTGGTGTTATGAAGCTCCGCTATGAACTCGACAACACGGGGAGCTGAAGGCCAAGCGTTTGGCTGAATTAGACTCACAGTGATCAAACACATGGAGCATTCTAAACTCCTTTGCTTCCTAGTTTGTGATTTTAAGTGTACTTACTTTCTACAGTGACCGTAGCTGAAGTTCGGTCATCTGTGGATTGACAGCTGTATTCTCCAGCATCTCCTTCCACCAGTTGGTGGAGTGTGAAGCTTCGCTCTCGACCTTGTGCCCTTATTGTGTGCCGGCGGCTTGGGCTGATTTCTTGGCCATCTTTGAGCCACTGAACATCTCCTTTGGGCTTGTTGATCTCGCATCTTAATATAACAGCGCTGCCCTTCTGAGACACGGTGTTCTCCAGGGGTCTGAGGAATTTCACCTTCATTTCTGATAAATTAAATGAAGATATATAATTTCCGAGATGTTAGTGGGACAATTGCAGTCAAGTCAATGTTCACTTGTGAAAACTTTTGTTTTGAGAACCACATTCTTACCTTTGACTAAAAGACTGAAATACATCTCATCTGTCTTTGCATCACAAACATATTCTCCAGAATCTGACAGCTGCAGCGGATTAATGGTGAGCTTGTGGGTGTTACCCTCACTGGAGATGTGAATGTTGTCCCCGTTTAATAGTTGGCCTTCTTTCAGCCAACGGATGTTAGCTCTTTCGTGGCTAACAACGGCACACATTGTAACACTCTCGTTTTCATAGGCTGAGAGGTTATTACTTGTTCTCTTGTTTTCAAACTTGACCATGGGCTCTGAGAGAGATTTACAAACGAGTTACTTGTTCATTCTGAGTTCAAATATGGAACAAAAAATGAATCAAAGAGAAACTCAACTTACCGTGGACTTCAACTATTGTTGTCAACTTGTCATCTACGGCATCACAAATGTAGTTACCGGAGTCGGAGGGCCGGAGTCCAGAGAGAACCAGTTTCCTCACAACATCGTAGCTGTCAATCTTTATACGAGTGTCTGGTTTTAAGATCTCGCCATTCCAAAGCCACTGAACGCTGGCGTTTGGCCGAGACACCTCACACTCCAAAATAAGGTCGTCTCCTGCTACCAGGATGTGATGCTCCGGGTGGCCCGAGTTCCCAATGATCTGTACTTGAGGCTCTGAACATAATATACAGTGCATTATTTTCCTTCTAAGTGAAGGAAAGAAGATGACATTGACATTGACCTGATAATATGAGTACCTTTGACCGTGATATAGAAGATCATCTTATCATCTACTGCATCACAGGTGTATTCTCCTGAATCCTCTAGCCCAGCGTTTAGGACAACCAGTGATCTGAAAACACCTTGGTGTTCGCTACAGTATCTCTCAGTGTCATCAATGAGCTGATTATCTTTGTACCAGCTGACTGCGGCATTGGATCTGGACAGTTCGCACACTAGAATAATGTCGTCATATACCAAGAACTGCTTTTCGTTTTTTGCGTCGGTTTTTCCAAGAATCTTCACCGGCAAGTCTGAAATTGAAGGGGAACAAAAAAGATATTTTGTACTTACGTATGCCTAGTTATTCTCAAAGTAATTGGGCAAAGTCAATCATCTAGTTTAAAGTCTGGACCTTGAGTGCATCATACTCAGCAGAGATAGTGTCGTGCCTTTGCCTACCTTGGACTTTTACATGGAAATCCATCACATCATCCTTTGCATCGCAAACATATTGCCCAGCGTCCCCCATGGTCAGTGAGTGAACAGTTAATTGACGCATGAAACCATCTTCGAGGATGGTGATCTTTCTGGAGTCTTCTACTTCTTCCCCGTTTCTCTTCCAGGTGACCTCTGCATTTGATCTTGAAACCTCACAGTCTAGAACAAGAGTCTCCCCTGCCACTTTTTCCACTCTACTTGCCATCTTCCTTGGACGCACAAAACGAACAGGAGCCTCTGTGCATGGAGAGAACATTGTGTTAGAAATGGATTATCACTGACAGAACAGCACATTTGGAGGAGCTATTTTTAGCATGCCTTAGTTTCCTTTACCTGCTATGTTTACAAAGAATGTCATGGAGTCGTCTGCAGTATCACAGACATATTCGGCGGAATCTTTGACAGTAGTTTCTGGTATGATAAGTCTTCTGTAGACACCATCCACCTCTAGAAGGAGATTGTCATTCTCCTCCACCTCGAGTCCGTCTCGATACCAGCGCACCACTGCATTGGGCCTCGAGATCTCACAGCTCAGCACCATCCTCTCAGAGGTCTGCTGGCACAGCTCCATTTGGGACTGACTCGGGGACACAATCTGCACTGGAGGTTCTGTAAAGTGGCAATATTACCCAAATTAGTCACAACTCATTAGTTTAATCTATGTTACTATATAACAGCATTATTCAGTGTGTTGATGCATATAATTTCTGCAAGACTGACTTTGCATTCCTGACACCGTGGATCAGGGATGAATGAGGAAAAACCATAACATTTGCAATGTTAAAGGTGTTGTTTCAAACAAAGTGCTCTTTGTCAAACCCTTAAACAGTGTTGGAAACCTTCTCGACACCTTCAGAATGCTATGGGTCCAATGTTGGGTCTTCAGCTGACAGTTTTCTCTCTAAACTTTCCAAAAGTGATAATAAGCATGCCCCTTTCTGAGTTTTTTTGTCTACATCTGTCACATAAATGCCCTTGAGGAGAACCTGTCCACTATTAAGTGGTGCTAGGTTGTAATGGGTTATCCCCATTTGCCCCATTCAGAGCTCGTTATCCATTTTAATCAACCTTCAAGGTGGGGATTCTGGACAGGTATTGTGTACTAACTTGTTTATCTCGAGCATAGTGATATATATATATATTACTGCAATATACTAATTTAGCGTTTTACTGTGACACATAGATGTTTATATATACCTCCATTATAATGTATGTGATTTCAGGGATTTTACCTGTAATACTAAGTTGAAAGAATATCGAAGCATCTGCTGTATCACAGACGTATTCTCCGGAATCTTCCACTCCACTAGAAATAATCTTCAGGCGTCGATAAGGGCCTTCAATCTTAAGCTTGATGTTCTCGCTCTCTTGCAGCTTTTGACCATCTTTGTACCAACTGACGACGCCATTCGGACGAGACAACTCGCAGCTCAGAATAATTTCCTCGGGGACGTGGCGGTCAAGGTGGACATCCTCTTTGGGGTAGATTATCAGTACCGGAGGTTCTTTGGAAGAAGAATGCATTACATTGGGACGTTGTTCTATACGAGTGGATGTGTGTCTAACAGTTTTTACATTGCATGTTGTGAGGATTTTCAGAAGTATTTTATTACCTCGGATGGTCACCTTGTACATGAGAACATTGTCTCCTGCACGGCATGTGTACGTGCCTCCGTCGGACAGTCGGGCTGCATTTACTGTCACATTCCTTTTGGTGCCCTCTGCTCGCATTGCAATGTTGTTGCATGGTTGCATTTCCATTCCGTCTTTGTACCACTGGACAACGGCATCAGCCCATGATACTTCACATGACAGAACAAACGGTTCTTGTTCCACGACACTCTTGAAAAGGTCTTCCTCTGGGATATCGCCAAATGTTACCAGGGGAGCTGTAGAAAACAGTACACAAAAGAAGTAAGTTGTTGCTCTGATGCAACCAGTCTGATGCAAAGCTTCGTTTATGATCAGTCATGCCGTAATTGTAAGGTCAGCTTTTTGCAGCTTGGACATGCTGATTTCAAGCCTCGCTAGGTAACTCACTGCTGAAAGACATCATAAAGCTCAATGTTATTCCAAAAATCTGTTTATGCAGTGCAATGCAGTTACCATAGCCATGTTGGAAAAACGAGTTGACTCAAAAAAAGACATGCTGAAATGTGAAGCATGTATATAAGAAGCAGTGAAATTAGGACAAATTCGAAGGAAATAGGCAATGATGAATAGAGTGATGATGAGGGTTTGCTTTCTTCTTGGATATTAGAGGTCATGATGAAGGTGTATGACTCCTGAATGAATAAACATCTTGCCTAGAAAAAGCTTAGTATATCACCTTTCACCTCCACATAGAAATCGTTGGAATCTGAATCATCATTGGTTTTACAACCGTACACTCCAGAGCTCGAAGACGTAGCCGACATCATAGCCAGTGTCCGCTTATCATCCTCTGAATCCATGTTTGTACCCAAATTTTGCGAGACTTTTATTCCATCCTCACACCTGGAACTCTGGCCTGTCTGGTCTGCAGTCTCACACTGCAGATTGATCAGGCTGCCTGCTTCAACAGATTTGCTCCTCTCAGCCTCTGTAAGAGCTGAGAATCAAACTGGTGCTATAGGAATTTCCATTCATTGAACAGTAAATAGATTTGCTTTGCCATGTGGATACACTTTTATACAGGCAGAAGGCTTAAGATGCATCGTTTTCCTTGAATAGGTAATGTTTAACACAAGGTGACGGTGACAACACTTGCAAGTGCTTGAGTCGTTGACTCAAACGCAACCAATGTGCCACAAAATGAGTCAAATGATCACAACAGTTACTGCTGAACTGATCAGTTAAATCTGCAGTTCACTTCATGTCCACTTAGAAATGTGCGTGAAACTATTTCCACAGTCAGGTTAAATTTAACATTGATTTAGAGTTGTCTTTGGCTCTTCATTGTTTTTGCTTTGCTTTGGTCTAAGCCAATTCTAGCTTTTTAACTGCTACGTGCTCTACTTCTCTAACCATATTTTGCTACTTCCTTTTTTTAGCCATGCAATCTTTTTATCAAAACTGTGCATCAGATAATGGGACTGATGAAAGCTGCAAGTCTGAACCAAACAGTTAATGCTGCTGGTTGTGAAACCCAAACAATGTGTTAACATGTGCTAAAATGCTAATAGTAAGGTGGTAACTCTTAGTGGTTTATTATTTAGTGACCCTTTCCCATTACACATAGTGATCTAATGCATTGTCATGATATGTTTCTTGATTTGTGCAGTTTTAAAATGCAGTTTTACCACCATGCTTTTAAGGTCCAGGCTTAAAAGGCCTTTAAGCATTTCCTTGTTAGGCCAAGAACATCATTGCTTGATATACCTGCCACGATTTTAAAACACAAGTAGCAACATTGAAGGTACATACTTATCGGTGCACCGGATTGTTGAATATTTGGTGAAAAATAGACTGCGCTGATAGCCAAGCATTCACGGAAATAAGTTAGTGATTCTGACAAAGCTCAAAAATATTGGGTCACCTGCAACATCCACCTTGAATTCTATACGGTCATCTGCGGCCTCACAGCTGTACACACCACAGTGTCTGACTTCTGCTGATGTAATAACCAATGCTCTCAGTCTGTCTCTCGCTTGGATTTGGATTTCATCTTCGCTCTTTGGAGGTAGCTGTTCTCCATCCTTGTGCCAATAGACCTGCGCAGTTGGCTCTGAGACTTCACACTGCAGCTTTATTGGACAGCCTGCTTCGATAAATTTGTTTCTTGCGATCTCTGGAAGTTCTGAAAACCTCACAGGTGAGGCTGGGGGGGGTGTTATAAGATTTGCAGACCTATTGTTAAGCTGTCAGAACATCATTTAACAAGTAGTGTTGATCATCAACCCTGTTGATTTGAGTATACACAATATGCAGCTCTGCTTTCAGAAAGTGGTATAAGAAACATAAGACAGTAAATCTGACTGAAATTTTTGAGAGAATTATTCAGAAATGGAAATACTCAAATGTTGAAACCAATTAAAACTGAAAATCACCTTCGACGTCCACCTGGAATGTCACAACATCCTCAGCGAGGCTACAACTGTAGATGCCAGAGTCGGAGACCTTAGCAGAATGGATCATTAGCTTCCGCAGGCTGCCATCTCTTTTCATATCGAGGCCAGTTTTGCTAAAAAGCTCCACCTCATCTTTAAACCAGGAAACCTGTGCCACAGTGTCTGAGACCTCACACTGCAGAATAATTGGACAACCCATTGCAACCATCTTGTATTTTTCAGACAGTGGGATTGGCATGATCTCTGGCGATCGGCCTAAGAGAAGGGAATAACAAGGGTTTTGGACAAGAGATTAATTCACAACAGTAGACAAAACACACTGTCCAGCCAGTAATACCATGTTCTCATGAACATTCAGCCCAAGGACTGATGTGGTATGTTTGATAAGAAGATGGTAAGGATGGAAATAAATCACCTTCTACGTTGACTGTAAATGTGACGGTGTCATCTGATGTTGAACATTCATAGGTGCCGCCATCTACGTTTTCAGCTGAGTGGATGAGTAATGTCCTTGTAAGACCATCTGACTGTATTTCCATGTTGTTTTTTGGTAGGAGTTTCGACCCATCCTTGTACCAGTCGACACGAGCAGAGGGATCGTGAGAGAGTTCACAGCTGAGGACAATTGGAGAACCTTCTTGGACGGACTTGCTCTTGTCAGTCTCTTGAAGCTCTGAGAACTTCACAGGTAGTGCTATATGTTTTAGAGTGCAAAGAGTGTTTTAAATATGAATTCTTCAAGTAATATCCAACCTAATCTATACATACATACAAAGAATATCAAGACAAAACATAACATACAACATAAGTAACACACCAAAATGTATATCAAGGGATAAAAGCGCAAGAATCAAGTCAATTAATCGTATAATGTACATTGAGGTAAAACGCACAAACACAAAACACAGGTAAGATACAAGCAAGAAAGTGCTCGCCTATGATGAAGTGTTCAGTTAGTGTCTTTTAACAAAAAGAGCAAGACACAAAACGTTAGCTTTCTTAAGATTGGACATGCATAGTAAAGCTACAATGTGAAGCTGCGCGATTTAATAAGCTACGGTGAGAGAAAACGTCCTTTTCTTTTGATTTCTCTTAGTTAACAATGGGCACTATGATGAAATGTGGATGGGGAGCTGATTTTTATAGACTGGCGTGACCAAACAACAAATTTGAATGTTTCAAAGGAAAATGTTTGGCTGTTCTTTTGTAGAAAAACAGTTGACATGAATTAAGAATGCAGAAACATTTCTATTTGATGATTGACCTGATTACAAACTGTTAGTAAGTTGACCGTGCAAGAGAGTCAAAGTTTCAGACAGAGTTTCTGAGGATCACCTTTTACTTCCACAGCAAACTGGATGTCGTCATCCTTTGACTCGCAACGATATACGCCGCTGTGAGCCGGCTCTGCTGTTGGGACAACTAGACTCCTCACATTTCCTTCTGACTGGAGGTCTACTCCCTTTTTGGGTGGTAGCTTTGTTCCATCCTTGTACCAGCTGACCTGTCCCGTGGGATCTGACAGCTCACATTGTAGAACAATGGGAAAGCCTGCCATGACCGTCTGTTTCTGGTCACCCTCAGATAAAGCAGAAAACTTCACAAGGGGAGCTACAGGATTGAATGTAAAATAGAATTGGTCAACAAAATAGATACTCTTATTAACTTAAAAAGGCAAAGCACAAAGTAACTAAAGGCTTCAGCAGCACATTATAAATACATGCAAATTGTTTATCCGACCCAACCATTTTGATTTAGCATTTGTCGAAAAATGTGTCGATTTAAAATGACCTATTTAACCCGTTCTAATTGTAGTCTCACAACTGAAAACCTCTAGGAAATTAGCTCATCTGACTGAACCCAAGTATTTTATACTCTGGTAGAGATTCAAGGAAATTCAAGGATTTAAGGTTAATTGAGAGACAGTTGGTCCTTAAAGAGAAGAGAACTTTCTCTCCAGTTCATGTTAGAATGAGCAACATAAGCCAATAATGCGTAATAGAACACGAAGGCCATATCTCTTTGCTACACTCGGTCAGAAAGGAAGAGAGGCAGATTGAGCAACAGCTTTTTACCATAGCTAAGTGATTAGCTTGAGTTAGAATGTCATAGCTAGGTCGGTTGATGCAGGACTAACTATATCTAAGAGGAATTTAATATAGAGTCATGGAGCAAATGGACTATAGCAGCTTCTAAACGGTATACATGCGTTATAATTGCCTTTTTACAACAAAAATGGTATTTGGCGTCCTCATGTATTCTTGTTGCAAGCTGCAAAAAAAAACAGCACTTGGCTAAGATCTCTCTGGGGCTGATCACAAAAGTAAAAATTTTGGCGTGTCTGCTTCAAAAACGTACTTGCTGTGGCCTCTACAAAGCGCTACATGAGATATGAATCTCCCCCTCACTCTGGCATGTATCTGAACTCTCTCGCAGCCCAACAGCTAATGAGCTAGCAAGCACTTCCAAATCTACCGGCATCAAAAGAGGAATGTAGTGGGGGAAAAGTTAAATCTGTGTCTTGGTTGTTTACCTTGGCAAATAAGCTCCGGAATACTTAAAATAGTTTGTTGTCTAGCAAGATTAACAAAAAATACACAGCAAACAGCATGAAACACTTTTTGGGCAACAGAAAAAGGACTTTGATTTGCACTTAAAGAACGCAGTGCCTGATCATCCTCTTAGTCTGTACAAGTATGCTAACTTTATAGTTAATCCAAATACAGTTAAAGGGAGCAAATAACGATATGTGTTTCAAACTGTGTGGCAGTGTCTTAATTGTGGCTTGTGTTCTTTTACGAGGTTGATTGTATTCATCCAGAACACAATGAGAACTTCCTTTTTTAATAAGCAAAGCAAAAGTGTTTGGATTCCCTTGTCCCTGAATAAAATGTGTTTGCAGGATAGTCACCTTTAACATCCACATGAAATTGCAGGGCATCATCTGTTGTCTTGCAGCTGTAAGTCCCTGCATGAGACAGCATCGCTGACTGGATAGCCAATGTTCTTATGGAACCTTCTGCCAGCATGTCTTGACCAGCTGCTTCCCGTAGACTTATTCCATCCTTGTACCAATTAACTTGAGCTTTAGGATCTGATATCTCACATTGCAGCACGATTGGTTCATCAACGACAACAGACTTGTTCCTTTCAGCCTCACAAAGTGTTGTAACTCTCACAGGTGGAGCTGGGGATGTTTAAGGTAACATCAAGAGAAAATTGCATCACTTTTACTGACAATAACAATCTCACGTCATCTTTCAAAACAGAAGAGCAAAATCTTAAATCAAGATTAGTCATGCCAATACAATTTAAGAACTAAAACAAGTAATAATTAAAGATAGGTCTTAATGTTATTAGTAATCTAACTTAAGGTATCTTTGGTTAGCGTTAAGATAACTAGGCATTCAAGTTAGGTAATGTGGACAATGTATGTACAGTTTTTCCCCCTATCTTCAATATTTTCATAGACCACCCAAGCTCAAACATTTACATTGAAAATTAAAGTAGCTTTAGTATGAATAAATTAAATGTAGAAATTGTCAAAATGTCAAGGATTGCAATAAGCAATCTCTCCATTTTACACAATGTCAACATTGTGCCCGTCCATTTTTTGCTTGACAATGCTAACAGTTTAAATCACCTTCAACAGCCACCTTATTTGCAGTGACACTCTCACTCCAGTGATTGTCACATGTCCTTGACAGATAGATCTTATCTGATTGGACGGTAGAAGCCTGCTTGATACAGTGAGGCTCTGCACACTGGGTAGATGATCTTTGCCAGGCGGTGACTCTGCTGTCTATTTGGTCTTCTGATGCCACGCTGTGATGGCACTCTGAATGGCCTGGTTGGGCATGTTTGGACTGGTAAAGTTCTTCTGTATGGTGAGGTGATATCTGCCCTGTGGGTTGTAGGTCATCCGATCCAGCATACGTCAACTGTTGCAAGTTGTGGTGTCTTCTTGGTCGGACCATTCCTGCGTCTTTAGAGTCCAATAATTGAGGGTAAACAGTGTTGCGCAAGGCACTGAGCTTCTCTGAATGGGCATTTGTCATCTGTTGGTTTGTGTTCAAATCCACTGATTGGTTAGTTGCTGACAACAAGGAGTTAATGGACCCCTCTGAGTTAAAAAATTCCGTTTGTGAGCAATCAATTCGCTCCTCTGACAGAACAGCTTGCATTTGTATAGAACTAAAGAGTTCCTTTGATTGGACCATTGCAGATTTTAAAGATTTAAAAGTATCTTCTGATTGGAGGGTTGGTATCTGTACAGATTTAAAGGTCTCTTCTGATTGGACAGTCTCAGAACATGACGATTTTAAGGCCTCCCCTGATTTGACAGTTGCTGTTTGTGAGGATCGGGCAGGTACCCCTTGTAAGGATTTTGAGGGATCCTTTGATTGGGCAGTTGCCACCCTGAAGGAGTTACAGGCCTCCTCTGATTGGAAAGTTTCCATTTGTACGCATTCAAGAAGCTTCTTTGACATGACAGCTAGCATCTGTGTGGAGCTACCGAGCTCCTCTGATTTTACAGTTGCAGTATGTGAAAAGGTGCAGGGCTTCTTTGCTTGGA
Organism: Pungitius pungitius; assembly: GCF_949316345.1. Classification (NCBI taxonomy): domain Eukaryota; kingdom Metazoa; phylum Chordata; class Actinopteri; order Perciformes; family Gasterosteidae; genus Pungitius; species Pungitius pungitius. Next base: position 19,910,673 of record NC_084909.1, read on the forward strand.
CAGTTTCCCCTTGTGAGTATGTACAGGGTTCTTCTGATTGGACATTTGCTGTCCTGAGAGACTTAAAAGGTCCCTCTGAATGTTTTTTTTCAGTTTGTGCGCAATCAACAAGCTTTTTTGACAAACCAGCTTGCATCAATGTGGAGCTGCACAGCCCCTCTGATTGGACAGTTGCAGTATGTGAAAACGTAGGGGCCTCTTCTGATTGGACAGTTGCAGTATGTGAAAACGTAGGGGGCTCTTCTGAAGCTCCAGTATGTACAGATTGAACAAGGTCTTGTGACTGCAGAGATGCAGTTTTTAATGAGTCACAGAACTTGTTTGATTTGACTGTTGAAATATGCTGTGATTGGGCAGTCAAAGAATGTAGTAGAGAACCTAGCGCTGAATGTGCAGTTGGTATCTCTAGTAAACATTTAATTTTTTCTGATTGGACAATTAGATTCTTGACAGCAGATTCCTCTGATTCAACAGCTGCAGTTTGAAGAGTACAGAGCTCCTCTGTCTCCAGGGAGTTATCAAGCTCTTCAGTTGAGGCTTTTGCATGCTGAATATAGTAAATGAATTCCTCACCTTGTGATTCAGTGGTCTTATTAGTGTGATGGTTTGTGTCAGATTGTATTATTGTTGGCTTTACAGAGTTACTGTAAACTGGAGATTGGGTATTTGTTGTTTGTTGATTGTTAGGGAGCTCCATTGGTGGCTTAGTTGTCATCCAGTCAGTTAGATTTCCATTCGTTGACTGAGATGTTGGCATGAGCCTGGAATGTTGTCCACCAGTCTGTGTCTCTCCTCTATTGCCACAGATGCTACCAGAATGGCATTTTGGGGTCATGCAGTCAACTTCAACCTGATAAGCCTCTTCAGTGGACTTCTTTTCTTGGTCAGAAGAGAGTCTTGGTGATGTAGCTATAAGCATTGTGATGTACACAGAGAAAGGTTTTCAGTGGTTGATGGTTGCAATACTTCTTCTAACATCATTTTACATCAGTGTGGGGTTAGCATGGAGTTATGGGATAATTCATTGCAAAGACAAGCTAGAAGATCGACCAGGTTTGGTCTGAGATTCAGCTACCATATTTCCCCCGTCAACTGACTCCTAATATCAGAATGATCACTAACACCTAAAAGGTACGTCAATTTTCTTCTCTCTGAAAACAGTTCGTTGTCATTGCAACGGTGATGGGTTCAGGGCAGCAATGTGGATGAGTGAATCTGGTGATGAAGAAGGCTTAAGATGGATTTAAGAGTGGTAAGCTGCTTGTTAAAAGCAAAGATGGTGGTTAAATTGAAGAATTATTGACGAACACAACATATATGTCAGTATGAGGAGGAGCTACTCAGCTACTTAAAACCCACATTTTGATTAAGAGCCAAACACGGCAGGAAATGACATGGGACCAAGATTCAATATGACAAAAAGCAACTTATGGAGAAAAAAAAAGATGCAGATGCCGCAGATGATGGAGCTAACAGTAATATACACCACTGTTAGTGGCATTTATATGCTGGGTTAAGATGGATGACTGATGTTGAAATATATCAAATCACCTTCGACATCCACAGTGAATTGGGCAGATGCATCAGCTATTTCACCATTCTCGTGACCACAGTGACACTGTTCTGCTGTTTGGACAAAGCCAAAGAGAAAACAATGAGCTGGGTGATACCTTCAAGCCTGTGACTGAATACTTGATTCTTAATTGTGCAGGTACAATGTGGAACACCACCTTTCAGGTCCACATTTAACTGTGTATCAGCCGATGAATCACAGCCAAAACTCCCACCACCAGGCCAGTCATGTGACTGTAAGGGTGCGGTTTGGCTGCTGCCCTGTGATTCACATTCGGCTTCCATTTTTGGGTAAATCTGGGTTCCATCCTTGTACCAACAGGCTTTGGCAATGGGATCTGAAATCTCAAATTGCGATACGATTTGGCCTTCCGTTTCAGCAGATTCGGACTTCTCAACATCAGGACCAAGCAGATTTGCAGGATGCGGTGCTACAGACAATCATTGGGGGGATAATTTACACGGATATTATTCTAAACGTTAGAAAAAGTTGAAAACGTTGAAGATTTACTGGCAAAACTGGCACAGATATTGCTCTGCAATAAAAAAGAAGACAGACCAAAAACGATATAGTTAGTCAAAACTAAAATAAAACACTTGCAGAATCACCTTGATTGTTTACTACTAGTTTGGCAACATCATCTGTTGTTGCACAATAGTATGCTCCAGAATTTGAAGGGTGAGTTGGTTCAATAACAAGGGTCTTCTTGATGCCTCCCCTTTCCAAATTAGGCTCTTTGTCAGAAGCATGTTCTTTATTCCTCTGCAGTGACACCTGCAAAGCAGGGTCTGAGGCATCATATGTTGGCTCAGGTGGGCAGGTTGCCTCAAGCGACTGCGACTCCACCACCTCTGGTGATGGTGACAACGGCAGCGTAGGAGCTAAAGATGATGATTCATATTATAATTGCGGACTCAAAATGGCATATTTCCACTCTGATTAAAAAAGGTTAGCCTTCTGAAACAGGGAACCAATTGGTTGTGTCTCAGACCATATTCATAAGGGAAAGAATAGTTTAAAAGGATTATATAGATATACAATTGTGTCAGTATAGCTTATTTTTGTACTTGGTTTGTTACAACTTTACAACTTCACACAAAACACCACATAAAACAGACTGACTGACTGCATATTGTAAGCATTAGTTTGATCTTGTTACCAGAAAGCTTTTGGATATTCTGTAACAATATTCATATTTAAATAAAAATCACCTTCGATATCCATGGTGAAATGAATAGTATCATCAGAGGTTTCACAGCTGTATCGCCCTGAGTGCAAGAGCTCAGCAGCCGGGATACTGCGTCTCCTCAATGTGCCATTACTCTGTGCATCCCAATCATTGTGTGGGGAGAGCTTTACACCTTTGTCTTTATGGCAGGAGACCGGCTCGGTGCAGTCTGCAACCTCACACTCCAGCTCCAACGGTTGGCCTTCTTCAAGTGACTTGGTTCTCTCAACGTCAAAGATAGTGGAGTACTTCACTGGTATAGCTAGCATTGGGGGTTCAGGAAAGCTACCTACAAATCAAGATTGTGGAAATGGAAACCTTGCAGAAATGTAACCTCTGAGCAGAAAATGAAAAGGGCTTTGGAGATGTTTGATTCAGGCCGCAATCTCGAAGCAAATGATTGCCACTAACATTTACCTTGGTCATTAACAAGGCTTTAAGGTTATGTGCATGAAACAGTACATCAAACCACATACAGTACAAGCAGGGCTAATTAGTGGCATCTATAAAGAGGAGGTGGGGTTATATTATTAACGCACAAGATAAAAAGTGTAAAGTCACCTTTGATCTCCACTTGAAACTCCATGGTATCATCCTGTGTGCTGCATCTGTACACACCAGAGTGGCAAAGCTCTGCAGACTGAACAACTAACGTCTTTGTGTTGCCCTCTGATTGGATTTCTAAGCCAGCGTTTGAAATGAGCTGCGTCTCATCCTTGTACCAGCAAACGTGGGCCTCGGGATCCGACACCACGCACTGGAGAATAATAGGGCAGCCTGCTTCGATCGACCTGGTCCTCATTTCCTCAGGAATTGCTGAGAACTTCACAGGTGGAGCTATAGATATGTTCAGATCTTATGTCAACCTCATGGCAGCCTTTAAGATTATAATAATCATTTACTGACAACTAAATTGCTAACATGCTGTAAAGCGGTCTAAGAACAAGTGACAGCTTAGCTGCACTTATGATGCTCAGCAGAAAGGCACAGACAACATAAAACAAGTGTCTTCAGAGTTAGTGGCTTTTCTGAGGAGGCGCTTGTTATTGTCTCACATCGCTTAAGGTAAAACCAATCACCTTTGATGTCCACACTGAACGTGACAGCGTCACCCTTTGTCTTGCAGCAGTATAAACCGGAGTGGAAAAATTCTGCTGAATAGACAATCAGTTTTCTCGCCAAGTCGTCAGTAAGAATTTCTACTCCGGTTTGGTGGTGAAGCTTTGAACCATCTTTGTACCAGTGCACCTGGGCAGCGGGATCTGAGAGCTTACAGCATAAAACAATGGGGAAGCCTTTTTCGATGGTTTTGTTCCTCTCAGCATCTGGAAGTGCTGAAAACCTCACTGGTGGGGCTATGGATATTTAGATATTTGAATTAAGTTATAAATTAAACATGTTTTGGTAAAGCAGACTAATTGCATTTGCAGGTAAAAAAAACAAAGGGAGGGAAATTGGCAATGAAGATTAGGTTAGTGTAAGACAACAGAATTGTAAGAAACTCACTCCACTCACCCTCTACTTCCACATTGAACCGGATGACATCATCAATGGCATCACAGGAATACACTCCAGAGTGTGAGAACTCTGCAGATTGGATGACAATTCTTCTCATGGTGCCCTCTGATTGGATATGCAGACCCTCCAGGGTTTGTAATTCCACCCCATTCTTGTACCAGTGCACTGGAACCGCAGGGTCTGACAGCTCACAGTAGAGCACAATTGGGTTCCCTACTTCTACAAATTTGTTTCGATCCATTTCTGACATTGGTGAAAACTTGACAAGTGGAGCTGTAAATTAAAAAAGAAAAAGAAAACATTAAACACAATTGAGGCTTTATATCCATGTAAGACAGTTGAGAGATTCAATGTATTAGTGTCATTCTTCCCCTGTTGGTACCAAAAATAATGTCCACATTTGTCCACATTTGTTAAACCGACACACATTACATTACATGTCACATAATACACACACAAATACACACCTTGAATGTACAGTGCGGCAGAATCACGGATGCCATAGGCAATGAACGTGATCTCGGCTCCATTGTCTGTATCCCGAACTCCTCGAATGCGAAGAGATTGGTGTGTTCGTGACCTGCGTATGCAATAATGCTCGTCCTCCTGCAGCTGGGTACCGTTTAAAAACCATGTACCGATGACTGAAGCAGAGAGCTCAATAGAGAAGAGGGCGTCTTGCCCCTCGGGCACCAGGGCATCCTGTAACGGAGCTTGTATTCGGGCAACTGGAACTGGAAAAGAATCAGATTATATATCATTTGGCAAGCGATACCCTCAACCATGTTGAGATTTCATTAATCAGTAGCAAAGACATGTTATAATGAGGCAGAACCTACCCAAATGAACAGCTTTAGGGAACTCAACATTGTTGCTCTTTCCGTATTTGTTTAAACTGCAGATGCGGAATCGATAATCGGCTTCACATGGCACGCTGTCTCCAAGGATCTCCACAGAGGTTGCGGAGTCGGTGGTCAGACACTGTAGCCACTCCTGTGAGCCTGTGCCCACTTCCTGACGCTCAAGCACATATCCGGATGGAGGGTTCTTTCGGGTGTCTTGAGCAGGGGCCCACGAGAGAAGGGCAGCGTTAGCCCGCTCTGTGTTGATCTGCACACCCACCGGACAACTGGGAGGACAATGTCTGGCCGCTGAAACAAGAGAAACCCGTAAATGACCAGTTCCAAAAGTAAGTAATTACTCTCAATATAGTCTTTTATGTGCAAAGTCAATGGTCTAACTATGAGGCCCCCTACCTTTCACTCTAAGCTGAGATGAAGTTTTAGACCTGCCCACGAGGAAAGTCACAAGGCCAGAGTCTTGGGGCATCGTGTTGACAAAAACTAGGATGTGAGTTCGACCAAAGGACTTAAGGATGGTCTGATGCGTTTCCCGCAGCTCTATGGCGTCTTTGTACCAATGTATGTCCATTTCTTCTTTGTCCACTTCAACACAAAAGGCTGCATTTTCACCTTCCAATACGTCCACTTTTCTTGGAAGCTTTCGCAAAATTGTCCCTGCAAGGAAAGACTTTGAAAATGAGTGACTTTGCTTTGCAAAGCGAATGATCTCCCATGAGGAAAGTCCCATTTCTTTTTTCGCTACAATGCTTTTTAATTTAAACATTTCAATTTGTTGTTTTGGGGATTTAGAATCAACATTTTCAAAATTTCAAAAAAGGAAATAGAAACCTTAATTATCTTCCCATTTGTTGTTAATCTAAAAAAAGTAGCACATTGTAAGTTGGATCAACTTTGGTTTTGATCGTCCCCAACAAAAATTCGTCTTTTCTGAACAGTAACTCAACTTTGTATTTGTATGAACACATTGGTGTTCATAAAAAATATGTCAAATATATCAGTGCTCCCTTTTTCAGGGGGGCTGGGGTGCCCCCCTGTTCTAATGGTAATGGAAACACGGTATATAGTAAAAATGTGTTGTGGATTTACCTTTCACAGCTACCTCTGCTATGCTTCTGCCCCCATCGGGCATCTCGCAGAGGTAAATCCCATCATCGTCTACTCCGATGTCACGGATAGTTAGTCGTCGTTTTGTTCCCCACTCTTCCATTCCATATTTGGCCCCTGGCTGCAGTCGTCGGTCCTCCAGATACCATGTGATTGGAACGGAGTCTTCTGGAACTTCACACTCGAGGACAGCCAAATCCTGCTCCCACACTTCTAGATCAATGAGAGGCTGCTTGAACCGCACAGGCGGCTCTGGCACCAAATTGGAGGAAGGACACCAAGTTTAATTAACATACATTAGCAGTATCTTCAATTGAAGCAAACAAGAGGAGCAACATCATGAGACAGGTGACTCATATAGGAAAGGAATGAAAAGACACCTCAAGCCGATGAACTTTGCATCTTTGGATATTTCTCGGGTTAAATGTCTGATAACCAACACATTTTGTTGATCCTCCCGACCAGGGTTGGATTTATTGTAATGCATCTGGTAACTGATTACATTTGCAGCTCTCAAGCCTGATGACTTGTCAATTCATGACTTAGTTTAGATTAATTTCTTTTATCAATAATAATACAATTTATGTTTGACACGATTGTGGTATTTTAGGACCAGGGTACAACTTTTTAAGGTTTAATTTTGCCATCCCTGTCTGGCCTTACCCTGGTATATGATCTCACAGTACCTCTCACTGACATCATCCTAGATTTCTAGTTGGAAATCTGATCCATGGACAGGCCCTCACTCACTCCTTGGCTCGCTGCAGGAAGCCCTGCAGGCCTCAACTGAGTCCTCAATCCCACTCCAAATTGCAAACACATTTTATTCCCTTTTTACAAACTTCAAACTCTGAACACCACAAAAAATACTCTTGACTCACCCTTCACGGAGAGGTGTATGGCGCTGAGGGTTTGCCCCGCAGTGTTTGACGCAGCACAAACATAAACTCCATTATCCTTTTGCTTACAGTACAGTACTTTGAGTGTGAAGTATCCTTCTCTGTCCTCGTATAACAAGTAACGCCGTCCAGACAATATCAGCCGGCCATCTTTCCTCCAAAGGATTTCTGGTTTGGGTTTCCCGGTCACAAAGCAGCGGAATTTGGCATGTTTCCCCTCGGTCACTGCAAACATTTTCACTTTGGTAGACTTGGTCATGGTGTCATCTTTGAGCCGGTTCGGGACTTGCCTTCCACTCCTCTGCTTTCCCTGGTGGGCTTTCCAGTGGCCATTTGTGTAGCCATTACGATTGGCCTCATCCTCGTGTCCTGGGCCTGCATCAACCAGCAGCACAGCTCCCGCCAACGCTTCCCCAAACTCATTCCTGGCTTTGCATGTATACACGCCACCGTCTGGAGCACGAGTCTTAAAGATCTTGAGCTGGAACCATCCACCGTCCTGGAAGCCCACGCTGAAATGCGTGCTTTCAAATATTTCGTGGAGTTTCCTGCCGTCCTTTTCCCAGACTACATCTGGTCGTGGGTTTCCCCAGAGCTTGCAAGAGAAGACGGCATCGTCCCCACGACCGGCGCGAGTGGAAAGGGGCTTGATGAGGAACCGCGGCTTGTTTTCCTCTCTGACCTCCATCTCTTGTGCTTCGCCTTCTACCTTCAGGGTGGCCGCTGCGTATGTTTCCCCAATGCTGTTCTTCGCTTTGCATATGTACTGGCCACTGTCCTCTGTGGTCACAGCCGAAATGATGAGATTGTAAACATTACCATCCTCAAAGACCCTGTATCGTCCCTGTGGGTCGATCTTCTTGTTGTTTCGCTCCCAAATGACTGCTGGCCTCGGATCGCCACCAATTTGGCATTTTAGGACCGCGTCAGTTCCACTTTGCACCACCACAGGCCTTGGATAGGCAAAGAAACGTGGTGCGCCACCAAAGACATCCATTTCTGCTCTGGTGTTAGCCTCACTTCCCCTTAAACAGTCCAGGAGATTAATAAGTAGCAGTTATTCACTGGGGGAAGACCGTCCAATATGGCAGAAGCACTGCAAATGTCTAAAAAACAAAAAAATGACAAATTACTTTAATTAAAATCACTTGTGAGATAAAACTATATACATCTGTAAATCGTAAACTTTTTTTGCCAGATCATCATAAGTAATAACTACATATGTTATAAGATATACTATTTGGCCTTCCTGTCATAGGTGGGTACCCCTTGTATTTTGGAATGGACAAGCACGGCCTCGGCCTCCTCTGTGTGCATGCGTGTCATCACAAACGGATGGTATGATTATCAGGGCTAATTGAATTAGATCTGTCTGCATGAGAGAAAACACACAGGCTTGCAGTGAGAAGGGAGGCGGCCTCGTCCCATTGCAACGGCAGCCACAACACATAGCCAGCACAGCTGGTGCTGTATTTCAATGGGAAAGTGCTTAATATAGCGCGCCCTAAATAAAGACGTACGAGGGAGGGTGTGTCAGGTATCACAAAGAACGTACTGAAGCCTGCGTGCTCACACAAACAAAAATCCAAAATCACAGTCTGCCCACCGGAGACACCGTGCAGTTGAACTATGCTGAGAATGTGTCCCTGTTGAAATGAAGATGATTGTAACAGTGACATTCAATAATGGCTTCCCTAGCGAGCTCCGAGTGCAAAACAACATCAGTTAAGCGATCCTCAAATTTAGTTTGTACAACAGTTTGTATTTGTTTCTCTCCCGATGGACATGACGTTTGTAGTAGTAGAGTGTTGAGTGTTTCTGGTCTCAAACGTAATAGTGTTTCTAGGATTCCTTTTGAAGGATAGTTTTTACTGACACATTTAATCACAATATAGTCATAATAATATTTATTCTAAAGTACTCAAACGTACGCAATGGGAAACTGAACAATAGTGTATGGTATTTATTCACCCCCTTTCAAAGTATGATTCATCCTCATTCGAGATGCATGCTGACTAGAAAACAAAAGCCAACGTCTGATTATAGTTAAGATGAACATTTTAAGTAAAATCGATTTCATTTGAATACATGTAAAAGACAATGCTTAAGATGGAACTTGTAATTTACACTCCTCAGTAGATATGATCCGACTCAATATTAAAGGAAATATATTTTATATATCAATTCATTATATTATTTCATATAATTGTTGCACAACACATTGCAAGATGTTTTATTAACCCAGTCCTGACTGACACCTGCAATATTCCCTCCGGAGGTTTAATAAGCGGAGATTAACCCCTGTGTTTACTCGTCTGATTTAATTGGAATGACCTCTGCCCCCAGTGAAGCTGGGCTCCGTACCCCTCACATGACCTACCTCGCTTCAGTCGCGGGGAACGACCGTCAACATACATTCCGCGCCTGCAATCTCTCGTCGAAGGAAGAAGCAATGCCACCCGTCTCCTGAAGGCTCAGTGATGTCCCAGGCTGACTTCAGAGTCAGATACCTTGTGTCCTCAAAAGGTCCCACCTTCCACTCCAGTACATCTCCGTAGACCTTTGCCCGGTCGGAGGAACAGAAAACACCGCTTGACAACGTCAGAGTAGTCCCCCAATCTGTGCGTCGTTCAGCCCTCAGACACCCCGAGTGTCATTGTTCACGGAATACCGTTAAATGCTTTCGCAGCTGCTGCTGTCCCCTAAAAATACTGACTGCCTCGATGACAGCAGGGAAGATAAGTCCGGCACTTCCATTCACTTGCCAGCAGGGGCTAAAGATAGCAGGTGGCCAGCGCATTGCAGACTGCTTAGCTTACTTTAGGCTTTGCAATAAAAATCTAAAGGAGGAGAACAAGCTTCTAGTCCGAAAATATTTTAAAGATCTGCTTTATTAAATCTCTTCAATCCTAAATACAAGTTCCCAAGATGTTCACAAGTTATGCGGTGTGAAATCTAAACTGATACCAGTAAGCTTGCACACAACAAATATCCTTGTGCTCATTACACTATCTCACTTTTTAGTCTACAGCCTATTGGAGGGTTTCCCATCGACCCGCTTTGAGCACAGATATGTTATTTCACAGCCTTGTCAACCAGGATTCTTACTGAAATAGGATCAAAGGCCTCTCCATGTTGAAATATTGTTTTTTAAAATGAAAAACCAATATAATATTCTCAATTGTGTGTCTTTATCTTTTTAAATGATATTTTAAAATACATATTATTTACATGTATTGACTGTTTTTCAATCGTATTCATACCATACACGTATCCAGTAAGACACTGTTGGGCATCATAAATATTGGTGTATTTTGGGGTATTATATTTGTTTGTTAATTTTCACTATTCAGCAAAGATTTTGAACTGATCTGTATGTAAGACACCATAATGGTGTGCATTACACAGAGAAACCCTTAGAAGGCAGCTAATATGTAGCATATTATACACAAAGTGAAGTATTGATCTTACTGATGATGTAGGTGGGGGTCTGTTCTGAAAAGTGAAGTCAATGCAGAAGTCCCATACAATTGCATTCTCACTACTGACCAGCAGGGGGCCACACCTTCACTTACATAGAAAAACCAGTTTGTATAGAAGTCTATGAGAAAAAGACCCGTCTCCCTTCATTTATTCTCTCAGTAAACTGTGGAAATTAAGGTCTCAATCTATTTTCTTTTGGAGTAATAGCACTGTAACGATATACTTTATATATTGAAAATTACCCTATTTGATCATTCAGACTTTGGAGGGTTCTTTTTTTTAACTGTAGTCAATTAAGCAAACCACTTCTTTTTGATTTTAACCAATAAGTTAGATAACAGTGTCTTCTGTATTAGTTCATAGATCCTATTTTGCTTCTGTGCTTATCAGTATAGGACTTCATTGCATTTGACTTCCTTTCTCTTACACGAGCTGATATTTGTGCTGCGAGGGGTTGGCACGTGGCCCGTGGGTTCCAGTGCGTGAGCCTGTTGTGTGATTGTGAGACCTGGTCTCAGTGTGGGCTGCAGTGTCCCTTCAGCTGTTTAGTGGCTCTGCAACCCACTCCCCCTTCCCTGATCTCAGCTGTTGGCGGTAATCTGATATGAGTAAGACCCCCCGTAGCTTATTATGAAACACTTTGTGCCTACGACTAAGAAGCAACCTCAAAGGTCAGGACTCGCACATCCAGAGCGGATATTGAAGTTCAGATGTTTTCTCTTCGGTCAGAGGAGAACTTCACGGTTGAATGTGACATAAAAAACGAGCTCTCTTGTCATCTCTGGTTTGAGGCTCGCTTGTGGGAGGACTTTGGGTGACCTCAGAACAGAGTGGACGCTGAGCCCGTTATATAAGCAGTGTTGTAATATTAATCCTCTTGGACACTATGTCGAGTTGAGCATTTTGATCAGATGTATAAATATATTCCAAAATGATTGATAAATAAGCAAACAATTTACAAGCAAATCATTTTTGCATTTAAATACCCTTGATCATGTCCGTCGTTGCTCTGGTCCAGGATCAAAAAAGGAACAACACACTTAGCATGATTACAGCTGTGACCCTCATCAGGTGATAATTGAGGCTTTGTTTTCAGTTGGCACTACTTGTTACTCTGTTGAAGGAGTCCCGCCCTGCTCTCTGTGTAAGGTTACCCTGCAGCACAACATTTAACAGACAATTTTCTTTTCCCTGACATTGGAATGTGAGCAAAGCAGACATCCACAGAGGTGTGGACGTGTTCAGACAGTATCCTGAGCCTATGGATAGAGCCGCTAATACAGTCTAATACAGATTGCCAGAGGACTGAAGCTTGTTCCTTTGAAACACACATAACTAACTGGCACCTGTAGAGCAGCTACTATGAGCACCTGTGTCTTATAAATGCGTATAGAATAAAGACAAGTCCTCATTCTTGTCCTCGGCTTTCATTGCGCAGTGCTTATATTTAGCTGCATCCTCTTGTTGACTTTCCTTTTGGGTTTGGTGTATTTCACAAACAGCTTCACGTTCATAACATCTGTCAAAAAACGTTGAATATTTAACTGGCGCTGTTGTTTCTTCCGTCCTGCCTGCTGGACACAGACGAGGAGGAAAGAAGAAGCCCACAGAACACAATTAAGAGGGCAACAAGTGCTGTGATTGTGTCCAGAAGTAGATCCTTCCTCTGCGAGAGAAGAACACCGACTTCGCCCTCTGCTGGTCATCTTGTGTAAGGTCAACATGCAGGAGAGAGGGCGAAGGTGGAAGTGGGACTCACCTTTTAAAGCATCGTCACATCAAGTAGGACTTAGTATTGAGAGCATCGCCTCTTCTCATCTAAGCAGCTGCGTTCTTTTCACAAATATATGCCCCTTGTTTTATATCCTGATTCTGATAACATATTGTATGCCCTGCAACGTGGGCATTGTATTTAATAATTCAGCATGTGATGTGGTATCGATTTGGCCAGTATGGTCATGCATTGTAATAATAAATAATTTAATCTCTCTGTATAGAATAATCCACCTGTTTTTCTCTTTGTTTTTTCTGTTTATAGGAATAAATTAGTGAATTCCTCACCTCGATCTTACCTCCTAAGCAAAAATAAACCAAAGTAAATAAGCCTTCCCTGAACCTACATGCGGTCATTATCTCGTCAAGTCCGGTCTTGTGAGCCCACTGCAGCCTGAGAGAGGAGTGACAAAGTAAACTCTGCATGAATGACACAAGCGTTCCAGGTTTACACAGCTCATGCTGCCGTTTGTCATCTGTTCACATCCACTTCAGCTAATGAGAGTGGAGAGGCCTGACCTGAAAGGGTCAGATCACCCCCAAAATAAATATAGGTATATTGTTTTCCTCTAACCTCCAACCTGTGCTATTCATCAATCCTGATTGTTTCAGTGTGAGTTGCAGTTCTGGAGATATTGGCCCTCGCGGGGCCTTCCCTCCCATGTAATGGGACCATATGGCACTCAGCTGGAGCAGTGTATTGTACAGGAACCGTCACCCATCGCTCTTCCATGAAACCGCTCGCAGTATTTGGTTTGGACTGCGTTGAAGAACCGGGTCAGGAGATCTGGACAGAAACAACGCTGTTGAGCTTTTATAATGCATCGTTTTCAGAGCTTTGAGAACCACGACCAAAGTGCCATGTTTTTAGGGGGAAAACCGTCCCTCTAAACTCAGGTTTGTCAAGAAAGACAAAAAAATCGATCATACAAATTAGATTTTTTTTTTAAAATCATCACACATAAAAAAAAACTTACTATTATTACTAGTTGTATTATACCACTTGCGATAATGATTATATTTGGTATTCCAGCGTTGTAAAGCGTTCCCTTTTAGGACCTGGCGGACGTCCCTGATGGGGACTCCCGCAGGTCGCTTCTCCTCCTCTCCACCACGTCTCTCCTGCCTCCAGCAAGGCGCGCACTCCCCATCAGCTGTTCGCCGTGCGCGCACCGAGGAAGCTGCGCACGCGTTTCCTCCGGACGGTCCGCGTCGCCTTCTCCCGCTCGACCTCCGCGAAACAAGAGATCACCATGAGGTAGGAAACTTTCCCCGCGGCGCGTAACGTGGGCCGATGAAGTCGTGCCGCTGACCGCTTGGTGCCTCCGCAGGTGTTCCTCCGGCCCGGAGCGCCTTCTCTGCTGCGTCCTGGTTCTGCTCGGCTCGGCTGCAGCGCAACGGCCAGGTAGGAGCTAAATGCTGCAGGAATAGCAATGTGAGAAGAGACAAAAAAAGTGCTCACGGGTGTCCGTACTTTCTTTGGTAACTTTGTCCCAGTCGTCTCCGGTGCCTAATATCCGTTTGCTTCATCTTTTTATTTTTACATTTACATCCAGGGATTTGCAGTTTAAAGTAAAACACGGTCCTACAATGAGATTCCACAGAGCACATGTTTGGAAGGCTGCTGGAAATGATCAACCCAATGTAGTGTAACCCTTTAGGAAAAAGGCACTCGTTCCTCATGGTGCCTTGTTAAGCGCGCCGTTGGCTCACCGCTGTCTCTTTTGTGCTCGGACTGCATGTGTCTTTCACTTTTTATCCCAACAGTCACTACCAGGCTGAGACAAAGCCTGGGAGATAGATATCTGTGATTCAGAGATAAAAAAAAAGAAGTTCAGAGAAGATCAAAGAGGCTTTGAGACTCTCAAGTCCAAAGTCTGCAAAGTGCTCCCAAGGCTCCAACCCTTCCCCGTGTGCTGTGTGTCTAAACCCTGAACAATGTACGTTCCTGTGAGTCACGGCCTATGAGCACAATACTGAGCTGTATCTGCCCAGCTGTTTGAACCACACTGATGTTAATGTAGTAAATGTTGAGCTGATGATCTGTGCTGCGGTCAGACGATGGGGGGGGGGGGGGGGGCACTGATTAATATTTGATTGGCTGTGATCGCTGGTAGGTTCTAGGCAGTGTTTTACGGGCTTTGAGGGACCCGACCCATCCAGTAGCCACTTTTTCATTCTCCGTCTTTCACTTCAGTGAAAACACCTCAAAAGCACCCCGAAAAAAGGGGGTCAAACGGATTCCAGTGTGACATTTCCACAGGAATGCCGTGTGTGTGTGTGTGTGTGTGTGTGTGTGTGTGTGTGTGTGTGTGTGTGTCCAGGTTGAAAGGACCTGCCACTCCGTCTGAAGAGCGATGCCTTTGGCTGCCTGCGACATGGTTGAATTAGGTCTGATTCATTCCCAGTCCTTGGCTGGGTCAGGAATCCCTATTGTCATGTGATCTTTGACATGCACCCAGCGTGGTTTTGGCTGATGGGGGAGCTGATGGGGGGGGGGAGGGGAACGGCTGTAGGGGGACACCCCGCCGTGCCATTTAATGGCTGAATTAGATGCCACGTTGGAAATCACAGTTGGCGCGAGGTTCTCTTCTTCTTCTCAGAGCAGAGGACCTGAGGGCCCGTTCCACATATGAGGTCAATGAGAGGCTTTCAGAGAGCAGAACCACCACATGCTTCACCTGCTTCAGAAGATAGAGATTTCCTTCAGCATAACATCCCTATTAACAGTTCTAGTTAGTGCGCTAGTGCGGCGGAAGACGTTCGACAGACATGCAGCGACCCGTCGTGTAACGTCACGTCTGCTTCCACATCTCAGATGGGCCCCGAAGAATCATCATCTGAACTCGTTCATTCTCCGCTGCAGCAGCGCTAACTTTAAAGTTCACTCCTTGTGGAACCCCATCACGGGAAGGATTATCAGTGGAAATGGAGACTCTTTTTTTATAAGACTGACAGGGAATCTTTGGGCATGTAATTGAAACTTGGAACATTCTACACATTAAAACACACAGCACTGAGTCAATATGAACCAACAACCTTTGCATAGACAGACACCGTTTTAGCTTTTCTAAAAGTATGTGGACAATTTACAATGTTTCACAGTGGAGGCCATGAAGGTCCACAGAATTACTGAAAGGACGTAGCCGTGGTAAACTCCTGATCTGCTGTTTTTATCCCCCCCCCCCCCCCCCAGGAATAAAACAGCGTCCTGTGGGGAGCAGCTATTAGAGCGGAGCCCCCTTTAGGATCAGTGTTACTCTCACGTGGAATAAATGGAGCGACTGTGCGCGGCTTCGTCTGACTCAGTGAACCTTGTGATGTCTAATCCCTGGATTTTCTAGTCGGTAAACCTACTTATTCATGATGGACGTCTCTGGAGGTGCCCTCACATGGAGGCTCCGGAGCGCCGCCGCCGGGTCGCGTCGCGTCGGTTAAACCTTCTCTGGTTCTTTGGATAGAGGTGGTTTTTGTACGTCCCTTCCCTCGATCTTTTAAAAAAAAGAAATAGATTTTTTGTTGTTGTTGAAGTTTGACGTACGAGATTGACGCCTCCTGTATTCATTCGTGCCCTCGTCTCACTCTTGTCTGCCACTCACCAGCCCTCTGCTGATCCTTCCATTTGAACCCTCACACACTCCAGTAATGGACTCTAGCGGCCTTTTAAAATCCCATTTGAGCCTTCGCTGTAAAAACAGCGGAGACCCCATCTGTAGCGACGCCCATAAAATCTGTCACAACAATGTTTACAAGGTCATTTCGAACCGGCCTCTTCAAACTCACACAGCGGAACAGGACCACACTCTAAGGGAGCACAGCTGGTTAAGGGCTGGGACACACACACACACACACACCAGAAATGTGTGTTTTCACGAGAATCACTTACTACGAAGACTGAAATAGGAAATGTAGACATGGTACAGTTTACTTCAATGTGGATGTGTTTTTATAAGAAAACCTCGGTGGTCGCGTCCTGCTTCGATTGCTTCATTCGGCCCATCTGGAGCCTGCAGTGAAGCCGACGAGTTGTGTATCTGTGCTGCAGCTTGAGAGGGTTTTCTTAATCAGGCTGCGCGTACACAACGGAAGCACCAAGGTCCCACGGACGCTGGTATAATGTAGACCAGTCCACTGAAGGAGATACCATCTCAAATTCTTTGGATTCAACAAAGGATTATCGTCGTAGATCATCTTATCTAAACGCACCCGACGACACACACACACACGCACACACACACCTGCACACACACACACACGCACACACGCACACACACACCTGCACACACACGCCAACCAATGGAAAAGGCATTCGTCATAGTGAAGTGAGCCTCTGCCTGCTGGATTCATTTCAAGTCACGTGGCCTGTTGCACAGTATGAACGACTGAAAAGTTGTTATTTGTTTTGCCACAACCTGAATATACACAACTTTTCATATTCAGGGTTGTTGTTGTTTTTTTTAAATATAATTCTGAAGCTGATGTCTATATATGTGGTGCATCTATCCCAGGTTTGTACCTGGGGATTAAGTCGTGTGAATGTTGCTGATGTGACAAATACACTAAATGGAATAAAGACGAGTCACGGTCCAAACAGTGACTCGGCGATGTAATGGCAGCAGTTTGTGTGATCCCAGCGTGCCTCTCGCTGAGGAGCCTCCTTCTGAACGCAGCTGCCAGCTGTTATTTGCATTTTTATGTGCTCCCCACCGCTCATCAGCTTCAGGTGCGCTCGCCCGCCGTCCCTGATGTTGACGGGCGGCAAAACACAGAGGTGCGCCGTAATTGCTGCCTGTGATCCAAAGAGAGGAGGATTTGTAGGGCCGCTTGTTTTCTACACCCAGCCATCTCCAGCACTAATGGCACACTCAGTGCCCTCTTACCTTCTTCCTGCTCTGCGGTCGGAACCCTCACTTACCCGCCGCACAGTTAGTGCGAGGCGTGACGCTCTGCAAATAACAGGGCTCCACTGTATATATGCAGGGTCTGTTTTCAGGATCTGAACCCACAGAGGGAAAATAGAAAAAAAGCTTATGTGTTACCGACAAAAGTAAAAGCGAGCCGTGTCCGCCTCGCCGTATTCGGAGATGCTTTCGAAACATTTCTATTCCGTCTGACCAGACACCTCATGCAGCGAGACAGCTTTTGCCTCTCCGTGTGCAGATGTGAATTCCATCAGCGTCGTTGCAGGAGACCTCGTAGGCCGCAGCATGTCAGAGCAGGCTACCGAGCCCAAAACCCCCCCCCCCAACAAGCCAGAATGAAATACGGTGGATGAGCACGCCAGCTGCTGCCCTCCTGTAGCGTGGAGACGCGTGTCCATGTGGGGGCTGGCAGGCCGGCTCCCGCTGCCCGTGGGCTGTGGCCTGGGTGAACGCTGGTTGCCATGGTCACCAGGTGCAGATTTTCTTTTCCACCACAAAGCCATATTTGGCTCAAGCAAAGGAAACCAGATCCTTCTACCTGGCACTCCCCCGCGCCCTCCCCCCCCCCGCCCCCGTCACCAGCGCGAGGGAGTGTTCACTTGTCCTCACTGACAGTCCGCTGAACACAAGGAGGCATGAAACTAGAGACCCCCCCCACCCCCCCCCCACCCATTTACCTTCTCCCGTCCAAAGAAATCTATACCATAAGCTTTTCAGTCTCCGTGAACTAGGGCTGATTCAGACAATAGACCCCCCCCGCCCCCCGGCTGACATTATTTTAAAGGCACTTTTTAGAGCCAGACTTAAAATAAGCACATTTGAAGATGTGAACACTGTTAATACAAGCAACAGCTACCACCCAATGGGGTTTTTTTAATGAATGAATAGACCATTGAGCATCTATGAGGCCCCTCTGGGGGGGGCGGGGGGGATGCCATTGTGCGTTTGGACCCTCACTCGGTGGTTATATCCCTCTTTTTCCCTCTCCACGTCTTCTTATCTCCTGATTGACTCTCGTGACGTTCAGGCTGCTTTTCAGGGCATCCTGGAATTTCGCTCATTCACCCGTC
Organism: Pungitius pungitius; assembly: GCF_949316345.1. Classification (NCBI taxonomy): domain Eukaryota; kingdom Metazoa; phylum Chordata; class Actinopteri; order Perciformes; family Gasterosteidae; genus Pungitius; species Pungitius pungitius. Next base: position 19,929,106 of record NC_084909.1, read on the forward strand.
CTTCAGGAGCTGCCATTCCTGTAGGCACTCCTCTTTTCACCCCCTCACCAATCGCACACCATGGGGGTGTGAACCGAGGACAATCCCATGGGACGGAGAGATTACCATCAAGCCCAGAGCTCCTGTGACAAAAGGGGGATTTGCCGAGTCCTGTACCTCTGTCCTCCACTGTGGGGGGGGGGGGGGACTTCCCGGAAGTAGGACTTTGGGCCTGGTTTGGGATCTGACAACATGGCCTGTCTTCACTGGACCTGTCCCAAACTGAGTAGTGGACTTTCCACTCTGATGGAATCTCGGGTTGTGGAATAATATATATTCCGTTGACCAGTTTACTAAAAGTCAATATTACTAAAGCATCAACTTGTAGCTTTAGTCATGAGATTATTACTGGGAGTGTGCTGAAATAAATCTGTAGCGGCTTCTAGACTTTTCTCTCATCTTAAATATAAGCAAATATTGGATATTCTGACTTCTCAGAATCAAACCTCTAAAGTTTTAAAGTGAAACCAAACGGGTGGTGAAAATGGTGGGAAACCACGAGTGCATCATGATGGATGAAAAGGAATCAGTGAATCAAGCTGTCAAACAACTGAAGTGGCCTAAAAGTCCAATATTTCTTATATGTGAGTGCCTTAACGTTGTGTCAGTACTTCACAGTAAAGGCACTTTGTTCAGGCTCCATGTGCCGGGCTTGGATCTTTGCAAAGTGAATGCCTCCGTCGCCCGTAACCTGGAAGCTGCTAATTGTTGTGTGAATCATGAGCTCTGAGACAATGGAGGGTGGCCTCCATTCACTCGCCTGTTGTCCTGGGCCAGGTGGCACAGCGCCATCCATTGAGAGGTTCTGGAGAGGAGGACCATAGGGCAACCAGGGACAACGTTAAACATTTAGATGTCCAGTGAAAGATGTGAACGGCGGCTCCTCTTCTGACACGGAGGTGGTCAGATCCCCCCCCCCCCCTCGCTGGTCACCTGACTGACTGAAACGTGCCAGCAACTCAGTCAGCTCAAGTCCAGTTTATAACCGTGTGATTGTTGCGTGGTAATAGACACGGTGGTGTTTACACTGTGTAAAGTCTTCAGAAAAGAAGGAAAGACTGCAGGACGATGATGTCACACACTGCATCGCGGTGAAGGTGTCCGGGCGGCGACATTGGGATTGAGTGGACGGACCTTCTCTCACATCTGCATCATTTCTTCTAAACCAACAGCATGTTTAGGAGGTGTATCAGCAGCCATCGTTCAGACAGAACAGGTCCAATTAGAATCAACAAGTCTCAACACGGGCCATACAATGGCTTACCTTTAGCTCGTGTGATAGTAACATATAATTACATATTTTTTTATAGGCTCATAACTATACAGATTGTTTAAAGGGGAATGACCCTGAGCACATGCTGTGTGTACACAACCGGTTGTTATTGCTCTGACAACATCTTTACATCCTTTGTAATACTATGTCTGTCTGTCTGTCTGTCTGTCTGTCTGTCTGTCTGTCTGTCTGTCTGTCTGTCTGTCTGTCTGTCTGTCTGTCTGTCTGTCTGTCTGTCTGTCTGTCTGTCTGTCTGTCTGTCTGTCTGTCTGTCTGTCTGTCTGTCTGTCTGTCTGTCTGTCTGTCTGTCTGTCTGTCTGTCTGTCTGTCTGTCTGTCTGTCTGTCTGTCTGTCTGTCTGTCTGTCTGTCTGTCTGTCTGTCTGTCTGTCTGTCTGTCTGTCTGTCTGTCTGTCTGTCTGTCTGTCTGTCTGTCTGTCTGTCTGTCTGTCTGTCTGTCTGTCTGTCTGTCTGTCTGTCTGTCTGTCTGTCTGTCTGTCTGTCTGTCTGTCTGTCTGTCTGTCTGTCTGTCTGTCTGTCTGTCTGTCTGTCTGTCTGTCTGTCTGTCTGTCTGTCTGTCTGTCTGTCTGTCTGTCTGTCTGTCTGTCTGTCTGTCTGTCTGTCTGTCTGTCTGTCTGTCTGTCTGTCTGTCTGTCTGTCTGTCTGTCTGTCTGTCTGTCTGTCTGTCTGTCTGTCTGTCTGTCTGTCTGTCTGTCTGTCTGTCTGTCTGTCTGTCTGTCTGTCTGTCTGTCTGTCTGTCTGTCTGTCTGTCTGTCTGTCTGTCTGTCTGTCTGTCTGTCTGTCTGTCTGTCTGTCTGTCTGTCTGTCTGTCTGTCTGTCTGTCTGTCTGTCTGTCTGTCTGTCTGTCTGTCTGTCTGTCTGTCTGTCTGTCTGTCTGTCTGTCTGTCTGTCTGTCTGTCTGTCTGTCTGTCTGTCTGTCTGTCTGTCTGTCTGTCTGTCTGTCTGTCTGTCTGTCTGTCTGTCTGTCTGTCTGTCTGTCTGTCTGTCTGTCTGTCTGTCTGTCTGTCTGTCTGTCTGTCTGTCTGTCTGTCTGTCTGTCTGTCTGTCTGTCTGTCTGTCTGTCTGTCTGTCTGTCTGTCTGTCTGTCTGTCTGTCTGTCTGTCTGTCTGTCTGTCTGTCTGTCTGTCTGTCTGTCTGTCTGTCTGTCTGTCTGTCTGTCTGTCTGTCTGTCTGTCTGTCTGTCTGTCTGTCTGTCTGTCTGTCTGTCTGTCTGTCTGTCTGTCTGTCTGTCTGTCTGTCTGTCTGTCTGTCTGTCTGTCTGTCTGTCTGTCTGTCTGTCTGTCTGTCTGTCTGTCTGTCTGTCTGTCTGTCTGTCTGTCTGTCTGTCTGTCTGTCTGTCTGTCTGTCTGTCTGTCTGTCTGTCTGTCTGTCTGTCTGTCTGTCTGTCTGTCTGTCTGTCTGTCTGTCTGTCTGTCTGTCTGTCTGTCTGTCTGTCTGTCTGTCTGTCTGTCTGTCTGTCTGTCTGTCTGTCTGTCTGTCTGTCTGTCTGTCTGTCTGTCTCAGAGGAAACATATTAATGTTTATCCAGGTAGATCTTCTGAAAGCATAAAAGATTAAAGTTGTTACTTGATTCCTTTACTTTATATACTATACTTATATATACCGTACTTTATATAACGCAAACAAAAAAAGACTACAGCATCAGGCCCACTGGTTCCCAGTACACACACACACACACACACACACCATGCAGCAGACGGACAGGAAATAACCAACAAAGAGTCTGTGTATGGAAACAGTACACGACCCAACCGGACCTGGGTCTGGACCCCTACAGCAGGCACACGCTCGCCTCGGGCCTTGGTGGCTTTGGTGCTTCTTTTCACTCAGTCTCTTGTTTCCTCCCTTCATCTCTTTCTCTCTTAGTGAAACTCTGAAAGCGTGAAAAGGGCACTGCTCTATGAATGCCCCCCCCCGGCTGGGAATGACAAGATCTGTGGTTTGGCACATTATTTAAAGATGAGATCACCGGGTGACGGGTTGTATTTTAGAATCCATTCTCCAACCCTCGTTCATATTTTGATCTCTAACTGAGTCACTTTGTGTGTCTGCATTCGGCCCTGAAACCACTCACTTCCTGTTGCTCGCCTCCCAGAGCTCTACCAGTGTGTAACATGTGCACACCGAGGGGCGAGAGGATCCTGCCGCTTGTGTTGGTTACACATTTGGCGAAACACAATCTGCTTGGCCATATCGATCCAAATACCTCTTCAGCCTGTTCACCGAGTTCACTCGTTTTACATCAAGTTGGTGCACCAGCTCAATAAGCCCCATCACGCGGATTATAACATGCTCAGATTAAGCTGAAACAGAGGAAGAGCTTGACCTGTGGGTTTTAGCTGAAGGGCCCAGTGGGGGGGAACAACGCGCCGCTGGCACCCTGGACCCTCGTCTGGCCCGGACTAATTGAGGGCCCCGATATTGTCTTGTCGATGAAAGCCCTCTCTGTCCCACTCACTTCTCCTCATCTACTGTACCCCCCCCCCCCTGCGGCATAACGTCATCCCCCTGCAGCCTTTGTCACTGTTCATTACAGGGGATTAAAGTGTCAGCTGAAGGTGAAGTATGAGCCGGCGTTATTCACTGACTGTGCGATAGAAGGTGTTGTGCCCCCCCCCCCCGCCCCCCCTCAACAGCCCTCTTCCTCATGAGACTTTGCCTTTTTGGGACTTGGATCGGATCGTCGGAGTCAAAGTTTGTGCTTCCCTTTAAGATCAGTGGTTTAGACGTGATTGGTGCTCTGAAGCCAAGTAACGAGGGTTAGGACTAAAGAAACGGGGTCAAAGGTCGCAAAGGGGCCGAAGGTTTACGGGAAATTTTGAAAAAAAAAGTGCCTTCACACTACAGCAGGGCCGTTAATTCCCATTAATTCCCGTGGAAAACTTGGAATATTCCTTGGAATATTGCAACCCCAGTGGTGATCCTGACTTTAAGCGCTGACTCGGTGTCCGTCCTCTTGGTGCCGGGTGGGTAAGTGTCGGAGCACACGTCCCCGGCTTTTATTTGCTTTCCTTTCATTGTCCTCTCTGTGGAATTCGTCTCAGTCTGCTTTTAATGTCAAGGGTCCGCGCCCATGATTCCCTCCCATGCAAAGAGGAAGCCTTGTGACGGAGAAGAAGGACCTTTCATGGTTGGATTTACTGTCAAAGTGTCGATCTGCATTGACACGTCCTTGGAGTGCCGTGCAAAAGCTGGACTCGACACTTGAGTGAGGCCCGGCGCTTTCAGAGAAGCGGCATGGAGACAAAGACGGGAACACACTGATTTAACAGTCTGCTCCTTGCACAACACACAAATGAGATCTGCGCGCACATTCTTTCCACTTGAAGCCCACGTCCTTCGTGGAGCATGTTTTTTATGCTGATGCATTCAGGAGCTGAAGGGAAAGTCATTTTTCACTGATAGGCTGTGCATTTACATTCTCACCTTTGGCAGCATTTCTATCTGCTTGGTTCACCTGTGGGGGCAGGTAGAATGTGTGCATTCATGAGGATATGAGGATATAATGGGCTGTGGACATAGATAGCGAGGGCATACCGTATATGATTAACATAAGGGTCTGTTTTCAAAGCTTTCATTTACATTTCCAGAGAGCATCTTGTCTAAGAAGCTCACCGGGAAGGGTTTCCTTATAATTACAACTTTTCAAAGCTTTAAGACTGTAATATACTGTAATCTAAACTAGACAGTGTCAAAAAAACTTTTTTCCATACTGTGAGTGGAGGAAACCAGAGTTTGTGGGCCAGAAAAGGGTTATAATATGATAAAAATGAGGATGATCAATCAAAGACAGCATCAAGGAACGATAACGTCAGCATCCGCCAAGCAAAGCAAGGTGCCACTGTGAAACCAGTGAGAACTGTTCTCATCACATGCCTCCACTGTACATGTGGGAATCTTCCCCACCGACTCTGATCCGATCACTGAATGGTTGTTGATTATTAATGGACTATCAGACCAAGGCATTCAAGGTCTGAGGAAACACCTTTCAAGATAAACCCCAGTGTGCAAACACTGTTGTTTTTTTGAGAGCAGCCCGTGGACTCGGGGAACCGACGTCTCGGCACAGGCCCAGACTTGGCCTTCATAATTTGTAGCTAATGATCCAGGCTTCTTTCGGAGACCTTTGATGTTTGAGTTCTTGAATGTAGTCATTCAGGGTGATGAAAACTAACCTACTCCAGCCATCCCCCCCCCTCCCCCCAAGGTGCAACTCTTATGGAATGTTTGCAATATGGTTACTGTACAATGCGCTGTATTGATGTGATGGTCAGTGCACAATGTTAAAGTAGAATAGTAGAGTTGAAACTGCACGAAGGTTGTTGCATGGTCAGACTGGCATGAGAATCTTAAGAATGCTGATAGTCTGGGAGGTTTGTCAGTGGACAGACTGCACGCCGGAGAGGTGGGCCTCTATTTTATTAGATATGAGCACGTCTAGGAATGTGACCACAAAGCACCTCATAGAGCCAACAGGCGACAGCGGGTTGTAGAGTTATGAAGTCCTTTGAGTTCCCCGTTTTGGTCAAACATATTTATTTATGGCAGTTTTATTCAATTCAATTTGATTCGTGATAAATCGGTTGCATCCCATATATGCTATTTTACCTTAGAGTCCTTATCAGAATGCATTTGTTATTCTGACCCAAAATGATGTCAAGTGTTTAAAATAGTCTTGATTACTCCTACTTGAAACCAAGGATTTGTCCCGTAAAGTGTGTAACTACATTTTACAGACTGACTAATGAAGGCAGCTATTGTCGACATTAATGCAAATAAACCCTTTGCTGAGAGAAACCTCACGGTAGACGTTGTATAATTATTGCCGCCCGAAGCGAGCTACTAAGAATCAGGGGCCTGATTTTGAGAATCAATACAAGTTTATTAAATTATAATAAATATCTTAATTTGGTCCAACAAACAAATAGCATGCATTAAGGTTTCTAGTGTGAAACAGAAGCATCTCCTAACGTTACAGTCACCGTAGTCATTTTACATGCTTCAAATTGCTAACAAAAAGCTGCTAGAAGGCCTCTGATTTAGTTTGTTTTAAATGTCTCCCTTAATCTGCAGGATGATGCATTAAATGAACGCTTGTCAATGCTGTTTTAACAACACAGACACAAACTGCTGAAGTGCAGGAGTGAAGACCAACAAAACTGGATCAAGTCAGAATCCCTGAAGCATTTAGACATTTCAGTAAAGTTTCAGAACGGGACCAGGAGGGCCCTGCTGAAACACGACCTTAATCCAGGTTTTTATTCATTTTTCTCCCCTCGCTGCACAGGCCCACAGAGCCAGCGGTGCTATTGGGTTACCGGGCGTTACGCAATAGGGCCGATCTGGACTCAAAAGCCTAGCGTGGTCATGAGGTTAGCTGTCATTACTGCACCTGAAATCTCCACCTGTTAAACGTTATTGGCCGATTTAAATCGAGGAGCCAAGCATTTCACTCAGATTAAAAGCTGAAATCTTTACGACTTTCTTTATAAACCCCGATGATCCAATTTGGTCCAGTGAAGGCGTGAGACACCATAGGGGAAGCCCAGGGCCCCCCCCGGGGGTTATTAAGTGCTCATGGACGCTTATGACACGCTAACAAGCCATGACGGATCGTTTCCTGTACTTTTTGCACAGCGAGGAGGGCGGAAATGTGAAAAGCACTCAAGTTATTTCCATCAAGCGCTTTTATGTTATATGTTAAATGTGCATATTAGGAGAAGTGCGTCTTTTGTGTGGCTTCAATGGAATTCCGCCCCCTTGTTTCTAGCTCCACATCACAACGCCTGCACCCAAGGTTAAGGATTTGCGTGACTTCTAAAAGTTCCTCTTACCCTCCCTCACCCCGAGGCCCGGCTTCACTTCATCTCTGCTCCCCCTCAGTGAGTCCAAAAGGCCGTGAGCGGAGCGAGGGCCCGCCGTGCCTCCTCCGCCCCACTCCCACAGGGCCCAGTCGCCCCGGTGCATGGACGCAGCGCGCTGGGAATGTCTCCGGGCGGACAATAGTATGCTTACTCACTCCTCCCACCATCCATCCGAATCCCTCAGACCCGGTCTGCGTTTCCCCTCAGTGCCGCAGACAGTTTGGGTTCAGAGAGCATAAAAAGAAAACATGTCAGATATTAGAAAACACTGTCCAAATGATTTCATTAACAGAGCATTTACAGAGGAAAGTATCCGTAATCTAATACATTTCATGAAAGTGATTTTAAGGTAGTGCCATCGGCCGTCCTACCCGTCCAATCACAGGACACCTGTCCCCACCTGTCCCCTCCAGTGAAAGGTCTGGCTCCACACGTCGTTGTTGTTCTGGTGTTTCAGGGGGAGACTGAACGCTCGGGCTGCTTTGTATTTCTCTAAAGCTGTCACGATCATCTCTGTGACGGCGCAGATGGTTTGTGGACCTACGGCCCTCTGCACCATGGACACAAACACGGTGTGATGTCATTGCAAAGACCACAGACCATGATGTGTCAGGTAAAGGCCTTCAAGGAAAAAGAATCCTGTTGCATTGGGGGTGGCCTTCTTGCTCTTGTGGCCCCCTGCTCCTGGTGTGTGTGTGTGTGTGAGCAGTGGAACGTGTTAGTCGCTCAGCTCTGTACTTGTGGGTCCGGGTTTGCCCACTCAGCTCCGTCCATCTTTGATGTCTCGGGATGAAAGGATGCCGCCTTCCCATCCTGTCTTTCGTCTCCAAGGACAGCCTGTGAACATTTAAGTGTCCTCCACACCCAAAGCGTTTCTCTGAGGGACCAACGTCATAAAGGTTAATATGCAAGGGACAGAAGAGGGTCAAGTGAAGAGAGCATGGTGTCCTGTAGAGCATGGGGTCTACAGTTTCCTTTTGTCGTTTTGTTAATGTTTGTCCGTTTTACTCTTTGTTTAGTTGTCCTTGAAACACGTCTAAAAGGGTCCTTGTACTTGCACTTGGAATCTTTCTGCATGAATCATGCAACCGGGTCGCCTGCCAGGCCCAGCTTTATGGTCTCCATCTGGTCCTGGACAGTAGAGAGACGAGGACCTCTTAATAAAACGGTGCGGCAGCTATCTGTAGAGCCTGTAGGCCTGTTAAAATGATCCAGGCCCTCAGTAGGACAGCCTTATGTTCTCCTGAAGAAGACAGACGACCTTTGGTGTCTCCTCCTACGCTGTCAGCTGTATTTGTTTTCCCGATGCTTCATAAGTGGTACAGATGTGAACTAAATCACGTAAGGGTTTAAAAACACCTCCATCTTTTCCCCTCTTGAATCCCTCATCTCGACATGCAGTGCACAATGAATCTTCATTATTTGTGTCCGTTTTTCCTTCTTAAGGGGAAACGGGAGGCGTTCGCGGTGACTAATGGTGTTTTCTGATTTCCCCACCGTACGACCCTGGGTGGGCGGGTAAAGGTCCTGCTGTGGACACGACTTGGCCGGGTTTGGAGGGACTGGAGGCGGCTGTCGATGTGCCGCTGTGCCCTGCTCCCAGGAAGCTGTAGGTGGTGGAGGAACTCCGCCCCCTCTGACCAACCACACAAAACCAGAGCCCCGGGGCGGTACTTTCGGAGCGCCGGCCTGCCGTTCCTCTTTCACATGCAGTATTTTGGTATTGCAAAGCCTGAACCAACACGATCGGAATGCTTTTTCCCCTCTTTTGTCCCTTTTTTTTTTGTCGAGAGGCCCTTTTGTTCTAATTGGGTAATTTAAGAAGGAATGTTTTAACTTTGGGGGTTAGAAATTGGGAGAAAGGGGGCTCTTTAGGTGTAGATTGAAAAGATGGACATTGCAGAAAGACTTGTATGTTTGATTCATTTTTCATAAATATTGTATTGTTGTCCTCTCACAACAGGAAAAGCAATCCCAGTAGTGTCTGGAGGTGCCTTTGTTTTGTCTTCTGGCAAGACATCAGTTGAAAGAATCACGCTCTGTTGGCCAAGTTTGTTCCAAAGTGTCTCATTTTGAAATCAAAATGTCACGTGTATAATACATTAATCCTTAATGAACTGCATTCATTGTTGGCTGTTGCCTGGATCAATGTTTTCTTTACAAGACGGATCTTACACAGGGCCCCCCCCATATAGTTGCCCAACATGAACGATGAATAATATGATCAGAATTCCCTGTAACCCTGATTTGTGGGTGTTTGGTTCTGCAGTGTGCTGGTGACGAGTCAGCACTTTTCTGGGGCTTTTATTACTGCTGCCTGCTTGTATTGTCTTGTCTTGGACGAGGGCTTTCATCTGCAAACACTTTCTGTGCTTAGGGTGGATTATGGAGATAAGGTCCCATTGAGCATGCAAAGCCACAGCATTTCCTCTTTTGTCATCCAGCTTCTTCTTCCACAACATGCTCTTTAGAACTAAGGGAACAATTCCCTTTGATATCCCTTAAAGTGGAAAAAGTGTGTTTCATATGTATGCTTGTAAATATGTAAGTACAGGTGGAACTCCAAAAATTAGAATAACTAATGAGTGTATATACATATGATACAGGCATAATCATTATTATATCAAAAAAAGGCTTGACTTTGCATGTAATGAGTCTATATAATATATTAGTTTCACCTTTTAAGTTGAATTACTGAAAGTAATGAGCTTTTGCACGATATTGTAATTTTTCAAGTTTCCCCTGTAGATGTATTTTTGCGCCTCGGTGCCCTTTGATGAACTTCTAGTCATTGCATGTGTTTTTGAAAGTGAAAGGAAGTCAGTCATAGGATGAGTGGACCCGGTCCGTTGTTTTCGTGTAGCATTAGAAGACATCCAAAAATATGCTCTAAACATCAGCTATTAAACGACCTGCTATGTTTAAAGAGGAAAAGGACTGTATTCATCTATATGAAGTTGGATGGCACAGTGAGTGATGGGGGGGGTAGCAACACTGATCATCCAACATTGACGCCCTGTAGGCTTGAAAAATGTCAGTGAAACATTCAAATCCTTCTTTAAGAGTCATCACCTTAAAGTCACGAGTGTAAGTGGTTTCTAATGGAGAACTAATCCATCAGAAGATCCATTCCAACCCCCCCTGAAGCACAACCTGCTCCCCTGTTATCTCAGTACGTTCCAAACACTTCTTTTGCTGATATATGTCTTAAGCTGCCATTTTAATCATACGTGGTCGGGTAAAGGTCATTGGCGGGGGGGGAGGTGTGTGAATGGTGATTTCACACGTTCAAACCTCTGCTTTCTTTTAAAGGCCTATTTATCATTTTATTGATACATCTTATCATTTCAAATGAATAACAGCAAAAAATAAATTTATTTGCATTTTTTGTTGAAGTCGAATCAGAACAGTCAAAAGGAATCAAAACAAAAAAAAAGATTTTCCTAATTCCTTCTGGTGCCATTCAGATGCCCCGCTGAGAGCTGTAAATCCTTTTACTCTGTACATTACAGAACATGTTGACTACACACCAGCAAGGAAGCTGTGTTGCACTTAACTAACGAGTTGGACTGATTTCATGAACACATACATAGTTCTCCCCCCCCCCCCCCCCCCCCCAATAGACCAATTGAGGGCACTTAACGCTCGGTCGGATGAGTGAAGCTTGGGGAGGTGACCCCCATTCATTTGCACGGAGGCAGAAGAATGCTCCCTAACGGCCACGGTCCCGGGACCTTTTGATGTCTAAAAACATGCTTCACTCATTCTGGGATTAACAGCCTGAGGAAATGACCCGATGATGAAGTCCGAGGCTCCATCCTTCCCTCTTAAGCATCTACGATCCACCGACCAGACGTCATTGGGTTTAAAATCTCTCTTTTGCTTTTCCAAATCTTCTGTCTCTTTAAAAGTTGTTTCTAATCCTGTTTGTAACAGCATAGATGTTTGTAAACCCTTCTCACACACAGGCGACCCGGTGGTACCGGCTGGATTTCCCCCCCCATCTGTTTGCCCGTCGGTAGAGAACTGCGACCCGGTTCTGCTTGTTTTTAGCCGTGAGTCAGCCAGCGGAAATAAACACCGTCTGAGGCCCAGAGGGCGAGACTTCATCTGTAACCAATCCAACAGTCATTGTTGTGATGGTTCTGCAGTGTGCGTGGCACATGGAGCGAAGTTAACTTCATTATGAGCTTCACACTGGTGTGTGTGTGTGTGTGTGTGTGTTAAACAAGACACTGGGAAAAAAAGGCCGATGAGCTGCGATTCTCACGCTGTGCATGCGGTGGAGGGCTGAACATGAATTACCACAAACGACGAATGAAAAAAAAAAAAAAAAAGAGCCTCGTGTAAATACGAGCCCGGGCGCATGGCGGCGCCGATCGGTTCCTGGCAGAGCGAGGACAGCGAGCCCAGTCTCCCAGTCTGTCGGCCTTCCCCATGTTTTATTACACGGCTGAGAAATAATAGGTCAGAGGTCACCGCTGAGTGTGACAGGAGTTCTCTACATTCTGAGCAAAAGAAATGAGCCTCATAAAAAGAGAAGCTGGTCACGATAAGGAGACGTTTGGTTGTGTTTTGGTCTTCATGTTATTGGGACAAAGGGGGCCCAAACACATCAATACACAACATAAGAGCCCATCTCCTAACATGGGGGGGGGGGGGGGGGGTTGATCCTCTTGAGATAACACTGTGTTCACAGAAATTCTCATAAAACCCGTACTCGTTCGTGACTGTTCTCATCTGGGAAAGAATGATGATGAGAGTATCCCAAATAAATATGTGCATGAAGGACTCCCCGGGGGGGGGGGGGGGGGGAACAAATAAACTGTGTACTGTATATATTATCAGAGACATGTCAGAGTAACAGATGCAGCTTTTCGGAGGGAAAAACAAAAAGGGCAAAGGATCATTTTTTTTCCCTGAAGTCGCTCACAGATGCCTCTCAGAGACGGATTCTGGATGATTCTGGACGACCATCCGGTTATGGATCCTAATCCCCAAAGTCAACACCCCTAATGCCGGACTTCCCATCTCGCCCGCTGTTTCATCTCTGCGCGGAGTGAGAACGACGGCGCTGTCATCGCCCGCTGGCCCCCGAACACACCACCGCGGCCCGTCGGGTCGCGGCCCGCCCGGGACGTCTTCTCGGATCGGTCTCGTTTAGCTGCTGACGAAAAACACCAAACCATCTTTGTGGCTTTTTGGCCAAGCGAGTGTTTCTGGAGACGCATCTGCTGTTTAGTTGTTGCAGTATTTTTTGTTTAGTTGGCTTTATTTAAACATGGCCGTGCCTGGAATCTGACATTTTTCATGAGGTGACAGAGAAAACCCTCTTGGTGTCTGGAGGAGCAGGAGCCTCCTCTGCTGACCTCTCCACTGGCACAAGGACAAAGTGACTGTTTTCTCTTTCATTTTTCCAGTACTGTTCATTTTGGTGGTTTGGTGGCGTTTTTATTACATTACGTGTCATTTAGCTGATGCTTTTTTCCAAAGCGACTTACAACAAGTCCATTTTAACCGTACAGATACAAACCCAGAAGAAGAAGAGTCAAAATAAGCAGTTTCACAATGCAGCATTACTGCTTAAGACTTGAATAAGGGTTGAGACATTGAATCCATCATTCATCATTAACGGGCCTCGCTGAAGGACGCGGTTTTTCCCTCTGATCCACATCGGCGCTGGTCTTGAGAGGGTGAAATGTGTGACCCCCCCTCCAGCCAGGAGGCCACATACCTCTGACCTGTGGCCCCCCTGGTGTGACGCTGCTCACCTGACGCAGGCATTCCGTAGTGAATATGTGGCTAATCCAACTGTGTGAGCCTGTGGGCCTGCCCATGCCGGACCAGGGTCTGGATTCCAGGCGTGGGAGAGTCCCTCTCCATTGTTTACAGGTCTAGAGAGCAGGTGAATGATTCGTCAGACTCTTTACCTCCAGTTCACCCGCAGTTTGTACAAACGATTTATAAGTCCAAGTAACGGTGGTCATGGGTTAGTGTCGATGTTGTTGGTTCCTTCCAATGTGAAATGATCCATACGTGCTATCTGAAATGTCTTTATTCACCAATTTGAACTAATCACAAAAGGTTCTACACTGAAAGTCTTTCGACACTCAGTAGCTCTTTTATTTTTGCATTCGATACTTCATATTTGTCCTTTTTTTCAGGTTTATAAGAAATCCCACTGTTCTTCTTTTATTTAGATTTGAGAATCCTATTTGAATTCATTCAGCTTTTGGTGCAAGCTGTACGGATTTAGTGGAGAAGATCTACAGAGGAATCTTAAAGATAAAATGGGAAATTATGAACACAAATACCATCACTTAAAAAACTATTGATTATACATATATTTGTTGTTGAAAAGGGTTGTGAGGAAGTAACTCATCCACTTGTCTGTTTGCAACATGACACTTTACTACCAAGACCTCTCTGCGTGCGTGCGTGCGTGTGCGCGCAATCCCTTTGGACCCCATCATGAACCCCACAGGGATTCAGTGTCCCTCTGCTGGTGGAACGGTGAACTGCACCACGGCCTTCAGGTCCCTGGAGGATCTCGTGGATCGATGGTTTTGAGCTGTTTGCTTGTGGGGAAACTCACTTTCTTTAATCCATCTATCCATCTTCTTGCAAGTCATCTCATGCACAACGAAATGTGAAAGTGCTGCTGATGAAATAAACGCCTTGTAAATGAAATCTCTATCTTCATTGAGCGTGGAACACAGTGAAGACACAATCGTGCACGAGCAAACACTTTTTTTTTTTTTTTTTGCCCACGTGCCTTATCTGCCCGGAGGCGTCGTCTGTGTTTGGTTTTGCCCAGGTGTGTTTTTGTTTCTGGCAGCACCACCTGTCTGCGGGGGAGACGCCGCGTCAAAAGAGCCGCTGATTTCCCCAATCACTGCGGCTTCTTCTTCTGCGTCTGTCACCATCTTTGTCTTCACCAGACGCGCGCGCGTGCTACGGGAAAAACCGCTTATCCTCGTGACATAAAGACATAAAGAAGTCCTCTCCTTTGAAACGTAGCTTGGCATCGATCAGTTCGGAGCAGAGACAGGCAGCAGACGTTCCTCACAGCGCGGACAGCAGGGGGAGCTGTTTCCCCACAGCCTCACCCCCACTACACGATGTGAGAGCTCAGCATGTGGGTGAGGATGAGTAACCAGAGCAGTGAGGACGTCCTTCCTCTCCCACACTGCTAGAAGACCTCTTTAATAGACCGTTCGAACGCCTCAAAACTCTCCCAGAAAAGCAGACTGTGTAAAAATGTGCAAAGTCCCCTTTCTGAGGCAACACATGTTGGCGTGTAAACATCCATTAGAGTAATGCTCTCCACAGTTTCCACCTCTTTGACTCTTTGAGTTTGAGGCAGAGGAATCAATTCAGAGTGTCTGTCATTAGCCGAGACAACACCTCCCAGGCACCGCGGGACAATTACAGTGAAGACATTTCCGGATGCTCCGACTTCACAGCGCACTGATTAGTGGAGTCATTGCAGGTAGAAGAAAGTAGTCCCTCTGGAGTGTGCATTTTTTAAGGGTGACGGCCAGGCAGCTGTTTTTTTTTTTTTTATCCTATTGCTCTTCTTGAGTCCATTTCAAAGTCCATGTTATGTTGTGACAAGTTAACTCCGTCTGAATGAAACTGAAATTCCCTTGTTACAGTTATTAAATGATGTCTTCAGGACTGAAATCTTTTTTTACTTTTGATGAATTGAATATTTTTCCTTTTTTTTTTTGGTGCCGCTCATTCTTAAAACCTACAAGTCTCAAGTCCAATAACGAGCAAAGGAAGCAACCCCGTCACTGGAGTGCGTGGTGTTTCACACTGAGGAGTTGAGGGTGCAGCTCCTGTGGCTTTGATCGGCCCTCTTGGATAATTGATAGCAATTACTGAGAGAATCCCATTTAGTCAATGCATTGAAGACGGCAATACATGTGGTACCTCTTTCCAGTACTCCGTTGCTTAGGTCCCTACAGGCTTCTTATCGTGCTGTTGTTGTGGAATCCGTCTTCATTCCGAGTGACGGCTTTCTTCTGCTTGCCTGAGCAGGACCGAGAGGAACCCTGCAGGCCTCTGTCTGCAGGAGGCTGCATGGCTCCGTGGAGAGAGACGCTTGAAAGATCCAGCTTATCGGAGGTTTTCTTTTTTTTGGGGGGGGGGGGGGGGTTGAGTGGGGGAGTTTTTCCTTCTCCACACCGAGGGAAGCAAAGGACAGAGGGCGGCGTTTGCAAAGGCCCTTTGAGGCAGATTTGTGAAATAAAATTGATCTGACTCTGTGTGGTCTATAAAGAGAACAGCGGTTTAATTATTGCTTTTCACCTAAACGTCGCCTGTTTATTCAGGATTGGATGGGATTGTATTGACAGCCTTCTGAAAAGTAAAAAGCCCATCCGCACAGAACTCGCTTGAATCTTTTACGTTTTGTAGACTAAAGACTAAAGAGAGTCATTTTATTTAAAATGGAAACACTACTTACTGTAACTGTTTGATTCAGGCTTGATCAATACCTGTTACAAATGACATTGATCCCCAAACACAGAGAAACAAGAGGCCTGCTGATGCTTTGTTGAGGCCTCCTCGTGCGTTTCAATGAGCCTGCTGACGCTTTGAGTGACGTCTCTCATGTTAGTCTGAACCCACTCACTGCAGATTTAACATGGAGTCACCTTTTACGCCGCTTCTACTTCTCTGGGTCGTTTTGTGATGTCACAGCTAATGGAGCAACGACCGACTCATCCGCTAGTTGAGCACACACACTGTGGGGGTTTCTTTCAGTTCAAACGGATGATGGCGGATTGCTTTCGTTAAGCCTTTGGCGCGGACTGCGTGATTCATATCTGCTCTCTTCATGCCTCCAGCAGCGCTGCAGTCTGAATGCACTGCACATCTCTTCTGAAGTCCAACCGGTCTGCCGTGCACCACGACTTTAGGGAACCGTTTGGGTTCTGAATGGGAGGCATTCACACTGCAGGCCACTCCAGGACGCCGATAAGTCTCTATTTGTGGGAAACGGGACCCCTTTCCCTCCTAATCTGATAGCTGTGACCTTCTGACCTCCACTCTCGTTATCCAACCCCCCCCCCCACCTCTCCCTCTCCGGCTGTCTCACACTGTCAGTGACGCACATTCAGCGGTTGGAGATCTTTGAGATGTGAGAGTACTGGTGGTCTTTCTGACGGTGACACACAGGCTGTTTATGCTCCATTCTCAGGATCAGCTGCTGTCTGACTATCTGGTGCCACCGGGCCCGCCGTCCTTTACAGAATACAAAGTCAAGTTTTACATTCTGGCACACAACGTACATCCCACTAATTCCCACAGGACTGTAAAAACGTTGTGATTGAGGATAAGTTAAGTGAAAGCGATAAAATGGAATGAAATGTATCTGTGGAGCCACTGAATGGTTCTGGTGGAGATGTTCTTCCTTCTAGCAGGAGAACACATCTCACCGAGCATTTCCTCATGCGTTTTTATTCCTGCAGTCGACTCGAATTGAAATGTGTCAACAGCTCAGCTGTGACCTGCTGTACGGTCTGTGTGTGTGTGTGTGTGTGTGTGTGTGTGTTTGTTCTAGCCATATGTTCACAATAGTTTGGTCTGTGTCTCCCACTGTTTATACTGCTGCTCTGCTGTGACATGCTGTGTGACTGCAGTCCAACTTTGTGTGTGTGTGTGTGTGTGTGTGTGTGTGTGTGTGTGTGTGTGTGTGTGTAGGTGTGTGTGTGTGTGTGTGTGCACATGTTTTTCGACCATATGTGGGCTGGACTGGACCTGCTGATTCGTCTGTGTCATTTAAACTAGAGCCGAGTGCCTCGGGGGGGTTAATGCTTGTATAATGGCGACTGCACCATGACTCACAGCGAGAGGTCGCTGACCCCCACTCCATGAAATAACATAAGGGAAGGTGCAGGGAGGGGCCCCTATAGTCTGTGTAGATGATCTAAGGGCCACAGAGAAAAGACCCCTCCTGTTTTTTTGTATTGGAAACCTCTGTTGTAAAGTACGTGTACTTTTGACTCAAAGTGTTTCCTATCAGCAGAACCCTCAATGCCCGTAAAGCCTTTGGATGTCGGTGAAAGTGAATATTTTGGAATTTTCCAGAAACTAAGTGTCAGTTCAAGTGAAAAAAGTGAACATTAAGTTAATACAGTGGTTTTATTTTAATCTGTATGTGTAACATATACTTGGTCTCCCTTCAGAGGTCACATGCCCTGTTGTTTTTTTCATAAGCTATATTTAGCTCTGATGATATCAGAGCTAAATATCTGAGCGACGGATTGGCTCAATAACCCCGCCGAGCAGTGACAGATGATTGGACTCCTTTGGCCTCTCGTGGATTGAGTTCAGCTGGTTTTGTCGGGTTGTAATTAGTCGATCATTCATCCTCCCATTCATAGTCTCCGTCCTCAAACTCATTCCTGGTCTTGGGTTTCGAGCTTTTGTCTGTGTATTGTGAGGACAGACACTGGGGAGGCCTGGAATTTGAATTCTCAAACATCTCAAGATTTTACAGGCTGCCGACATCACACGCGTTTACGTAGAAATATCATTTGGCGTTCTCTGCATGCACGATGAAGCCTTTTCTTCTGGAGACATGCAGTATTCAGAGTAGAACATTTCTGCCAATAGACCAATACAATGGAGGGGAAGGGAATTTAGTGACATTCATTTATTTTTTTGTAATTTGGGTGAACTGACCCTTTAAATGAGAGATCCCTGGTGAGATTATGGTCCTCTGTTTGCAGGCTGCGACCTGCACCTGAGTTCAAAGGGGAAGTTCTAAAACCTGTTCAAACTGATATGTTGGTCACAAAAGGGCATTTTTAACAAATGCATTTTTTGAACACAGTTTATATGAATTAACAACCAAATCATAATGGTTAGTTTTATGAAATAACCCATATTAAAAGGGGCTTTTTGTCTGTCTTTGAGTTTGATGTCCCCAGAGAATGATCATCAGCTAAATACAACATTTTCATCAACATTCTCACTATAATTCTTTGCTTTACGGGACACATTGTCGTCAAATGACTCTATATCGGCAATAAAGGGATGTGGAATGACGAGACTTTAGACAAAGCTTGAGGTATGTTATGATATGTTATGATATAAGCATCACTCCCCAAGCACCAAAGTACTACCATCATTAAGTGCAATTTTTACCTTTTGCTTTTCGTGGTGAGGAGACAGGTCACATGCTCGCCCACCCATGCTCTTGGCGAGTTCCCCACATTTAAAGTGTGCACCAGTCTTTTATCTTTCAGCGTCAAACAAAAACATCTTCAGGCTACACCAGCCCTGATTGGAGCGTCGTCTCCTTCGTGTAGCTTCTTCTTTCAGTCAGGTGAGGCTTTAGTGGAAAGTGATATTATATACATATAGAAAGTATATGTGATTTTTTTTTTATTTTCCAACTCGTATAGTAAGAGAATAAAGAGCTGGTGTTTGAGGGTAATGGGTTTATTACTCCCAGGTTTATTACCATAGACATGATGCCTTTAGTGGTTTACAGACTGCTTAAAGATGACTTTGATCACTGATTAGGCCCAAAGGTGGAAGACCATACATCTAATATAAATCACTTTTAATGTTTAATGTTGCCTGAACCATTTTCTTAGCATTGCGTGAAAGTCACCTTAAGAATGAGTTGTCACTCCTCATCTTTTTTTGCTCAACCAACTGCTGTAATTAAAATGTCCATTTTGGACAGTTTTAGAGTGAATAATTGCTTGGTTAGATTGCTGACTCCTTTTGTCCTTGAGGGTCAACTCATCTGCATTTACTGTTACTGCAAGTGACCTCTCAGAAAGCCTGGCACCTTGCATTCCTCAAGTCTACACTATATATTCATTTAGTGGTGGCAAACATCTTTTTCATTTTTGTGCATTTTCAAGGAGCAAATGTTTCGTCAGCCTCCCCCTTTTACCAGACTAAACAAACCTAATAATTCAGACAGAGGTCAGATGGATCATGAGTGACCCCCCAGGCCATGACAGAGAGCTACAGGAGGAAGCTGTAGAGCTCAAGACGTCTATGTCATATGTTACCTTAAGCGCCCGCAGCCTTCATGGGGATGTTTGCTGTGAACGTTTGATGCAGCTTCCTTTCTATCAGCGACTGTGTTTACGTGCAACACAACGCTGGGCCTTCATTTGAAAGCCTGTAACTATTGCAGAAACCTCTCCTTCCTGTTGTGGCTGATCTGCGGAGACGTTGAGGGTCTCCGTCGACAGATCAGAAACCAGTTCGGACAAGAAAGTGAGATTAACGTGTAACCACAGAGCACTGAGCGCAGCGGTCTTACTCGGATTGGACAATAAGTGGCACCACATAGAGCAGGCCCGGTGTAGGCAAGGAAGGGTGAAAGCGTGTGAGAAAAGTAATGCATTCAAGTCAAAATGTAAAGACGCATTGTAAGAATTTACAGTGACTGCTGTATTGAATTTATATTTAGCTGTCTTTAATTGTGTTGTCTAGATTTATACGACTGTACCTTAATGAAATAATACAATTAGATTCAACAGTCAAATTCTATTTAAACCGGTTCACCTTTAACTACGACTCTGCTGCATAATTGGTTGCATTATTAAAATGGACTAATTGATGCACAACTGGGAATTCAACATTCCAAACCTTTCATCCAAATCTTTTTGTTTTAAATCAGCATCATCTTCTGCTCCCACTGTATAGTTTCACGATGTCCCTACCTTTGAAAGCTAGAACAGTGGTGTCCCCATTATCATGTGATAACAAAGAGAACGAGCCAAGGGGAACAAATTCCCCTTCTCTGTGAAACACTGGAGGCAGCAGTGTTGTACACTGAAAGGCAAAGCTGCCGTAATTCTAAGGTATCAGTCAGCAGGAGACATTGCTTTTCACTGCTGTGACAAAAGGAGGAGGAGGAGGAGGAGTTA
This sequence comes from Pungitius pungitius, assembly GCF_949316345.1. Lineage (NCBI taxonomy): Eukaryota > Metazoa > Chordata > Actinopteri > Perciformes > Gasterosteidae > Pungitius > Pungitius pungitius. The sequence goes on from NC_084909.1 coordinate 19,949,212, forward strand.
GGTGAGGATATATTGCCGGGGCAGCCAATGCGGAGGGCAACTCCTCCCGCTCTCACCCCTCTATTCTTATGAATGAGACACTCCTCTTCGCTTTTGCTCTCTGCCTAGTGTGTGTGGAGACAGAGCTGAGACGTGTGTGTCCGGGGTGCAGTGGAAGGGTGGACATGACACAATTCCCTCTGAGAGCCTGATTGAGTCGGTGGACCCGGTCAAGACTTGATATTATCCCCAAGATGAGGACCCGGTTTGGAGTTTGGCTTTTGTTGACCCTGTGGGTGGTCTACTCTGATGCTTGGTTCTGGGAGTGGACCGGTGCTGCAACCTTTCCCCCAACAGCGGACCCTGAGGGGTCTGGCACTCCAGCATTCAGTGGAGAACCACCATCGGAGAGTGTTGCTGGCCTTGGAGCGGACATCATTGGTGAGGGACCAGGGATCCAAAAACTTGTGCAGGCTAGGGATGAGACCACGGAGGGACCTCGACTGACCGCCCTCACCCCTACGACGCAACCCGAGACCCAACTTGATTCAGAACAGGGAACAGCGGTGATTTCATCACACATGCAAAAACCTGGTAATGGCACCTCTTCTCTAATGGGTTTGGGTTCTGGAGGATCTGATCGGTTGGGGTTTGCAGGAGGCACTTCAGGACTTGGACCTGGGTTTGAGTCGCAATTGGCATCAGCCACTAGTCCAGGTCTTTGGTCTGGCTCTAGATTCAGTTCTGGATCTGCAACTGGATCTCCAGCTAACTGGGGAGCTAGCTCTGAACAGCAGGAAAACAATCAAGGAATTGCAATGCCCTCTAATCTTAGGGGGTTAGATAGTGGAGGCAGCGAGATGTCCCAAACAAATGAGATGCAATTACAAAAGAGTGCCTTGGTTCTTCATCACAGCACAGACGAGGTCCATAATCTCGGTAGAACAAAATCCGACCAAAATCTATATATTTCGGTTGAAACCAACAATGATACGATAGTAAATCAAAAGCTTAACAGCAGGAGCGCTAACGACTCTAATTTGACAAAGTATGCTGATGAAATATCTACCCCAGGGTATTTAATAACCCCGATTGTAGGCAACAACTCATTAGATACCACCGAGACACCAAATGATAATCAACCAGGCGACGTGGGTGAGTTAGCAGCTGGTGAATTAACAGCTAACCAGCCGACATTATCTACCCAAGTGATACAGACTAGTCCAGATTCATTTGCTGGCACGGCACTTTCTACAAACCAGATACCAACTAATACAGCAGAGGTTTTCACTCGCCAAACACAAACTACCAGGACGAAGCCCGATAGAACCTCAACGCCAACAGATGCGAGTCCAGCATCAACAACTAGTCCCATTGACCAAAACGTAGATGCTACTCACTCATCAGCAGCTGAAGAGCTTATCCAAGAAGCCACAACCGCACCTAAATCAGCTTTACTCCTCGTAAAATCCCCTCAGTGCTCGGTGCTTGACGCTGCGCTCCCTTTCTGCTCCTCCATGGTGGGGGAAAGCGTTGTTTTACCCAATTACCTCAACCAGAGCAGCGTGGAGGAGGTCCGGCTGCTCCTAAACGAGTGGGCGTGGCTCTTGAAGTCCCCTTGCCACCGTGGTTTGGAGCGGTTTTTCTGCCTTCTCCTGGTGCCAAAGTGCAGCTCTCTGGTCCCGCTGCCGCTGTTGCCCTGCCGGAGTTTCTGCGAGGTCTTGCGGGACAGTTGCTGGGGCCTCCTGGATGAGGGACGCCTCCCCGTGGAGTGCCACGCTCTGCCTGACGAGGAGGAGGAGGATGGGTATCAGTGCTTGTCAGTTAGTAACCAGAAAGGTAACTGCTGGTTCAAATGAATCCTGGTGTGGGAATTTATTTTGAACCAGTTTTTGGTATCTCTACCCCCCAAGTTTGTCCGGTGTTTTCTCCCACTTCCCAATAACCGAAACCCACCTGAATAAAGGTCAGTTATCCCTGTCAGCACAGTAAAGAAAAGAAATATATATATATAGGCATTCCACAACAAAACAAATTCAGAAGAAATAACAAGCATGACTCAAGTTCGTCCTGATGCCAAAACCTTAAAAGTTCTGGTGCCCAACGAGCATGACGCCAGAACTCCTTAGCGTGTTGCACGTATGTGTTCCCCCCCCTTTGGATCGCCTGTGACCTGTTGATGGTCATTTTAACACACATGCACACAGACACATACACACAGTGGAGAAGGTTCATGGGGCTCATTCCCCCAGCAAAGCAAACCGACTCAAGCTTCCTGTAGGTTTTAAGGCGGTATTTTGCTCAGAGGGAGTTTGCATGGTTTTAACCACGTAGTTTCTACATGCAGATTGTAGTCATTTTGGAAAAAATCAATTAGTACTAATTGAAATGATTTTTTTTCCGCCTCAGGCAAGTTTTTTTAATACATCTGAATATGTATAGATCAGAAGCATGTCCTCTGTAGACATCTTGTGCATGAAACACTGTAGATGATTGATGGCCTGTAGAATGCATGCACGTCTTTTTAAACAGCGAGCAGCTCGATCTGGTCTGTTCAGACATGGATGGATTAGATCTGTGGGCAGAAGTTATTCTGACTTCAAGGGATTTCAGTGGGATGTCAACTTTTTTAAATTGTGTGAGGCAAAACTATTCATTGCAGCTGGAAGGTCCTTTACTCAGTTTGGTTAACTGAATTTACATGATTAAATATGAAATGTCTAACAGCAGAAGCTCATTTTTTTGTTTTTAATCTGCTTGGATCATCCTCATAAAAAAGGTTCTAAAAATACCAACAAACTAGTAGTTTAAGCTCCACAATCAAACAATGAAATAAGAGACAGAAGCCTTTGAGCCTGATTCCTGTCCTTTACACTTCATGTCACTGGGAGTTCAAGACTTTGTCTTTTTACAGCTTCACTATCTTTCTCACAGCTTGCTTTGTTGACAGTTGTGAGTGGACAAGATATCCCTGGTTCCAGGACTAAGTGATGGGCCCAAATAGATTTGCATTGGTTTTTTGTTAACTGTGTGTTGGATGTGCTTCTGCATTGGTGGAGCTGGGATTAAAGCTTTGATGTTGTAGACCTTTTGTAAATACCAGGTTTTCTCTTTTTGAATGCCCCTTATTATTTGTTTCAGAAATGAAACAAAAAGAAATGCATCAAGATGTATGTCTACAACAGCATCTCCGACATGGCTATTTGCAACCTAAGGCAAATAAAAGCTGCAATCTTGTTCCATCATCTTTACAGCCCAGGGAGGGCTTTTATTGGCTCTCCAGAAGCTGCTTCACCTCTTAGTCGTGCCTGTTGGGTGTCACCTGCTAGAGAAACCTCAAAGTATCTCTGCAGTGCTTTCAATCACTCTAAATCATTCTCAAAAAGACAGAAAGCTTCTGCAGTGAAGACCATCTGTTATTAATCATTCAAACACAGCAATCTTTAAAATCTACTTTGCTATTGACTGGTCACTCTCCCTCCGAGGTCTCTTTGACCCCACATCCTGGAGCTTAATAATCCACCAAAGACTCATTGTTTCTTTGCCTGGTAATGCCACCGTAACCTTGCTTCTGTAGTTAACAGGTCGCTGGGCTTTTGCTTTGGAGCGAGCTCATACACAAACACAGCCAAGATAATATGTTACAACGCTCATGTGTGCATTAACCCTGGTTAATGGGTTCCACTGCCCCCACCCAAGTGCCCACCCTTTCACCTTCCACATTCACTGATCAGAGCCCCTGCCGTGCAGTGCGCCCACATTCCCCTTAAAACTACCCCCCCTCCTACATCACTTAACTATGCCCTGTCATGCATGATGTATCCACAAGTCTGTATTTTGATGGAATTACAGTTAAGAGCCGTTGGCATGAGGCAAGAAACACAAGAGAACCGCTTAAACACCAAAATAAAGCCCATGTGTGTGCGTGTGGGAAGATGGCAGAGACATCATTGTGTGCACGGCAACATTGTAAGAAATCTGTCAGATGTGATCCTTTTACCACGGGGGGGCGGGCGGGGGGGGGGGCTCCCCTTGTGGTTGGACAGGATTGTCGAGGCACAATAGCCCTTTTAATTATCTTTTCCATGGTTACCAGCCTCCTGCTTGAAAGATGAGCAGTCATTCATAACAGGGTCCAGAGGTCAACTGCAATTTATTTGGGTTAGTGGGTAAGTTATATCCTCCATGAGACGCCATGACTTTGTGTCACTTGAGGCTGATTATCGCAAAGACGCACGAGGCTTTTGAAGTCATCGGTGAACATTTATTTTGGCTAGTGCAGCCTTCTGGTGGCCTGACCACGATTAGTTTGGTTGGTTCAGTTGAGCCGAGGTGGACGTAGTATCTCATGACAGGAAGGCTCAAAGCAGGGTCTACTTCTGCAGCTCGCTGCTTGGCTCTCAGGAGGGTTCCAATTATGGCCACAGCGGAGCCCCACTTTATCTGCTGCCAGAAAACCCATTGAACCCGCCTGCAGGTTTGCACTGGTACAGAACCAGAGCTGACGAGGCAGCGTTGCTGTAGCACGGGGATGTCTCCAGCTGGATAACAGCCCAGCCGTGACACACTTTTAGTGTTTTTAGCTGTTTTAGCTGCAATTTAAGCATTTGTAACGAGCTCTTGTGAACATCATGCAAAACGTTTACTCCCATTTACACTCTGCATATTGAGTAAGTGTTCATCTCTCACAGATAGAGAACTTGAACGGTATCGTATTAACCCTTCTGTGAAGAGTAGATAGGCCCGTCTTCCTCATCACAGCTGGATCTTCACGGCGAGGGAACACGATCTCCTTCCTGGACCGCCATGCGGTTTGACATCTCTTTCCAAGCATTCTGCATCATCAGGTTAAAGATCACACAAAATACAGACTGTGTGATATTTAACACATCCTGTGTTCTTTTTTCCCACTTTAGAGACACAATACTTCATATTTATTGTTGTGGAATCTGGTCTTTGTCATGGAGGTCTTAAGATTAGTTTTGCCATACAGATATTGTTTTAGTTCATGTGGAATATAAGTACTAATCGTGGTACTATATCTTCTTCCAGGGGATACAGTTATTGAAGTGCTGCTGAGTGTATAGTGCACTTGTGTTTGAATTCATTTCTTGTGCCACAAAATGACTGATTTGACTTGACAAGCATGGCAAATTTCTCATTTTATCCCTGTGAGCGAACGGACATTATAACTAAGATCAGACAATTAAGACGACCCCCCCCAGCATGTCATGTGACGGAATTGAATGGACTTCCCCTTTAAATCAGTCGTTTGACAAACGCAGCCGGAATGCGTGCAAATTCGACACTTTTTTTTGTTCTGTTGTAGTTTTCATGTCCCCACAGACGTCCTCTCACAGACACTCTGTCACAGCGCGGGAGGTGCAGAGATCACTGCCCGTGTCATCGGGCCTAAAGGCGTGTTTTAAATGGCGATGGAGCGTAGTCAAGGAGACTGCAAAGTTTTCAGAGACAGTCCAGATGTTCCCACTGTTTTCCCCCGGATTACGGAGGATCATCTACTTCCCACCGCTGTACACACAGGCCCACGCTGTATACACAGCTTTATCAACAGGGTATCACAAACTCTGGTACCCTGTGCTGGAATGTTGGGAAATGAAAAATAGCCACGATCCCGGTCAGTCAGGCGCCTTCTTGACAAGACAAACGGGCCCATAAAGCCAGCACGGCTGCATTCATCAGCAGACCCTTTTTGTCCCCGATGGGTCTTGAAGCTGCCACTGGTTTAACAAAAGCTCTTTGGAAAACCTCAGTTGAGAATGCGCTTAAATGCTAATGGTGAACCTTGGATTTATTTTTTGATTTTAGTTATTAATCACTGTCTGGTTTATGAGGATTTGCCTTCTCTTTGGGAGTTCTGTACCAAAATAGTTCACATCTGGTCTGTGTGAGTGATGACTAATGTGTGTTTTGCTAATTAGGGGTTTGGGAAGCTTGTAAGCTGTGTGCAGATGTGATGACGCCTGCTGTTCATTTGGCAAATGCAGAGGCAGATGTGTTGTTTGTGTCCATCTCTTCTTGAGAGGAGACAACCAGACCCCATATTCCAGTTTTTAGCTTGATCGTTATATGAAAAGCCCTTTTCAGCCTTTCTCTGGCAAAGATGGAACATGAGAGAGAGAGAGAGAGAGAGAGAGAGACAGGTTCAGACATGTGAGCACAGGCCCATTGCAGAGACCCTCCAGGTCTCTCACTGTGACCTCATCAGAGCAAACATCTGGTGGACCCGCTGCAAATGAGCCACGGATTGACTGCTCCGAGAACTCCGTGTCGTGTCAATCTGCACGCGTTACTTCATAGTGAACTCCTTCTAATTTAGATACAAAATGTCTCTTTTATGCTCAAGTCTTGATTGTTTCTCTGATTTTAAAATAAGGAAAAATAATGTTTTAAAAACATTTCTAGAGGCTTTTGTAAGTAAATATTCTATAGACAGATTTTCAGTTGTTGATGCCATTTTAATCTGTTTTCAAGTTTGCTAGATTGGATAAATGTCATTGGATTTTGACCCAAAGAGTAGCAACGGTACTTTTAAACATCTCCAGGCTTTGAACTCGCACATTAGTCACCAGCTGGTTAACCAAAGCATTGCTTCAAAGCACCACAAACGACGTCGTCTCCTCCCAAAAACAGCCATTTCTCTCTTAACATGAGGAAACGTTATATTCCATCAAAGAAGCCTCACACACGGTTATGTGAACACGTCGCTCTTTGGGTTCCGTTTATTTCCTAAACGCCTGGAATCATTATGCATGGAGTCACCGGGGTGATGGAAGAGAGAGCAGAGATATGCAGGAGGCCCAGCTGATGGTCCCCGAGGGCCTCGGAGCAGATGTCACACAAGTCCAACAGATCTCTCTTTTAATGTGTCTTTAATATCATGAAGATTTCAAGATTTTACTTAATGTATATTTTAAACAATGTTTTTTGACTGCCCTGCAATCTCTTATATGGATTTTTTGTGGGGATGTCAAAAATGTGTAGAGTAGCTATCCTTCATAAGGATTCATTTCCACTCTATGAATGAAATGTGTTAATTACATTTACATCACTTTCATGGGAAACATCTTTGAGCACATTGTGTGGTTCTTGTTTTTTGGTCTTGTGCAGGAAGGACTTTGATCCTCTCCAAGTAGTTCAAGTGTTACCTCCATCCATCAGGCACATTCACCTAACAGAACGCTGTACCCTGCCATGCAGCCCTCTCCTCTAACCTCCATCACCTCCAACAGCACGCCCTCCTCCGCCCTCACGTCCCTTTTCTCTCCCTCCAGAAGACGATGGCGTGTCCCTGCTGCAGCTGATCGGGGATCCTCCCCCCGGAACCCTCCCGGAATCCTCCTCCAAGTACGATCTGACGGGAAGGCCTTTCATTACCTTTGAACCCAAAAGCAACAACGTGGGTCAGCTGGCCCGTGCACACCTGCCCAACCCATTCTACCGAAACTTCGCCCTCGTCTTCCACCTGAAGCCCACGACCGACGGGGCGGCCGTCCTCTTCGCCGTCACGGACGCGTCGCAGAAGGTCGTGCACGTGGGCGTCAAGCTGTCGTCCGTGCAGGGCGGGAAGCAGGACGTGGTCCTGTACTACACGGAGCCCGGCGCCGAGCGCTCCTACGAGGCGGCCAGGTTCCCCGTGCCCTCCATGAGGGACACCTGGACTCGCTTTGCCATCGCCGTGAGGGACGACAAGGTGATGTTGTACCTCGGCTGTGACACCGACCCTATGGTGACGGGCTTGGAGAGGTCCCCGGACGAGATGGAGCTGGAGGCCGGGGCCGGGCTCTTTGTGGGCCACGCCGGAGGAGCTGACCCTGACAAGTTTGTGGTATGTGGCCTCTTTTCCAGCACGGCGGTCTTCATTCTGCCTGCTTGGTGGTAGTCAGTGAGTCCTGCACGGAAACAGGAGTCCGAAGCAGAGTGTTGTGACTTTTCCACAGTGAGTCGTGTGAATCGTCTGGGCCGAATAACTCAAACGACTTGATTGCTCAAATTGGCTCAACAGAAATGTCTGCATCACTTCTCCATTTGGACCAGAGCAGACTGCAAGTAATTGGAAGACCTCACAGTTGGCGTGTGATTCACTTTGGTCATTTGACTGTTTGACCTTAGTCATTAAAGGGTTAAAGTAGCTCCACACAGCTGCCTGCTGCAGGGGTTGACCATTTTATTTTATTACTTCGGAGCATTTTAGATACAAAAATCAATTTTTAGTTGTTTTATGATTCATTCTTCTTTTACTTTTTTAATCAATAGTTTGCCAATTATAATCCCAAATATAAAAGAGGGATTATTACTTCAGCTCCTTTGAAGCTTAACCTGGAAATACAATCAGTCCCACTGCTAAAGAGATTAGGAATAAAGAAATGAAGATATATTTACCCTGATAAATATGTCAAAACTCCAAATGCTTCCTTCCCATTGGGTTGCAGACAAAGTGTTCAGTCCGACTGTAACATTCATCCTAATGGTTCTGTTCAGCAGTAACACACGTTCATCTTTTTTATTACCACTGCTTTTTTTGCTTTATCTCTGCCAGACACAGTTTGGGCTTTTCATTCTTTTATTACTCAAGCCCATGAATGTTTTGTATTTCCTTGTAGTTGCATATTTTGCCAAAAAGATGATGTGTTTCAAACTGCTTATTTGGAAATGAGAACCTAACTTATCCATCAGTAGCACAACCCTTCTTCTGTGGCAATTTAATGTTTTCTCATGCATAGGATCTAAGATTTGTTGTCAAGATCAAAAGGAAAGGAAACATTGTGCAAGTTACAAAAAAAAAAGAACGACCATTAAAGGCCTCTGTGGAGACATGGTTTTAATGTTTATCTTCAAAGTTCTCTCCAAAACTCCATTTGACATAAATCTGTCCTGAATAGTGGACTTCAAATAACTCCGTAGCAAAGAAGCCGCCTCTTCATTCAGACCGAATGGGACTTTGATAGCTTGAATGCTATCTGATGGGCTATGTGTGCAACTATCTTGTGTGGGAACATGTAGCAGAAGCGGGGGGGGGGGGGGGAAGAGAGAGACACAGCTAGTGGCACTTCACAGGCCGACACTAAAAATGGAGACATCAATAGCTCCTCTGATTTCATGGACATGAGGAATTCCTTGAAATACAGAAGATAAGATGTTGAAAGTAAGATATACTCTGTGTGTGTGTGTGTGTGTGTGTGTGTGTGTGTGTGTGTGTGTGTGTGTGATTCCATGTTGTCCCACAGGGGGTGATGGGTGAGCTGAGAGTGGTGGGAGACCCGCTTGCCGCTGAGAGGCACTGTGAGGAGGATGAAGATGACTCCGATATGGTAAATAACATCACATACCTGACAACACGTGACGTAAAGCTGTGCTGTAGCTACCAGAAACCTACGACCCGGTGTTTGGTATTCACATCGTGATCACATGACCACATTGGTCCGTATTGGACATCAACACCATGATTAAAGCTGCACCTTCTCTCATGCACTGCATGGGCTGACTAAAAATAACACACATTCTATCATAGTGTAAAGAAAAATGAGTTTGTAGTCATGAAAACGATATTGGGTCGTTTTGGTTGATATTATTGTTTAGGTGGCAATAACACAAGACAACTATCGCCAAAAAACACCCTGACGGTGACCAACATGCAAAACTCACTCCTCTCAGCAGCAGCAGCCACAGTGACAATTTCTACCTTTTTCTTTAAAGTCAATGTTTCAATAGAAAGACTTGTTTCACTAGCAGAACAACTGTGTAGTATTTCCCCCACATGGAGATACATGTGGATTCTATCAGTTCACACTAATGTTTGAAGCTTTTCACAAGTAGTTTCACAGGTATATTAAAATGTTTGTACTTTATTTACTACATTACATCACATGTCATTTATCTGACGCTTTCATCCAAAGGGACTTAGAATAAGTGCATTTCCACCATAGAGGTACAAACCCAGAAGAACAAGAAACAAAGTGCAATTTCATCAAATAAGCCGATATTCAACTTGTTATAGATACGAGCCTTTAGAAGAACAAGTTGTAGAGGTGTGTCTTCAGTTTGGAAAGGTCCTCATGTCCTCATTTACTAAGAGACTCCCTGTGACCACCTACACACACACACACACACACACACACACACACACACAGGTGCTGCAGCATTTACTGTTATTTAGTGAAGCATCGGCTCCACAGCTGCTCTGCTCACTGAGACCAAAACCTGGACCCGAGCGTCCGGACGGAGTTCGCTTGCTGTCATCCAACCGTTAGATGTTGTTTGGAGAAGTAACATTCCAAGTGGAAATGACAGGTTTCGGGTTTCAGGAAGTCTCTTACTAGTGGAACTCTTACCTCACACACAGCTGCTCTGAGGACAGAGTCGATGTATTGAGTTAACAAGATATTCTTAATCCAGTTACTGTGTTGTAAACTATTGGATACAGCGTATGTACAAGCATTTGACTTAAGGCCATTAGTACAACATCCATTACTTTTATTTAGAGTTTAAGGGCTCATAGCATCCTATTTCAACCGGGTAAAAGGCTCATTGACATTTAATATACTTTTTAAGTGGGACCAAAAGACTAATTTACAGCCATTAAGACAACATGCATATAATAATACTGTCACTCAGAGGACATCACAGAGGTTCATCCCAGCCCCCCCCCCTCAGAAAATGAGTTATTTCTTAAATAAAGAAAACTGCTGCTGCACAAAAACACACGAATCACCCTGCTTTAAGCACATTACTTCAATACAGACAAGTATCTCTTTTTTACAAATTACTTTAAGCTTTTATTAAGTAAAATAAATAATGTATTCAATAACACCCCGCTCAACTCAACTAAATTCCTTTTGAAATTGTAATTATATTTCCTAAAGTGACTCACCTGGTGTGATGCCTCTACAACTCTAGTTGAACAGTGTGATGGTTCTCCTCAGGCTTCAGGTGAAGGAAGCGGCTTTGAAGAACCCAGAAAACCCAAAGCGCCCGGGAAGAAACTTGGCTCCACGGTATGGAAACAACTTTGCATCCCATTTCATTTTCATTCTTTAACTTCTTTTTCCATCAATTAGGCTTGGAAACGTGTTACTGTTCCCTGCAGCTAAATGGCTGCTCTTATTCTTCTTCTCTGTACATTGTATTAAAACAGGATGTGTTTTTTTTCACTGTGAGGTTGTGTAGAACTATGAATCGAGATATGAGGGAAGAAAAGTGTGTTTAAAGAGGACTCAAACCGCTGATTAGGCCATAAACGTGAACCTGGCCAACGAGCCTCTGCAAAGTGAGTCGTCCCAGTCGTAGATGTCTCGGGTTACTCGCTGTGAGTGAGTGAACATCCCTCAAGAGGGATTAAAAACTGCTGAGCTGACATGTGGATTTGAGCCGCTTCTGTCTTATCGATCGGAGCAGAAAGGAAAGCGTCTTTGGCAAGTTGAAAAAGGACTATTTCTTGAGTTCATGTGATTCCTAGGAGCCTAAACAGGACGTAAGGTTCTGTTTCTTTCAGCATGAACGTAACGCTCGAATGGATCAGTAGTCTTTTTACCGGGGACACAGAGGTCTGAGAGCTACTATTCTTTACCCCCCAGTGGTTGTTCATTCCCACTATCCTTTGTCTTTTCGTCCTCTTAATCTCGCCATGTTCCCGTGTCTCACTTCTCGCCCCCACCTTGTCACAACAACATGCACTACCGCCTCTGGTGCGTGCATGCACTCCCACTCTCTTAATTACCGTTGGATATCTGGAAAAAAAACCAGATGTTGGATTGGACTCGATGCGATCCAAGTCTGAGCCCCCCCCCCCCCCCCCCCCCCCCCACCGCCTCCAGGCCCTGTTATTCTGACTGGTTTCTCCATCAACCGCGTGCAGAGGCGGGAGGAACAGCCGGGACGCGAGCCAGAGAGTGCAGGCGCCGCGGGTCGGAAGTCTCCTGGACCCTTTCTGCTGTGTGTGCTCTGCACATTTTATAAGGGGCTTTTCCATCTGCTCAGGAGTAACGTAACAGCAGCAGCAGCTGGTATCTAATGCCTACCTGCCCAGGTTGTTCCATCTAACGGTGGAACCTGCACCGGGTGCAGTGTCCGACCGCTGCAATTAAGGCAAGTCCAGGCAGAGAAGACTGAGGGGGGGGGGGGGGGGGGAGTTGTATGAGCAGAACTTTCCATTTTGTCATTGTGGAATTTGGGATGACAGATAGTCAGTCACCCACGGCAGTGTCGCCGCTTGCAGCAGGAAATGTTTGGAGAGCTTAATTCTGGCTGCGTGAGGGATCGTTTCAAGTAGTTCTGATGAGTAACGTCTGTGACCGAGTGCTGAAGGAGCTTTGCCTCTCAAGCTGAAGTTCAACGCAGCGATCTGATTGGCCAACAGGCCTGTTTTGCATTCGGAATGCGTGTAACTCTTAATGGGAGGCAGCAATGTTTATTTCAGATTCCAGATTGCATTTCACAATAGAATGACCAACGGGAGTCAAGCTGCAGATCTTAGACAGCACCCAGTGGCTTCTCTCTGCAGGACCTCATGCCCAGAGAAAGAAAAGCACACACGCTTCCAGCAGTGGAAGGGAGCTGCATACCTGCTCTTAGACTGGGGGGGGGGGGTCATGTGGTTCGAATCCATCAACGCTGTGTTCTAAAGACGGGAGCCTCCCACCCTTTAAACCCCCACTGTGATGGATAAGTAAAAGGAGCGAACAAGCAGCGTATTCTTCATCACATCCACGCTTCCATCAAGCCGCCTCCAGAAGGCCGGCCAAATTCTTAGCATAGCCAGCGACGCGCGACGCGGGGGGGGGGGAGGGTTTCTTGTAAAAGAAGCTGCTTGATTAGCAACAGTGGCGTTGCGTCGCCCCCCCCCCTCTCTCTGACGCTCCCCCCCCCCCGGATTCCACAGGTGACATTCCGAGGCGTGTCACCGGTGAAAAATGAGCCCCTGGGCCGGGGGGGGGGGGGGGTGGCTGCATTATTAGCAGACACAAGAATACACCCCATAACCTGATCACATCTACTCACTCATTGAAGTCTGGCTGATGATATCTACAATTACCGAAAACCATGACAATTTGCCCAAAATAAAAAAAAAAGAAGTTGCTTGCGATTTGCAACGCACACGTTGACTCAATCGTGTTTATTCGGTTTAAAAGGCCTGTAGTTGGGAAACAAGCTTGTTTGTGAGGAGCAGAGCTTTGGCTGCAGTAGAAGCATTAGTGGGTTTGGATGGGAACACAAAGCCCACTTTGTTCCCATGCTGTTTGCATTGTTGATTCAAAGGGGAAATCTAGCGAGCTTAGTGCCGCTTCCACCCGTGTGAGCTGTTGCCCTTTTGAAAACAAATGTGCATCTCTCTCTGTTGCCTGATCATTCACCTGCAGACTCCTCTTCCCCCCACCGCGCCCATTCCTCAGCCCCCACTGACGAGGAAGGAGGGGGCCACCAGTCAATCAGAAACAGGTGAGTTTATGTGGACACGGTCGACCCCTTCCTATGAAAAGAGACTCAATTAGAACCAAAGCCCACTGAGGGACACCGTTCTAAGTTCTACCAGCAGAGAGAGACCAGAGCTGTTTGTGTGTGTCTTTAATCTCTAAACTAGACAAAAATCAAGAATCTTCTTTATTCAAATCAGCCATCTTCAGACTCTTCTCTTTAAAGATGCCTTCTGATTGGTCCATTTCTGTGTCACTGTCTTTCATACATTTATCATTTGTAAGATTAAAAAAACTTCCCCCCTGCCGACACGGGACATGGCACCCTTGGGCATGGAGGGGGGGGGATGTCTAGGATGTTCATTGAAGATGCACAACATGGCGCATGTCTCCACCTAGTGGCCGTGAGGAGTGGTGCAGCAAAGGTTGCGCACTGCTGTGTCGGGTGCAGGTGCTGCTTATTGTGTGAATCGCATTAAAATGCATGGAGCACAGAGGAATGTAGGTCCTCAGCCATCAATGTCAGCTAATGAGACAAAGCCAGTGGTTTTGTGTGACTATGAGAAGTCACACATGGGAAAAGGGGCTGTGATGAAGTCATCTGAGTAGCCAGGATCTGGTCCATTTCACATACACACATTTGGCTTTGGGTCGTTACCCTTCTGTCATTTGTTTATCGAATCAAAAAGTTAAGGCAAACTGACCAGAATACAAATGAGCTTGATTGTCGGGTGGCCGACACATTCCTGCATAAGCCGGTGGGGGGAGTGGGGGGGTGAAGAATTGGGTCGTTCGGGCTGTTTTCTGTCTGTACACAAAGAGAAAATATAAATGTACTAATGCTAATGACTGGAGGTATTCATGATTTCAGTGAATATACCGTGCTTATGTTTCCATTCAGAGGGCGTCTTTTCTACACTCTAATCCCTGAGCTGGAACCCTTGAAGTGGATCATTTTGTCAGCCGCTTCAAAGATTTTTCACTGTCCAGGAAATTGGTTTCATTTTATAAGTGAAAGCGGAAACCTTTTCGTGAGAAAAGTTTGGGGTCAATTGCGCTCAAACTGGAGTATAAATATCTGGATGCTAGTTTGCTGGGAAAGTTATCTCCTCAAAACCTTCAAATCACACACACACACACACACACACACACACACTGGGATTCTCACTCCAACAACCAAGAAGTCGGTTTGACACCTTCTTCTCCTGCTTTTAGTTCTGCATTGTTTGGAAAATGGGATTCAGCCATTCATCCATTTTGAAAGGTCTTTTCCTGAGGACATTAACACATGTCCTTTTTGTCCCCGTTCACAGGTGCTAAGGGAGAAAAGGGCGACCGGGGGGATCCGGGAAAGAAGGGAGACAGGGGTCCAATTGGGCCGAAGGGAGATGCCAGCTCTGGATCCGGCTCACGGGGTGGAGCCCGTGGAGAGAAGGTTTGGACCCTTCTATGTGATCTGCTTTCACTGTGCATGTGACACGGGGGGAGGACAGCAGAGTTTGACCTTGTGAAGGTCGCAGTGGACAGTGAGTGGGCTCAACCAGATACGTCGGTGGGCTGTAATGTCCCAAAAGAACACTAGAGGGGGCTGCAGGTCCGATCCTTCCTAATTCATTCTGGTTTTGGACTAAACAAATAGATGGAGACGTCATTTCCAATAAAGCGGAGTCTTTTTTTTGGCCTTTAAAAAACTCAAGAGAGAAGCGTTGATGGAAACAATTTGTAAAAATAATAATACCCTTAAGGGTAATTGAGGCAAATGACTACAACTGAAGGGAAATATGAGCTGTTGATGTTGCTTTTCTTATTTGCATTTGCACATCGAGAGAAACAAGCTCAGTAAAAGCGACGTCGTCCAGTCGTATGAGTGTGTACCAAAAGGGCAACATAATGTCAGCCATTGGTATGTTCCTCTGTTTGTATTTAGTCACATTCTGATGTTGACATTTCCTAATTTATTAAGGTCAAAATGTTCTTATTTATATAAATCTTATTCATTTTACAGTAACTGTAAAATGCAGAAAATGATCTAAAAGGAGGTCATTACTGTGTCTTTGAAATGACATACAATGATTTAACTCTCTGCACGGGATACAGAGATATAAAATACCAACTCTATAAAGCAGGGAACACAAACGGTGTGTTTAGATTTGTTTCTCTTATACAGAAGTTAGAAGCACACATTGGGGTGAATGGACCCTGTTGGAAGTGTATATACAGAATGTGGATGTGTCTATATATACACAAAGGTGTGTGTTTCAGGTGCTTTATGTTCCATGTGTGTTATTGCTGGCTCTGACCTGCCACTTGATTCTTTTCATTTTCAGGGGGAACCAGGGGAAAATGGTTTAAAGGTAAGTTGGAGCTCCTCTTATGGCCCATTATAACTTCTAAATTTTAGTTTTCTCATTTTGCACCATTCCTCTTGCTTCTATTGTGATTCTACTTCATTGCTCTTATGTCGTTGTGCTTTCCGGAGAAGCTTTAGTCACGGCCTTCTCATCTTCTCCAGGGCACTGCAGGCTTCGGCTACCCGGGAACCAAGGGAGACACCGGTCCACCTGGGCCGCCCGGTTCCCCCGGCCCCCCGGGGCCCGCCACCGAGGTCTCGGTCAGTAGCGACGGCTCGGTCTCCTCCAGAGGCCCCGGACCTCGAGGGCCGGCCGGACCACAAGGGGCCGCGGGCCCCCAGGGACCCCCAGGAGATGATGGAGAGCCGGTTAGTTGTCTGCGGTTCAATTATTTTCATCAAATCATCCGAACGAAAATCTCTCTCTTCTACATTGGCTTTAAAAATAAGTCAAAACATGGATGACATTATTTTCAAATACGATGCATATAATTGATTGAAACTATACACTGGAAATAAGAATTGTCAAATCAAATGTCTCAGAGGACTTGTATTTCCTTTTTCCATTCGTACAGGGGGATCCTGGTGAGGATGGGAAAACGGTCAGTTGCTGGAGCACCTTTACACCTGCACATGTTCCTTGTATTTGCACCATGTGAGCACCCTGACGTCATTGTTCCCTGACCGCAGGGCGCTGAAGGACCACCCGGCTTCCCAGGATCCCCGGGGAACTCTGGGCCCAAAGGAGATAAGGTCAGATGGCCACTTACATTAACAGAACAATCTCATGCTTTTTTTATTTTTAGGATTAAATATTGACACCTGTGCATACAGGGAGACCGTGGAGATGGTCAGCCTGGCCCCAGGGGACCGCCAGGACCTCCAGGACTGCCAGGAACCGGATCTGTGAGTTAATGCAGACCTCACGTGCTACATGATCCGGTGCCACTTGTACCAGCAGACGGCCCGTGGACCTATTTGTTCACCACGACTGATTCCAGTCCATGTTTTTCAGACTTTTGTGGACATGGAAGCCTCAGGGTTCCCTGATCTGGACTCTGTTCGGGTGAGAAGAATAAGAATCAGGATGTTAAAGCAGGAACAATCGATGTAGTGGAGGCAGTAACCGGCGTCATGTGACCATACATTTTGTTGTTTTAGGGATTACCTGGCCTGCCTGGTCCCCCTGGTCCCCCCGGGCCCCCGGGCCCTGCTACTGATTCTGTAGGGTCAGCGTCTAGTTCTGGGGCATTCGGACCTCCAGGAAAGGACGGGCATCCCGGTCAACCAGTAGGTGTCAATTTGTTTGTCCCCTGGCATCACAGGCCAAAGAACTCTGGGACCCAGTTGTTCTCAACTGGTGTGGCGGCGGGATACCGGCACGCACCCGGACCAGCGACCCGACCCGCGTCCCACCGGTTGAGAACGACTGCTCTAAAGCCTCTGGATCAGGATTCGACTACAATGACTGAATGCCTGAACCAAATTCTTTTAGGGCTCGCCTGGTTTGCCGGGTTCTGATGGACTCCCAGGAGTTTCTGGACCAAAGGGAGACAAGGTGAACTGAAATTAGAAACTCTGTTGTTCTACGCCTTTGTGGGAAATATTGATTATTCAAATGTAACTGTGTTTAATGTGGATGATATCCGGTCCGTTTCAACATGATGCTGGGATTAATATATTTTCCCTTAAAAAAAAAAGAAGTATATTTATAAAAAGCATAAAAAAGAGTTTACAGTGTTTTTTAAAAATATATTTTGTGTCTTTTTTCTACACCAGGGGGATTCCGGCGACCTGGGCCTTCCAGGAGCAGTTGGACAGAAGGTGAAGGGTTCACGTCTTGTCCTGTTAAAGTTAGATCTACAATCCACATCAGAACTCAATGCAAAGTGCTTTGATTTTTGTGACCAGATATCACATAATCCTCAAAAAAGGGGGAAATGAATTGATGGTGTTATTTACGGTGCCCATTAAAGAAACCTTGTCATTTTTCATCAAACTCTTTCCAAAGCTCACTTCTCCCTCCCTTCATTTATCCAGCCAAGCTCCTACTTCTCCTTTCCCAATCTAGTATTTATCCTCCTACTTCCATAAGCCGTCCCATCCGTAGGCAGCGGGGCGCCAGCACGTCGCCGTCAGAGGGGATTTGTGTCCGCTGACAATATGCAAATGTTCGTCAAATATTGTCAGGCAGACTTAGAGATTAATCTGAGTGCTGGTTATGGTTTGGTTCAACAATGTCTGAATTTGGCCCAAGGACAGAGAGCATGTTGATCTTGGTCCTATTACACCACACATACTCATGCAAAACTCTGCAGGGACAGTACCAGTAGTTGTGTGCAGTCTACACAATGAATTACACTACTGTGCCATGGTGGGATTTGCTTCAATAAAAATGAAATCTTTGTATTTTTATCTATTTATTTTGCTTCACCCTGCAGGGGTCTCGAGGAGACCCTGGTTTACCAGGAACCTCGGGAGAGACTGGACTGGCCGGTCTTCCCGGCCCGATTGGACCGGTCGGGCGACCTGGGCCTCCAGGGCCTCCTGGACCTGGCTACGGTGTTGGATTTGTAAGTTCTCAACAAGCCTAATTGTATGTGTGTAATGGTTAGTGGTCTGAGGCTGTTCTCCATAAACGGACTGGAAACATGAAATTATGAAAGAAAAAAAGACCAAAGCATATTTTGTCTGATGTTTGTTGTTGTTGTTGTTTGCAGGATGACATGGAGGCCTCGGGTCAAGGCTTCAGAAATCTGCTGCCTGGTGAACGGGGACCTGAGGGGAGACAGGTCAGTACTGCAAAAGCAAAAATACAGGGTCCGGGTTTTGTGGACGATGATACACAGAATCTTACGTTCTTTACAATACGGGAAACATTTCAAAGGATCCTCCGTGTGCTGAAATCTCCCACATGACAAGACGAGCAGGTCCCTGGTTCTGGATCGGATCTCTATCCAGGAAGACATGTCGTCACTTTGTCATTTAGTGACAAGAGTACAACTGAGTGCGAAGCTCTGGCCTCCCTGCCACTTGTTCTATTAAAAAAAAGAACGAAAAAAAGATTTGATTGTTTGTACAGGTTTGCTGGTTTTGAACTGGAACCGGTCCACTTTATTGTAGAGAGCTGCAAATACATAAATCTTCATGAACCTGCAAATAACCGAGGCCCATATGTGTGCTTTCAGGGTCCTCCAGGCTTGCCTGGACTGCAAGTGAGTAACTAAAGTCATGTTTCTAATCTGTTAAAGTAAACTGGATTTAAGTACATGAAATTAGTGGAAACCCATAAATGAGAAAGAAGTACGGCTGACCTCAGGTCAAAACAACTACACAACACTAGTACAATAATATCTGATATTTAGAAGTTTTCTCACATATATTTTGAATCTTCTGCTTTTAATTGATCTTAATTCAAATTCATTACTGAAGTTCTGCATTGATTTGAACCGGGTTAAACAAATAGAAATTAATCTTTAAATGAAGGGTAGTAATGTGGTGGTAACAGGGTTTTGAGTGTTTATTTGTACCGTGATTGTACCTCTGCAGGGCACACCTGGCTTCCCTGGTTTACCGGGTCAGAAGGGTTCTGAAGGCCTCACAGGAAGCGATGGACGTCCGGGGTTGGATGGCTTCCCTGGACCTCAGGTAGAACAGATATGTCATCATCCTGCTGCTTACCTTACCGAATTTATTTATACGTTTATTTACCGTATTTTGCAATCTACACAGAACACAGAAAACCAGAAATAAAAAGTTGTACATTTTAGAGCAGCCATGCATTACAAAATGTTTATAGTGGGAAAGCAGAACCTCAGGCGGCCTGTTTGAAGATGTAACATCTCATGGGGTCCGTACCACGTAACACTCGATATAAGCATGGAGGTTTATTTAATCCTTCTGCGTCGAGTTGGTTGGCGATTCTCAGGTGTTATTCCGACTTATTTCAGCGTCGATTGCTCCGGCATCAAACTGCATGCTGGGTAAAGCCTGCTCAGTGCCGCGGTATCGCCGCATCGTGTGTGTCATGCATCGTGTGTGTCGTGCATCGTGTGTGTCATGCATCGTGTGTGTCGTGCATCGTGTGTGTCGTGCATCGTGTGTGTCATGCATCGTGTGTGTCATGCATCGTGTGTGTCATGCATCGTGTGTGTCATGCATCGTGTGTGTCGTGCATCGTGTGTGTCGTGCATCGTGTGTGTCGTGCATCGTGTGTGTCGTGCATCGTGTGTGTCGTGCATCGTGTGTGTCGTGCATCGTGTGTGTCATGCATCGTGTGTGTCATGCATCGTGTGTGTCATGCATCGTGTGTGTCATGCATCGTGTGTGTCGTGCATTCACATTTACACATGAATGGAATCTTAAAGGACTTTCATTCCTCGTTGTATTTGACACTTTATCAGGTAATTAGGAAGCCGTGCTTTTGATAGAAAGGTTGTTCTTCTTGTCTGTTGTTGGATCTTTCAGGTATTTGGACCCATCTCCTTTGTCTCACCCCTCTTTCATTTCACAGGGACCAAAGGGGGACAGCGGCACCAAAGGAGAAAGGGTGAATTTCCTCTTTATTGTAGTCATTTGAACCGCAAAATGTCATCATTTTTATTGGTAAATGATGACATTTTGATCTCATGAACAATAAAAGACAACATACGTGTATTCTTTATTTTCAAACTAGAGCTGGGTCACTTCCAGCCTTGTGTTGGACGTGTCATCAAGGTGGGACCGTTCCTCATCGTTCTGCTGTGTGTGTGTGTGTGTGTTGTGGTTATAGGGTGACCCAGGTCGAGATGGAACAGGTGTCCCGGGGCCACCCGGACCACCCGGGCCACCGGGACAGTTCATCTCCCGAAGACCCGACAACGTAAGCAACACAACGCACACCGTCCACTCCACACTAAGAGCAGCCTCCATCCTCCATCTTAACTGCTTTCTCTGCACAGGAGGACGGGCTCGTCGGCAGTGAGGGGCGTCAGGTGTGTATTCTTTCATTCTGACACACAAACACAGCAAAATGACTTTGAGTTTGGAATGTTTTACTTTATAAATGTGTGTGGCAACAGCAGTTAAAAAATAAGGTAAAAAGTAAACTGGTAACTAACACTACAGCCATTAGACACTATGTCCATTTCAATATATCACATACAGCCGGGCACAAATCACCCAGTGAGTGAAAGCTAAATGTTGTGTTGCATTGCTTGTACAGTTTAGTGTTATATTCATTGTGAATGGATGTGTTTTACGTGTTTATTTTACCAGGGAGGACCTGGTTTACCTGGACAAGCTGGATTCCCTGTAAGTGTTTTAAATTTTAATTCATCTTATTATTTTCAACAATTAAACAAATGCCAAGTCTCATTACTTTCACGCTTCTTCCGCTTCTCTTCTAATAAAGAAACAAATTTGACCATAACAAGTCACCATAGTACTTTATTCTCACTGGTTTGAAGCTGCGTTTAAGTGATGTCGTCTACATCAGATTTTCATTTTTGAATGAAAAAGAAACATTACAAGTTTATTGAATATTTGTATGTTTTTTTAATGTTGTGTAGAAATACTTCATGTCCAAAAAGATACCGTTTTAGAGTAAATTCCTTCAACATATTAGGAGCTGTAGATTTGAGATGATTTTGGATGTTTTCACCCTGCAGGGTCCTGCTGGACCAAAGGGGGACAGAGGAGACACGGGCCCCCCGGGCCACGGGGACAAGGTGAAGTCTCGGGCATTTGTTCGTTGAACCTTTCATGCAGCCCGTCTTCATCACTGAGTGTGTGCGGTTCCACGTTCAGGGGCAGAAAGGAGAACCGGGCCTGGTGGTCGGACCGGATGGAAACCTCCTGCATCTGGAAGGCCTGAGGGGTCCGAAGGTCAGTCTCACTGCTCTCCACTGTGTGCGTTCACTGAAAGAGGTTCACACCTCTCCTCTAGAGCATGTGATGTTGGTACTGATCAGTTTCCTCTAAACCGCATGTAGGGAGACAGAGGAACCCCTGGACCCGTTGGACCTCCTGTAAGTGTCTGAGCATCTATCTGATGGTTCTGATACCACTTCATTCCTCTGTGGGCTCACAGTGTCTTTCATTTCCTGATTCATTGAACAGGGCCAGTATGGACCTACTGGTATAAAAGGGGAAATGGGAATGCCTGGGAGACCTGTAAGTAGCCCTTCCTTTGCTTTATTAGTATTATATAAGCATTTTAATACGCTATTGCATATCGCTTTAGTCCCGTTTGAATACCATTGTGTTTCATCCTCAGGGTCGTCCTGGTGTAAATGGTTACAAAGGGGAGAAAGGAGAGACAGGACTCGGCTATGGATACCCGGTCAGTACTGAATTATTAGTTGATCAGTGGATTTCCATGTTGTTTTTGACTGACTTCTATATATTATAAAGAAACTTAGATCTCTGGTAAGCACATGTCTTAAATGACTTCTTGTTGGGAAAATGTTGTTTTTACAAATCGGTTGATTAAATCTACTCATGTTTTATTAACATGATGAGATTGAAGTGTTTGGGTGGAGGACAGGTGATCTCTACGAATCAAGACTTGAGGACATAACGGCAACAAAGCCATCAGCCTTTTTAAGATGTTTGAATCAAAAGTCCAAATGAAACGTGACTTGAACGGATGGAGGAGAGAGTGAATTCCTGTGCTTTGATTAGGGTGTACCTGGCCAACCGGGACCACCTGGACCCCCTGGACCCGCCATTCCATTGGATCGCTTTAACGTAAGTGCACAAGATCCACCGCCTTGTACTGAGGATCCTTCCTAGTCTGCCATGTGGCCCCTGGTGGGTGACAGCTTAACCCTATCATGATCTACCCAGTCATTATCTGGGGCAACTACTCTATCAGTTTCTAATTGCACAGTTTAATAAGCTTTACATATTTTTTTTCCTCTTTTGTCGAGGTGAATTTCTTCATTGAACTTTTCTTTCTTTTTTTTTTGGTCCATAGCGCTATGATGACGCTTCGAGGAATTACCCGGGTAAGAGTCCTCTCACATCGCACACATACATAACACTGTAAGACAGAGACGGATCACAATGAGCCAGTGAAGGGAGAGATTTAAAAAGGGCTCCAAGTGTCGGCAGAGATAAACACTCCTATCTTCACTTTAGCTTGATGAAGCTGCCTCGGCCCGAAGGAAAGAGAGAGATTACACTCACGTGATTTGATGGCACAGCTCTGCACATCAGAGACACCTTTGAGGAGTGATGGTCTCACCAATGTTAAAAATGGTATTTTGTTGTAGCGACCAAAGGGGAGAAAGGAGAGAGTGGGGACAGAGGAGCTCCAGGAATCCCAGGTAAGTCCACCTTTACTGACCCACTGCACTGCAGGGACGTAGAAGGGAATCATCACTATTTAGATACTAATGCACTTTTCTTTTCTTTTTAGGGACCAGCTCTAATTTTGATATTTACACATTCAAGGTAAACGAGCTCATCGCCACCCTGGCCATGTGTTTTTCTTAGTAGGCTTTAACTTGATGTTAAACTGTTCCCGACAGAGCGAACTGAAGGGGGAGCGTGGAGACCTGGGTGTGAAGGGAGAAAAGGGAGAACCTGGTGGCGGCGGATATTATGACTCACGTTTTGGAGGAGCTCAGGGCCCGCCGGGGCCTCCTGGCAAACCGGGCCTGCAGGTGAGTTCATGAAGTGGCCCTCGTGTACTTAAAGGTGTGAACAGTCCGGATCCTATTCGTCAAAAGGTTTCGGGTTGGAAGGTTTTAACTACACGAGGCACTTCGTCCTACCTCGATGAAGGAAAGGCATCTCGGTCATTTCGATGATGCTCTTCCTCGTGTTAGGGTCCAAAGGGAGAATCTGTATTGGGCCCTGCGGGTCCTCAGGGGCCACCGGGGCCACCAGGGACTGGTTACGATGGGCGCCCAGGTCCTCCAGGGCCACCTGGACCTCCTGGACCCCAAGGATCTTCCTCACTTCCAGGAGCATATAGGCCCAATCACTGTGAGTGACTTTTTCACTGTTTCAACATTCTGGATCATTTTGAAATGTCACATTGACCCGCGTTTGTTTGCATTTGAAGCCCTCAGTGTTCCTGGACCTCCTGGACCTCCTGGTCCGCCTGGTAGCCCCGCTCCCTCTTCTGGGGTAATTACAATCATCATCCACCTCATTACGTACTTGCCTTGGTCAATTGAATAGTTCATTCTTGTCCAACCAAAGCTAGACGCCATGTTTGTTTGTTTCCCACAGGTCACCATCTTAAGGTCGTTTGACACAATGATGGCGACCGCGAGGCGCCAGTCAGAGGGAAGCCTCATCTACATCCTGGACAAAGCCGACCTCTACTTGAGAGTGCGCGATGGAGTGCGGCAGGTCATGGTACAGTAGGAACACCCCCATGCTTTCAGGGGGGGTGGGGGTGGGGGGTCGTTTCAATAAAAGCAGCAGCAGCTGGTGCCGATCCGTCCACTGGGGCTCAACCCGGTACCAGCGCACCAGCAACACTTTGAGAGCGGGACGTGGTGCAGGCGGCGTGGCTCCAGGTCAAAGGGGGGCGCTGTGGGGGGGTTTCAGTGCCTTCAGACTATGACGCTCCTGTTGGGGCAAACTAAATCAAAAGTTGTTAACAGCCACACACCCATATATCTTTACATTAAAGTATCAAACTACACAAACTGACTTTAGATCAGTGTTTTACTGCGTCTCATTCATACTTTTTATTTGGGTTTGTTTAAATACATTTTTAACATTGAATGTTGAATTGTTAAATAATAAGTAATTTGATATTAAGTTAAATACAGAGACAATATACCCTGCCTAAATTATTATCTAATTCCGCCCCCCCCCCCCCCTTCCCTTTCAGCTCGGTAACTACAAACCCTTCTCCAGAGATCTGGTATGTTCCACACAAGAAAAATACAAATAATTTTCATTGGCTGTCTGTTTTGGACTTTTGATTAAATCTCCCTCACTTGCACTGATAGGACAACGAGGTGGCGGAGGTCCAGCCCCCGCCCGTGATCCTGTACCCCCAGTCCCAGGACCAGTCCCACAACAACGGAGCTGGCCATTACTCCCAGGGAGGTTCTGCCATACGACCCATTGAGCCTCCTCCGCAGCCACCAGTGGAGCCCCGATACCCCCCCCAGTACGATCCCAAGTTCCCCGACCCGAGGCTCACGGGCCAGACGGACACGCAGCGGACCGAGCACAGACACCCCGTGACCCCGCAGCGACCCCCGGGCCCACCGGTGCAGCAGCCTGCCGGCCCACTGGGGCCAACGGCACCAGGAGTGAGTAGAGCTCAGTTGGTTTGTTAATGGGGGGGGGGGGGGGTCATCTCGCTGCACACTTAACGCTGGTGATGATTACTGTATATTATATAAAAAGGTCCCAACTGAGTGGGGATTTATTTTATTCCCTGTGTGGTCCTCCAGAGAATCTGTTCCTTCTATCGTCGTCCTTATTGAACTTTTCTCTCCCTCACATCCAGGCTCCTTCTGTCCTATTGTCACATTAAATGCACTTTTCATCTGCATTAATAGCATTGGCTCATGCAGTATTTAGTGGTCTTTTGTTGGACAGAGTCAGGGACAGGTCTGACAGAGGCAATAAAAAGCTGCATCTTCCTCACCAGCTACACATCATCGCCCTGAACGCCCCTCAAACTGGGAACATGCGAGGGATCCGCGGGGCGGACTTCCTGTGCTTCCAGCAGGCCCGCGCCGTGGGCCTCAAGGGCACCTTCAGAGCTTTCCTCTCCTCCAAGCTCCAAGACCTCTACACCATCGTCCGCAGGTCAGACAGGGACGGAACCCCCATCGTGAACCTCAAGGTGAGCTACTAGGGATGGGGACATGGGACATATGACATATGCTCACATATCAACACATGTTCTCTCAAGTCCAACTGTGGCCGTGGAAGCTTTTATTTGAAAGGAGAGAAGATGCCGTTTGCATCGATGTGTTCGCTACTGCTGCCTATGTTTTGTTGCGTGTGTCTTGCTGCTCTAAGAAGAAGAAGAATGATGATGATAAGAATTCAGTTTAAAGCGTTCTCCTCTCGCAGGACCAAGTGCTGTTCAGCAGCTGGGAGTCTCTCTTTGCCGACAATGTGAGCAAAATGAGGGAGAACGTACCGATCTACTCCTTCGACGGCAGAGACGTGGTCAGAGACAGCGCATGGTGAGTCTTAGATGGGTTTCATCCTCTCAATACAGCATCCATGGGCCGTTACTGTAGACGAGAAGCGTTTACTCCCATATATATATATATACACTCACCGGCCACTTTATTAGGTACCCCATGCTAGTAACGGGTTGGACCCCCTTTTGCCTTCAGAACTGCCTCAATTCTTCGTGGCATAGATTCAACAAGGTGCTGGAAGCATTCCTCAGGGAGTTTGGTCCATATTGACATGATGGCATCACACAGTTGCCGCAGATTTGTCGGCTGCACATCCATGATGCGAATCTCCCGTTCCACCACATCCCAAAGATGCTCTATTGGATTGAGATCTGGTGATTGTGGAGGCCATTTGAGTACAGCGAACTCATTGTCATGTTCAAGAAACCAGTCTGAGATGATTCCAGCTTTATGACATGGCGCATTATCCTGCTGAAAGTAGCCATCAGAAGTTGGGTACATTGTGGTCATAAAGGGATGGACATGGTCAGCAACAATACTCAGGTAGGCTGTGGCGTTGCAACGATGCTCAATTGGTACCAAGGGGCCCAAAGAGTGCCAAGAAAATATTCCCCACACCATGACACCACCACCACCAGCCTGAACCGTTGATACAAGGCAGGATGGATCCATGCTTTCATGTTGTAGACGCCAAATTCTGACCCTACCATCCGAATGTCGCAGCAGAAATCGAGACTCATCAGACCAGGCAACGTTTTTCCAATCTTCTATTGTCCAATTTCGATGAGCTTGTGCAAATTGTAGCCTCAGTTTCCTGTTCTTAGCTGAAAGGAGTGGCACCCGGTGTGGTATTCTGCTGCTGTAGCCCATCTGCCTCAAAGTTGGACGTACTGTGCGTTCAGAGATGCTCTTATGCCCACCTTGGTTGTAACGGGTGGTTATTTGAGTCACTGTTGCCCTTCTATCAGCTCAAACCAGTCTGGCCATTCTCCTCTGACCTCTGGCATCAACAAGGCATTTCCGCCCACAGAACTGCCGCTCACTGGATGTTTTTTCTTTTTCGGACCATTCTCTGTAAACCCTAGAGATGGTTGTGCGTGAAAATCCCAGTAGATTAGCAGTTTCTGAAATACTCAGACCAGCCCTTCTGGCACCAACAATCATGCCACGTTCAAAGTCACTCAAATCACCTTTCTTCCCCATACTGATGCTCGGTTTGAACTGCAGGAGATTGTCTTGAAAATGTCTACATGCCTAAATGCACTGAGTTGCCGCCATGTGATTGGCTGCTTAGAAATTAAGTGTTAACGAGCAGTTGGACCGGTGTACCTAATAAAGTGGCCGGTGAGTGTATATATATATATATATATAATATTGTAAAACATGTGCTTGTTTTGCCTCCTCCAGGCCAGAAAAGATGGTCTGGCACGGATCGAGCAACAAAGGCCACCGGCAAACGGACCACTACTGTGAAACATGGCGGGCGGGCGACCACGCCGTGACGGGCCTGGCGTCCTCTCTGCAGAGCGGGCGCCTCCTGCAGCAGACCTCCAGCAGCTGCTCCGGCTCCTACGTGGTGCTGTGCATCGAGAACGCCTTCACTTCACACTCCAAGAAATAAAGCCCCCCCCACCTACCATCCCCCTGCCTTTCTTTTGTTTTTTTGGTTCTGGGCCCTGGATGAAGACGCTCTTGATTTCCCGAGAAGCCGCCTGGTGACCATGACCCGGCCCTGTGGCTCTGTGGCTGGCAGAGAGCCTTCGGGTCGCCTGCTCCCCCCCCCCTCAAAGAGACGGGTCGAAGCCAGGGGCGTCGCTCTTTCTTCTCGGGGGCATTGACACGTACTTTCTCCAAGGTGCAGAACGATAGCGGAGAAGCTAAATGTCTTCTCAAATTGTATCCTATTTCCTCTTTTGTTTTTCTGTATATTATATGTTTGTTGTTTGTAATTTTTTTGTGGTTTTCATTGTTTTACCTTTTGAACTGTTTATAAAAATGCTATATCCATCCGTTTTTTAATTTTTTTTTATATTAAGTATTGATCATCTCCACCTTTTTTCCATTTTCATTTTAAAATTGTGGGTAATGACAGGGAACAGCAAACATTTCATGACTATTTCAAAGAAGATAGTAGATATTTATTTTAAAATGAATGTATGTAAGGTAAAAATGATCTGAAAAAAAGCTTAATACCCTCATTTATATTCTAAACGACTTAGAACATTTCACTCTTCTGATCCGTACTTTTTGTGCCTTTTTACACAACCGGACTGCTTTATGAGCTCCATACGCTCATGTGGTGAACCACTCCTGTGGAAAGAGTAATTCTACAAATATTGAAATGTTATAGAAGCTTTAGCTCAAGTGGATCCAGTACTTACTTACTTTTACTAAATTGAAATGACCTTATCGGACTCGGACACTTCTGTAATAAATAACCCCACATCCGCAGGGCAATATTCATTCTAGCTAAAATGGAGCCTCGTGAATCTAAAGTGATTATTTCTTTCCTTCTGGCACTTCATGAAAACCTATTGTTGAGTAAGCTGGAAATGATTAGTTTGCTGCTAATCTTTGTTGCAGGGACGGCTGTGTGAAACAGAGCGCTGGGGAGGGAGAGGAGTCCTGCTTTGTATGAATTTCAGAGACTAACCCGGCCTTAATGCTACCGATATCGTGACTGAACCTGTGGATGTCCATTTTTATTACTAGTTGTGCTGTACTGTTTCTCCCAGGCACTGAATTAAAGTCTTTTTCAACTACAGCAAACGTTTGATGTGCTGTTGATAAGTGGTAAAGAGAGACCCTCCGTACACCCTGTTCATACGGAATCACAACTGTCACTTAATTTAACCATGACATTGACTTAGACATAGATGATACACCAGTAACAATAATAAAGATAGCTGCCAATGTTAATGGTACGTTAAGATAAAACAAAAAGAAACCGTTCATGTCATCAATAGGTCTTGAATGGAAGTTAACATTCATGTCACATTGTGGAGTAATTAAGGCACGATTACAGCACCACACGCAATCAGGAACAGGTTTTCTGCAGGTCTACAAGTAAGTGGATTTCAAAGGAGAATTGAATTGGGTCACTTAGTTCCCCTGGTCCTTAAACCAGTCCTCTGGTGCAGTGTGGGTTGGGTGTGGGTCCTTGTACGTCCACGCTAGCTGCTAATTGTGTTGCGTTGAGGTGATACTTGAGGCTCGATGTGAATTCCTTGTTGCACAGCTTGCACACAACCACGCTCTTATCGACGCTTCCATCCGTGTGTTTATTATAAGAAGATTTCCACCCGACACGGCCTCGTCAGCTTCTTCGTTCATGTTCACTGTGGTTTGTTGTTGTCTGAAGTCATGGACGCTAGTTGGTGCTCCAGTTTAATCGGTCCCCCGGAAACTCATCCAGTGAGAAACGTTCCGCGGTGCAAAAAATACGTGTAAAAATGCGTAAAAAATGTTGAATGTGTTTTTTTGGTGTAATTAATTAATCTTAATTCACATTGTAATTAATTAATCGTAATTAACACGCTAAAGTCGCAGCCCTATTAAAAAGTAATAAAAATGTCATATTGTATATCATAGAAATCTCATGATGTCAAAGTAGATTTATTATCGGTATCGCCCTCCTACCATGTACCACTTAACTTTCTTTGCACTTCTAGGTCAAAGTAGACTGTGTATCCTCTTCATACAGCTTGGGTTACAATTTCTGCTCTAGTCTATTGATATTATCATTGATTATTCATCAGATCGAATAAACGTTCACTAAAATCCCTTTTTCTATCATGAAAAGTGCTTTGAGCTAAAGTAGCTTCAGTCGGTGATCTACAGTTTCATGCACTAGTTCATTCAAGTTCCACATGTCTATAAACTCATGTAGTTAGTTAAGCCGGTGTTAGACGGGGGCCTTCAGGCATCATCTTTAGCAGGAGGTCATTTGCGAATCCGAATCAGCCAGATTTAACCACGCGCCCGCATTCATTATAAATAAACACTAAATACAGTCTCTTCCCACTCAATTCCATCAAATCTGCCTCTTAAGCATCTCAGTCAACTGACCGGCCTTAGAGGCGCCATAGGGCTTCAGTTAATTGACTGTGGGGGAGGGGGCCGCACCCCCCCAGTTAGGGCAGAAATAGACCAGCATCAGAACTCCCTCCTGATTCCCCCTGTGTTCTTGGTTGAGTAAATCTTCAGATTCAGAAAAACAAAATCCAATTGACTGAGTGACGTATTATCCGTTTAATTCCTCTTGACTGAGTGGGGGGAGTGGGGGGGGTTGGCTAGGATGTAATAACCCGCAGCTGGTTTTGCAGCGAGGTGCTATCACACTGTCGGCCTGAGGAAAGCTATATTTAGTGGGTGCCAAGTAATAACTAAGTACAGGGAAATGATCCGGCTTCGGTAATGACACAACAGGGTGACAGCCAGCCGAATTTGGGGGGGGTGGGGGGACTTAATTACATTCGGGGCAGAAGTGAAGAGCCACAGTTGTCAGATCTCTGGTGTGTGTTTATTCAATGGTGGTGACTCGCTGTCACTGTGACCCCCCCGAAGCCAACAATAGCTCAACGCTGGGTTGGACGAGATCACAGAGCCACTTTGTGATGAAGAAGATTCATCTAACGTATTATCAACATTAGACAGGAATACAAGTGTGTGTAAAGAAAGACCATAATCGCATCAATGGCTCCTCTTAATGCATTCTGCCTGGAACCAGAGCGACGTGTTCCCCCTCAAATCAAAGGGTAACAAGGAGGCCTGGAGCAACATTTGTGTAGTGTCTGAAGCACTCGAGTCGCACCGCCAGGCTTCACATTTCACTGACATTTAGACGGATAATGAGTTACAATCTGCCGGTCTTTAAATCCCCCCGTGAATCATATGGCATTTAAGTCTATTTCTTCCCTCCTGTCTTTAAATAATTAACGAGGAGGATGCTATCTGAGAGGATATTCCCGGCACCGGCTTTGACCACTTCATCATACGTACCCCCTGCTTTTCTGTAGCTCCAAGAACGTCACATCTGAAAGGCAGAATTCAAAGATCATGATTTTATATCTCAGCGATTGCCTTTCCCAAAAATGTCTTCTTGCCAAAATTCTAAACCATTAAGAAGCAAACAACGTTTTTTTTTCTTCTTTTACCTTTCATCGACAAAGACCCTTAACCAATAACCTACAAATAACCACAAGTAAATGTCTGAATGCAGCAATGCAT
Source organism: Pungitius pungitius (assembly GCF_949316345.1). Lineage (NCBI taxonomy): Eukaryota > Metazoa > Chordata > Actinopteri > Perciformes > Gasterosteidae > Pungitius > Pungitius pungitius. The sequence goes on from NC_084909.1 coordinate 19,980,318, forward strand.
CGTGTCTTCATGGGGGCGTGAGTGGGGATCCCTTCGGCTCCGCCCCCCCCCCCAGCAGTTCACCGCCTCCTCACAGACCTTCCACGGCTCACTGCCCGCCGTCATCAGTGCCGCTGGTTACATATTCGATGTGACATCTCCTTCCAGCCGATGAATTTTTTATGTCTCTTTCTTTTCCGCTCGCACGCAGACGGGCCTCTTATCAGCCCTCCCCTGTAGGATGGCAGCGCTGCCTTTGGAGCCGGTGACCCTTTGGTCCTGGAATGCCATAGAGCACGCGCTGCAGGCATCTCACAGATTCCACCCGTACACACACATTTAAATGTACAGTGATGGAGAATTGACGTGATCACGTACGACCGCTGCATTGCTTGTGCATTTAAAAAAAGAAGGAAATCCTGTCAAAACATTATAAATATCCATGAAATGTTTTTTCTTATGAGGAATTATGGATGTATGTTTAATACCAGACGGCATTATACAAGAGGTCCGTCTCTTCTCATGCATCCCCAGCCTGGAAAAATGGATTTCACAGGGGAGGAAACTTGTGGATTTGACTCTTTACTCGGCTGAACTGACAGTTTGATGCCACACTTGTGCTGTGAATATCTGACCATGTTATAATGCACTCAAGTATTGACAGCCGTATTGATTTCAGGGCCACTTCTTTCAAAGGTGAGTAATGTGATGATCTGCAAACCCTACACATGCAAGTAGGAGTAATAACACATCACCATTTCTCATGACTTTTTTGTATTTCTTCACTCAGCTGATGGTGATTATTTACAACGTAGTGTATGAAGATGATGATTAAATAAAAACAAAAGGAGCGGCAATAACTATCTAAATCCAAAGAGGAATTCTTGGTTTTTTTAAAGAAGTATGAATCTATTTATGTCAGATGTAGGTGAAAGCTGCAGCAGCACAAAGATAAATACACACATGTCTCATTTCCATAGCATGGGCTACCTTTACTACACTCACTTCTGATACCAGGTGCTTCTCTGCATTCTGTTTCCAGGTACTCCTTACTTTGACATGCGCACTAATAAATAGTAAATAGATTAATACATAATTTCCAAAACCTGATTAGCAGTTCTATAATAAGTTAATCAAATGACTTATTACCAAAAAGTCCCCATCTGTCAGAGGTGGGATGCTGGCGCAGGCGGAAGGCAGGACCCAAACGCAGAGTTCCAGACGTGCTCTTTGTTTACCACAAAAATCAAACCGACGTGCACCAACAGCGACTGACTTGAGACAATGACGCGACAAGGGACACCAGGCTCACAGGGCTTGAATACACAAGGGAGGTGCAGGTGATTGGACACAGGTGGAAACAATCAGGCAATCACAGGACAAGGCAGGAAGTGAAGTTACACAAGAGACACAAGAGACATGAAACTACAACCAAAGACACAGAGCAGACCCAAACCGTGACACCAGCAACACGCCTCCCATACAATGAATGAGCAAACAGGGATTTTGTTGTTCCAGTGAGCTATTGTTGCTTCTCCCTTCATTCATTGTGTGTAACGTTGTCATTTCCGAGCTGGGCCTCTGCCTACAGGTTTGAGCAGTGTGACGATGGTGGTCTCTGTGTCGACATGTACCCCCCCCCCCCCAACATGTAGGGTTTATGGAACCCTAACCCTTGTCCAAAAGGGCCGAACGTCATGGAGAAGCCATCCATCTCACATCATCTCAAGTGTCCACCATGAAAATGAAACAGGACTTGTGCACGTGACGTTCGCTCCTCGCTGAACGCACGGCCAACGACGCCTGAGGAAACATCTCACACTTCCTCTCTCTCTCTGCTCGGCGGCGCTGGTGGGAGCCGTCGGAGGATGCTGAGTGTAAATGTACTGTACGTGGCAGAAGGGAATCGATCATGTGAGAGAGAGAGAGAGAGAGAGAGAGAGAGAGAGAGAGAGAGAGAGAGAGAGAGAGAGAGAGAGAGCCTGTGAATGTGAACACATGACAGCGTTCATGACACCGTACAGTACCTCTAAGAACTCTGTGTGGCACAGGATGCTTTCTGCCTGCTCGGTGATGTTGGGTCCGATCAAGTGGCCCAGAATGTGTCGGTACCGCCCTAAATCACACCCCGCCCCGGCTGGACCGCAACGCTCCGTCTGTCCTTCCAAAAAAAAGGGGGGGAAGCTCTCCATGATTCCTTCCTTCTTGCCATTATTTCAACTGGATGTGAGCTATTGCACTTATTGGCTGGGGCAAGGCACCGGCTGCCTCCCCTCCCATTGGCTACCTGGACACCTCCGCGCCGTCTCCCATTGGCCGCCTGGAGGAAAGTGGGAGGAGAGCTCACCCCATCCTCCCCCCCCCCCCCGTGGCAGAGCGTGTAAATGTAAAGACTCCTTCTCTTCCTATTATCTGAGTGGCTCCGGGTTTAGTGTCTGCCTCCGAGCGCGCGCGCGTGCATGTGCGCGCGTGTGTGTGTGTGTGCGTGTGTATCGGAGGGAGAAAAGAGATAAAGAGAGAGAGAGAGAGTCCGGGAGGGAGAGGCAAGCAGCGTTTTCTTCTCCCCCCTTTCGCCTCCCCGTCTCCCTGCTCCCTGTCACTCCATCCTTCCTCCCCTCTCCTGGACCACCCCTTCAGCCGGACCGAGACCCCCCCTCCCCGCCACCCAGACCGCCCCGGGACCCTTTGACTCTCCTGGTTCCTCCCAGCAGGTAAGACCCTGCTCCTTCCAGCCGGTGCTGAGGCTTCACAAAGTACTTCCCGCTCTCCTCCTGCTCGGCTTTTTTTGGGTTTCCTTTGAACTCGGCGTGTCTCTCCTCCTCCTCCTCCTCCTCCTCCTCCTCATCCTTCCTGCCCCGTGCATATTTCAACTCCCCCCCCCCCCCCCCCGTGGCGCTTCTGTCCCTCTCAGAAAAAGTCACACAGTTTGCGTGAGATAAAATCAGTGAGGTCAGTGTATTTTTCTTCATCCTCTGATGTCAACACCCCCCCCCTCTCCACCACACTATCTCTTCATCTTCTCCCCCCCCCCCCCCCCTTGTCTTATCTCATACCCTCCGGCTCCGTGGTAAAGTGAGTGGAGCATTTTAATTCAGCCCACAGCACAAGGACAACGTGGCGTTTTCTTTGGTTACGGAAAATTCATCTCAAGTGTTTATGTTTTTTATAGGCCGCCCCAAGTCTGACTTGGCTGATTGAATCAAGACGAATCAGAATCAGAACCACAAGTCCAATGTTCACGTGGTTAATGTGTGCGGCAGAGGACACAGCACCAACAACTGCTTCATCCGCACATCCTGTACTTTACCAGGAAGGGGTGTGTGTGTGTGTGTGTGTGTGCGTGTGTGAGGGAGACAGAGATACTGCTAAATTGCTTGAGACATCAATACTCTCCGCCTGGAGTTTTTAAAGTACTCTATTAAATCTGAAAATTGGACCTTACAACAATGTCAACAACTGAGGACAGGTTTTTTTTTCCTTTGGATGGTTCCTCTGAGGAGTTGTGTGTTCAAGCGTTTAAATTTAAGTGACTAAAGACGGATACAAATCCAATAAATCTTTACATTTCCATTACGATGTTTTTTTTCAGTCTTAAGATAATTCAATTTAAATTTAAATAATTTAGGTCTCCTCCTTGAGGCATTTTGACTCGTAAAACTGTTTTCATACCAAGTTTGGCTTTGACTTTCACCCTTAAAAACTAAATGGCCATCTCCATCAGATGGATTGACCGTTCTTTCTGTCCTATTTTTTTCTAATTTACTCAAAAAGAGTATCTGTGTCAGAGCGTCTTGGGAATGCGAGTTGTTGCTTTTATTATGATGTGTCCGTGAGACAAGTGAACAACAACTTGAAGCTAACTCTGGATATAACTTGTATTTAAAATGTGTATCATCCGTTTGTATGATGTCATATTCATGCATGTTAGTGTATTAGTACATGGGGGGTCTGTCTTTGTGAAGGAACATGCAGATGTAGCAACCAGCTGTGGCCCACAAGCAAAGAATTCACTATGAATGATGTATTTTCATGAAGAGCTCCTTCTTACTTTAAAAGCATGGAAGCTTTCATCATCATCTGAAAACAAACTCTATGAATAAAAAAAAAAAGGGACATAGTTCTGGTTTGAGTCAAATTCAACGATAATAACTTAATATTCATTTAATGGGAATTGCTTTGTCCGGCTAATTTAACATGCGTGTTTTTTTCCCCTCCCACACAAGCCTTTTTTTAATGCACTTACTGCACGTCGTCTCCTTGGATGTGAGCTCTCGGGAGAACGCATACATGAAACTTGGTGACTTAGGATGACGTATTTACTGGCCTCCCCCGGTGGGTTTTGCACATTCCCCTAAGCCTCAGCTCCAGGCCGGATTCTGGCCCCGTGCCGCCGCCGACCCGTGTGCATCGCCGCGTCACAACAGTTCTACACTCGCGCGTCACCCAATGACACAGACGTCAGTCAGGGGCTCGAGGTGTCGTGAAGGTTTGGAAGCAGAGCCGAGCAAAAGGCAGCAGAGTGACGGCATGAGAAATGTGAGCGGACGGGCTTTTGTTTTTCCAATAACGTCACTGAGAAACAAGGAGGACGGGGCACAGCATGCCGTACGGCACACGGGCTCGTAACCATTTAAGTGAATCTCCACTAATCATCATAACGCGTGTGCTTTATTGAACGTCTGTGATCACGTGATCACGTGCATCCCTCCACGTGAGGCCGACGCTCTGCGAGCAGCTGGCCCTTTTGTGCCTCGGCCCATTGGAGCCGTTCCGGACCCCCCGCCGGCCTGGCACGGGGCGCAGAGTGTTGGGAGGGGACTGGCTTCAGCGGGAAAAAGCCCACTGACATCGACGCGCTCCCACCGAGTGATGGGGGGCAAATGGTCGCTTAGAAAAAGGCTGCAGAGGAGGGACGACTGACTGGTTCCTATTTCGGAAAACTAACCCCACTTCTGCTTACAATAGAAATTAGTATTAATAATATAATAATAGTTATTAAACCTTAAGTGTTAGCACATAGTAGGAGATTGTGTTACTTTAACATGAATACAAATGTGTTCATGAATGATCTTAATCAACTTGAAACCCAAAATGATTTAAATATGAACAAAGTCTATAAAAAAATGTATTGAAATCATGCTATTTTGCAATATCACACAATATTAGATACGTTATATCTAAAGTGTTCACAGAATTACAGAAATCTGGTCTTTATTCAGGTTTTATTTTGAATAATCACACTGATGGCAATTAAATTCCAACAAGAACCTTCTTTTGTTTTCTTGTGGCTTTTAATGCTTTTGCTTCATTTCCATCACAAGAGACCGACTTATTCATTCATAGGTCAAATTCTGTTCATTGAGATCTCATATCAGACACTGAACTTAAGATATTTTTCAGTTTTTTTTATTTAATTGTATTTTAATTAAATTAACATTCATTAAATGTTCACACATATATTGTAAAATAACTGCTGATATTGGACCGTTGATGAGCTGCTTTCGACCTTTATTTTTGTTGTTTCTTTCTCAGCTAATTCAAAAAGAGAGCTATCATATCAGATATAATATCCTGTGCATAGTAAAACAAATCAACATACATCCCCCCCTCTACAATCCCACCATGTGGAGCACCATCACGTCAATGAGAGTAAAAAGAACAACCAAAGCTACATTCTACCATCAAACTTCCACACTTGATATTTTCATGAAGGCGATTCTGTTTGCATGTAAGTGTTCTTGAAGCGTTATGTTCAAGAATGAAAACCAGGTTTTATCCAAACCAATGTGCAACCAAACATGAACGTGAGCATTAGATGTTGGCAGTGGATGTTTTCCTTCCACCAATTTGTAAGGAAATTATCTTTCAAAATGAACTAGTGCTCGGAAAAATATGTGATTTAGTCTTTTCAATGATAAAATCAACATGTTGCTCATTACAAGTACTTCATTTAAGTAAGCCTTTTTTTCAGTTTGAGTTAGTTTAATCCGGTTCGCTGTCCACGCCCCTCAAAGAAGCTGAAGATGATGCTGGAATGAGTCACTGCATTTCCGTGTTTCCCTCTTTTTGTCCTGCTTGTGGTCGAGCTGCAGCGAGGCTTTCTGTTTAAACGCTGCGTGTGGCTACGCTGAATGAAAAAACACAGGCTCAGCTGACCGGCTCGCCTCTACCTCTCGCTCAGCTGATTGGTCAGCAGTCTTCTGTCACTGAGCTGGGCTGTAAACTTAAAAAACAATCTACCCCGGTGTCATAATTCATAACAGAGAGCCAAAGGTGGGGGCAGTGATGCAGCGCCAGAACACGGCACCTTTAAGAGCTACTGGAGAGAATTATGATCTCTGAAATCCGAGGGCCTTTTTGTCCATTTCCAAAGGTGTCATTTAAGCCCAAGATCAATCAGGCAGGATGGGGGTTGAGAAGGTGGAGCAGGAACAGGGCTTCTGCCTTCCCCGCTGCTCTCTCCGGGTGGGGGAGTGCGGTCCTCTGCCCCTTGTGTCGCTGCTATTTTTACACTCACTTAATGCCGGGGGTTTGGAGAAGCAGCTCGAGTGGGGAAATGACAAGAAGATATTGTTGTTGGATTGGAGTTGAGGGAGCTGCAGAGACCAAAGAACCCTTGTGTTGTTCATTCGGTATCACATCAGGGTTCTGATGGGCTCACTTTCTCCTCAGCGTGTTTCTACATTGGATCAATTTGTGGGTCTGGATTGTGTTTGCGTGTGGATTATCCAGTTGATCGCTGTATATTGGTGTTAGTGTGAATGGTTTCCCCATCTCTACTGACTTGTGCATAGCCCAGTTTGTCCCATTGCAGAACTGCTGGCTCTCTGCAGATGGTGCTTGACTCTCACGCGTACAAAGTGGAACAATCACCTGCATCACAGCGCTGCGATGACAAACATCTCTTTTCAACTCCTATCAATTTACCATTTGGGGAGAACATTTTTTGATGATGATACTTGTGGCACATTTTTGTAATGGAGAAACGTATTTGCACTAAGCAGAGGCAGAACCTGTATTAGAGTCATATGACAGTTCAGCACCTGCCGACAGTATGACGTTCCACAAATAGTGCAGTGGGTGGACGTTCAGGCTGGATTTCACCCAAAGAAATCACACCGTGAATGTGGAACCTGTTTGTAAAATGTGCAGATTGTACCATGATCTAGTTACACTGAATGTGATGATTCACAGCACATGAGCACTTGCGTAGCACAGAAAATGCACTTTGTGTACTTAAGAAAACCCCCACAGAGGCAGCGGCAGCTTACAGCGAGAATGCCCGTCCGGTGATGTTAGCAGAGCCCATATTCTAAAGCCCCTCTCCTCTTGGCACTCGCCGCTGCCTCTCAGCGTTTTTGCTTGATTAAAAAGCGGCCGGCAGTTGGTGAGCGCGCGGTAGGTGCGAGCGCTCACCCTGACAGCTTAACGTACTGATTATTCAAGCCTCTTAGGCTAAGCCACGGCACTCGAGTGATGAACGTCGACTCCTCTCTCTGCCTCACAGTCTCAATTTCTCCCTCTCTGCTATTCTTCATTTCTAAAGGAGCGGAAAGCCAGTGACGGCGTGCAGGAAGCCGACCTGTTGTCGGTGAAGCGGAGGGGATCAGTGACACGGTGATTCATACACCACCGGGGCTTTATTTAGTCATAACCCCCCCCTCCCCCAGCGTAGGGTCCGTGCTCCCCCACTTGTGTGGAGCGAGCCATCCGGGCGGGTCGGTTGTCCCACAGTGTGCACCACGGGGCAGGTCCCTCTGTTGTGGTTTAATGCATCGGTGGTTGTCCTCCTGCAAAGGTCACATGATCACACTGCTCTTCTGTCATTATAGATACTTGTGCTTGATGTGCAGGACCTGGTGTCTCCATGATGCATTTCACCGTCCCACGCTCCGTGGTCATTGCACACGGGCAACAATGCAGAGTATTGGTATCACAGCTTCTGCAGAACCGTCCCCTTTTATTTCCTGATATTCAAACTCACGTATATTCATGTTCCCTTTTAAAACGTCGTTGTAGACACATCGATGCGTTCAGGATGAATTGCCACAGGCATGTCGTGGTAAGCGGTGTGTACCGTTGGTAAAAGCTGTCCCTTTCAGTGGAGGCTGTGGCTGCTCTCAGCCTGCTGGCAAAGGGGCCCCTACCACCGAGTCACACCTGCACAACAGATCGGCCCCCGGCTGGAGGCCCGAGGCACCGACACAGCAAGGAATACAGGATGCACCTTCAACAGCAAGATGTAATCCTTCAGTAATAGACCACCAAAGTCACAGTAAAATCAAATGTTGTTGATATTGTAATCCTCATATTTGGATTAGATGTCGGGCAGATCTCTCAGCTGACCCTTTATTATATTATTGTTATATTCTACACCAATACGTTGGTAAAATGTAGCTAGTATCAAACATCTACTTTTACAAAACACCGTCCTGTTTGGGTGTCCTTAAGTTTAGATGCAAGACTCACGTATTTGGATCAGTGGCCACTGGGGGGGCCGTGGGGGCAGACCAGCTTGAGATGATAAACAAACCCTACAAATAAAAAAAAAAATGATGAATGTACCCAGGAATATTTTAAAAATATGACATCAGTGCAAAATCAATGCTTCTCCTGCACGTCCTCTCCACCCGTCTGCATGTCTGCAGCAGTGGGGGCCGCAGGGAAATGGCTAGTGAGCCATGGAGCGGATGCACCAAAACAATGCTGAAAGAGTACTTTGACTCTCATTAAATGAACTGTCACCTTTTGGCAGAGCCTTGTTGTGAGCTCCTTTCTCCCTGTCTGTCTAGTGAAGATATTATTGAGTTATTTACTGCTTTTTTGTGTTGGAATAAATGTTAAATACAGTAATGTTAATAGTAATGCGTTATTATTTGTCAACAAGTCGGTTTAACGCTGCTGTTCAATCCCCTTCACGTGTCTGTTCCTCCTCGTTTCCCCCCTCAAACGATGCCATAGCTGTGCCCTCTGTTTCCCTGACACACTCTCGTTACTCATTTATATCCTTTTTATTTTCATGCTTTTATACTCCGCGGCGTGCGCTGAGGAGGACGCCGCGTCAGCGACAACTCAGCCGAGTGAGAAACGGAGGCAGGCTGGAGAAAAGCCTTCCGCGGGCCGCCGGGGTGCGTTCAGCGTCGTAGGAAGTGGCTTTGACGGGTCCGTGTGTGTGTGTGTCAGGATGGAGGTGGGGGGGGTGAAGCTGTAAGGAAATGGGGGCAGCTTAGAATCCCATTAGCCCGCTCTGTGTTTTTCCACCTACCCGTATGTACAACCTAATTCATTAATCACTAGAAATTTCAGAGACCCCCCCCCCCCCCCCCCCCCAGGGGACACATTTAACAATTCCATCATGTACTATTAGAAGAAGCATATGGAGCGGATGCACCAAAACAATGCTGAAAGAGTACTTTGACTCTCATTAAATGAACTGTCACCTTTTGGCAGAGCCTTGTTGTGAGCTCCTTTCTCCCTGTCTGTCTTTCTTTTTCATCCCATATTAGGAAAGAGGGAATGTTCTGAACCCTCCCTTCTTCCTCTATCATTTATTTAATGGAGAACTGAATCTGTGTCAGTGCAACCGCTCACACATTGTTCCAGAGCTGGTGCTACGGAGGCCTTCCTTCTCACCTGCCTTTGCTTTGTTGGTCTGTTTTGTCTGTGTCCCCTCTTTGTGTGATCCCTCTGTGACGTTAGTGACAATATATCTGTCACGACATCATCTGTTGTGCATGTGTCAGTGTGTAATGGAAACCTGTAAATGCACAGGAGCTTTTCTTTGCAGGACGATAGATTTAAACAATGAAACGACTTTGTTAAGTGAGGAAGAATCATTTGACTTTGTTGGTTAACTAACAACTCGCCCACATCCACGTAGTGTAAACCATCTGGCCCTGTGGTTTAGTAATGGCTGCAGTCCCTGTGCATTGCGTCCACACGCTAAAGTCGAGCTCAGCGTTGAGAGCGGATCGGTACCGACACCGTGACACGGCGTGGATCACATTAACTGCAAGAACCTCCTCTTGATTCCTCTTTTTTTTTCTTTCCGCTCGACGTGAGCTGAGCTGCAATCTGTTTCCCTGCAGGAGAATCCAAAGAGGAAGCAGACTGTTTAACCAGCAAGAGGGAAGGCAGTATGACATCATGATTACCCCCAACCCCCCTTTAATAATACTGTTCACTCTGCACCCCCCCCCCCCGCAATCACTTTGCCACACATTAGAATAATGCGGTTGTCATGTGCAACTGTAATTGTTGGTGGGATTTCACTGTGTTTACTAGTTCTATTAGATCCTCGGGGGGGGGGGGGGGGGGTGGGGGGGAAGAGGTCACAGGCGCATGGGTGTCGGCTCCAAAAGCCCCACGAGGCTCCATAGTTGAGAATGGATAAACACATGCGTATTTGTGTCTGTGTGTGTGCGCTCAGAGACTAGAAAGCTACAGAAAAAAAGACCTTCAAACGTAGGAGGTTCTTAATTCCCCCCCCCGCCCCCCCTCGCAGGGATTAAGTGGTGAAAAACTCTAGAAACATCAAAGAGTTTTCGTGTCGACGAAAGGCTCCACGATGAAGGTGTGAAGATGTCAAAAAGTGCTTCTTAGCGTTGAAGGATATTCGGCTTCCCCTGAGACTCACAGAGGAGAAACAAACACACACATTAAGCCTACGTACCACATGTGACATCATCATCATCATGCATCATGGCCCCCTGACTCATAGCGACATTCCTATCATCATCACACACGGACGTTGACACGCCGAAGCCTCCAGGAGCACTTAGACAACTACTGTACTTGTAAATCTGCACAATAATGTTGGTTCATTGGTGCAATAGAACAGCAGCGAGGTTTTGGGGATTGGAACAATTTCACCTTTGATGTGTAGCTTCATTCATTTGCATGTACATCAGAACACAGAGTGCTGTTCAAAGGTCTTCTCAGCCGCTAAGCGCATGAATGTGGTTACATCAAACAGTCTCATTATCTTATATCTGCCACGTCTCTCTCTCACAGGGTCAGAACGCCACAGACGAGAGAGCATTGTTGGGGTCACACCATGGGTCACAAAGATGGCTCTGCAATGGTCTGAGGGTGAAGTAATAAAATAAAGCAACCTGAAAAGGGAGAATTGCTAGTTGGGTAGATTTGTAGAGCTGCTAAAAGTTCATTGCAGATAACTGGCATTTGTTTTATTTTGTATTTTTTATTATTGGTTTATTTGATACTGACAGACAGACAGACAGACAGATACGGGACAGTGGACATAAATAAACCATTTTCGTAAATGTGCCACAGTTAGCCAAAAGGCTATTTTTCATCTCCCAGTAAGAGGAATATTGATGTGTGTGTACTGTTCTGCAGCCTGGAGGTTACCCTTTTGCCCCGCTGCAGACTGCAGAGCCACCGGCGGGTTCTGAGTGTGCAGAACCTTCATGCAGAAGGGTTTCCTTCACACACAGAACCCTGACAAGCCCTCTTCAAAACCTACAATTCTCAAATCCTTGTTGGTTGATATTGTTTTTACATCTTTTTAACTTGGCTTTGGATCTTTGGCTATTGAATGCATTTTGAATGGATAAAAAATACACCTGAGGCTTGAAACGAGGCAGTTTTTATTAGTTCATAGTTCCATAGATGTACTGTGTGTATTTGCTGAAGGCTCATGAAATGGGTTGTTTTAAGGGTTCACGTGCCATACAGGTGAAAAGATATTTGCAATCACATTTCAAATAGTTAGTCTATGAATCTGCAAGTGGATTCAAATTACTCTTCCAAATAAACAACTGCTTTGTGTGAAAACTCACGCAAGAAGGAATAAAGCCGAGTTAGTTCAACATCATTAAATCCAGAACTGCATTTGCAGTACGTCTTGCTAAAAAAGGAGAAAATCCGGTGGGTTAATACAGTCGGTCAGAAAGAAAACCGACTGGTCGACAGTTTGTGACTGGTAATTTATCAGATTTATCAAAGCTGGCACTTTTATCCGTGGACTAAATGTCCCAGTAAGGGGAAAAACAGCTGTGCAGTATCCATCCACTAAAGGGGGTCATGTCTTGGGATGCATGTAACTCGTTTGGCTGACTGTGTATAAAGAATAAAGAATTTGGAAAACGTTAAAACAAGAAACATTATGGATGTTCATCTTCAGAAATACATGAAACTGAGATATGAAAACGTGATTTCCCTTTTTCCTTATAGAGATGTTGAGACTCAATGAGACTACATTAATGTTGCTCATATGGCCATGAAGAACAAGCTCAAACACAATTGCAGTGAAATAATCAGACACAATATTTATACAGTTTTTTAAAAAGTATTACCTCAGTTATTAAAGCAACATCAGTTGTATCAGACTTGAGAACCAAATTGTAAGTGATGCATAAACACCTTAAATGATAAAAACAGAACAAATGATTGCAGAGCGATGGGGAAGGTCAACGTGTGACGATGAACTTAAAGCCAATATGCTTCATTCAAATGACTTCTCGAAAGTATTATGAGATGATCGGCCATTTTTATCCCCACTTAATGCACAGTTTATGCAACAAAAAAAACACATTGTACCAACATGGATCGTCTTTGAGCTGAAACTGATTAATCGACGCGGCATCAAAACAAAATAATCGTCGTCTTTTGAAAATGTTTGAAATGTGTCATTCGTATTCAAAGCTCCGTGTTAATGCACACGCATGTGACCAAGGATGGACTCATTTGAATAACTGGTGTGAAACATAATATAATGGCCCATTAAGTTGTCCCATATTTATCTCCGTTCCTCCGTTTTATGGTGTCACTTGGACTTGGACCCAGGTCTCTCAGGGTTAAGCATCTGCAGTGTACATTATTATAGTGTAAAAAATCATCAAGAATCAGTGGGATAAGAGAAACTGAACAGTTTGACCTTTAGAGCATGCGCTCGGAGCTGTGACACTGCAGCGCCTCCATGGATCCACTAACAGGACATGGCCCTGATAGAATGCTGGCTGATACATTGCTGCATGCAAGGCCTTTGCAAAGCTCATCCACGAGCTTGTTTTCATCAAGTTGAATGATCCGTAGTCAGAGTCATACAAAGCAACTATTGTCTTTTCTTTGCTAAATGCCATTTGGATTTACACTGCTGATGATGTCCAGTGGTATAAACTTAATTAGAATGGAAAGTTCTCTTGGTAGATCACGTTATAATGTGCAAACCATTTCCCATTCACATGTACCTTTTACATTCTTAATGCTAATAATACTGTATAATTATGCTGATGCAGCACTAATTCATAATGCAGTGTATCGTGACAAAAAGTGCATCTGCATTGACATCACTGGACACACATTCACACAACATGACATGCAAAGAGAAGGAGGCGTACACAGGGCTCAGTGTTATCAGCACACACATCACACACACACACACACACACACACACACACACACACGGTGCACTGTGACTGTGATGAGCCGGCAGAAAGAAGAGCCTCTCCGGGCATAAATATGTCCAGCGTCGAGATATACAGCCGGCAATACCATCTCCAGTCCAAGCCTCGCTGATTGCTTTCCCCCCCCCCACCCCCCCCCCCCCCCTGCAAGTCATGCAGGCGTGCAATGCACACAGACTAAAGCATGGCCTTGCACATGTGCACGCAGAGCACAGCCGTGAAATACACACATTTCAGGACACTCAGATGTCTTCAAGAGGTTTCACTCATTTCAAGTAATTAGTATGTCAATGTAAATCAAATCTGCTAAGATTGCGAGTCTTGGTCATAGCTTTAGATGGGACTGAAATGTCAGGTTTGGCAGATCGATCCTTTTGTCACCGAAAGGTGCCGCTCACATGGCACAGTGTTAATGGTGAGGACGAGGGGCGGATCAGTCAAAGAGGACTTTCACTGAGGGAACCAACGTTCGTGTCCCAGATGGCATTGTGTCACGTGACGCCACGGAGTCACATGACACACGGTGTGTGAACAGGAGCTACTGCTCAAACAGCAAAATATGAGGAGGAGGGATGAGCTCAGACTGCAAAGGACACTATTTAACCACTGACACTGTGTATGGATCCCTCTTTGTTATTGTCTAGATAGCTTTACAATATGCTCCAATAGGACAGTAGAACTCCATGAATTTGATGATGTAACTCAGAAACTGCGCATCAAACTGTCCAAAATGCTAAATGACTATGACTATTGATAGTTGTGGAGTTGGCTCAATGCTTAAGTAGTTCAACGTTGACAAAAAAAACCCCCAAAAAAACCTTGAAGCGGAAAAATCCCCGAAACGCTTCAGTCAAGAAAGCTGATGCACGCTCTGCAACAGACATTAGCTCGACTAATCCCTCCTCGCCAATGACACGGCCGAGTCATCCTCTGACCCACTTCAAAGGACTCGAGCCATGAATCTGCATCCTGTCGGCGACGCGTCAACGGTTCAAAAGCACACACGACATTTCAGCAGCATTCGCTGAAAAGCTGGATGGAGCCAGCTAAGCTGCAGCGACGGGCCTCTGTGTGTGGAAGTGACCACTTAAGTGCTGTGCAGCCCCCCCCCCGACTGTGTTCGTGGGCATAAGCACTTCCTCGCACTTTTCGCCTGCCCTCGCTGTCTGTGTGTGTACCGCCCTGTGTGTGTGTGTGTGTGTGTGTGTGTGTGCATTGGTGGTGTTATTTTTCCATGGCATGCGTTTCTGTGGCAGAGTGCACGGTGTTGCCTTGACTCGATGTGGTGCTGGATGGTTTCAAAGGACTGTAGTTAAGCAGCTATGAAACCGAGAGGATTCACACACCTGAATCGTGTCCTCAAGCAAAATAGTATAAGTCTTAATATAATGTGTGTTTATTTGAACACCCCTGATATTCTTTAACTTTCCGTATTATGACTTTTTATATATTTTATACCAACAAATGCGTGATTGTTAAGCTGCAAACAGGTCTTCCCTCCCCGGGTTACATCTGTGATCTCAATCCTACCTTTTCCCTAAAAAGGCCTCTGAAGCTCAGGCATGTTTGCTGTTGTCTTCATGGCACCGAGAACCAAACACGGTCCGGAACCAAAGCGCCTTAACAACTAATGGATGATGGTGCATTCAAATCCAGTTCGTAGTTCCAGTTACGCCCCCCCCCGAGGACATGCTGTTATCGCGTTGATGGTCCACTGGTTGTCTCTCTAGTGCATCTCTTTGGTCACACTTTGATTTGCTCCATACTTTGGTTTACATTACTAAGGACATCCCTCAGGTTTAGCCTCAGCTTTACTCTGTGCTCATTTAAAAAAAAGGCCGCGACCACATGGGCACGCCGACATTAGCATTTAGCGAAGCTGTTAAAGTACAGCCTCACGGGTCGAGTCAGTGCAAGTTCACTTTCACAGTGAACATTTAGTCACCAAAGTGACAGCGTGCACGTTGATGCTGCCACGTGTGTTGGTAGCAACCTGTTCACCTGTACTAGTGTGTCATGTCTGTTCATGCAAACCTCCAACAACCAAAAGGTGGAGCAACGTCACAAACACAGGGGCAGGAAACCTAAATTGAACCTTTTGAAAATAAGTACGTCATTATGCTGCTGTGGCGCCCTCCAGTGAAATGATGGTCATGGTGTTCCTTTATTGATCCCTCATTGGAGGATTTGGGTGTCAGCTGACATACAGAGAAAAATATTAAGACAATATACGTAGTATGAGTGGTTATAAATACGTAGTATAAGTGGTTATAAATACGTAGTATGAGTGGTTATAAATACGTAGTATGAGTGGTTATAAATACGTAGTATGAGTGGTTATAAATACGTAGTATGAGTGGTTATAAATACGTAGTATGAGTGGTTATAAATACGTAGTATGAGTGGTTATAAATACGTAGTATGAGTGGTTCCTCTTTCATTTGGGGCCTCCATTCATTTTTGGGTTGGATCTTGGTCACCGGTCTGCAAAAAGCTGCCGTGTGCAAAGTAAAACGTTCCAATAAATAAATAAATACATTTAAAAAAATGTAATGAATGCATTTGGTGGCAAAAAGGCTGATTGGTTCCCTGACACGTAGTTACAGCTGAATAAATCCTTCCTGTTTGCCACTAGTGGCCTATTTTTATTTTATGAATCCTCTCACTGAGACACAAACATGTGCCTGACACATGTTAAAGGTGTGTGTTTGCCTGTCTGAGAGAGAGAGAGAGCGAGGGGCGAGTCCTTCAGCAGACGGGGTCGGGGCTCTAATCTGACGAGGTGATGATATTGTGAGGATATTTAATGAGAGGATGAAAGCAAAGGGGGGGGGGGTGGGGGAGAGTATTTGCCTTTTTAGATATCATGAAGCATTAATGCTGTCACTGGGGTGCTTTTCATTGACTTTCATGCTGCGTGCTAATAGAGTTTAACCTCTGGGGACCTTCAACACCCCCACCCAGCCCTGGGTGCAGCACTAGAGCTCAGAGCGGAGCAGATCGCCCCCCCCGCCTTTCAGGATAAGCTTAGTGTGTGTGTGTGTGTGTGTGTGTGTGTCTTTTAGCTGTAGCTTAGTGAGGTCGTGCACTCTCTGGTTTGCGCCTCTCTTCCTCTTGCTCAGCATGTAGGACACATGCATTCTGGGATGTTACATTTAAGGGACTTGCATCATATTAACCCGGGACTTCAGATACCTTCCCAAAGGTCATTTTCTGTCATTTCCAGAGCGATGCCTTGATTGTAATATTTAGCCAATTGGTTTTGCTCAGTTTTTCACTAAAGACTCTCATTCTCACACAAGCTGTCATGAAGAAGTGCAGATGTTCATTTCTATCTTATTTCAGTCAGCTGGTTGCTCTCTTAATGTCACCTCTAAAATACCAGAAAGATGAACAAATGCCTTTGACAGTTTGCCAAAGCCCAAATGAATGTCCTTACTTGCCTTTTCTCATCAACAATTACATTAACACTTAAAACTGTCCAGTTTCCTAAATAATAGGAAATCCATTAGATAATAAACAATCAACTTTCACAATGCTTGCCAATTGTTTGTCTATTGATCAGTTTGGTAAACCACAGAAAAGTAGTTCAGCCACACTTGTCGCATGTTATTAAGCATTTGAACTGCACTGTTATTTCCTTTAATGCGACTTACAAACACAACAAAAGTCAAAGCAAAGATTTGTCATTAAATCTCATAAAGACCGTCATGTTAATGTGATGTTTGTTCTGAAGGGTGTACGTCACTAGAAGCACCAGCAGAGGGCAGCAGTGCCCATCACAACAGACCAGCATGGCCAGCACACAGTACCTGTGTGTGTGTGTGTGTGTGTGTGTGTGTGTGCGTGCATGTGGATTGATTGTGTTTACAGGCGGATGGAGATGGAGGAAGCTGTTGTTGTGTTGTTGTGTTGTTGCAGAGGTTAAATGACACATCTGGATCTCATTCACAGGAATCCGTCTCCTCTCCTCTCTCCTGGAGTGCCGTCTGTCAAAGACTCAACTGCACATTGTAAGAAACAAATAGCACTTCACATTAATGAGTCTGATAACCTTATAATTCAGAATTCATTCATTGTTAATTGGGTGCTTTTGGTCTTTGGGGTCAAACAGATCGGCTGAATCCAAGCAAAAGTTCAGAGAAAAAACTATTTTATATTTCATATTTTGTTAGATCCCTACTGATTCAGCTAATATCTAACTTGTAAGCGTGTGTTGCTAAAGTTCTCATTTCTTAACACTGTGATCTGTTTTAGGTCCATCAGCCAGACGTCCAGACTCCCCATCCGGTTGCAAGGCTGCCAGCCACAGGTCACATGACCTGGAGGAAAAAACCTGGGAGACTTTTGGGATCCGTCTTTGGTGAGACTCACTTGCTTTGTGCTCTTGCTGCTACACATTATGGGCAACACGACTGACGCTTTTCTTACTATCCAGGGAAGGGTTATGTGTAGTTCCTTTTGAACAATCAAAGTCAATTTGGGAAATGATGTTGAAGCATTTCTCACCCACTGATCCATCACGTGTCCTTCAGGATGGTGTTGAACCTCTTCGTTATGGTCCTCTCTTCTTTTCTGAATATACACTATGACACACTGTCATTTCACATCAAGTGTCTCAAAGAAATCTCCCATTTAGTGGTTTCCCAAAAACATAATGTTAAGCAAGTAAAGGCTTTCCTCAAACCTGGCCTCACGACAAAATATGAAACCAGAACCAACCTGACACAGCAGAAAATGTTGTGTTCGATGATTTGTGAATTAGGATTTAATATTCCACTAGCAGCTGACAGATGTTTTTCAAGAATAGAATATAATGGCGACCCAGATAATTATCCATGTGGAGATTTTAACTGCTAGCTGGCATTGCAAAACATTGCTGCTGATGATGTCACACTCCTTTACTGATTGGAGGCCGTTAAGTGGCAGGGAACGCAGTCAGAAGACAGCTGCTAACCAATGGAACCATGGATGGAAACAATGCAGTCTCCACAAAGTTCAGTCACGAGAAAAAGGGAGGAAAAAGCACCAGAGAGACGTTGAAGGTGTTGGACTGAAATGTGTGTTGATGAACCAAAGCGAGCAGAAGGCTTAGATACAAACATGAATTAAATCCTTTATCCTTTGCAATTGAACAACATCTTTTTTAATTTGCACCAGGTGTCATGAATGATCAAGGAAAGGAAATACTGTCAGCGTATATAAAATATGTAAAAATCAAGTCCTAAATGATTCGATACGAAGTGAGGAGGGAAAACCAATGCCATTTTCATTTTTCATTTCCCGCACAACAGGAAATCTTTATGCACCAATTTATGGTCTTTATTTATGTAGAGAAACACACAGAATAGCCTCTGCAGGTGATGATTCAACCATGAAGATATGTCATTTAAATTTAAATAAAGGTGAATCAATCAGTGACTGCATTGCTTTCAAAAAAGGATGTTTTTCCATCCGACACACGTAGGCATCAATTACACTTCCTTCCTCTTTTGTGTCTTTCATTTCTTAAGTAATTTCAATGAAACATCACGAATAATATAGAAAAAAAGGTGTTGCTCTACAGGAAGTCCACTACTTAGTAGGAATTGTGATGTTTCACTTTAACATATAACTAAGTTTCTCTGCATGGTCGGCCGGCTTCTTATTGAGATCCTTTCGACATGTTTGTGTGTTTAGACTTTTAAATACTTGGAGCAAAGCTTCATAGATGGAAGTCCTCTGACTTTGTCCTTTTCTTTAAATATCAAAGCTCCTTTGCTGTACAGCGCGTTGCTTTGGGCTGATAGAGGCAACAGATAGTGGCTTTCCAAAAGAAAGAAACGCTCATCGACGCACAACGCAGGGCAACAATCGCGCAAATTCATAGTGTAAAATCTACTATCCAATGACCGCAATCACAAAGCCTGTAGCACACACACACACACACACACACACACACACAGTGATTAGTCCGCCCTCTGTAGTAATGGCGACGGTTGTAAGATGTCACAGTGCAGCTCTGGCCTCATTGTTTAGCATCGTGCTCCAGACGGGCCGAGCACCTGCGCAGCGCATGAGGTCAAATATTAATAAGCTTGCAGGGGTTGGGCTTCCCGGGCTCCATGTGCCGGCCCAACAGCCGCCGCGGTCTGATTGGCTAATTCTACAGCTGAATCATTCATGGTTTGGGCTTCAGGAGACTTGAGTCCCTGCACCACAAGGGGGTTTGCATTAGTAATGTGCTACAAACACGACACAATTAACTATGCAGGTACTTTATGACTGGACAGAACAACTCACTCTGAGATATTATGAACTATTATAACACGAGTAGATGAAATCCAGCGTTCTGATTGGTTCAATGGTTACATTATTGGACCTTAAAGTACAGCCTCTCGTACCTCGTTGCTTTAATGACGGAGGTCCCGCCCACATCAGCCGCTTGAACGCCTGTCAATCAACGGCCACATCCACGACTGGACGAGTCACGAGGACACAACAGACCGATAGAAGCAGCGATGGCTGCAAATCGGCCAGCCAATCATTTTGCTTCTTTTCATGGAAGCTGATGCGTTCCACCGAGGTCGCGCACGGGTGCTGAAGAAGTCTGAAAAGAGTCTTTTAGGTGAAGTTGCATCTCTGCAACAGTGCTTCATATTCCACACAATCCCCATTGGGTCCCCAGGTGAACGCTCTTTGGTTCTGAGTAGCACCTTATTTTATGGAAAAGCCACTTTGATATCGCCGCATGCAGCTTTTTTTCTTTTCTTTTGTCTTAAACTGTCAGATGACAGGATGTGTTGCTCCATTTCATGGACCCACTAAAGGACTGACCACTCGCCCCTCGGACTGGTGCTGAAAAATGGCTTTCAATCAGAGCAATTCAGAGCCTCTTTAGTAACCTTAATTATTGAATGAACCTCTTCCTCTGGGAGACGCGTGAGCCCAAAGTGAGAAGTGAATATTTCACACACTGCTTCCCTTCAGTCGGCAGGAACAAAGCAACGCAGAGAAAGCTGCACTTTGTTGTTGCTTCCTTCTTTCATTTCAGGCATCACAGGCAGACCCTCAAACACCATGTGACATGATTCTGGATTTCCTAATTAAGTGTTTTCAAACTGACTAACCGCCGCAATTTAAAGTTCCCAAAATTGGCTTAAATGCACATATTGAAAGGGGAAGAGTCACTTACTTTGACCACTCAAAAGCGACAATTCTTTCAGTAAATCAATGTGTTATAAAAAATAAAAAATAAATGACACTAGAAATGCAAACGGCATACAGGGGTTGGTTGGAGCTCCTTTAGGTGAAATGAATAACCTTAGTAATAAGAAGGAGTTGTTATTATTCAGCATGCCCTGTAATGGAGATCATGAGGATGGAGGTGTGTTTGCAGGGGGGGGGGGGGGGGGGGTTTGCTCCAGGGCTTCCTCCTGAAATAAATCACTTTCTGACCTTAAGAAAATGTAATATTTTGGGAGATCTAATGGTAGAAATGGTATTTAATATTGATAAATATGTTTTCTAACTCTTGGATTTCCTGTGAATAGGAATTCTTATTTTTCAGTGCATTTATATTCCTTTATCTACATTATCTACATATGGAGCCAGTCCTCCGTTTTTACAGTTTTTACCAACTCAGCAAGGACAGGGGCCCTGAAAGTCGACACACATTCCCTTTGGCTGCTCCTGCACTGACAATAACACTCAAAGCCTTAAAAGCCTTTTCATCAACGAAATTCACTACACGAGATCAATAGGTCAATAATGTACGACAGTCACAGAAAACATTTGCTAAAGAGCTCTGCCGAACAGCCGGCTATGAAGGAACAGGATTTAATAGGTCTGTGGTTTAAGAAGCACTGTGCGGTTCTTCCTGGTCACCAACGACATCGCTGTCACGCCGCTGCATGAAGGAAGAGCAACACTTTCAGTAGACGTCAATTCCCTCTAAAATAATGAGCGTCTACGAGTGAGAGGTTGTCTCAGTTAACACACGTTTCAGCAGCCTACGGCTATTTTGGTTACTATTTCCACTTGTATTTCTTTCACTATTTGCTGAGAGATGGCTGAGGGGGGTTTTAATCACTCCGGATGTAACGGTGCCAAACATCGGCTGAAAAGCCCACAGGCAAAGGAAGTAAGGTGTGGAAAGAGAAGCCATTTCCTGTGTTATAATGTTCATTCATCACACGGGTCTGGTTAGGGTCCCCATTTGACCGAATCCCCAAAACAAGTCTAGTAACCAGAGAGGACCCACGTGGACAGGAAGGTGGTTTAAACTCTATTACATTATTATTGATTTATTTGTACAATGACGTAATAGCAGCATGGTTTGTTTGCAGAATTAAACCCTTCATTGAAAACCTTGTCAACGTCACAAGTCTGGCTTTGATTTTTGAGACATTTTTTGCGTGATGTAGAGGAATATATTGACGGCACACAACAACAAACAACAAACCACAAACAAATAACAGCCACCTTTAGAAGTGACATCATTTCTGCAAAACTTCTCAGCCAAGTTAACAAGAATGAAAAGCACTCCTAAAAGGGCCATGGCCTGGTTCACCTGCAATGCCCACGTTTACACATCACGTTGTTGTTACACGAGCGGTGCAATGGGCCACCACAGGGTGTGCGTGGGAGAGAGAGAGAGAGAGAGAGAGAGTTTAAACAAGAAAACCAACACACAGACAGGGAGCCTCCATCAAGCAGAGACTTTAAAGACTCCAAAGTGCATGTTTGCAGGTTCCATGAATCCATCTGGCCCCGTTAGTAAAGATTGCTGCTCAACCACCGCGGATTGAGTTGAGTAACCATTGCATTTCCTCATATAAACTCTTCTAAAGGTTAGCCAATTATTTTCTTTTTTTATGGATATCTGAGACAGTAGATACCTGGGGGAGCTGAATCTAAACAGATTTGGTTATCCCCCAACCCTCTGCATGTTTACGTGTTATTTATGGGGTGAATATAAAAGTGCTGCATCTCATGAGGAGCACGTGACGTGTGAGATGCACCATGACATGAGCTTTTCAAAGGCTCCTTTGGAATGGATGGCTTTGTGGTTCACACACTGCTACAAAGAAGCACAGGCATAGATACATTTTACCAAAAAAAGAAAGAAAAAGAAAATCTGTCACCCAGCACAACAGAATTTATCAACCTTTAACCTTCTTTACACTGTAGACACCATGTGACGTTGTGTTTGGCAGGTGACTGGCTGGCTGGCTTCCACTTCTCTATTTGAGGACATTCCAGGACGGTGCTTAGGTCTCACCCCCACTCCCCCCCCAGCATGGAGCCCACCAAAGTCCAGTCAGATGGTGGCCTCAACGTCACCCTCACCATCCGCCTCCTCATGCACGGAAAAGTAAGTGTGGACAGAACAATCATTTAGATTTCATCTGTTCTTTTTTTTTTACATAAATATAAATGCTGCAGTAGCTAAATAAATCTCCCCATAAAGCAAATAATATAGGAAATAATAATCTATTGTTAACGCTAGTTGTGGTAAAAAGACAATACGTGTTTTTTCTTCTTTAAAGGGGCCTTTAGAAGATGAAAAATGAGTTAAAGGAAGCCACAAAAATGACCATTTGTAGACAAACTACTCCGATGAAACTTTTTTTTTGCATTTCCTTCCCTTCAACAGAGACAAGTCATGATGAATAGAAGTTGATGAGTTTAACAGTAGCTTTACTGAAATACTGAAATGCTGTGTCAAGTCAAACCTGAATGTTCACTGCAGCTTCACTCCACATTAACCTGAAGATTAGTACTTTACACCTGAAGCCCAGTAAACTAGTTTGACTCACAAAGATCAACATGAAAGCTCATCTCTTCTCCTTGGTGCCATGCCGCCCCCCCTGCCCCCGTCTCACCACGGTTTTGTGCAGCGTGCGACGTCCAGCTGGGAATAAAACGTGACCTTAAGAGTCAAAAATGGAAGTGCTGAGCTCTGGTTGTTGCTCTGCTGACTTCCTAAGCCCTCATTCAGTACGACCCAATGGATTCAGAGGCTGGAGCTGTTGCGCTCTCGCCCCCGTCGATGTGTGTCCCTGCATGGGAACATTGTGTTGGGTCTGGAGCATTGTTGGCTCCAGACCCAAAGGGCGACAGGCTCCTTCCACCGACCGCTCTGCGTGTTCTTGTCTGTCCGCCATTGGTGTTTTTTAGGATTCCCAGGACACACAGTGAGTGGGCCCCACCATCGATTTTTTGGTTCAAGCACTTACATGCAGTGTGCCCTCTGTCTGTTTTCTTCCACTTCTATACTCTTTGAGAGCTGGTTAAAATGTGTGTGTGTCTGTGTTGTTCAGCCCCCACTAAGATGCTCAGCTTGTACCGTCTCGCTTATTTCCAGACTGCTTTTTACAGCGTGATGAGTGCCAGTGAACGAGCATCTAAATGCTTGGCCCTGTGTGCACGGTGTGCACCACGTCGTCTCGAGCCCGAGTCGTCCCGTTGTATTTTTTGGTGCAAATCAATTCGCAGCCCAACAATTTCCCCCCCCCCCCCCCCCCACTGCGTCTGCTAATGCAGGAGCCCCCCCCCCCCCCCCCCCGACACGGGCATCCAGTGACGGGTTGAAGAACCCTGCAGCAACACAGGCCAGGTCAGGCGAGGAGAGATGTTGCGTGCACAGAGGACCTTTGGAAGCATCACCCTGTTGCGGCTCTTTTGCTCCGAGCAGCATGAGGTCGCCACTTGGTGGGGCTGTTGGAGGCTGTTGGAGCTGCTCTCCAACATTGTGAATGCAGTATATCTGAAAGACTGCCTTGGACGCCCTTCTTCGTCAATCATATAAGTTTGGCGTGTGCTCGTCTAAGCCGACACTGACCCCCCCTTTTTTTTAACCTGTAGTAACATGTCATCACGCATCCAAATTTCTGCAACTGTTAGCGACAAGCTAAAGCCTCTGAGGCTACTCGTCTGCAGCTTAAACAGCACACGGATAGCGGGTGTGACCCTGTGGTGATGCGCTGCCCTCCTGCCCTTTACTCCCTGTACTTTATGAAGACTGATTACATGCAAATAGAAAGCAGGTCCCTGAACACCGCCATGCCCTTGTACTGTTTACACCTTCTTCACTGAAAATGTTTTACTCTCTGTTTTGTTTTGTAGGAAGTTGGAAGTATAATTGGAAAGGTATGTTATCTTAGATCACATGTTTCTACTCTAATATATATATATATATATATACACTCACCGGCCACTTTATTAGGTACCCCATGCTAGTAACGGGTTGGACCCCCTTTTGCCTTCAGAACTGCCTCAATTCTTCGTGGCATAGATTCAACAAGGTGCTGGAAGCATTCCTCAGGGAGTTTGGTCCATATTGACATGATGGCATCACACAGTTGCCGCAGATTTGTCGGCTGCACATCCATGATGCGAATCTCCCGTTCCACCACATCCCAAAGATGCTCTATTGGATTGAGATCTGGTGATTGTGGAGGCCATTTGAGTACAGCGAACTCATTGTCATGTTCAAGAAACCAGTCTGAGATGATTCCAGCTTTATGACATGGCGCTTTATCCTGCTGAAAGTAGCCATCAGAAGTTGGGTACATTGTGGTCATAAAGGGATGGACATGGTCAGCAACAATACTCAGGTAGTCTGTGGCGTTGCAACGATGCTCAATTGGTACCAAGGGGCCCAAAGAGTGCCAAGAAAATATTCCCCACACCATGACACCACCACCACCAGCCTGAACCGTTGATACAAGGCAGGATGGATCCATGCTTTCATGTTGTAGACGCCAAATTCTGACCCTACCATCCGAATGTCGCAGCAGAAATCGAGACTCATCAGACCAGGCAACGTTTTTCCAATCTTCTATTGTCCAATTTCGATGAGCTTGTGCAAATTGTAGCCTCAGTTTCCTGTTCTTAGCTGAAAGGAGTGGCACCCGGTGTGGTCTTCTGCTGCTGTAGCCCATCTGCCTCAAAGTTGGACGTACTGTGCGTTCAGAGATGCTCTTATGCCCACCTTGGTTGTAACGGGTGGTTATTTGAGTCACTGTTGCCCTTCTATCAGCTCGAACCAGTCTGGCCATTCTCCTCTGACCTCTGGCATCAACAAGGCATTTCCGCCCACAGAACTGCCGCTCACTGGATGTTTTTTCTTTTTCGGACCATTCTCTGTAAACCCTAGAGATGGTTGTGCGTGAAAATCCCAGTAGATTAGCAGTTTCTGAAATACTCAGACCAGCCCTTCTGGCACCAACAATCATGCCACGTTCAAAGTCACTCAAATCACCTTTCTTCCCCATACTGATGCTCGGTTTGAACTGCAGGAGATTGTCTTGACAATGTCTACATGCCTAAATGCACTGAGTTGCCGCCATGTGATTGGCTGCTTAGAAATTAAGTGTTAACGAGCAGTTGGACAAGTGTACCTAATAAAGTGGCCGGTGAGTGTATATATATATATAAATCACTGTTATTTTTTTCTTCGTAAATATAAAGATGTATAAAACATTCATAACATAAAACCTTTCATTCATTAAAATGTGCTTTTTTCACAGAAAGGTGAAACAGTGAAAAAGATGCGAGAAGAGGTGGGTTAAACCTTTATATAAATAATCAACTAAAAAACATGTTTTATTACAATGTGATTTAGTGACGACACTTTAAAGAATACATATTGCTCATAGCACATTCGTCAGTTCATCAGTGTTAAATAGATCATTATATATCTATTCTTGGATTACTGGATTCATTATATTGACCCCGTGACTTTATTTTTGTGTTGTTTTTCAAGAGTGGAGCACGAATCAATATTTCTGAGGGCAGCTGTCCAGAGAGGATCGTCACCATAACTGGACCAACAGACACCATCTTCAAAGCATTTGCTATGATTGCATACAAATTTGAGGAGGTACGAGAAGAGACCTACTGCATAGTTTCTATTTAAAGTGCAGATCCAAATAGAATTTAGGCATCTTTTAAAATCTGCATGGAGTTAGTGTCACTTCAGACACGGGTCCTTTGTCTCAATTTGAAGGAGCTGACATGTGCATCTGCTCACATCTTAAAGGACCACAACTGAGTTTATATTATGGTTCCATTTTTCATATGAAAAATGAATTTCCTATTGAAGTGCATCTACATGAGGCACACACTCTTTCATCGTGCTAGATGTTTGTATTCACTGATTTTGATGGATAGGCGTCATTGATTTGTTTGGGTCACATTGTAAAAAATGTTACTATTCCAAAATGAAAGATGCACATTCTTGTTTTCCAGGACATAATCAATTCTATGAGCAACAGCCCAGCAACCAGCAAGCCCCCGGTCACCTTAAGGCTGGTAGTGCCGGCCAGTCAGTGTGGCTCCCTAATAGGTAAAGGAGGCTCCAAGATAAAAGAAATGAGAGAGGTATGCTATGAAACGAAAATCAATGCAACATGGACAACAAAATGAGGACCCAAATGCAGTTTCATTGTACAGGAACGTCCTTTTTTTTGAGAGAGGTCTGTTATAAATACGATAATATCAGCATCCTGACGAGTCTAATGGTTATAACTTTTAACTAGTGATGGGGACAATATCCTCACCTTGTGTAAAAGCACCAGATGATACCCAGCTATCACACCGGATGTTGTCAGTAAATACTTGAGTCTGTGTGATTCAGAACCGAAACTCAAAGTCGCTCTGCTCCAGTCCACAGGGGCCCAGGTCCAGGTAGCAGGGGACATGCTGCCCAACTCCACAGAACGAGCCGTGACAATCTCTGGGACCCCCGAAGCCATCATCCAGTGTGTCAAACAGATCTGTGTGGTCATGCTCGAGGTACAGTACGTCACCAGCATTCATTCACTCACTCACTCACTCATTTTAGTCAGGATCAAGAAGAACTTTGAGTTGGAGACTACAAAAGCTGTGACAGATTTCACGCACCAACTGGGTCTCAACTGGGAATCAGTGTTTAAAGTTATGAAGAAAATGATATGAGACACACATTGGGCTGTGTTTCGGGGCAAAACCACCTGATCGTTGTAATTCACAGGCGTCAAATATAGTTTAAAGGCAGAAATTTGTATTCACAACAGCATTTTTGCGTGTAACCATTCAGGTAAGTTGTCAGCAAGTCTGTTCTTGTAAGATTAAGAACCCAGTTCTTGTATCTAAAGCACCTACCTGTGGACAGTCCTCCCTCCACAGAGCAGGAACTAGAGAGGAAATCTAATGACGCCCTCCCCACCTCCCCGTAGTCAATAACTGTGTCATTATATTAGGAACTGCTCTGCTTTCTCACTGAAATCCAAAAAGAGAGAAGAGTGTGGTAGGGATGACATATTTGATCAGTGGTCATCAGGTTTCATGCCTAGTCTTCCTATTATGGTCTATCTTCCATAATTAGATGCCTGATTTCTCTGAGCTCCATGACTCCTTTTTGTTTGTTTTTTTACAAAGAAAATTATAACTTTTGATAAAAGCTGCCAAAAAAACTAAATTACCAAGATGCAACATTATCTCAGGGAATTTTCTGCTGTTTCTCTGATTAGACTGTCATTGACAGCATGAATTACATTTAAATGACCACGTGTGGCCACCTGGGGAATAACGCCCCCCAATTTACGCATTTAAATACAAGGCACGCAAATAAGTCACTGCGTATTAGGCAGAGACATGTTTGTAATTAAGAAAAAGGAGCACAAATCAATATCAAAACAGGCATAAGATTATAAAAACCACAAAGTGGTTTGGATCTTGTCATTCAATTCTCAATAATTCTGATATTTAGTTTATTTCTCAAAATGTGAACGTAAACCAACGAGCCGCTGACTCCGTCTCTCTGCTCTCTACCCATTCTCTTAGTCTCCACCCAAAGGTGCCACCATCCCTTACCGCCCGAAGCCCGCCTCCACCCCAGTCATTTTCTCTGGTGGCCAGGTAAGCGCTGAGCCGGCTTTAACTGGTTAGTCTGGGTCCAGGGCCCCAGCCCAGACCTGCACTGCAGCGTCCTGCAAACGTGCTTATTATTATTATTATTATAGTTACCAGAACCAGGCCGTCCTCTCTGGGACAAATCGGAGCATTAGTTGTATATTTTAACACTAAAATGTCAAATGACCAACAACCTTTCGTGTCGTGCAAGGTCAGATGGTCTGGTTTCTTTTGATGTGTGAACAGAACTTACCACACAGTCAGCAGGTAGTCCCTCTGAAGCCTGGTAGTGATGCACAGAGTCGACCCGTAGCATCTGCAGGAGACCCACCACGCTGTCCTCCTCACTGACTCGGTCAATATTAGATGCTAAATTCAACTAATAACCAAATAATACGAAAATATTAAGTCTTTTGAGGTAAAAATGTAAGAGGGTTTGTCAATAGCTGTGCATGGACAAGCTGACAAGTGACTTTTTTAGCCCAGTGTCATGGCAGGACGTGAAATAGGACACAATTACAAAACGTTTAGTGTACTTGGACACAAAATATTCATTTCAACTAAATATCTGTGTATGAAGAAAAAACAACGTCCTGCATTTTGTGACTAATTCACAAACTGTCTTGAGACCAAGTTGTCTGAAAGAAGATGCTAAACCTCCTTGTTCCTCTCCTCAGGCCTACACAATTCAGGGACAGTACGCCATTCCACATCCAGATGTGAGTTCTTTGTCTCTTGTTTTATAAATTCGACCTGTATCATTAACCGCGCTCTGAAACACGCTCGTTTAACTGCATTAACACATCAGATGGGGATGTTGTTGTGGGAAGCACGAAATCTCAACCAAAGAAATGTCGTTTTGTCACCTCAGTATTGGAAAGGGAGGAGTGGCCGAGGGGGTTCTTTAGTCAATTGCAATCTGCAACCCCCCCCCCACATGATTCCACCAAATCCCACACGCTGTCCCTTTGAGGGGGAACTCCGGCTCAACCAGAATGAATGAATGAACTCTCACCAGACGTGGTCGATAGCACAACATTGACTGTTGGAGGTCAACAAAGAAGACAGGAAATAATGGCCGTTTTGCAACCGTGGCAACCCAGCGATAAAAGAGGAGTCTCAGAGACAATGAGTGTCTTTTAATAAAGAGGACGAGGTCAAAGGGTCCTCTTGCTCTGGGTCTTTGTCTACGGTCTACACCCCGAGGTAAACAGTTCCTCCATCCGGCTTAAGATGGAGCAGCGAGGTGGTGGCTGAGGCCGGTGATCCTCTGTCTGCACCACCCGTCTCCTGCTGCTGCTCAGCTCTGTGAATGTACTGGTGGCTGCAGCATGTGCACCGGATAGCCGACTCCCTCCATCACCCCCCCCCCCCCCCCCCCCCAATCTGAGGTTGGTTTGCCACAATATCAACAACCCTTAAATTCAATTGGAAAACATCGTCTTCATCAATAATCTGCCTTCACGTGTCCTTGTCGTGAAAGCATCTCGAAAGGCTACTGTGTGTCACATCCACTAATTCAAAGTTGGCCAGTGATTGATGCAACTGGAGGTGGTGTTGGATGGTACAATCACTCAAGTGCTGGCCGGACACCCCCTCCCACCCTCATTAAAAACTCCTCTTACAAGCAGGAGAAGAGTCTTACCCCAGTCCTGATGGAAATTACCCACAGCAGGGGATGGACATATTGTGAGCATGTCTGGAGGAGAGCGGCTCCTCTGACAGCCACGTAAAGACCCAAGGTTTCTAGTTCTGAATAATAAGAGCCGGCTGCAAGGACACATGGTAAGTGGGGAGGCCAATAGAACGGACTTTTATTTTCAGCTTTTGGTTAATGTGCTCATGAGAGGAGACGTTTGTCCCTCCAGTTTGTTCCTTCAAAAATTATGTTAAATCATTGAAAATTACAAGATGTAATCAAATTAGCAGAAAGAGGAAGAATAATTAAATTGCAGAGCAACTTAGAACCCAATAACAGACAATCACCCCTCTCTCTGTCTCTCCTTCTCTTACTTGTTTGTCCTTCACCACCCTGACCTCCTTCTCCTCACCGTTTGTCCACTCAAGTTTCCGTTTGCTTGATTTCTCGGTGTGACCTGTGTGACAGTAACCTCCTAGTTCTACTTTCCCTCCTGACCCCTTCAGCAGTTGACCAAGCTCCACCAGCTGGCTATGCAGCAAACCCCCTTTACCCCCCTCGGACAGACCACCCCTGCTTTCCCTGGTACGTACCCTCAAGGCCCTTTAGACATGTCCTCCTCTTTGCATCCTTCCCTTCCTTCTCCCTTATCTCTTGTTTGGCACAGCATGACCTGACCCCCGTGGTTCCTCCCCCCCCCTTTGATTTTTTCATGTATATATTTTCTCTCGGCTCTGTCTGATATATTATGCCGGTGAAATGCGTTAAAAACTTGCACTGGGCTTCACTTGAAACAGTGAATTCCTAATTGCGTTATTACTTGGGAAAAGGATCCTTCCTCTAACACGTTCTAACTTTCCATTACAGATCAAAACCTCCCGTGAAATAAGTTAATAAATAAATAAATGACCAACTGAATCAACTGGTTTAAATGGACCGCGGCACCTTTATCATTCATTCTGTATCATGTTCTACAACAGAAGACATCA
Source organism: Pungitius pungitius (assembly GCF_949316345.1). Classification (NCBI taxonomy): domain Eukaryota; kingdom Metazoa; phylum Chordata; class Actinopteri; order Perciformes; family Gasterosteidae; genus Pungitius; species Pungitius pungitius. The sequence goes on from NC_084909.1 coordinate 20,011,235, forward strand.
CTAAGAAATATGTTTGTTTATATCTTTACAACTTCCATCTAAACAGATGTGTATTATTCTCACACATGTAAATGATGATTGAATATCAAAGTATATACGTATAGTTTTAATTATATATTTGTATATAGCCTGGTTAGCTGTAGGATCCAACACTGTTAAAGCTGAGAGTTAAGTGGGGAGATCACAAGACATAAAAAAAAGATTTACCTTAAAGGTTAAAGTGACTTTTTAAGTCACATTTCCCTTTTCTTCTCCCCTTGCTCCCCAATTCAGGTTTGGATACCAGTCCACCAGCCAGCACCCATGAGCTAACAATTCCCAATGACGTAAGTAAAGCATCCTAAGCCGTCAGTTTTTCAACATCCTTTACTTTTCAAATGATGTGTCTTTTAATTATTATGTCATGTACATTTAAGCGATGTTGAAGCAATGGCCCGATTTGCAAAAGACATCAGAATAAACAGCACGTCACTAAATATGGTACCTCAAATGATTCAGTCTTTAGTCATATACTAGATCACGAACTGCAGAACCAAGCCATTTTATTACCTTTTAAACTTCCTTTTAAATGCAAATTGTATAACTGTAGGAATTAAGCATTTTTATTGCAAAACAACACAGACGTTTCCTTGTTTTATACCCAAAGTCTTCTGCTTCCTCCCCAGTTGATAGGCTGCATCATCGGGCGCCAGGGAACCAAAATAAATGAGATTCGACAGATGTCAGGGGCGCAAATCAAAATTGCAAACGCCATGGAAGGCTCGTCAGAGCGGCAGATCACCATCACAGGGACTCCTGCTAACATCAGCCTTGCCCAGTATCTCATCAACGCCAGGTGACCTTTCAACTCCAACTTCTGCCTTTCAGCACAATCAAAAGAACCCAAGTCACCATCTTCATATCAAAGCTTCAATTGTAATGTTTTAAAAGGAAAAGAAATTGTTTGCTAGTTTGATATTGACATTTTTCACACTGAGTTGACTGAAAAATACAGATTTTTTTAGGTTTTGACAAGTAACAGATGAATCTATAAATAATGAGGCTACTCATGTTATGCTCTTGGTTATTCCTTACTACTTTTGTTGCTAGATGCAAAGAAGTCTATCACGTTTCATGCCAGCTACTGAGACAAAGCTGTGGAGCTTGGACTGAACGTGTAGATTCCCAAACTGAACGTCCAAAAAGTAAAGCTTATTGGCAATTTCCATTTGGAAAGATCATGGATAAATCTGTAAGGTATGCAGTCTCAAACCTAATGTAGTAGATGGTCCTTATCTGTTTTCACATAAGCAAATTATGCTAATACAATTGCCATTGCTTCACAACAACCTTTCCCCCTATATCTGCTGAAACCAGCCATTCATTATCAACAGAGAAAACGCAACCTGACTGATGTCCGCGCACTGCCTCAAACACCTCAAAGGCAAATGTTATCAGCGTCAGAGCAGCAGAACCCACATACCATCACTCAACAAAACACCATTTCATTTATTTGACTTGTTGAGGAGATTTCAGAAAACATTCCACTGAGAATCTAATGGCTATTGCTGGTTGCAGGTTCAGGGACGTGGCTGCCATGTGGAATGACCCCTCGTCCATGACTACATCCTGAAGTACCCCCAAATCTGCTTCACAATCAACCTGCTTGTGTTATCCCATGGAACTTACCCAGGAGTCCCATGTCCTCAGTTCATTGGGAGACCTACTGTAACAGTCACATTTACACCGGGATGTTTTTAAAGTGGACGTAGCCAGTATAAATTTAGGAATAGTTGGACATTTTGGAATCTTGAGTTATTAGTCATTTCTGCTTTGAATTAGAAGAATGAATACCACTCTCGTATGTTTTTTTTAAATAAAGATAAATCTAGCTGGAAACAGCTGTCTCTACTGCAAGGAAATAGCATCCAAGCACTAAAACTCACAAATTTACATGGTTGCCTGGAAATCTCGCGTTGACATTAGTGCTCACTAACACAACACAACCCTCCTGTGAAAACATTTTAAACTGAGTCACAGGACCTTCACACAGTTCACTTCACGCATTGTCCCCATAGCGAGGCTGTCTGTACATTCCTTTGCTCTGCGCTCACAGTGCGGTTATAGCTGATAACGCCCCTCAGTGTAACACTGTTAGCACCGTTAGCTTCAAGCTGCAGGCCAAGCTGCCATCACGTCGGGAGCCACGTAGAGGCAATAGAAACACTCTACATTTGAATCTCAGCCACTTTAAATCAAAAATGTGAGTCATGAAAAGGTGCTACAAGGCAGATTGTGTTGCCTTAACAAGGAGCCATGCTGCGTATCCAGCCCTTTTTCCTAAGCTACGCTTAGCTAGGCTAACCGTGTCCTGACTTTAGCATGCACACATGAGAGGGGTATTCTCATTCCACTGCAAGAAAAGGGACTTTTCCCAAAATGTTAAATTATTCTATTTAGTAGACTCTTCATTTAGCATGCCATATGTCATTACTACGATACATTGATTTCCTCGTTAAGTTCGACTGTCCAGAGTTGAGTAAAATTGAAAAAAAATGTAAAAAGAAAAAGCAAAGAAAAACAGACAAAACTGCCACTAGAGCAATACTGTGCAAAAAGAAATGCAATGTGATGCCTCTGTCAGGGACTGCAGCCATTTTCACAAATCCCATGACACAAGCGTTCTTTTCTGTGCACTGCATGGCTTCAGGGTGGGGGGGGGGGGTTAGAGTCGCATGGGTATGTTACCATATTTCCTACAAGCTTTGTGCGAAATGTTTCTGCTGACACCAGTTTTATTTTTATTTTCACAAAACCAGCCGGAGCAGCATGGCTTTTGAGAAAGTTCTTCCTTCACAGCTGTTTTATTTTCTCTGTCTGCCCCCCACCCCCCTCACCCCCTCCATCCCCCGCTCCCTGGCCCCCCCATAACTGTTCTAGGCTGACGTCTGAAGTCACTGCAATGGGCACACTCTAATTTCTACCCATCTTCACTCAGTGCATCACATGACCTTTTAGTGAATGGCATTACACCTAAAATATTTATTTATCTGTCTTTGACCTTCCTGATATTTAAGTGCTTCATGATTTTTAGTATTTACTGTGAACCTGGTATCTGGGACGCCTCAGACCTCCGTCTCTGTTGTTTCTGTTTCTGAAATGTCCCCTTCTTTGATGCTAGTACCTTTCATCCGCTCCCTTTTACCTCTTGATTTAATATTTCACTGCATTTTTCTTTTTTTCTCTGCAGGCACCAAAAGGTAAACAGAAAGTATAGGTTTAAAAAGTATAGGTGATTAAAAAAAAGCTTTTCTCTTGTGCACCAAGCATTCTATTCAATAAATGAAACCCCTATATAATTACATATTTAATCTACGTTCAAAAAACGCAATATAAACGTCAAAGCCTAAAGAAAAAAGTAACAAAAGGCACATGTAATGTTCCTCTTTCACTCTGATGAACTCAGTACGTTACTGTGCCCCTGTGGGCATTAGCCTGACACCTTAGTGTTACTCTATGGATTCATCTGCATGACATACTACTGCATTTACAATTCATTTCAAAATCAAACAGGTGGAAAGGACGACTGCAGGGTGAAAGGGAACACGCCGTATCACACTGACTCCACTTTAAAATGACCTCATGGCCGCACTGTGATGCACAAACTTCCATCTTTCAGAGCTTCCTTGGAGAACTGCTGAAGAGGTTTGGGTGATGAGTGAAATTCCAGTGTATGCTACAAATAAACCCTGCCTTATTCACACAAACGTGAAATAGGATCACGTTATTTAGGCTTCCATCTCGTCAGGATCATGTGCCGGTTTGGTGAGCAGCAAGCAAACGTTCCTGGTTTGCATGTATGAAACAGTAGAGACATAAGTCTGTTACATATGTACCAACGATGAACCAGTTGTATGGTTTCCCAGCTGCACGTCAGTCAATAGTTAAGTTAAGTCAAGGCGTCACTAGGAATTTCTGTATGACTCCGTTACAGTTACCATCGAACCCAGTGTCTCCTTGGTTACATCAGTTTAAGCTGCTGGTTTTTCTAACTAACCGACTCAAACTCAAGCTGAATGTCGGCCATAAGTTAACAACAATTGTAAGGGATTTACAAATGGTTTCACATTTACACAACAAATGTAAATCTCTAGATGAGAACGCGTCACAGAGCAAACTGCTTTTCTTTCATCTGGAGAACCTGATAATAAAATGAGTTTAATATTTTCAGTGCACATCATTGGTTTCATCTGCAGGTTCTGCTGGTTATGCGCAGCCTTAATAGGCTTCAAATTGTGACCTATTTACTGAGTTGCCTTTTTCATTACCACACATTTCATAATCATGGCATCATTTATTTGCTCATTATTCCACAATGTTGTGTAGGTCAAACAACTCTTGTGTTGCTTTTGTCGTTTTACCAATACATTGTTTGTGTGCTGGAGCAGCAAAGAGCCTGTAACACCACACGATGCTGTATGAGGTTTGATCATGTTTAAGTTTGATCATTTGCTTCTTGAAGGTCCATATTGTATTTGTTAATTAAGAAGTGTTTTGTAAAAAGAAGAGAATAAAGTTTGTGTTTTTCTTCCCCGGACTTGCATTTGTCATCTTTCCCCCCGTGACTCACTCTCAACCAATCAGAGCGCTGGATTTCATCTACCCGTGTCATAATGGGGTTGATGCCCACGGGCCGTAATCCATTCAAGGCTTTGTGTTTTTTTGCGTTGACAGTTTAATAAATCAATAAATTACTTATTCTTTTCAACCAAAAGTGCTCTGTGCTGTTAGAGGTTACATCACTGAAAGAAGATGAAGAACCAATGGACAACAGCACTGTGAGAAGCAGGACTTTAGTCCAGATGTTCATATTCTTTGGTCTAGCCATCTCCCTCGACGCCACACTGGTTACTGAAGCTTTTTTCACCCCTTAATGAATCGCAGCGAGTGCAGCTTCAATGTTTGGTGCAAATGATTCCAAGATAACTCTGCATGACGCCACTTAGTTTATTCTTCAGCCCGACCTAATGACCATAAAAGTGGACAAAATAGCTACACTAAATCCCTAAAATGCACGTTACAGGCGCGCATTAGCACACTTATTTTTGGCTTCATTTCCCTTAATAGTCTGTGATTTACATGCACAATCAGAGGCAGAATTGTCCCAAGTCACAAGACGTTTCATCATATAATTGTGGTTTTGTGAGGCTCTTTCTACGCAGTGTTTTAACCGGAAGCTCGTTTGGATATTTTTTCATTTCAGAATGTGAGAAACTTCAATGGATAGGAATGTGGACACAATAACAGGAACATCTTGCAAAATAATGCAACCCATTTAAAGACCCCCCGGAAAAAGGTCTAAATTCACTGTGAGTTTTTCTTGAGAAGGTCAGTGAGACCCACACACATGTTTTAGGTATTCTCTCTGATCTTACATTACTATCACAATTGCTCAGTGTAAATTAAAAAAAACACCATCTTCAGAGTTCCGCTTGTCTCTGCTCACTCCATCAGCGCCTTTTGAGACGCTTTACTTTACAATCTCATAATGTGAGCCTACTGTAATACCAACATAAACAGCACCGCAACCCTGATGCAGAATGAAGGCTCCGCTGTGCCGTCTTCATGATCATCTGCTGCTATTCACACGTTGGGATGTCGTGGCTCGACATTCATTGTGTGAACAAGAGACGCCGCCACCGGGGACGCTTCTGTCCACAAGGATGGTGCAGATCGACGTAGTCGCTCCACGGGGGGGGGGGGGGGGGGGGGCGTCAGGGGGTCACCTTCAGGCTCCCAGTCTTCAATGGCTGATACTCAAAGTCCCAGGTTGCATTCAGTCATTCTAATGAGAGATGATCCCAACAATGGCAGGAAGGTCCAAATTAAAAGCTCATTAGGATCCAATACCTTCACACATTTCTTCTTTGACGCAGACAAATGTTATTTAAAAGGTTCTTAAGGAAAATAAATTAACGCATGATCTATATTTCTTCTGACATTGAGATAGCCCCTCCCACTTATAAATGGTAAAAAATGATTTTAAAATTCATCCCTTGTAGGTAGAAAGTGTTCAGCGTGTGATTCTGCAATACGGAGGGCTTTTGAGGCTTGGCTTCGCTACAATGAGACTATGAAAAGAAACATTTGAAAAGAAATGTTTTCATTCAATTAGAGGGTAAAGCTGGTTTTTCCAAAGGTTTGTGGATAAATGATCACCAGAAACTAATCACGGAGAATGATTGGAGACTTGAATGTGTTGTATAACTAATAACTAAAACTTCTCTAACTATATCTGAAGGCCTCAGAGAACACCATGTTCTTCACCACTATCCTGTGTCTGAGCTGTGCCTTTAAGCTCATGGTTTTGTGACTGCAGGGACGGCGTCAGCTGGGGGACCTCAAAGCTACGTGCCTCCAAATCACCTCCAGTCGGATTAATTCACCACGGCCAGAGTCCAATGGAGGGGCCCACACAGAAGACTGGGAAGTGTCAGGGTCCTAGTACTTAGTTAAAATGACTTCCAAAATCCTCTTTCCGTTTGATCGTCATTGGGTGTTGCAGTAATTTAGCATAAAGCTGCGACGCAATTAAATGTGAGAAAAGTCAAAGGGTGTGAGTACACGGCCGTGTATAAAAAGTGTGGAATGGTAATCTATAAATACACACATGTTACACAGCATAATTACACAGTGAGAATAACAGCATTAAATCAAGTCCCTGTGCCTGTGGAGGCCAGGAGCTGCTGATGTCCTGCTGCCTCGGACACGGCTGCAGCCACTGAACCTAATTGTGATGTATTGCTCCAACCCAAATGTCCTCTCATCAGAATCTCAAGCATTGAGGAGAGATGAATCCAAAGTGACACACATGGATGAGCAAGTAGGTGACATGAGGGTGGGTGATTAGTCTCCTCCAAATCATTTGGACATTAATTAAGGGACGGGTGAGCGGGGGAAGAGTCTCCTGGAGACAAATGGACGTGTGGTTTTTGCCCACTAAGTAAGTTCAACCACGCACACACACACACACTGAATCACACCTCAGATGTACAGACAGATGTCGAGTAAAACCTTTTTCATTCAAACCTCAGAAGAAACTAAAGCCCTTCTTCTGTGGATACATCAGGCCCAATAACTCCATGTGGTGGTGGACGCGGCGTCGTTGTTCCTCCTGAACGACGGCTGCACTTGAGCCTCACGCGACCCGGAGTCTCTCTGCCTGGTGCCTGGCGTGTGGGGTCGATTGAGGAAGGTCAGCACAGGAGCGACATGGGAACCCTGCAGCATCTCTGCCTGGGGACGCGTGGTATTTGTGCTGCTTTCGTAACAGCTGCGCTCCAAATTCCTGACCTTGGCTTTCTCTTATCGGACCGCCACAGTCTTCACATTTTGACTTAGATTTCAGTGTGTGTGTGTGTGTGTGTTCTAGCACAATGAAACCACCGGCGATCCCTTCTGAGACCCTTCATCTGATTGGACAAAGGATGACATTTGCCTGTGAATTGTCAAGCTCAGCAGATATCTTTTAAGATAAAATCCCTCCTCCAGCTGCTCCTCCAATGATTTTTTTTTTTTCAGGGAACTTAAACGTTGCCTTTATTTAGCCTGAATAAGTCTGGTGGTTTCTTCTTTTGTTGGGATATTACACAATGACAGATGGGTGAGGACTTGATGATGTGCGCGTCGAATGAAGGATGAAACAGATGGAAATGATGCTGATGCAAAGCGACGTATCAGATGGCCGATGTGCCGATTCCTGCCGGGAGGGGCCCCCTTTTCCCCTTTTCCCAGGTTCAACCCCCCTCCAGTCCTCGGGGGGGTTGTTTTTGGTCCGGGCAGCTCCTCGAGTGCTGTTACAGCATCCCTTACTGCTGCAAATTGTTGATTTATTGACACAACCCATAATGTTTTGGCCTCAATTATCTCCAATTGTTATGGTTACGATGGTTAAAATAATGACATTTGGATATTTTGAGTCCGTAAAGCATCCAATTTAAATTGGCAAAAGTCATTTCGCAGGCAGGGAGGTGCCTTTCTGCTCACAGTTTGACAATCAAGGCCGCGGCCATATGGCTAAATTTAGAAATACTTACAGTCTTATCTTAACATTTGCATTTTTAGGAAAGGAAGAAAAAGCTACGGTTTGTGCAGCTCGCTCTCTTGATGTTGCCATTTGCTCTTATTTGTCATTTGCTGGTTGAGATGTCCTTGCCAGACTGAACAATTTAAATTAGTTGGATTTAAGACGTTCAAATTTCACCTTCAGAACTAAAACATTTGGTGGCACAAACTGTTGTTGTTTGAGGTTCTATTGACATCGTAAGGTGTTCTTATCCGAACCAGTTTAATCTTTCCAATATCCATTTTCTCAAAAGAATTGATGGCGGCTCAGTGGACCAGAAGCTCAGTGATTTTCATCGGTAATCGTGCATTTGATCTCAGTCACATATTGATGCAGTTGTGGCTACTTGGAAGCAGGAGGCAGGAAGCTGGAAATACATTGAAAGCCACAGTATTTTCTAAATCTGTTGGAACTGCATCGCTTCTTCCAATTGAAAGGCACCACTCGAGGGTGTTTCATCATGTTTGTGCATTTAACGGCCTCCTCGAGGCCAGTTCATCACCATGCTGCTAAAGGAAGGGCTACCTGAAGCCTACAGTTTATCATGTTTAATTGCACCTAGAGGGCACTCCATCACATTTTCTCTACAAAAAGGGCAATCGAGGCCTACCTCATTTAAGGGCAGCTTAAATGTCACCTGAAACCTTGGGACCAGCTGACCTACATTTGAATCCTGTTGGGGAGAGCAGATGGAAATGAAGCGGTCAGTTAGACGGACTGTTCAAAGCCTACATTTGCACATTTATAATTGTGTGTTCTTCTCAAGGTGATCTGAAAAATAGACATATCACAATTTAGTGCAGGTTATACAGAACGCAGAAGCCACGGTACATTTTATGAAATTTAAGTTCTTTTTATTTTTGACTCTCGCTAATGAGATGAATTTATAAAAACTCAAACCAATGCTAAAAGCTGTTATCATGTGTGTGTGCTGTTATGTAGAATCAATCTGCGTAGATCACAATGCAACCTTCATTACCACACTGATGCAAAGTGTCACACTTCTATAATAAGTAAAGGTGCATGTTGTAAAAAGATGTATCTCTTCAATGAAACACTATTAAAGGCTTTGCTGAGGAGAACGTTCACTCTGCTGGATGAGGCTGAAATGCTTGACTCAGTCCCTGAAGCAGCATCATGTAAAAAGCGTTTAGTCCACTCCGTGTGCAGTTTGAGACGTGGGAATAGGTCTCAGGTTTCAATAGGGTAATTACCAGCAGGATGCAGGATGATATAATCCCCTAACATCCCGTCAGGTTCATCCAGCCCATGTGGGTGATTCCAAAAATCTCTACATCCCCGCTCAATGTCACATGGGAAAGGTTTGATTTCAGGAGGGCTGCAAGAAAAGTGATTGGAAAAATATTTTGCTGCATTTTATACTGCAGAATATTTTTTAATAATTCATTGGAAACTAAGAAAAAAAAAGAGTTTGGACTTTTTTGCCTTCATAACATGTCTTCATTATATGATCCATTGCTGTAAAAAAAACGTGCCATTGCAGAAGTTTACAAAATCAAAGTCATATACTTTTGAAAAACGTCAAGTTTGTTCTGTTATATTTACACTTACTGACTTTACTTTCAACACAAGCAGTTCATTCATGTCACTTGTTTGGCTCCTGTTGGCATGTATTTATGTTCATAAGAGACACACAGGACCGCTGTCACTCACAAGCTACGATATGAAGCTTGTTATGGGACTATATTTTGATTATTTGCATCCATAGATGTGTCCTGAATTTTTTTTTTAAAAGAAGATTTTTTTGAAGGGTTATGAAGTTTCATGGGGATACATATAAGGGAAGGTTTTTGTTTGGTTGATCGTGTCAAGCTGAAGGGAGGGAGGGTTGGAGGTGGAAGTGGGGGGGGGGGGGCGCAGGCAGGAGGACAGACCCTCCGGTCGGACTCTGACAGGCGGAGGAGAAGGAGGAGGAGAGATGCGCTCAGAGTCCTCCTCATCAACAAGTGAGCCGATGTAACAACTTCAGGCTTCACCCCCCCCCCCCCCCCCGCTGCGACTTCTCTTCTGATCCCAGAACTGTGGATGAAAAGCTGCTGTTTCTTCAGAGCTTCATTTCTCGTCCTGCCGCGACACAGCTGCGATGTGAGGAAACTACTGCGCGGTATCCACGGTGTCCCGGTCCTCCACACAGTGTCCCGGTCCTCCAGACGGTGTCCCGGTCCTCCAGACGGTGTCCCGGTCCTCCAGACGGTGTCCCGGTCCTCCAGACGGTGTCCCGGTCCTCCACACGGTGTCCCGGTCCTACAGACGTTGTCCCGATCCTACAGACAGTGTCCCGGTCCTCCAGACGGTGTCCCGGTCCTCCAGACGGTGTCCCGGTCCTACAGACAGTGTCCCGGTCCTCCAGACGGTGTCCCGGTCCTACAGACAGTGTCCCGGTCCTCCAGACGGTGTCCCGGTCCTCCAGACGTCAAACGGGATTCACAAAGTACCTTTGGATAAAACTCGGTTAACCGGTAAGTGGGACAATTGAGGTTTAATTATTCAGTCTTTTGGTTCCGTGTATTTATTTGTTGCCGCTGTGGTATTTTAGACGTAACGTTAATGTGGGATTTCATCACTTTATTACCCATTACATTCAAATCTTTGCCCTTTCGGACCTGATTTTGTATTTAAGCTGAATAAAGTGTCAGTGAACCTGTGATACGTTCACTGACTTCACTAAAAGTATGAAGAAAACATCGGTTTCCTCATCAAGAGGTGATTTACCTTCTAATTTAATTTTAATTTTTAATAGGGCAGCTTGTGCCAATATGTAAATATCTTACAAACGTATGTACGATCCAGATTGCTTAGTGTGTTTTCTAGTTTGGGAAAGTCTACTAATATAGTCTCTGATATAATGAGACTGTGGTGAACTTGGCTTGTGGTCCTCAATGTGTGAAAAAGGAAGAAATCCCTTTTGACACTCAGCAGCAATTTCTATTTCCAGAAAAGCATGACCCAGACAGTTGGGGGATAATCTCCAGTAAAAGTCCCTTTTAGGATGTTACGAAAAAGCGCTCAAATGACGGCTAAGACGAGCTCCGGCCCAATCGGCATGAACCCGGACCTGCGGAACCAAAGCACCACTTAATGATGTAATGACGTCACCACCTTTGAGCTGCCCTTGTGTGTGGATGTCCACATCTTGTCCACACCTCCTACTGGGCTTAGGCTGATTGGGAGCTTATTTAACACTCTGGAGTGTGTGTGTGTGTGTGTCCCTGAAGAGGACCCTGCCAAAGACAAACGATAAAAGAAAGTAACACTAACATTGAGCAGAAGTCACCGGCTCTGTGGGGCGGATGACCTCGAACGCGGGGAGGGGTTTAGCCCACCAGAGGGTGCGCAGTCCTCCTCCTGCGGGACAGACGGGGACCTTGGAGAGCTCCACAGAGACTGTGGAAGCAGACATGAAGGAGCTCCATTGTAGGAGTCTCATTGTTTTGTTTTCCTCTTTGTTCAGCTTTACGATAATTCAATTAATATTGGAACACAGTTTAGTGATTAGTAATTGGACGATGGAATGCTGGCTATGACCGACGCGTGTGCCTCCTGCTTTATGAGATTTGCAGCAGTGGAATGAATCTTTCACAATAATCACGTTAAACGTGTTGTGAGCGTGGTGGAAATAGCATTTTCTCAGCTCAATTTGGGAAGACAAAGACGAAGGCTGCACCCGTAGAAAATCACTGATCTCAGCAGGAGTCACGGTGTGAATGATTCGTCATGTACTCTGACAGCTGGTTGTTGCCATGTTCTGCTGCAATAAAGAACCGTACTCATGACCTTACCCTTTGTCTTCTTACAGCCAGCGCTCTGAACACTGAGGCACCAGCGGCACCGCAATAAACCCGAGGTGCCGTGCAGAAATATGCCGAGCGAGCAGCTCGATTTATGGATGAGCTGCTCCAAAAACAATTCTAAAGAAACTTCATCAAGTCTGTTTTTAAGAAGTGTATCACATCAAGCACCTTTGTTGGCGTGAATAAACTCATCAATTTGGACATTTTCAGGCTGCAATCGTCTTTTTAAATGCTGCAGAACAGGCGGAGCTATGATTGCTTTGGCCTGACGGCAGCAGTGGGGGGTCGCTGCTGAGTATGCAGGGCTTAGCGGGGCCTGATGCGCCCTGGAAATTACCCGTCTTTGATGGCGTTGGCCTCCTGTGGCGCTTGCTCTTTGGGGTGTTCATTGCAGGTGCACCAGCGACGGCTTGTCCCACAAGGTGCCACTGTATGGAGAAGAGTGGCATGACTGTGGTCCAGTGCATGTCCCGCAACTTGGACAGCATCCCACCAGATCTTCCAAGAGACACCGTTGTCCTGCTTTTGGCATCCAACCACATCACCCACATCCCCAACCACGCTTTCAAGGAGCTGCACTACCTCCAGGAGCTAGACCTGTCGAATAATGACATCGAAACCGTGGACCCGGGGGCTTTTCAGGGCGTCTCTGACAGCCTCCTCGTCTTAGATCTGTCAAACAATCGCGTCCAAAGCGTTCCCAAGGAGGCGTTTGCGCGTCTGCGGGCGAAAATCAGCCTCTCGAACAACCCGTGGCACTGCGAGTGCACCCTGCAGGAGGTCCTGAGGGAACTGCGGCTGGACCCGGAGACGGTGAACGAGGTGATGTGCCACACGGCGGTGCAGGAGGAGTACGCCGGCAAGCCGGTCATCCAGGTGCTGGACTCGGGGATCAACTTCTGCAATTTCCACCACAAGACCACGGACGTGGCCATGTTCGTCACCATGTTCGGCTGGTTCACCATGGTGATCGCGTACGTCATCTACTACGTGAGGCACAACCAGGAGGACGCCCGGAGGCACCTGGAGTACCTCAAGTCACTGCCGAGCAGCTCGCAGATAAGCAAGGACTTCGACACCATCAGCACTGTTCTCTAGGAGGGGGGGGGGGGGGGGGGGGGGGGCGCTGTGGGTCTGTAAATATTTGAGTTAACGCCAGTGTTCAAGGACATTATTGTCATTCAGAGACTGAAATAGGTCTTTTGGGGTTTTCTAAGCCCCATAAATGAATATATGTATTTTTTATCATTTCAAGAGTATTTGTTTTATTAAAATACGAGTTAAACCGACACAGCGAAAGCACAAAAATACTCACATTTACATGACAGATCTAGAGAGGAGAGATGGATGGTGCGATCCACAGTGTGACTGAGTAGAACAACCTCCCCCCCCCCCCTTGTATCAATTGATTTAAGGCCATTTGCTGAGACCTGGGCTGAAATGAAATAGGGCAAGGTGTTAACGTTGGGTGTGCTTCAGGCATTTGTAACAGACCTGTCTCCAGTTAACCTGACCCAGGAAATAAGGTTACTATCTGCAAACTCTGAATCGTGTCATGTTTAAGACACAAATCTATTCAAACTAGGAGAAGTCGCCATAATGGACCAGTTCTGATGCGTCTGTGGTCCAGGGCTACGTCTCTGACTTTGACCAGAAATAGAATTGTGGTCAAAACCGAACATGAGTCGGGATAAACACAAGTTACCTCAGAACATAAACTACAGTCCAGATTCATAATTTTGCAATGTAATAAAAACCCATGTGAACAGCAAAACGTGACATAGAAGCTGCTTAACGCCTCCTGACAAGTAGCCTGAAGAAGCATCCTTTAAGCCACATATGTGGTCACTAAATGAAAATGAATGAGCATAAGAGAGGTGTAATAAGGCAACTTTAAGCCCTATATGGTAATCTGATACAGTAATAGTCCACCGGCAGGAAGACATCATATTGTAAGAAACCCGTCCATCTATATACATGATGACCATGAACCATGTATGTATCTTTTCTTTTTATCTTCTTTAAGCCATAGTTCATTTCATTCATTTGAAACAGTAGTGAATGGGTCGGAAAGCCCCCCCTCGTTAGACCCCAAACAAACCCCCATAGTTCCACAGGCTTCAAAATACAAACACTGTGCACCAGAAGCAAAGCACAAGCTAATAATCCCGTCTACAGACCTTATCACTTTTGTATTTTATATGTCTTATTAGCTACAGGAGAACAGTTAGAACACAGGTTAAAATAAGTCATCACAAAGAATTGTTATTTAAAGTATTTCTTAATGCAGCTTGGTACTGGTTTCCTTTTAAAGGTCCACAGTGATTGTGTGTGAATGTATTTGTGTCGGATGTCAATATTCAGAAGTGCTAAACACCACATGACCCCCCCCCCCCCCCCCCCCAAAAAAAAAAAACCCATCTCAGAAGGTATTTTGGGGTTCACGTCTCCTCGTGGGGGGTCACCACTCGTCTCGTAGTCTAACCGGGTTCAAATGAACAATCATTTGCTTTCAGTGTGGCATTTTATGTGTAACGGTGTGTTTTTGTACTGTAGGTCTATTTGTTACAGTGTAAAGCTGTCTGTGGAGATATTAACTGTCAAATGAAAATGTGCTGGCCAATGTGTAGACAACATCCACAACATACAAGGGTCGCACACCTGCCATCCCTAAATCTGTCTCTATGTTTGATGTGTCTTCTCCATCTGTAGAAGAATTAGACAAAGAGCTGTGTATTTCTGTCATGGAAATAGAGGGGCTTCAAAGATGTGTTTGTTTCTACGTGTATGTCAGTGAACACCTTACCAGCATTTGAAAATTAAAAAAATATTTTATTAGGACAAGACCTTTTCAGTCTCCTCACAATTTGTATTTTGTTCCAAAATAGATAATTGACACGTGATTTCTTGAGGAAGCCGGCTTTCATCAACAAAACAGTGAACTAGTGGACAAGTCAGAAAGACTCAAGGTTAGACTTTGCCTCATATGGGGGGGGGGGTATGACAAATACCTCAATATGTTTAAAGTATTTCACAAAGTTACATTGCACCTCAAAATGATGTGCTGATGTGATTTATTAGCAGCCATTGATTTTGGCTCACTTTTTATTATAAGGAGGTCCATGTCCAGAGAAGAAAGCAACTATGGGTTTATCTTGCTAGTATCCATAGTGCACAGTGCTGAGATCAATAAAAGACTCATTACTGCTGCATTGGTTTGAAAGTGTCACCAAAGTTCTGATACAATTGGTGTCACCTAAACCTTTAGCACTGCACTGTTTTGCTGTATTTTTTTACATGCCCTTTGTCAACTAATAGAGTTCCTGGTAGTGGCTATAAGCTTATGGCAGCGGGTTATCAGAGTGCTGAATGAAAAAAAATATTCAAACGTCTAGTGATTTAAAGAATTTAACCAATTAATTTAGTATTTCAATGATCTGCAATACCAAATTGTTAAGTGTTATAATGAAACTAAGGGAATTCACAGCCCAGGTTGCAATGCAGGATCTCATTTACTCTCACTTAGAATAATAATGACTACCTGGGCCTGTGTTGCTGGGTCCGCTGAGGAGGAGGAGGAGGAGGAGGAGAGGCCGACTTTTCCAACAGGCCATTTGTACAGAACCCCAGACGAGGGGTTGCATCATTGTTTTTCAATAATCTAATTTAGATGACAAAGCACTTTGCTTTCCCACTGGATCAAGAGCCGTTCATCATTTCTCCATCTCTGAAAGCTGCTGTGATCAACTCAAGCCCGTAGAGGCAGGCACGAGATCATGTGTAATTAATAGGGCTGTCAAAAATAGCGCGTTAACGGCGTTAATTAGCTGTTTGTTGTTAATTACGTCAATTTTTTTGACGCATTTCACGCATGCGCAGTGTGACAAATTATTCAGGTCAGTAAAGTGCCTCTTCCTCTAGGGAATGCACTTCATCCTATACAACACATTACTGCCACCTGCAGGCATATGTCAGGCCGTCAGGTTCAGCAAGTCGTTTGCGCCAGAGACCCGCACCCCCGCCCCCCCCCCCCTCGTTCTCGCGCAGCAGAACAGAGAAAAAAAGCTACGCCCAGCAGAGCTTGGCTAAGAGCAGCGCTGAGATAGAGGAAAGACCATCGGAGAGACCCGTAATACTGTTCTGAAACATGCGGAGGAAGAGAAGCCAATGCGATCTAAATCCTCCCAGGTATGGGGATATTTCACACTGAAATGGGGGTGCTAGCGGATTTCTTTGCAGCGCCAGTCGTTCTAATCGCCGCGCTCGACTTCAAGGTGTAACCTTTATTATTGTTCGGTCTGAAACGGCGCGCCCAGTGACGGGTGGTGCAGCAATATTGTTGTTCGGGTGGAAATCGGGAGAAAGGTCGGTCCGGGAGATTTTCGGGAGGGGCTTTGAAACATCGGGAGGGTTGACATGTCTGGTCATGTCTGGTCATCGCAGCCCTGAACCATCAGGAGCACAAACTCACAGCAGAGTGGGATAAACTGCAGAGGCTCGAGACCCTTCTAGAGCCATGCAGGGAAATCAGTCTGTAACTTATCAAATAACATTGATTTGATTATTTTCTGGAATGAATTAAAAAATCAAATATCAATAACATGTATTTATGTAAAAAATAATAATGATGATAATAATGATAATTATGTATCTGTGTCCTGTTATTTATCTTTAGTATGCATTTCAAAAAGAAAAAATGGTTAGGATTCAGGTGTGATTAATCATGATTAATCCACTGAAAATTCTGATTAATTTGATTAAAATTTTTAATCATTTGACAGCCCTAGTAATTAACTGCTGATTTGGGTTCAGGTCCAGCTCATCTCCACTTTGCTGTGGCCAGTTCTCTGAGTTGATTACACAAGTCGACATGATATTTCCATTTGTGTTAAATATTGACTTTTGAGTAAAGCCTCGAGTTGCGTGAAGGGTATTGATTTTGTACTCAGAGAAGTGTGGATTTTTTCAGCGAGACCAGCATTGCAACAGGGAAAAAAGGAAATGGCACTTCAGCAGAAAGTATTTATACTTGTGCAGGCTCCAAACCCCTGGGTTCAGGCAGTCGAGGTTAACAGCAGGCAATTAAGTGCATGTAAACCATACAGGACCATTTGTTGGAGGGCATTAAATGGCGTCTGACACTGACGAGCAGCGCTGCGTAGTAGAACCGGTTTTCAGTGAGGACGATAAATGAGGTGACCTGCTTCGGAGCGATGGATTTTCTAAATGGGGACATTCAGAGAAGCGGAGGCTTTTGTGAGGTCAAAATACAGAGCGCAGTGACTTCATCAATCACCGCTCCGCACAGACACCCCTTCTCCTATAATGTCTTTTTGCAGAGGTTTTATGGAAGATTAACAAATGTACCAC
This sequence comes from Pungitius pungitius, assembly GCF_949316345.1. NCBI lineage: Eukaryota > Metazoa > Chordata > Actinopteri > Perciformes > Gasterosteidae > Pungitius > Pungitius pungitius. The sequence continues at coordinate 20,028,521 of NC_084909.1, forward strand.
TTGTTTAGAAGGTGTGATGCTCTCGCACTGCAGGTAAGTCTCAAAGGTGGTTGGGGTGAAGTCCAGTAGCCTTTTAATCGATTTCATGCTCTCCAGGTTTTACCATTATGCCGTCATTTGCGTTGAGGTTCACTACACAAAATAAGAAAAACTGCATAGAGATGTCGTGACACAATGTGAATGAGTTAAATGGCTTTTGCTGAACTCTCACGTGTTTGTCTTTGCTAAAACAAATTGTCCAAATGGATGTAAAAAAGACACAGTTTGACAGATCGGCGCTGACAGGTAAGATGGCACCTCAACCACATGCAGCGAGGCTCAAGGCGCTCTCTATTATTCTTGGGATGACATTGCACCATCTCAGCCATGACACAAGAATGCATCTTTTTCCTCACTTAGGTGTTCATGCTTGGCCCGAGGCACTTTGTCCTTAGTGTCCCCTTGGGGGGGTTTGTACGTCTGAGACATACGTCCTGGGCTCAGGGACTTGGTGTGTCTTTCGCTTTAGGACCATGGCCTTCACTGTGGAAGAACACATTTACCGAAGCAATGACAGAGTGGATCAGAACCACTACTCACCACTGTGCATTGTTGCAGACTAATACTTCGTCTGCTTGGACAACGTCTCTCCAAAAGGATACGAGGAATGTGACGTATCTACAAACTACATTTAGAAGAAATCAATGACTATTCGGCTCCACTGCGCCATGTCATTGTCCTTTGGAAAGGCACTCCGGGGGTCAAGGGTCACATGGATCAGCGAAGAACTTTGCATTGTATGTCTTTGGTTTCTTGTCAGTAAAGCAAGTGAATGAAGTAAAATCAGAGTGGTAGACGTTCTTTACTTGTCCTCGGGCTTCTTACTCACTGTGGTGATTACTCCTAAGTGCTGCAGGGACACTTGTATTGATTTGCCCTGATATTCATCATTCTATCACCTCTGTGCCTCATGTGAGCTGGAAAACCTCAACTCCTTTAAAGGTGTTATCAAAGCAGGAGGAGAGGTGAAAGGCAGGGAGGCTATTATTAGATTATTAGCCTGTTTGCAAAGCTAAAGGGCCTTAAAAAGGACATAAAGGACACGTTACAGACTCTTTTGTGTATCCATGTAATCCTTTTCAAACCCACAATAGAGCTTTCTTTAAAATTTTAAATATCCTCATAAAGTCCATAAATTTCAGATTGATAACATAAAATTAAATGCAAAGTGCAATTTCTGACAGTAGCCACACATGACATTACATTCACAGCAAGGCCTTTAAAGGAAGGGAAAAAAAGAACAAAAAACCCAAGCTTCAAAGTGGACGGATGTGTTGTTTATTACACACCAGGTTCAGGGGCTGATCCGGCTGATCAGAAGAGAAACCACCTGGATCACAAGCCGCTCAACAGTCGTGAACCTTGTAGACTCCTCCCTGAAGCTGGAGAAGATGGTTTTAATACTAGATTAACAGCGTCAGTGCGTCTTCATATTGGTTACAGCTACAGCGGAATGCTGAGGCAACGTTTATCTTCATTTCTGACAATGATGCTGATGGAGTTCGCCTTATGTGTCGCACTTGGAACTCAAGTACAGAGCGTGGAGTGAATCTGAGACGCGTCGTCACTGTGAGGTCAGCCTCGTGGCCCGAAGTCAGCACTTTGACCGCCATCAAGTGTTTGTGAAACCAGGAGAGAGACAAGAGGGTGAAGCTCTTACAATTACATCCGACCAGTGAAAACACCCTGAGAAAGGGTTGAAGAATAGAATAGGGGGGGGGTCCAGCTCGCCTCGCCGGATGACTCTGCTAGAGAATTACAGAAAGACGTTAATTGCATTTCTATAACGGTTGCTGATGAAGCGCCCGCTTTGACTCTCCAGGCTGGGTTGAAAATGACGGCGCTTTAGCCCCGAACCCCCCAAACAGCTGACACTCCATTAATCACCCAGAGAGCACGCGGGCTCTAAACCCTGTTATTTTGGTTGCTGAGCAGGGGGGTCGGTATTAGCACTGATGTAATCCGACTGGTGGACAGCGGCCCTGACAGCGCAGGAATAGACAACATCAATTAACGTGCCATTGTGCATGTCCCCCCCCCCTTAATCCCCAAATCCAGTCAATTTCACACAACAAATGCAGCATGTGAACAATGTTTGCATTTATCTGTGCTGCCGTATAAAAAGGTGTTTATATATGTCTACTTTGACAAACAACCAAAGGGCATTCTGGGGATGCGCTTCATTCCTCAGACTTCGTTCCGCGAAAATTCATCCATTTCTTGCTGGTGTAAGTATTAGCTACAAAGGGAGGATGAGCATTTGTAGTGAGGTTTCAGCACAATTCTCAAAGCTCCGGAGGGAAGAGCTATCTATTCCCTTTGTGCAGTGCTGTTTGAATTCTACTCATCTGTTAAATGCAGCACTTCTTTCTTCAACCGAGGTTCTTTAAAGTCCAGTGTGCTGGATTTTTTGCAATCTGCAAGCAAAGTGCTAATTGTCATTGGATCCTGCACACTGGACCATCTAAATCCAAATCACCCCCCAAATGAAGGGCTGTAGGAGAAGGAATGGCCATCCCTCCATGTCTCCCCCCCCCCCCCCCCCCGACAGCCCCCACATTGGCAAACAGTCATGCAGCGTTCACGTGTGACCCAACAGGAGGTGGTCATTGGTTATAGTGGTAAGACATGCACCTGTCTCTCCGGGCAAGGGCTCATTCACCGTGTGACACTGTGCGTCCTTTTAGCACGTTTCCTGTCTTAAACCCTCACGTCAGATCGTTGCCTCTGGTCTCTCTGTGGCTTTTTCAAATAGAGCACAGCTGCAAAGTGGTGCAATCAACCAGCTGCAGACCTCAACTGGCACCTATTAGCAGAAAGACTGGTCATAACAACTATTTTAAAACATGCACTTTGTTATATTGATAAATAGCTGCAACGTGTTTTTAACCTTTGTTTTTAGTTAAATCAGTTCATAAGCACTTATACAATGTCAAGAGGATAATATTTAACTTGTTAAGCTTTGACCAACAGGTCATTCATGTAGGAACTAGCAAAGAAGTTTTTGTATCTCTTAAAAGGAAGCTTTTAGTGACCTTATGAACTTTCCCATTGAGAGTCACCCTGCAAGGCTTGGTGGATTCCTTCAATGTCTGCAGAATACACATTTTGGGATTGGAGGTAGACAAAAATGAAAAAAAAGAGAATAAATTCCAGTGAGGCTTCCTTCACTGCTACCAACACAACTGACCACTCAAGCACAGTCATAACGTAGGGCAGACTCTGAGGGCTTCATCACAATGTTCATCAGAAATGTTAGCAGTGAGGGATTAGCACCGTTTCAATGGATAAAGCGTCACGTTACCCCCATCTAGAGCTAGAAATCAGCCGATGCAAGTGCTGTTTATTTTAGAATCAGCTGCATTGCAGAAGCATGAGAAGATACTCGGAGTTAGTCTCTCATAATACTCATGAGTAGAAATAAAGCCAGAAACACAAACAACAACTAAACGTAAACATGTCTCGATGATGTATAAAGATAAGATAATGTAAGAGTATAGTAGTAGAACTACTACTACTTAGTAGTACGCATAATGATGTTCATGTGTACATTCATTTACTTGTTGTAAACCTGAGCGACAGCAGCTCGAAGGGGCGGAGTCTGCGGGCAGCGCGTGACGCGGTGCGTGACGCGGTGCGTGACGCGATGTGTGACGCGGGGCCGTCAGGATGGCGGCGGAGCGGCATCTCCTGTTCGTCAACAAGTTCTAAACTAACGTTGGAGGAAACGAGCCTCGGTGATGGATGCAAAGCCAAAGTAACTCCGAACTGCCACTCGTTCCTTCGTTTGTTCATTTTCACGCCCCCTCCCCCGACGTCATGCGCCTGTTGCTCGGTCTCCTGTGCGCGCTGCTTTCGTGCGGGGACGCCACCGGAGGAGAGTCCACCGGGACCGGAGGAGGGTCCACCGGGACCGGACCCGCTGCGCACGTCAATGACGACAACGTCTCCCACCGGACTCACGTGCGACAAGAGGCTCTCCAGCACCGACCACCGGACGCCGCGTCAGGTTGGTGCGGCCTCAGGTGTCTTTAACGGTGACGTCAGTCACAGAGAGTTCGAGGCCCCAAACGTGTGCAGCGTAGCTTTGATAAAAGATACAAATACATCACAACGGAGATGGCGAGTGATCGTTTCGACTCCATCAGCCACCATGTTACATCATGATGGAGATCAGTCTGTGAGTCATGTGATGATGGAGCTGCTGTCCTCTCATGAGGAACAGTTCCTCCCATCTGTCCCTTCTTCTGCATCACCACCCCTCAGCAGTTATTATCTATTAGAGCCACTGAGACAAAATACTCAAAAATAAATTTAGTTTTTTTTAAAAGGAAAGAAAATATATTAGCATTAATTGCATTTAAAGTTTTTAAAACTAATTATGCACAATTTGGTGTGGTGAAGATCACAGGAGCGCTCTACTTCATGTTTGTGTCTAAGGCTGAATGTAAAGTGGCCTCACTGCATCACTCTCTCTTACTCACCCACCCACACACACACACACACACACACACACACACACACACACACACACACACACACACACACACACACACACACAGAGGAGCTGAAAGAGGGATTTGAGGTCCCTTTCATCAACTGATTCATGACTAATTCATGCCGCTGTGGGAGTACATTACCATCCGTCATCACATGACCCTCGGGTCCGCTTCGATGGCCGAAAACACTTGGAAACGCACCCAAGCGTGCTGTTGTCACTTGCACCCCCTCCCCCCCTCCCTTGCAGACATGTGTTGTGTCCTACCAAGCCTTCTCCTCTCCTCCTGTAGAGCTGGAGGAGGGCTGCCAACTCACAACTTCTCATTTCAAACAGCAGGTGTACAAATACACACTAAAATACTCCCGATGCCATCTATTGTTGTCAAATTCTTTGTTGTCCCTTCATGACGGGCACCAGATTAGAAGATCTAATCATTCTCCCCGGGGGGGTTGTAGTTATGTGACAACATTTCTTGTGGTTGTTCGGACCCCCTCCCCCCCCACCCAGCTTTGCCGTCAGCATCTCTTCACTCCATTCGGTGTCAGTTGAGTTTGACATTGCTGACTCGTGCCTGGGGGGGATTTGGGCCAAATGTAAAAGGGAGCACTTGTGTTTTCCACCATCGAATGTGGAATGTACGGCCTAATTCCAACACACCAACAAGCCTGTGTGTGTGGGAGGGGGGGGGGCAGTGGAGATAAGTCCCCGTTGGACCATCTGTTCACGCTGCCTGGGGGTCTGACAGAATTGACCAGTCAACATGTTTGTGCCTTTTACTTGATACGTCAGCAGAAGCCCAAATGAGCCCAATTCATGCCACGTTCAGGGTCCCGTTTTCTTTCTCTTCCACACACACACACACACACACACACACACACCACGTGGGATCTGTCTATCATCTGCCACAGCGGGCTCAGACGGCCCATTTCTCAATCTACTTCATAAACCTCTTTGCGTCGGGGGTTCAGCGCCAAATGGCCCGATTATAGTAATCTGGCACCAAACACCTCCACTTCGGATCTAGTGACCGACCCCCCCCCCCCCCCCCCTGTTATGTTGGACCACTACCGCAGAGCGGCTCCCTCCCCCAAAACAAGCATCCTCTTGTCCATCTGCACGGGGGGACGTACCCCAGTGGGTGGACACTGTCCAATGTGGGCTTTTATTCTGAGGAGAATGAGGCCTGCTTCATGTGCACCGAGCACCCGAAACAAGCACCAGGGATTATACTCAACACTAAGTATTAATACTGAGATGCTCAGTTAGTATTCAGTGATTATTTTAAGATTTGATGTTATTTATTACTTTATTACTATTTTTAGATATGATACTTGATTATGATGCACAATCTTTATTTTAAATTTCTAAGTCGTTTTTTTTCAATTGCTAAGAAGCATTTTTCAAACTCTTCACACAGTTTGCATTTCCTGGATGCATTTTGGCAGTTAACAGTGAATCAAACCTACAAAACTCACTCAGACCATCAAAACCCTTCATGTGTCAAAATGAGCTAGATTTGTGGCTGAAAGTATCCCCGCTCCTCCTCGCCCTCCTTATAGAAGGGAATCGTTGTTATGGAGCCATCTGCCTACAGGGCCATGGCACCTGCTGGGATATCGTAAAAGCTGGTAACATTCCAGTGAAGCTCATCATCATCTAGCAGCAAGACCATGAGCAAAAAGACCTGCATCAAGATTGTTGCACGTTATGCGCCGTTTACACTGCTGCAATAGCTGTGTTGCAGCATTTAGCTACTAAAATAAAAACGCAATAAGGACCTCTCTATGGCCTACTGGTATGAAATAACTAAGACGCTGTAGATGTGGAGGGTGGAGGACGAGCTCCTAGAACTCTCCAGCTCTGCAGCGCACAGGAGAAGCAGAAGCAGAAGGAGGATCCTTTGTCCTTTGTCAGCTTCCTCCTGCAGCTCCTCACCGAGGCGCTGATGGTACTCATCATCGCTCCATGCAATACGCCTGGGCTTCCACTAGGGTGGTGTCAGCGTCTTTAAGGACTGAATAATCCGTGACAAAGTAAACTTGGAGTTTCACACCCACGCACCTGAAGATCCTCTTTGAGCCGTCGTTCCTCCCTAACCCCCCCTCTGTGAACTGTATTGCTGGTCATGCCCTGTCTGCTGCTCCGGGTTCACTCGGGTTATGGACCATTCTGGATTAGTTGTCACAGGTTGGTCACTCGTGGGATGCTTGTGTTTCCATCACCGCAATTTATTCCATTGGGCAACTGATGCATTTCTGAGCCTTCATTCTTATGCAAGACAACCCCATTAGTCCACGAAATGAAGTCTTTTTTGTCTTGTGCGCTCACTATTGGGGGTCAGTGATTGGGTTTGAGGATGCGGTGACACATATTCACTTAGGCCCTAAAGGGCTACCAATAAATAAGTAACAATTAGAGCCCTGTAATGAATCACCTTATTGAATTTAGGCACTGGTGTTACCATTTGGACGCTGATGTAGCATAATGTTGTCTCGAATGAACGCTTTGCTCACTAATTGGCCAATTTGATTATTCCTCTTGGTGTTAAATCTCCTGGATTCATTGATTCATGTCTCCAGGGATTCTGCAAATGACTTTTCCTACTGTGCTGACAATAAGGTCCCTTCTAGGTTAATTGGAAACACAGGAAACTCTTAAAGCATACAGGGCTGGACAAAATAATAGGAACACCTATTATTTTCATGCAGTCCACACTGCATGCAAGAGTTTTTGACTTTCCGTCTTTGATCTTAATGTTTCTTTTTGCCCCAGATTCACTTTTTGACCTGAAGGTCCAGGTCAACAACGTGATGAGTCGTCAGTACCTGAGCCAGGCGCTGGTGGAGGTCTACATCAACCACACCAGGACCAACGCGGCCCTTACTGGGCAGGACGGCGGTGCCTTGCTCCGTGTACCGTACCAAAGCGGGACGCCCATCACACTGGTGGCCAGCAAGGACGGCTACCTGTGCAACCTGCTGCCTTGTAAAACCAGCAGGATGCCAGGTAAGACATGGAAGGTGTGGGTGTACTGTCATTTTCCTTTACTCATCATTGGATATAATGCCAGTGGGCCTGTGATAAATGCGTGTTTTTCTGTTTGTATTTGTTAAATACACTTTGTCATGTGACGTGGATCTGAATACACAATCTGCACTGAAGGATACGATGCACTTTAAATGAGGACACATGAAACAGTGTCATGTAAAAATACACTCACAGAAATCTACTTTCAAATACATCAGTGATTTTGTGAAGTTGTTATTGCAGGTCCATGTTAGTTTCCACCTCTCTGCATGTGACACCCAGGAAACCCTCTTTAGGAACATTTCTAAACACACGCCTGGAGTGAGTTCCTCCTTCTTTGTCTGTTTGTCATCTGCCATCTTCAGTGGGGAGCGGATGTTCAACGCGATATGTTCAGTGCATCCAGATTCGATGGGCCATCACTTTAAAGCCTGAAAAGTTCCCGTTGACCCTCCAACAGGCTGCGGGACAGTCTCAAAGAATGTGACCAACAGAAGGACGTTTTTATGACAGGTTCATGGTAGTTTCCTACTTCCATGAAGCCATAACCTGCGTTAACACTAATCCTGACTGGTTACCCGGCCAGTTTAAATCCTCACGCCTCAACAGAACTAATCCAGCCACCAGCTGTCTGCCCGTTATTGGATATCTGTAGTTTGGTATCTCAAAAGGTCTCGGACAGATTTTAACATCTAAGTGAACAGTACAGCTCCTTAATTAGGGACTGGACTAAAATGATGAATTGAATCAAATATTGTATTGATCCCCCCCCCCCCACACACACACACACACACTTGTCAATGTAAAAAGAACTAAGCTTCTCAAGCTTCTGGTTTTAGTGTTTTTCCCTGAATCCTTCGTTAATGTCTGTTTGAGAGAAAGCCAGTAACCTCCTACATCCTCCTGTCACTGCTGTAAAGAGTTACATTCAAATGAACGTGGTTTTAAAATGAACATGGCTTCAGTTTACAGAGTAATCCTTATGCTACGCCTGCATCGCCTTGTTCTCAACTACCATCAAGTCACCTGTTATATGCTTTTGCAAAAAAATGGTCCAAAATTCCCAAGCTTGACTTTCCCATGGAAAGTTTACAGAAGTTGACCACAAGTTTTCCTCTCCCTTTGCAACCATACATTGCACTGAGGGGAGATCTGTTTTCCCCTTCACAAGGACGTGTGGTTCTAATAAGAAGTGGAGAGAAGCAGCAGCTCAGCAAAGCTTCTGTCAGAAAAGGCAACGCATCCATTTCTTGCTTCTTTGCAGAGGTTCATGTTGCACAACGTCATACTGCCATCTAGTGGTTTCTAAAGGAAGAACTATTTGCTCATTTTGCATTTGGCCCTTCTGCTTCTATCTTTGCTGTAGTATTTTCCTCCGTCACCATGTCACTGCTTGGTCTGAATCAGGGGAACATTTGGCTCTTCAATGATTCAGTCCTGATCACTGGAAAAACATCTGGTAGTGTATATCTTCTTAATTTCACTCTCTTCTTCTTTCTTGCTTGATGTTCTCTATGCATTTTTCTTTGATTGTCTGTACACCAATTGAGTAAATAAACAAATTATAACAGCCCAAGAATAGCAGCACCAAAGGGATAGTTATAGACACAAATATCCAGCTGTTATTCATCGTTTTTTCTTGTATTTGCAGATGCCACATCACAGCCTATTGTCCAGTTTGCCAAGAGCCTGCTGAACCTTACTGACAGCAGCGAGGCCACTTCTGTCCAAGCCTACCTGACCCTCCCCAAGCTGCCGTCAGAGGAGGGCAGCTTCCATCACACCTTGGGTATCATGAGAAGTGAATCAGGTATGCAGGGACAGGATTATCATAAAACTGTAGACGATGTTTCGTTGTCATTGGTGCAGTCAACGCGTTGTCTTCAGCTCTGCCTCCTCCGCTTCTCAAGGATACGTCAGTGTGGAGCTGAGTCCGCTGGCCGCTGTCAGTGTGCAGCTCTTCTCAGGAGCCTCGGAGCTTCATGTGAGCGGACCCATACAGATCAGCCTCAGCATCCCGGACAGCTGTGGGCTCCGGACCTCCAATGTTGTTCCAGCGTGGTTCCTCAACCGGACCACTGGTGAGTGGGAGTCCCTACTCACTCAGTGACTCCATGGTCACTTAGAGCTACAGTTGGTCATGGAAGACACTTGTCATATTTGCTCAAACTGTCACGATATCCTGACTGTAGTACATGAGGCAGATCATCATTGATAGTGATGGAGTTCTCCTAAGAGCATCGCTCTCGAGGGAAAATACCCAATGAGAGCCAAGGAGCTTCTGAAGCATCACTGTGAAGTTCTTAAACCCTGCAATGACTGAACATGATCAAGATTGTGCTTTGCGTAGACAAAATGTTGCATGCTATTTAGCTGAAAAATAATAGACTGTGACTGTGAGCTTTATCTCTGTCTGAATATACTGTAAACCAAGAGTAGTCTTGTTCCAACCCAAAGTGAGTAGGAAACCCCTCTGTTTAAGTTTAGGTTGCATTGTATAAAAATCAGAAAAAAGGTCTGCAAAGATCCATTGTCTGACCGTGTGACCACTTATTAGTATGAACCTTAATAATAAAAAGTGAATTTAATATTAATAAAGTTCAGTTTTGTAGCAATAAGTACATCGGTTTACGTAAATATAGAGAATACAGATTTTTGTGCATAGGATTTGGTAGAATTTTATTCAATCTGTCAAAAAAGTCGACCTGTTTTTTATTTACGGGAAAGAAAGTACACTCATTGTTGAAAGTGTTCAATCTGGGTCCATGAAACAGTCAAAAGATACAAACATTGACTCATATTGTTACATCGGATAGTAATTGATTTGACGGATACTGTTTCATTGCTTTTGGAACGAGTTACTAGTGAAGCTCTTAAAGTGTTGTGGTAGTTGTGCAGTTTGTTTTGTGTTTGTTTTTCGTAGGTGGATGGATGAGAAAGGGTCTGGGGACGGTGGTGTCGCTAAAAGGAAGACTCATGTGGACCTTCACAGCTCCTCACCTTGGTTACTGGGTAGCAGCTCCTTTGGCCTCCACCAGAGGCGAGTTCTCAGCGTGATACATACTAATCAAATGTGTCAGTCAGGTACCAGGAAATGACCAGCATCGATTATGGGATGGTACTGTATGTAGATGGAGTGGCTGTGTTTTTGGCGAGGTGGTGGGGGGGGGGGGGGGGTCAGGTCCTGGCTTTGTCTCCGCCCACTGGCTTCCTGTGTGGACTCTGCAGGTGTCCAAAGACGTGCTCCGGACAGACTTTGAATTGAATGAAGGTTGATTGGTGAAAGGACCCGTAGGTGCGTAGATGTGAGTGGGAAGGCTTGTTTGCCTCTGGGTCGGCGCTGCGATGGACTGATCATGTGACCACGCCGTCGGCAGGATCAAGGATAAGCGGCTTTGAAGATGGATGGAGTTTGTTTGAGCAAACTATATATGACTAGAAATTGTTCTGAAAAATAAATTGACTGGAACTAGCCTTTGGGGAAAAGCTAAAAATGTTTAAAATGGTATGAATGCAACCTGTATTGCGTGTGTGTGATATATTTAATCCTTACCATCTATGTATGTGTTTTAGGTTTTTTTGGAATGGCCGTCCCCATTGACCTCGTTTCACACCATTCATCCCTCCTGATGCTGGTTCTTGGAGGAATGCTTGTTATGGCCACCTGCCTCCTCGTCGGGTTGCTGTTTTATCGCAGGTAACAGAAGCTTCGTGGTAACGCTGCTGAGCATTTCATGAAAAGAACTTTGATATCAGTTCAGTTCAGCACTGACGGGGTCTGTGTTTTTACTGCGTAGCGTGTTGCAAAGGCGCCACTGATTGAGACGCGCTTCTCTGTCTGCAGACCTTCGCCCAGTCACACTAAAACGAAGATTCGACCAGTGATGAGAAGAGACCAGACCACCTTAACGTGTGACGCTGTGGTCCATGAAGCATCTTCAGCGGACTCCTCTCCTCTACGGGGGGATGAGCAGGAGTACCCCCATGTGATCGCTAACCCCAGCGCTGTGCCCATCAGGGTGGACCAACTGCACAATAACACTGACCTCATCGAGCCGAAGTGTTTGCACGAGACCACGGGTCACGGCCCAGACCCGGAGAACCTGTGGTTCTACAACCAGCCGGTCGCCGTCTTTCCCGCTCCGGCATTCTTCCACGTGGAGGAGCGGCCCCAGCGGAGCGAGTCGGCCACCCTCCCCCGCGGGGGGTCCGCCGCCGAGCCGCCGGGTCGAGACGGCATCACGCAGACTCCGCCAGAAGGTCCCCCGGCGGCACAGAACCGGGCCGCGGACAACGAGGACCAGCTCGGGGTTCTGCAGAGCTCTCGGTCTCCGGCCAGCGCGTCCAGGGGGCACTTGGGCCTGACGGAGTCGGCGTCCGTCCCGGGGACGCTGAATAGAATCCGGGGCGGCGGCGGCGGCAGACACTCGGTGCACGCCTTTGCAGAACTTTCTAAAAGCCCCTCGGCCCAGCCTCCCCGGGCCTGGTTCGTATCGCTGGAGGGCAAACCAGCAGCCGAGATCCGCTACGCGGTGTCAGAGCAGCAGAGGCGGCGAAGGCCAGTCGAGAGTCGGGAGACCAGCTTGGACTCCGGCGTCGACATGAGCGAACTGAACCAGGCGCCCGGACGGCGGGCCGTGACACTGGAGCGCAACGCCACGTTTGTCAAAAGCAGTAAACGTGCGCCGCCGTAGTAAAACACCTCCAACCTTCTGAGTTTGTATGAACAGCACAGATTCTGTGACACAATACTAAGTCATCTTTTTATTGCTTCACGTTGTGGGTCATTCATGCCACCGGATTGAAAAGAAACCCAACGAAAGTCCAAAGCAGAGCGTGTGAATTAAGCAGTTTTCTTCTAGCAGCCTCAGTTTGAACCAGGAATAAAAGACATTTGGCAACGTGTCAGATATCATTTAATAAGGTTAAGTTGCATAGTTGTCATATCTGAAGCCTACAAAAGGAATAAAAAAGCCACATGATTGAGATTAATGAGGTCAAACACCTTCATAATGACCACTGTGGAATTTATTTTATTTGTTTAACTGTCACCTGATTTGTTTGTTTACTTTTTAATTGAAGTGAATCATTTATGAATATTTAATATAATCATATTTTAATAATAATTAATAAAGAAATGACTGATGACCTGGATGAGTATTTTTTGTATTACATTTTGCATTACATATACACAAAAACTGATGAACTGCGTGATATTTAAGAAGCCAAAAACGCACACATTGTATGGAGGAAACACTTGTAGAGCATCCAACACTTTTCTTAAAACAATAACAACAAAATCTCCCGATACAATGAAAACTTCTAAAAGAGGCCCTCAGAGACTGAGACAAACTGTCATTGGAGATGGAACACTCTGTACCATCATCAGTGAAGTGTCACTCACATCATTGACATAGAAAATGACCAGAACCATTGTTATGAACACATACATGAGTGAAACCGTTTCATATTGTAATGGTACTTGATTGGGTTCTTGTAATGTGATCAGATGAATATTAATCTTTATGAGGTAGAATTCCAGGCTAAAGGACTTCTGTATGTCATTGTAAAGACACACAAACATCCAGGAGGCTGCTGCAAAGAATCCACTGAACCACTAGAGGGCCCAGTTGTAAAGGTTCTGTTTTTCAATGTCTTATTATTTCAACCCATAATAACCCATAATAAAACTGAACTGTCATTTCAGTTTAAATAATTATCAAACCTTTGAGAGATTTGATGTGAGACGTTTTCAAATTAAACAAAAAAAAGAAACATTTCAATAATTCATTATTCAAAAGGATCAACAGATACTAAGAAACCCAAAAGAGTATCAGCTGAACAAGTATAAACTGTCAGGAAAAGGGTGCGTGTTGGATTTCAAGCTGTCTTAACCTTGAATTGATCACAGATCAGGGAAGGATTTACACAATGAGAGCATCTCATTTTCAAGGCTTCATGGTTGGATGCATCCATCTGGAATTACTGAAAGGCTGAATATGAATATGTTGACTTCCTCACAGCGACACCCCTGCCTCTCTGTCCAAGACGGAGGCCTCCGGGTATCTGGCTTCACCCCGAGGTGCTCCGGATACGTGGAGTAAGGGTTCAGGGTTTGGAATGGAAACCGTTTGACGCACTTGGTGGATCGTAAAGCGGCGGCGGGATTAACGCTCGCGCTGCTGGGCACAGCGAACCACAAACACACTCTTACACTCCACGTGACCTGGGAGGTCGGATGTCTGCAGGACTGAAGGCCACATTTAGCCTTTGTCTTTTGAGGCAAAAGCACAGAACTCTGCATTATGTTCCTGGGGGACATTTCTTATGTCTATAGAAACGTTACCTGCAACCAACAGAACCAGTTGGGAAGGTTTTTCTTTGCATTGCAGGAACTTATAGTGATAAAAACACACCACTAATTTGAAATAACATTGACCAACTTATACAGAACATTTTATTTTTAGTACCAAAAGAATTGCGTGTGTTATAGCAGAAGTGGCCTCAAGCAGCGATGAGGAGAGGCCCACAAAGGTCGGGGAAGGTCACTTCCTTTTAACTACTTCCCCAAGATTTAATTAGTTTTGAACCCTAAAAGATGCTGACTCAAGTTGCATCAATTTGAGGGACTTTATTTCCTCTTATGTTACAACAGAAGTTATAAGGACTGAGAATACGAAGCATAACGCAAACGTACATATGGATGGAATAATCTCTCATGGTGTACATTGTTGTTGACCAAGGCCTGGTGTAATTTAGCAGTGCCATAAATCTGGATATAATAGAACGCCCTTATTGTTCTAGCGTCTTTCCTAACACGGGGGATATTTTTCACATGCCACTGCACTGCCAAGCTTTGGAAACGCGAACCCCCGCTAGGCGAAGGCACGCCGGCGGTGAATAAGGGTATCTGTTACACAGGCAGGAGGCCAGCGCACCACTATTTGTTTTACCAGCAGGCCATTAGCAGCATGCTCGCCTGGTGTTTCTACACAGCTTTCAATTATGTCCAAAATCCTCCTTAGCAGAAAAGATAAGGACTTTCAACCTGTTAAGGTTGTAGGGAATCAAGGCTGAGGATGTGTGTGTGTGTGTATATGTGCACACAAATATACATTATTATTTTTTTTATCTATATGTATATATAAATATATATTTTTGTACGGCAGAGATTGTATTTCCTCTAAACAAGAAAAGCACAAAGACACATTTTAAATGTAAATCCCTGACACATTCACATTATTAAACAATATGTTTATGCACAATTCACAAATCCACGTGAAAGGAGTTTCCCTAAATCATGGACCAATACTGAGTATCAACGTTTTAGCCTTAATTTTCTGACAGCAAATTTGTACACTAGTTTGTACACTAGTGCTAAACATGAGACATCAGGCAGCTTCTGGCAGTCTGTCGGAGGTAAACTGCTGTAAAGACTTAGCTTTTGTAAATTATTTTCATTTTATTATAGTTTTTAACTTAAAAAGTGCTGCGTTAGACTGGACGGGCTGTGCCCTTCCCTGGTGGCCTCCTCTCTCCAGGGGGGGTAAACTAACTGACAGCTGATTGGGGGCGGGGACGGGTAGTACCAGCCGACCGGGCCTGGGTTCCGTTACCGTAAACCAATCGCACCGGTGCTGGCCAACGTTAAAAACTCCTCTCCTTTGTCAGCTGTCAGTTGTCATTTCAGCGCGACACCTCCAATCTACAGCAGAACCGGGCATATCAGAACTCATTCTCATTCCCTACCACCACCAGTGTCTGGACTCCCCAAGGGGGGGACATGTTCTATTCTACGGCAGGATGCACTATAAATACTTTTGCCTGTTTAAAATTCAGAATTCAGAATTCAGAAATTCAGAATTCAAATTCAGTTCAGATTTCAGTCTCTCCGGATTGAAATACAACATGGTCTCATCCTTGAAGTATTCATTTGCCAGATTACTTACGTGTTAATGAACATAATTCACTTAACAGTTCCATTTAATCCCATTCATTCAATATTATGTTTTCCTTGGTCTGTGATTTTGAAAGTTCCTGTTTGTCAGAACACACAATCCGAGTCACATTATCACATTTGGTACATTTAAAAAAAGAACTAAACTCAACCTTCTTTTCCCTCTGTACACAAAGACCACTGGTGCCCCAGTGGCCCCCAAACAGTCCCACTTGGCGTAAATGGGCTCACAAATAGCCACGAGTTGAAAAGGTGGAGACATGGATACCCCGAGTGTCGAGTCTCAGGTGGCATCTCACTTCCT
The DNA here is from genome assembly GCF_949316345.1 of Pungitius pungitius. NCBI lineage: Eukaryota > Metazoa > Chordata > Actinopteri > Perciformes > Gasterosteidae > Pungitius > Pungitius pungitius. Next base: position 20,044,349 of record NC_084909.1, read on the forward strand.
GCATCTGGTATGTTTCCCACTGACGTGGCGATGGCGGCGCGTGGAGTAGAGAGGATGAGCTGGGAAGGTCGCTGGTTCAAATCCTAGCTGCCCCGTGCGCCACATCCAAGTGTCCCCAAGCAAGATACTCAAAAAGCGTCAGCTAAATGTCAATCAAAGGGTGATAACTTAGTCCATTCCTTCATGAGGGAGTGAGAGGTCAGAACCCACTTTGTATGTTCTGCAGGCCAAACCATAAATGAATTAATCTGTTATTGTAATAAACTTGGGGATTTTGTTTTATTTACAGAATCTTTTCAAAAAAAGAAAAAAAGAAAAGGAAGTGAAACCAAATTGCATTACGTAGATGAAGATAATCAGGGAATCGATAAATTCATTCATTACATGCTTCAGGCCTCAGTGGGTTTAGTTCCACATTTGACCCGGTTATGAGGTCAAGATGCTGGAATTTGAGGTCTCTCTCTCAAAGATAGTCTGTTGGTCTACATGCTGTTTATAGACAGGAAGTGTGAAGCTTCTTTTGACCCCCCCCAACAAATATAGGAGGCAATCTGATGATCTGACGGTAACTGAGGAACTGAAGAAAATCCCACAGTATCTTCTACACTGTGAGAAGATCACGGCGGGTTACTGGAAACACAGAACTGCTGACTATCAAAGCCACTAAAAAGAAGAAGGAGCCTGTAACTGGACATGCTGATGTTTACCAGCGAATGTACAGCATATCAGGTTCCACATCTTAGCGTAGCTTAGCTTAGCTTAGCTTAGCACGGCCCCGTTAGCTTTGTGTTTCCCTTTGCTGCTTGGTCACTTTAAACAATGATGCTCCAGGTTGTTCTTGATGCACAACTTCCTGTGTTCCAGTATGTTTGTTGTGTAAAATAAACGTGTTTACAGTTTTTATGTAATTGGCCCCACTAAAGTCAAGAAGTTCCAGGGCCAAATTAAGATAAAATAAATGAACGCTCTGCAGACCGAGGGGCTCAAAGAAAAAACACCAACTGGATTTACGATGGCAGACATGCTGTTTCAGACTTTTACAGCTGACCAAATTCCATGCAATCCTACACCCTTGTGCGGACTGAACAGCGATGTTGCATAACGTGTTTAACTGAAACAGGTTTCGGTGCTTATTTGGCTTGTGGTGCAAATGCAGAGCAGCTGTTCCTTGTGCTGTTCAGCACTGGTAGAGTGGTGGGTTTCTCTCAGCGTTTGGTCTGTGGTGATTAAATACTCACCAGACTTTCCGTGACATTAGCTTTGATGATGCCGGTGTGTTTTGACAGGGACCTTCTATGCATACTCAGATCTGACAGATGTGACTAATTAATGCGTGCTCATCTTGTGTTTTCTCAGAGTATTAGTCGAATTTAAATCTACACCCAATTAAAATGGTGGTGAAAATGAAATCTAAGTTGCTTTGAATAACACAAGCTGTAATCATTATGACAGTGGAGGTGGATCCCTCGGCTACCTGTGTGTGAAGGGTGTCCCTCTTGCTGATAACACAAAAAAGACCAAATCCAACTCTACCGAATGTTTCAGCGCCTTTCAGCTCATCATTTTGCTTTTGCAGCCTGAAAATTGAATGCAGACAGAATTCAACAGCTAAAAAAACAGATATTTTTCTCAGGAGTTGGTGCAAACCAGAAAAAAAAGATGAAGGAAGAAAAGTACACTACTTCAAGTGAAAGGTCGGGTTGCTCCATTCTGGCTGTTTAAATTAGCATCTGCTGCAAGTTGGAAAGTTACCAGTTATCCATGTTTCACACATTCTCAGACGGAGGCTCTCTGGTTAATTTGACTTTGCCCGAATGATTTCTTTTTGTTCGCTAATATGCTCATCTAACAGGAACTCATCCCTCGCTTGGTTGAACGAAAAAAAAATCCAATTACATTGTCACAGGAAACGTTGCAGTGAGCGAAAGCCACAGTAAACAGAGAATCAGCCCATATTCACTTCCTAAACGAAATGACAGCAAATGATCATCGGGGGTCAGACCAAGGACACATGTGTTTGTTTTACGTGACTTTCTCATGGTCGTCCATCCCTCATCTGCTCTGCATGGCAGGAGCATCATCAGTGCCTTTGAGCCCAGGCTTCAGCTGCACAAACAGAGGGCGGCAGGATGCCCACGCTGGGGAAACGGGTTGGGGTGGCCATGTTTGTGGTGTGACACCTGTACGAGTGAGATAAGGGTCAGAAAAAGGGCCGCTCGGAGGCTGATCCGACACATCTGCTTTATAACCCCGTTGTCAACAATGGAGGGAAATTCTAAAGGAGCGACGATGAAAGCTTAAATAAAACTGCTCAAACATGAAACGGTCTTATGAGCGAAAGGCGGCGGCGGTTTTTATCTGAGAGACAAACAACAGGCAGACAGGCAGCGTTTGGCTTTGAACACGAATCCTTCCTCCAAGCTGCGGATACAAAGCTGCAAACTGCACTCAGATGATTGTGTGTACGTGCAGCCAGGGCTCGAAATAGATATGAGACGGAGGCAAAGTTTCAACTGTCAGTTTAATTGAGCCAAATAATGTTGTTCGGCGTTGTGGGGCTTCTGGGAGATGAGGCTATCTATAGCAGCGTGGGCCATGTGGGAGATACCATAAGGGGAGATCCTGATCACCTGATCACTCAACTCCTTTGTGTAGTAATGTGTTGACCACCTTTCTATACTATAAGGCGTTCATTTCAATGTGGGTAACAGGTGTGATCCTCATTAGTGTTGCACTCTGATGACCATGGAGCACGGAGGCTCTTTGGTGACTCATGAGGGTCTTCAGGCACTGGAGACGCTTTAATGATCCAAGCTTGTGCACGTCAGGATTACTTGTGTGTTATTCTTATTTTCCTGAACTCACATTCCTTGCAGGCATTTTGCCTTTAAGGACATAATGCAGGTTTTTCAGTACAGGACAATAGGCCTGCTTTGGTGCATTTACGGCATATGAAAAGCTATAAAGACAATTGATGGTGTGAATCCAAAAATATGATTTAACAATATATAAATAACATTTTGTTATTTATAACATGTTAGTGAGGCTTGTAACATTTCTTCTGTACTCGAGAGCTTTTGTTATCATCACGGTTTGGGTTCATGTTTTATTTTATAGTTTCATGTCTCTTGTGGGTTACTTCACTTCCTGTCTTGTCCCTGTGATTGTCCCTGCAGACAATTGTCACTCACTGTGATTGTCTGCAGTGTCCATGATTGTTTCCACTTGTGTCTAATCACCTGCACCCCCCCCCCCCCCTGTGTGTTTAAGCCCTGTCTCTTGTCTCTTGACGCGTTGTTGCATGTTGTCTGTGTGCTCGTCTGCATGTTGTCAGATTTGTCGTGTCGTATCCTGTGTCGTATCCTTTTTTCCCTTTGATGGTTTTTGGAATTTTGAGATTTTGGATTTATTAAAAAGTAATATTGGTTCAACTCGGCGTTTGAGTCTCTGCCTGCACCGACCAGCCTGACAGTTTACATGCGTATTCTACACACATTTTAAGTCAAACCATGGCGTTTCGAGGCATTAACATCTATGCTACTGTTCTAAATGTGCAGAAAGGCATTTCCAAACATTTACTTTACTTCAATTAATTACTGCAGTCATCTTGTTGTCTTGTTTGTCTTCACTTCCTACTCATCAACAAATATTATGTTGCATCCCAGTGAGATTGCATGAAAAGGAGGCGACTGTTTAAGGCAGAAAGAGCAAGCAAGTTATTTCCATTTAATTACAAAGACGGATACATATAATGATCCCTCATGTGCTGATTGTAGTAGAATAAAGTAAAAGGAAAAACAGTATTTGCTTGCATTTGTAAACCCCCCCCCCACACATGAAATCCCCCAAAAGACTGAGAGGTAATGTGAATATTTGGCGTGGCTACACTGCTCTTTTCACAATGTGACCCCCTCCTCCCGTCTGGTATCATCACTGAAACACTTGTTTTCATGTATTTCCACTGTGAGCCTCCCAATGATGTCATTCCGTCCAATCAGCCGCCGCCTGGACGCAGCGTTGCTGCCGTCAATCAGAAGCCGCCCTGCGTTGCAAAAGACTGACAATTTCCTATGAGACGCACACAGTGTGATACGAAAACCCTTCAGAAGAAACAGATTGACTGTGTTTTGGAACCCTGTAATTTAATCTCAATCTCCCCGTGATGTTCCAGACCGAACTGTAGCACGGTTATCTCTGCACAGCAGGGGGCTACACCATTTGAGTCTGCAAAGTGCAAGTCGAGCATTTTCACTGCCCTCCGGCTCTTGGATCAATGCCAAAGACACTTTTCTTCTGGAAAGGCCGCTGCGGTGTCGCAGGAGGATTTGGAACGCAGCAACAAAGAGGTCATTTCTCACACAACGTCTATGCTCCAACATCCGGGAAAGTTACCAAGCTGCAAAACATTGGTAAACACTATTGGATTTTAATGATTTTGCATGAGGATGATTTATCAATTTAATACTTATGATCCTTACTTGTTATGTGTCTCTTGATAAATTGATAATAGTGGGATTGTTTTCTTGAACATACAAACATTTGGTGTTATGATAGAACACTATGTCATTTGCATAGACGATAGATCATCTCAATACAAGAGAATAGCTAGTTAAAACACACCTTCTCTGGTCCAACTTATTCACACTTTCCTGTTATTTTTCTCTTTGTTTAAATACGAAAAAACACACTAAAACAGCAAAGTAAAATGTGGGCCAGATGGATGTAGAAAAACACCAGCCACGTGGCCTACTGCATAATATTACATTACAGAATACAGCACAGGGGGGCTTTTGGATCAGTGTAAAACAGTATCAATAGATCAATGCTGAAGGAATATGGAAGCAGGGTGTCAATCACTGTGGGCCCCTGGGTGGAACATGTCCGTGGGGGCTTGATGTTTGCAGCTGATTAGGCAGCTTGAGGCGATTATGTTCATTGATCTGTTGTGCTGTTTACCTGTCAGACCCCTGATGATAGATGGTGCAGCTGCACTAAACAAGGTAACTTGTTACGCTGCCGGCTCCTAATGATGCCAATAATCCATTGATCTATGAAGATGCCTGTGTTTGCCTGATGTTCCTTTGTCCATAACATGGGAGGCCAAAGGTCTCATGACTGCTCCTGAGGGACAGCTTTACCATTGAATTTAACATGTGTTTCCAAATGATTTCACAACACCGATATCAAGGGAACACATGCCTGTGATTTTACATTTTCCTTTGTTGTATCTAAAGAAGATTTGAGATCAACTTAATCTTGTGGAGAGAGATATTTTGTCGTTATTAACAGTTGAAGAGTGGGCAATTATTTCTGTGTGTGTCGATTTTTTTTTTCAGAGTTGAGCAGTACAATAAATATTGAATAAAACTCCAGCATTTCCAGAGCAAAAAAATAAATAAAGTCACTCCCCCGAGGAAAGATGGTCGATTAGAGATGATAATATGATGATGTTCTAGCATGAGGCCCAATATATTAAATCAGTTGTGGTACTAGTACGTCTATGTAAGCTTGAATGGATTTTACATATAAACATTTCCACATGTCAAAACAAATTCCAGTTCTCACAATCATGCTGAAATATGCCGTGCGTATCTCCTCCTTGGCAACGGAGCAGTAACCCTCCTCAAATTCAGTCAGGTCCGTTCTTGATACTGTGCAGGCCACTCAGAGCCTGCGGTGTGTAATATGTCCCCCCCCCCCCCCCCACCCCCAACCCAAAAGGCCTCACAGGAAGGAGAATGACAAAGGTTCAACCAACACATGCGAGCAGGTCATCTGTTGTCGTGGTAACCTGCTCTGAGGCAGACTCTTGTCACTGTGCTTCTGGCAGACAATGTTTCAGGTGCTGACGTTTACTTTTATTCTGTTTATCTGTTTTTAGAAAATGGCCCTTCTAATAGTTATTGTTATGCTGTTGTGCATCCGTATTGTCCTTGCTTTACAGCAACATCACACTCGCTTCACTTAAAAATAACATTTTTCTCTCCAAAAAAGGGAAAATCAGTACTGTGTGCAGCTTTAAACAAGGGCTACTCGGCCTTTTTAACACATCAGATGTCACCCCAGAACCGTTCTGGGGTGACATCTGGATTGCGTTTCACAGAGCTAAGCTTTGAAGACAGGACCTGCTTCCCCTCTTTGTCCAAATGGAGATAAGTGCAAATTCTCTGGTGAAAGATTAAGATGGGAACCTTTGTTTGTGGTGCAGTGGTTGAGGACTAAGCCACACACACCTTATTTAAGATATTTCCTTTAGCATTTATTATTGTTAAGCCTAAAGGGAAGCTTAAAAGGAACAGGTTATTATTTAGGGAAATAAACTGAACCACTCAAAGACTGTAACGTCTTCTAAATGCTGAGTGATGAAAAGGCCTTTTTGAGTATTTATTGTTTTAGGAAAAAAAAGGGTTTGAGGGAAGCCTTTCCTCCCCCTGCTTGGAGGAGATAGACGGCACCTCGTCCACTTCCTTCCTTTATTGACTCCTTCCCTTGTTGCAGGCTCCTGGCTGGCGTTGACGGCATTTTGTTTATCCATCTTCAAAGTGGAAAATGTCCTAAAGCCTGGTGGGCTGAGAGGGTCTCGCCAGCATCTCCACACAAACACAGGACCATTTCCTTGGTTTTCCCTCAGCTTCCTGTGTTCCCAGTTGGCCAGAGTGCGGGTCTCCAACCCCCCCAACCCCATTTCCCCTTTTAGAAAAAACAATAGAGACACACCCAGTGTCTTTCTCTCTCACTCACTACCTCACTCAAGGAGAAACTTCAACTTCCACACTTTCTGGTTCTATTGTTGGGTCTTGTTTTTCCTTTTGACGGGTCGGTGACAAGCGGTTCATTCATGATACAAACATCACGTCCATCACTGCTCCAATGATCATGGGAAAGGACTGTGGTTGCAATCAATGCCACGAGTACCTGGAGACAACGAAAAGCTTCTGGGACCTTGGTACTTAAGTGATGCTGAAGAATCAAAAGTACATTTTCTATCAACTTGAATTCACTTAAGTGCTGTTATGATTCCTTTTAATGCGTGTCCACTCAAGGAGTGATCAGTCTAAATGTGGAATCAGGAGCTACTGGTGGAAACGTTATGGACGTGACACGATAAAGGCTGTGTGTGCCTTTGAGTCCCACCGGAGATCCATTTCTCTGGCATCTACATGTTTGAGTTTCCTTTTGAGCTCAGCAGTGAAAAGCTGCGTCCTCAATGAAACCAGCCACTCACGTTTCCCCTTTAGGACTGAAACATGATATTTTAGGACTTCCGTTTTCTTTTTCCAAAATATTTCCATGGACATCTGTGTTTTAAGAGAGAGTGGATGCACCTGTTGCCGTCCGGCTTGGACGAGGAGCAGGAAGCTGGAGCAGCAATGTTTTTAGAATGTGAGGGACAGCAGTTTCCCCCAAACAATGATCCTCTGAATCTAATCCAAACATAATGTTATCTCATAAATGTCATCGTGGAGACACAAATGCAGATTGTTTTCAACCTTTATGGATCATTTCAAACCGCAATGCATCTGTTTTGTTGAAGGACAAAATCGAGCACTTTGCACCTGAACTTGTCAACTTCAAAGTGATAAAGAGGTCACTGTGTTGGCTGCTGACAAAACAAAAGGCAAGAGTTGAGTTAAACTTAAACTCAGAATTCCATCAAAAAGCATGTGATGCCACCATCAGACATTCCGTGTATTATTTAATATTTTATTTTAGCGAGCTCTAGTCCTTTGTATTTCTTTACAGAATTTTAATGATGCTGTGTATCCATCATTTAAAGTTGATCTAAAATGTGCTGTTGAAAAATGTAAATGTTCATGTGAAAGGTTGGAACTCTCCCTAATAAAGGTTTGGCAAGTGTCATGTGCATGAAATGGAAAAGACTCTCAGCTCTCAGGTCAGAGGTCACAGAATTTATGCAGCACAGCGAGAAAAAAAAGGATTTCCTAAATTCACAAAAAAAATATTCCATTATATTCAACCAACAACGTTTCTAAATGGTTTGATTGCATGTGACTGTAGAATAAGAGCCAACTATTCATCTCCCGTATTTACAAAAGAGCAGATGTGAAAACACAATCATTTACATTATCTTTGCCAAACGGCTTGAGATTCATTCAAAACTTGGCTTGTGAAGCGAAGCAAAATTATAAATAAATGTTGAATTCTTAAACTTTTGAAAGCCCGCAAGGATCCTTTTAGCAGGTTCAGGCCTCTCACAGTTCAACAAATGCCAAGAATTATTTTCACAAGCTGTTCATTAGAATGCTTCATCTGACTGAAGACAGTTTTCATTTAGACACGTTACGAGCATCGATGACCAAGGTCACAGTTTAAATCACAACCGTGATGTAAAAAGGAAAGATTTGGTGATCAGTCCGCACCGGTGGCTCATTGTGAATGTTTGTAAGGGCACAACAACAATGAATTAAGCAAAGAGCAGGTCACATGTGGTTTGGAAATTGTGAAAGCACGTTATGCAAATGCTCTCTCAGCAGGAAGTCGCTTCACGTCTTGTGGATGGTGGGAATTCCTGCACAAGAAAGATTACTCGAACTAATGGCGTCATGTCATCATGGTTCAGCCTTTTCTTCTCTTGTTTTCACGAAGATTGTACGTTGCACATCTGCATCAGCGGGGACACGGAGGAGTTCCCACATCTGTGCACTGTTACTCCTTTACACTTCATTAAAGGGATCAAAGCTGACCTACTTTTCCTCAAATAAAGCAATACAGGCAAAGGGGGGGGGGGACATAACCTGGTATCAGAGAGGGATCAGGGTCAGAAAGAATATTCATTGAACTAGATTATTATTATTATTGGCTTCCTTTGCCTTGATGTTTTATAGTTTAATTAGACGCTCTTCTGAAGTGGGAGCAAGTGCTAAGTGCTAGTTAACTTTGACTAAAGTGCACTAATCCTTTTAAGAACATTTTATTCCAGCTAACCACTGTATTGACTGATTAAAAGCAAGGACAATAGTTCAAAATGAAACAAACCCCTCTTCTGTTGTTTGTGGTTTTTCTGGTGTTTGTATTTGAGTTAGTATTTGAATTATATATTATATATATATATATATATATATAGTATATATATAAGTCTGTTCTAAAAAAGTAGTTGAGAGGAAAATGAATACAATTACTTCAAAATTGTAACTAAGTACAGCACTTGAGCAAATGTACTTACTTACTTACATTGATCCACTGGAGGCCCAGGAGATGAAGCACTGTGTCTGTACAGAGAGCACAGAGAAGCAGTGGCTTGTGTAGTAGTAAAGTGAGAGAAGGGGCCATTGGCTTCTTGGGATGATTCTTGTTCAGTGAGGCCACAGGGGGAGCTGAGATGGACGGGCAGTGCAGGGAAAGCTTTGCAGAAAACTGCTGTGTTGACAAAGGAAGTGAACTCGATCTATTCGTCCATCTACTGGTCATGAGGTTTGGGTAATGACTGAAGGAAGGAAATGGCAGATACAAGTGACCAAGTCCAGCTTCCGCTGCAGCGCAGCTGGACTTGTGCTCGGGGTCTCGTCTTCTCCTTCTGGACGCCTCCCTTTGGAGGTTTTCCAGTTTTGTCCGTGGGTGAGAAGACACAAACACGCTGGAGAGTTTCTACGTATCGTCTTCCCGGGAAACGCCTCGGCGTCCCCCCCCCCGGGGACGAGCTGGAAAACATTGTTGGGAGAGAGGCGTCCGTAACGCCCGGATAAGCCAGCTGTCCTTGCAGCTCCGCCCCGTGGAAACGGGAGATAATGAACGGACGGATTGACGGATGACTGAACGCTGCAGCCCAGAGGGAACAGTACTCCATGCATTGAGCCACCTCCAACGCTTAGTATGAGATGTATGGTCCTATTAGTGTGGCTTTTGTTTTTTATATGAATATGACAGGAGGTCACAGTCGGACAGCTGACAGACTCTTTTTAAGGCGTGCTTAGGGTCTCTTTCATGTATTCTTTTTCTCTTATTAATAAATGTCGGATTCTTCTCATCAATCAACTCGGAGCGACCGGTGATCCCGACAGAAGGAAGCAGCTGAAATGTTGTAACTCTAATCTTTGGTTTTGCATAATTGTTTTTTTCCTGGGCTTGAAGAATGAATAAAATCACAGGTGCTTTTTACTGACTTCTATACATCACATGTTTACTTTATGGCCACTGAACAAAGCAGGCTTCCAAACAGAAGGTCATGAAAGCGAAAGGGGAAACCAAAATAAGAAAGCAGGGTGTCGAACGTTTCCAAGTTGAAATCAAGTGCACGGAAACTTGCTTTTCAACACACACACACACACACACACACAGGAAGTTTCCACAGGCCATCCCCAGTGCAGCATACCACTTAGGCTGCTAACTCCATTTAATACCACCACCATCTCCCGGATCCTTTCAGCAGGCTCTGTGAGTTTGTGTAAGAGGTCGGGCTGCCTCGCTGAATCTTGTTTCACGTGCCACTCCACTTCCACTCCAAGAGCACTTTGGTGCTCATCTCTGAGGTCGATGTTGCCCAAAGTCCTGCAAACCGGCTGAATGGAGCATATCAGAACATTTTGTTTCAGTGTCGACTGTGAGAGGGGGTCTGGGGGGGTCCAGGTTATTGTACTGGCACAATTTCTTTTGGGGAAAATGCAACGAGTGCTTTGAGGACTCAGAGTGTCTCGCATCGCTTTCAGCCACTGACGCCGTGTTTCTCCTCGACCGGCGTACGCTTAACGCACTCGACTTTATAAAGAGTGTTTTAGTTCTAAAGATTTGACCAAAGATACACATCTGTCTGTATCAGCATCTCTTAGTTTGTTCTTTCTCCACCTTCCCGACCATCCTAACAATCACCTTGAGGACGTTCTCATCTCCACTCACCACACCTACGTCTCACAGCCACACTGTTCATCTGTCAAGAGCCGCTCGCGTTTTCCATTTCAGGCTCACCCACATCATCACTTTCAAGTCATCAAGTTCATACATGACGTCTTCCAAGTTTGTTGAAATCCTTGCAAAACAGCTGGCAAATTAACAGTTTTAAAAAGCTGGAAAATTCTGATTCATCATCTACAACATACGTTAGACAGGAAAGCATATGAATACATGAAGGTGTTACAGTGTGTTTTCAACTTCGAAAAGGTACTCATGGGTTGAAAAGGCAAAGAACAGATGGAAATACATGCAATACTATATATGGTATATAGAAGCCACAATCTTTAAAAATATACGATGTGAGAAATATTATATAATTTTGTTAATGACAATACTGGGTGTAACTTTGCTTCTATAAACCTTAGCTAAAATATCCTTTTTTGAATAACACCAGGAAATACGTTCCACCTGACATTAGATGATTCTAAAAAGCATACCTGAATATTTACAGTAAACAATTATTGTGGTGTAATAGGTCATGAAAGTATCAGACTGGGACAAACCACACATTATTTTATCCAATCTAACATTCCCTCACTGCTGCTGTCACATTATCGGCCAATCAGACGGGGGGGGGAACAGATTGAGACGAACACAATGAAGCTTACTGTAAATCATACTGTCGTCATCATTTGTGACAACAAGTCCTGAATAGACTCATTGTCCTTCGTATGCGACAGAGTTCAGATGAACATGAACTGCTCTGCTGCCAAGGACAGAGCGGATATGATCAGACCGGGATGAGAAGAAGCGCTTCGCCCTCTGGACTTCAGCTGCTCAATGACTTTGACAAACCAGATGTCACCTGACACGGGTCTCCACCACCTCAACATAGCCCCAGACATCAATGACTAAGGAGCTCTTTTTACCGCCATGGAGGCCATTTGCCTCTTTTCCAGTCACTGTGCAAGCGACTTCTCTGTAGTTCCTATCAGACGGAGGTTTTATCATATTGTAGCTCTACTATGCTGCTATACTCCACATAACATACCAAGCATGAAGCCGCTGATAGTTAACAACTAGCTCATGAACATATAGTATCCTCTTGGGCAGCTCCTTTCCTCTCCCCCAAACCGTTGATACAGATGTTAAGGTGAGTAACGCTTGCCAGTAGGAGTCATTCACACCTTTGTGGACATGAGCTACTCTCTCTCTCAAAGCCACGACTTGTTGTCAGGAATCCAGCTTGAAGTGGTTTTCTTACGTGTAGTTAACTCTAACCTGAATTTTTTCTGAGTTCTCCCGAACACATCCTGGCTGATTCATCAACTATGGACACCTGCTGCAGTCTGCACACCTGATTTTCATCCTCTGCACCAGTTAAGCCGTGACCAGAGAACCAGTCCCTGCCGGATCGTTAGTGTGACCTGGATGATCTCGCTCTGGAATCAAGTTTCGTAGTTGTGTCAAGTCTGTTTTGTTTTTTTTGCTCCTGTTACCTGTCGCTAATCACAAAGTTTTAATTTTGCAGTTTTGAAAAGACATTTTCACTAATCATTTAGCCTTTATCCCTTTTACAGCATGTGGTTCAATTGTCCTTACATTATAAAGGTAGAAAAGATACTTTTTTGTGGCTTTCATGTTAAAAGTAGTGATTCTATGCAATTATACAACACATGAATATTCAATTTTAATTTTTATTCTTGTTTATTCCCCACTTTGAGGAATAAGGTCCTTGCTTGGTGGTTGTGTGAGTGCATTTGGGTCCACTGTCTACACACCATCACCTAACACCTGTTCAAATGTGCTTGTGTGTGAAAAGTGAAATAAAACCCAACAATTCCCCTAAATAACACAATCTGTGAGCGCTTTAAGTCGTGTTTGTTTTTTGTGTATCTATCCTTTAGACCCATGACTTAAAAGATGGCCTTTTCCTTCTGTTGATTCAGCACTGTGGTATAAATGGAAACATCATCATCGTATCCTCCAGCGTCTTTAAGAGCTTTTTCTGGCTGCGGATTCAATACTAACGATTTGGCCTTTGCCATTAGGCCTTAGGCCGTAATTTAAACATTTCCATGAGGCTAAGTTAGACTAATTGTGTTATATTTGACTTTTATAATGACATTTTTCTTCTTACATGTTTTACATAATAACCATTTCCTATTGTTTACGTGTCATAAGTACCGTGCCCCACTAAAGGAGGACGGTATGTCACGGTTTGGGTCTGCTTCCTGTCTTATTTTGTAGTTTTCTTGTCTCTTGTGTCTCTGGGTAACTTCACTTCCTGCCTTGTCCTGTGATTGCCTGATTGTTTCCACCTGTGTCCAATCACCTGCACCTCCCTGGTGTATTTAAGCCCTGTGAGCCTGTTGTCACCTGTCGCGTCATTGTCATTGTCGTCGTTGGTGCACGTCCTTTGGCTTCTGTTTGATTTGTGGTGAATAAACATCACCTTCTGGAAGCTCCTGTGTTTGAGTCCTGCCTGCCTTCCACGTGCACCCTCGCTTGTGACACGGCATTGCTGATCCAACCATGGTTCCACTAAATATACCACAAAGGAGTCTAATTACTTAAGACACGCTACATTTCATCGTGTTATGCCCCGTGTGATACATTTACTCTGCTCACTAATACAACACTCTTCTGACTGAAGCGTTTTTTGCGCTTCAACTTGCTTTCCACATACTCCAGATACTCCCACTAAATAACCCAACCAAATAAAAGTCAGCCGCCCCCCCTCTCCCCGGATGACCACTCCCACCTCATCGTAATAACCTCGACGCCATCAATCACTCCGACCTCCTCTGCCGTAATCCCACTAGCTCACTGGCACGGTCGACTCCCCCCTGTGGAAACATCACGTGCCTCCGTGTGCTTCACAGATGACACTGCAGCTTGTTACACATGGTTCTGTTTGAGCAACGTGAGGGTTAGTGTGGGGGGGGGGGGGGGAGTGGGGGTGGTTGGACTATTCCTGCAACCCATCAAAGCTTGTGTGCTGACCACTTGAAAACTGTGGGTGGCCTCTGGTGCCTTTTTTTCGTGTTTCCTGTGAGTTGACTGTCACTTGAAGTGGGCTCACAGGTCAGCTTAGTCATCGCTGTGATGACTCATTCATTCTGCAGCGCTGCATCGAACTCTGTGTCGCTACTTTACTTTTCTATTTTTGTATTATTATTTATTCTAAAATGAGGCAAGCCAATGTCTAAGCAGACCTACTGCTAGACTTAACTACTAAGTCCACCTTCTTAGGTTTTCTCCTCCGATCCAACAGTATTAATGGAGACGGATGTGTTTCCATACCAGCGCACTGTCTACTGGTGACGAGGACTGATCTGGGGAATAAAATCATTGAAAACCAACACATAGTCAACTCCATTGACTGTGATACAGCAGAGAGAGATGGGAGAAGCCCAGCTTGGTTTGGGGAGGTCTCAGAGACTTATTTGAGGAGACGAAGGTGTTGCAGGTGTCCCGGAGTCTGGGAGGTTTACTCATGATTCTGTACCAAGCTGAGCAGCCTCACACAGTTGAATGATACTTTACATCTTTGGTAGGTCTATGTGTACCAGCTATTCTGAAATAGGGTTTGTATCACCTTGTGTATTGAACAAAGGAAAACTGAGGTTCAACAAGTTATTCTTTTATTTATCAAGGCCAAGACTTTCACAATTTCCCCCACCAGCTTGTTTTGGCAAACCACTTGTAGTTGATTTTTAGAAATGTGTTGTATAACCACGTCTGAAGTAAATCCGATGTTTAAAGCGTGTGTCCAGAAAGGAAGAACACTGAGGTTAAAAGTTGCTTTGGCAGTGAGTATAGTGACATAGTACTTTGCTAAATTATAAAGTATTATTGTGTTGTTGCAAATCAATTTTTATGAGGGTTAAAGCGATGATAAACTGACTACTTTTCTTTCTCAATCTGTCCTCTGAGGCCAAGCTCTGCAGCTCTCCCACAATGAAGTTAACATTAATTCAATATCATTTCCTTAATTGCATTCAATTGCGAGCAAAGGGCAAAAAATAGGACTTCCTCTGTTTACAGTCATTTCTTATCAGGGGACGTGCAGCAGATTAAACAAGGAAAGACTCGTTTTGTTTCTAACATGAAAAGGACAAAGTATTGCGACTCACTCAACCAGTAAATATACTATAATCATTAACAATCAAAGCAGTGAAACAAAGACATTGGTTTTACATTAGTGAACATATTTGTGGTTACAACATCTGTTTCTCACATTAGGAACAACAGACGTAAACCCTTAGAAAGAAGATCGTATATCACCGCTTTTTCTTCTTTCTCGGTCATTCCCGCTGCCAGTTTTTTTACAGTAATATTCTGGAGACCTCCACTCTACCAGGACTGTGAGAACTAAAAGCAAACTACCTGAAAAATGAAGGAAAGAAAGCGACCTTGGTCTTTTCTGTTGCCCCGCTGTAAACTTTCCCATTTAAATTTACAAACTGCATGACAAGTGGTTTTTTTTTTCTTTTTATGTCAGGTGCGTTTTTTCAGGAGCCAAAGCAGCGCGACGTCGAGTCTGTGACATGTTTAAAAAGGTGTGAACAGCGTTTATTAGAATGAGGTTAACCAACAAACAATAGAGCCAGCTAAGTCCCATCAGCTGACAGCGTCCATTGAGTCTAACGAGCTGCGTCCTCTGATACTACAGATGACATCACAAGCTATAATCAAGATTTCCTATGTTGCAAATTATTTGACATATAGCAATATACATATATATCCCAGCACATTTTATTCAAATGGTATACTTTATAATCTAACATGTGTGACCTCCTCTCACTGATGAATAAAGGACTGTACAAGTGTTTTTGAACGCGGCGTGGCTTCGGTTTCGGGTGGTGAAAGACGGTATTGACACTGTAAGCCAGTAGTTTCTCACAATGGCAGGAAGGCTCTTTGGTGGTCGTGGATCTCTGGCCACGCAGCGGCGCCGCGGGCAGACGTTTCCTCGTGTGATAGCGGCGCTGCAGCGAGCCGGCGTCCTGGATGTTTGGCTCCATAAACAAGACACTTCTTCCCCTTTTCTCCACTTAACTGGGAGGGTGTGTGTACATTGTTGGACATTCCAGCATGCGTTGCTGATGACAGATTAGACTTGAGGGAAGCACTCAGTGAAGCCAGTTCAACCACCCAGATGTCAGCCATCGGTCTAACGGGCCCCTCCCCTCATGAGGGGGGGGGGGGGGGGGGTCCTGGGGCCTGAGGGTCGTTTCAACCTCCCAAAGAACCAAGTGTCACCTCAGACGCCGAACACAAACAAATACATGAGAAGTAATATTAATGCTGACTAATCCCCCCCCCCCTCACCTCCCAGTGCCTCTTCCCCACATCACGACCCAGCAACCTTGGATCCTTTGTAAGGATTAAACGGTTGTTGCCAGCCACCCAGAAAACACAACAAACTCCCTCTTTTTGGAGGAAACAGGAAATGCAAGGACCGCCAAAGCTTTGGCCTGAACTAGAAAAGGTTCCCCAGCATGCAAATAAAAATGTCTGCATACGTGTACGGAAACAACAACGTGAAAGAAGCTCAACATGAATTACTGCATTTGTCCAGACATTCCGAATGGAAACACCGTCAGTGTGGTCTTGTTGTCAGGAATTCTTTCTGAGGAGAAAATAAATGTCTGCGGTGAACGATCCAACGTGTACTTGTTGAGACATTTGACCATAAAACAACAAGCGGCAAAGGGGATCTGGAGAATAGCACTAACGTTACTGGCAGACATCGTCAGGTTGCACCTTAATGTTTTGCACAAATCCGTGCAGACGTTGAGATGATCACAGGATCACTAAGTCATTGTGGCGGTTCTCTGAGATCTTTGAAACAAAGTGCATTGCAGGGCCGTCTCATGCAGACGGGCCGGACCCTGGTGCCATGGCATGGTTAGAAACCTTCCATGATGTGCGTATCTCTCCGCTTTGAGGTTAATAGAATGAAATGAGCGACGATGAGGAACACTTTAAGGCAGATCTTTCCTCTCCAATCAGAGCTGGAAGCGCTGCTGCTGCCGTCGGTGTTAGTTGAACTGCTGATCTCTTCTGAGTTCCAGGCGACAGATTTAGCAAGGAATTAAATCCCTAAACCTTGGTGTCAAGTCCAAGGGCAGAGGAAGTATGACCATTACAGCGCACAGTGTGTGTGTGTGTGTGTGTGTCCGTTTCCATGGGCACAAACGCACAACGTAAAGTATCCATTAGAAGCGAATAATATATGGCAGCGCTACATATCAAAAGGGATGTTTATGTGCAACACGCAGACATGCAAAATGCACACACTATTCACACA
Organism: Pungitius pungitius; assembly: GCF_949316345.1. Lineage (NCBI taxonomy): Eukaryota > Metazoa > Chordata > Actinopteri > Perciformes > Gasterosteidae > Pungitius > Pungitius pungitius. Next base: position 20,061,513 of record NC_084909.1, read on the forward strand.
CACACACACACACACACAGGGCTCTCATTACACACACGCAAAAGCTATGCCAAGGCCTACGCTGCTATTCCTCCTTTCTGCAGCGTCCGTGCCACTGTTACGAAACACCTGTCATCACACCCCCCGTCGTCAGCTGCCCAAGAGCGGTTTACTGCTGATGTGAGCAAGGGGGGGGGGGGGATATATTGAGCTGAGCCTACGGATCTATAGATATTTCCATATTTTAGTAAGTGGTGAATGGAGTTGCGTTTAACTTGCTGCATACATTTGGATCCGTGGCAGAGGCTGCGCCCAAAGGGGGCACCGACTTAGGAAGCAACTTGAGCAGAAGGTCTTTCCCAAGGACACCGATGTACGCCGTGAGCCACAGCCTCACCTATTTCTAGAAGAACCAAATGTGGAGAAAAAAAACTTTCCAACCTTAAATCACAATGAAAAGCTATTTAAAGTCTGCGCTCCTACATTTAATCTCAGTGAAATCCATATATATCCATATATATATAGATATACAGTATATGCTGGTATGTAAGCAATAAAGTACATATTATCATATTAAAAAACGTCTTGTAAATGTAATCTAATATAAAAATATGTCTTTGAGATGTAAAAGTTTTTTGGAAATATATTGAAATAACAGGAATTGGTGTGAAGGCTGTACCTGTGTACACCTTTGCATGAAGCCGAGTGCACCTGGAATGCTTTGAGGTTGGAAACTAGTCTGGGGAAATCGGGACCTGTGAGTAGTCTGGAACGCAGCAGAGGTATAAACGGGCACGCCATCCCCGACACACTAATACTGACCTAACAGGACGCACAGTTTGAAAGTTGACAAAGCGCCGGCATTAAACAAGTTGGTGTGTTGCTGGTGGCTTTAGATGGCTTTAGATGGCTCCATCCCCCAGGCATCAGATCAGTGGGAGCAGGATTTATTAATCCCCACCTTTGTCCCCTTGGAACTTATGAGAGAATTAACCAAAAATAAAAAGACATGTTCTAAATATACTCTGTATATTATTTTTTTTTAAATATTGATTTCAATTGAATGCCTTTCAGTTGATTTCCTCTTCATGTCACATCGTGGGTGTTTCCCAGGAAATGGGAAGGCTCGGTGATGCCCTGACCCCCCCCACAGGCACAGGGAGGGAAGCAGGAGCAGGACCCTCAGATGTGTGCACCTGTCCATGGCTGTGAAGCCGAGCAGGCCCCTGCTGAGGAGCTCCGCAGCATAAAGAGAAGTTTGAGGGGTCAGAAAGCGACGGAGAGATGGACAGCGAGGAGGGGAAGAGGTCTACAAAGAGGTCAGGCTCAATTTCCTGCTACATGATGTTACTCAATATAAAACTTAAAGCCTCAGGGTACGTTACTCTCTCTGGAATAACCCCCTTATTAAATAGTAGGATAAACAGATCACAACAGGAAGAATTTTCAACAAAACTATGAACTATAAACAACAGCCCGAGGAGGAAGTGTGTCGGTTACCTTTTGACTCCTTTTCTAACAAAACCAAATGGAAGTATGTCAGCTAACCGATTGTGATGAAAGACAGAAAATGAACAGCTGGAGCTGAACCAGGTCGCTCGGTCTATTCTAAATGTCATGACGTTTTGTTAACTCCATGTTGTGATGGGATCAAACCAGTTGCCCCGTCCCTACATCCGGTGACCTCACACACATCAAACTGAGCCTTCATTCCGTATACTCACACACTCCTCTGCAGGAGTCACGGCAGGAAAAGATCATGTTAAGGTCATTCACATGAAAAGCACAAACCTAAACCCGTGTAATACGGAGTGAGGCTAACAGGCTCAATCTAAACATCACCCAGGATGGACATTTTCCTGAGGATGCTGCCACGTTCCCATAGCAACAAGACCCATTCGTGTGTATTACTGCTAGCGTTTCCACCCTCTGACAGCCTAATGGGGTCGTTCACTTGAAGTCAGGGTGCAGTGTCGTTCCTTCATGCTCAAGGAGCCACAGAAACCAGGATATGTGCAGAAACTGAAAGGATGAACAAGGCAAATGCTCATTTGGGCTCAACAGTAACTGGGTGCTTTGACTAATAAATCTTAGTTATTTATTTGTCCGTATACACACGCTAAAACTAAATCAAAGTGTGCACATGCTTCATTAATGAGGCCTTTGTTATTTCAATGTGAAGTTGATCCTCCCTGCTGAGAAGAAGAGATCAGATCTGCCCTGCGTTGCGTAACATTCTCTAAAAACCCTCTTGACCGGTGAACATCCCCCAAAGGTAAACAGTCTTTCTCAGCATCGTTCCAGTAAAGTTGGCCTCCTACATGAACACAACATGAGCTATCTGTACAAGGCAGGGGGAACGTATTCATGAGGCAAAAGGTCCCCCCCCCGCGTCCCGTTTCCGCTGCTGTCAGAGGTGTGCGTGACGGGGGTCGATTAGATGGCAACAAACGCACACATTGGTGCACTTCAGTGTGCTGTAGAGACAGCTTGAGGCTGCTGGACTTTCTGTCTCTCTCCTTGACTCATTGATTGGGGTTCAAACTGTGTAACAACAACAGCCACTGGTACTGCAGCAGTTATGTACTTAAGATCTTTTTTTGTCCATCCCAACGGAGAAAACGCAACAAAACTACCAGAAATATTACTGGTCAAAATATCGGGGATCGATGTCTGCATTGTTTCTATTTCAGACTTCAAATGGAAAATAGGTTTGTGTTTAGTCCGAATATTCTCTGTTGTTACATTTAAAAGATGGAAGCCACGTCTCATGAAGGGTCTGAGGTTGTTCCCTGATAAATGTCTGCTGCTCACAGTGTTTTATCTTGGGTCGCGACCCTCAGGACTACAAACGTGAGCTTCTTCTGCGCCTTGATAGCTTTTCCTCTCATAGGAAGTTTTACACACGTCACAAAATGGGTTTAAGGACAGAAAATTGCTGCAGACAAAGGGCTTCTAGGACGCAGTACGTCAGGCTGCATGGTTTTCATAAGGTGTGCATTCTTATTCTTAAGGGCACGTTTCAGTGTGAGGACGTGTTGGAGTGTTTCACATCCTGATGCTCTAACCCTCCTCGGGGAAACATTCATGTCTCTGCAGCTGCACTCAAAAGATGTAAATGAGGGAACAGCGTAAGAGCCGACATGTTGTGCAGCGTACAAATGTATCACAGCGTTGGAGGCTGAGTGCAGGCGACAGCCCCCCCCCCCCCAAGTCACCAGCCAGTGCAGCCTCACGTATTCAGGCCACGAAAGGGGGAGACAAGCCGCAGGCCAGCAGGGGAAAAGACATGAAATGTTTGTTCACGTTGCGCTCCAGGGAAACGTGTGCCCCCCCCCTACTTCTCCCCCCTACTTCTCTCAGGTGACCTGTTATGTTTGGACCCGAGCTGCTGAATAGTCAGACGAGGGTCACGGGACACTTGGTATGTCGGCTCAGGCTGTTTGGAGGCAGCGGAGCAGAGGACAATGAGTGGTACCAACAGCATGGGACAGAGGGGCCAGTGGTGGAAACGGGTCTTCAACTGGGTGTCGTTCTGCAAACTTCAGTCAGAAGGTGTGCGATGAACTTTTGAGCTCACGAAATGTCAGTGAACACATTGTTGTGGAGGCATTGAACAGAACCTGTCCTGTGCGCTAGTGGACGTCATTGTTTGAAAGCAGATCCTGGAAAGGACACCAGACAGTGGCAACCAATCACAGGGTGGCGTTCGGGGAGACTGGGGTGGAGGCGTCTGGAGGGGGGGGGGGGGGGGGGTGCGTTTGTAATGTAGTGCAATAACAATCTTGTTTCAAGCTGTTACTAATCTAACAGCCCTGAATCGTATAATCCCATAAATAATATAACACCATAAATATTCCATGGGGGGGCCGCACACATTAATAATGCATCTGCTCAGAACAGCATTTAATTTATTACTTAAACAGCCTCAATGGTGCATTTGAATGTAATTCTCATTGTTATTATTCCATGCGGTGCGTCATCTAACAGACGTTCTCACTCTGCTGAGCTCCAAATCCTCCAAATCCTCCAAATCCTCCAAAACTACAACACAAGGCAAAGTATTCACAAAATGACACTGACGGGCATCACTCAAGGTTTGTGTTCTTCTATGTAAAAATGTAATGTCATGTTGTAACAGGAGGATATTTAACTTTTGATTACTCATTTAAGCCCATATATTGCAATATTAGAAAATTAGAAGCAGACACCATTACTGATATTAAATTGTATTATATTATTATTGTTCCATTTGACAGTCACTGTGGGGATTCGCCAGATGTTTCCCATTAAAAGGCTCCTCCACAGAGCAGCAACATTAAAATCCATTGTGTTGTTGAGATTTGTCAGACTGGACTTTGACACGAAAGCCATATTGTAAACAGTCAGCGAGACAAACACAAAGAATATACAGTATAAACCTTTTTGAATCCTTTGGTAAATGTAAGGCGGCTGAAGATTGAGGAGGGGGACAGGAGACCTGCACCAGTAGTGGCATTATGACGAGTAGTGGCTGAGATCAGAAGTAATGAGGATTGAATGAGGAGGCAGTTCTGGAACTGTGATGACATTTAAGATTTCCATGACAAAAGAAGACAAGGCCAGATGTGTTTAAATTGCTGGTGTGGGTGGGCAGGAGAAGGTGTTGGATGGGTCCGTCTCTGTATCCCATGTGAAACCAGAAGTCAACATTGACTAAAGATACTTGATTTTTACCCGCTTCCATCCACCTTCACCCTAACCCCAGCTTATGTGTAATCATGTGAAGGATGTAGTTTGGTTGGTCTTTTCTGTTCCAACAGAAAAAAACATAATCAAGTGTTTTAAACCTGGGAGAAAAGACGTTTCCCTCGACATATAATTGAGAAGTGAGAATGCAGAAAGCAGAGGATTGCAACGTTCACACTTGACCCCAAATAAAAACATACCCACATATAACAGTGTGTGTGGAGCAACATTGTGCAGTAAAGTCTCTCAACGCAGACAAACCAAAGCAGAGTCCGGGTGCTGTGCTATACTGTATTAGTATGCAGATACACACATAATAGCAACGTTGTCTAATTCAGTGAAATTATAAAAAAAAGACAGCTTGTACCTATACATATATACATATGCATGTATAAGTGTAACAGTGAGGAGTCAACGTGTGAGCACTGCCAAAAGTTAAATACAGTACATTAAAATGCTTCTGTTGAACTTTACATAATGTCACCAAAAAAAAGCTGCATATAACACAGGGGACTTTTGATAGCCAAATGAAATTATATAACACATAAAATACTAGTACTCAGCCAAAATAATACATAAAGGAGTTAATACATTTGCCAGAAGTTGGGATTAAATTGTTGACGTCACTTTACAACAAATGGCTTGGGTCAAGGAGGCTTCATTGTACATGAATTGCTTGCTGCAAATTAGAGTTGTGAAAGCCAGAAATATTATTTGTAAAGTTTGTGATTAAATGGAGAAACTGTCCTGCAGATCTGACTTTAAAAAAAAGAATAAACTGCATGCTGATAATTACACCCGTTGCATAGAAAGTGAGAAATGAAGCCTCGAATATTATCAAACAAGAACAATGACGTATCTTTACCTGTTGTGTGTGGATTCTAATGCAGTGTGACTCTAGGTCACCACAGTCCTCTCAATGACGAGGATATTGACAAAAACAAAAGATAATTACAAAATTGTGTCACAGGAAGTGAATCAACTCCCACAGAAGGCAGTGATACTGTTCTTTCTTCACTTTCAAATACAGGCCAAATAGAAAAGGGACCGAGGATGGTGACAAATAAGATGGACACACGGACAGAGCAGCTTGTTGCAACGCTCCCTTTTTAAAAGGTGCAGCTCGAACAAACAACTTCCCACACTGTCACATGAAGACGGACGCCTCGCGGTTGGAGATGCGTCAGAGCATAAGGTTCTCATAAATACTCTATATATAAATCATGCATGCACACACACTCTTATATGTTCAGTTTCCCCTCTTCTCAGACAAGATAGATTTACAAAAATAGTTCATATTCACAGCCTACTTCAGCTAAATGCTCTACAGAGAAGGTTTTGTTGCAGCGCTGGTGAGACCTGATAATACGATCCCCTCTGAATAAGGCGTGTGCTCAGACTGACATCAGCACTACAAAAACTATTATTTCGACGAGGTCAACTCGCCCCGCCAAGGCTCACCATTTGCTGTAATAAAATCCTGCAACATCTGGGTGCACACTGCATCGGCCAATCGATTAGGTGCAAGTGCATTTCAGGAATGTCTGCTGCACATCTCTCATGAGAGGAGACATCAACGCACAGCTAGAATTCTCCTTCACGCCGTCATTATTCCCTTTGTGTCTTTTGGTTGTTATGCCTCGAAGGACAGCTCAGCACTTTGTCAGATCGTTCTTTTAACACAATGCTCACATGCATGTGAGGCTGTTCTCAAAAAAATGATTGCATTGTATTGAGAGACAGGTCAGGTGACGGAATGTCAATTTGCAAAAGTAAGCCATTGGGATGAATGAATGAGCCAGGAGGCTGCTGGACTTATTCATCATGCTACTTCCGTACTTAGTTCTGCCACCTCCAAATTATTTTAACATTTACTTATTTGTCACCTGACTTTTGTACTTTTGTAACCCTGTTTCTCTATTTGTTTGAATCCAAACCACGATCTTTAGCTAAGCCTGACCAAGTAGTTTTGTTGCCTAAATGCTTTTAAGGGGATTGTGCACTATAAATATATATATATATATATACACACAAACTACTCTTTACCATTCAAACATGTACGCTGAATGATTTGTTGGTTTTATAGCTAAAAAACCTCAGGAGTAAAGTTAAAGGGAACAGTGAAGGGGAATGTAATGCGTATTAGTTGAAAGCCAAGTTTTCTAAGTTCAGTTACATTCAAGTGTAATGAGTGAATATTGGACTCATCTGATTTAAGGATGTTTTTGTGTGACAATGACACGTTTAAAAAGTGACATTACAACCGATCATGTGGTTTACAGGATACACAGGTCACTCAGGATCACTTGAACACACTCAAACATTAGCATGAGACAGCTCAGGGTCGGTAAACATCTGCATTAATACACTGAAACAAACGAGAACTACATAGAACTCTTACAGGAAGCTGGCAACAAGTCATATTCAACTGTTTTTAAAACATGTATAATGTTAACAATAAATACTGTCTGGTATTTATTACTTTTTCATTCAATAAACAATTATATGTTCAGATAAATAAAGTCCAACATGTGAAAGATATAGTAATACAATGTTATGCGCCTAATAGATATCTTCTAATTCTATTTAAAAAATAAAAAATAAAATAAATGGGGCGAGCAAGGATTTCTTGGTTTTACAGGCAAGCAGTTGATACTCATCCATTTGAGCGAGGTCGCAACGCACAACTATTGTGATGATCAGAATGCATCTTGGGTCACGTGAGGCAGTTCGGGGTCAAATTGCAGAAAGCAAAGCGGCCGAGGAACAGCTGCATGGAGCTCACCGTGCTGAAGGACCTCGTTGGTGGGACACAGAGAGAAGACCACGCACAAGAAGAGGAAGAGGTGACACTGCGCTCCAAACATGCTGCGGGAACGGGGTGGGGGGGTCAGGCGAAGGGGCTGTCTGACTTTAGGATGGAGCCGTCGGCGTCGTGGAAGCCTTTTCCGTTCATGTGTTCCGTGTGGCAGTCGATGCTGTAGCAGCCCTGCACCTCCGTGATGGAGGACGCCGTGTAGGACGCCGAGCGCAGGGCATCCGAGTGGTTTCCCACGCTGCTCCCAAACTGCATGTGGTACTGGTTCCAGTGCCTCCTCACAACGGCTTGGACCTGACCGCAGGAAGGACGAATCACGCGTTAATCGTTCCGCTTACGTCTGTGTGTGTTGTATCCAGCTCCGGCTCGGTATACATGGGGTGAAACTTGGCTCGGCACTTCACACACTTTGCCTTTGAGATGCGTCCAGGACAATATCTGAGAAATGTCTGGAGCTCACTAAGAGAAAGGTGTTTTGCACCATTTTACAATAGAGGTCTCTTTTGGTTTTAAAGATCGTTTATATGACAAGCTGCCACAAATGGCACCAGAAAGGAACGGTACGTTCACCTCAATCAAATGACTAATAGCATTCAGCCTGAAAGAAGCAGCATTGGCAAAAATATGCAGGGATCACTTTAAAAAGGTCTTCATCCAGGGAGTTTATGGACCCTCTTCAATGGTCTGAATGGTCACTGTCCAATAAGAGCCAGCTTATTGTTGCTAGTGCCCTGCTACACATTTCTGTGCTTAACTAGGGTCATATTTTAGCAGGCCAATAGCATCCAGTCAATCTCAAACAGTAGTATTTCTCAAAATGTCTCTTTTAAAAGGGTTGATCCCAAGCCATAAGGACTTTGTTTCCTTATGAGCTCAGACTGGGTTCGCCTCACATTAAAAACTGGACGCGTGGCTTAAGTGAAACAGCTGATTTGTTTATGAGCTTGATGTCTTTAGTGTAATCCGATAACGGTCCACTCAACCAACAGGAATGTAAACAGCATCCAGTGGCTCGTTCACTTCAGCAAAGACCTGAATAATCGACTGCAACCAGTGTTCTCTGGTCGTTGGTCAACAGTAAACCAGATTCAGTCCCCCCCCCCCCCCCCCATCCACCTTCCTGTTTGGGGGGTCGTGCAGAGGAAGCAAATAGGAATCTTACCTCTCCGTTGAAAAAGCAGAAGATGGTGGCCACCAGCAGACCCTGAAATTCAGAAAATGACACACATGAAGAAGACAGATGACAGATGATTTTAGGCAGTGCTGTGAAGCAGAAGAAGCCGATAGATTAACGTGAATGAGTTTGTTGTCCCAGCGATGCCTGTGCTGGGAGAGCTCAGTGCGATCAGATAACACCTCACCAAACATCCAACTGATTTCATCCCCCTCACATAATTCATGCTTCCTTCCTGCTGTTCTTCCCTGCACTACAACATAAACAAAGGCTGCTCAGAGGCCAGCAGCAACGAATCAAAGTCACGTCCAGGCAACGGTTCATTTCAGTGAAATAAATACCTCTGGCGTTTGAGGGGGGAGCCAAAAACATGTGACCCCACCAGCTCACCTGGTAATGCATCAGTATGTGCATGATGTACTCGTATATCTCGAAGGACACGCGTCCCTCCGGCTTGTAGGGCAGCAGGATGTACTGGATCCCCAGGAGGGGCACCAGGATGAGGGTGGCCCTCACGGCTTTCATGTAGAGACTGGACTCCGCTTGGTGGGTCACCTTCAGCTTGGTGATGAGCACTCGCACAATGTTTAGTAGGAAGAACAAGTTGACCTGGGGGGGGTAGCAGGACGGAGAGTTTCTCAGTAAATCAGCATGGAATTGAGGGTAGAGACTCTTTTCTAAAATGTTCAAGACAAATCAAAGATGAAACCGTTTTGGGCCAAAAATACTGCAGAAATCTTTGTTCAAGCCTTGAACATTGAGTGCTGTGCAAGTGCTGAGGGACCAGCTGATGAGGTGGATTCCTAGAAAGGAGCTGTGTGGATCCTCACGGGGGGTTAAACACATGTTGGCAAACACGTCCTGTTTTCAGACCCCCCACACGCTCAGATCCGCTCAGAGCGCTTAGATACACTTGTTGTTGTTATTTCTGTTCATTGCGCAACGGCAACAGTTTACGAGAGGAACATGAGATATTATTGTGACCAAGGGGGGGGGGGAGCGAAGCGTCTCACCAAAAGAGCTGCACAGATGGGGCCGTGGATGATGTAGAGCAGCGACGTTTTGGAGCTTATCCAACAGCTTCAGTGGAGAAGAGAAGAACAGCAGAGATTCATTAACGCGATAGAATCAGAGTCACATGACAGCTGACCCATGATGCAGATCAATGGGCTTAATGAGAAGGGAATTAGCGTCAGCAGCTTAATGGGGGGATTGATTAAAGAGGCTTTCAGCAAGGTTGAATGATTTGTTGACATTTGCAACATCAAACAGTCTGTATTTTAGGAATATGCTGTAAAAGGGCCTGTGGGATTCATTTGCCCAAACCAGCTGAATCCCTCGTTTTAGACACATTTCTAGGCGTGATTATTTCCTCCTATATTATATGAAAGTCAGGATTATTTCATTAATTTTATGGCATTCGTTTACTACCAATATAATTACAAGCTCTAGTAGATACGGCACTTAAATGCTTACTTGTCGTTGTAGTAGTAACTTCGAGCGACGGCATGTATGCAGGCCGGAATGAGAGGGAAGCCTGCAAAATAAATACCAGTAAAAGGTTTCAGGTGATTAATGCTAATAATGGACAGACTGGTCCCCTTAGCCTTGCAATCACAAGACCAGTTAGAAGGTTTGTAAGGCGAGTCATGATGGACCTCTGTATGACTCACCCCAGCCTAGAAGGTAGTACCACATCAGGTGCTGCTTCTCAGCAAACACAGCCACCACGATGAGGGTGTGCAGGTAGATGCCCTCGCACAGCATCCAGAAGTAATTGCATCCAAACAGGTACAGGTGAACGAACTGGGACACTTTACAGCTCGTCTACGGAGTGAGAAACGCACACATGATCAACGTGGCTGCTTCCCCGTGCAGGACAGATTCATTTAGATGAACGGAAAGGCAGCTTTTAGGATTACGCATCTCCAAAGGAACGGCTCAAATGAAATCACTACAAATATATTACGTCATGGCAAGAATAATAAAAACTAAAACCGGATTGACAGACTCACTGGATTCCTCTGCACCAGCTCCTGGTTGTTTGCAACCGCTGTCAACCAAATGATGGTGATCACAGAGTTCAGGACAAAGGAGAAGAAGAGGTTTTTGTGAAGCGTGATCCTTTGGCAACTTAAACTCCTGCAAGTAGACAAGAGGGCGACTTGAGTGGTGCAGGCGGTAGGACCCATCCGTCACTACGGGGGGCGGAAACATGAGGTTTGTTGACTCACTTGAAATGGAAGAATATCCCGAGGGAGATGAAGAGGGAGGTCAGTGACAGGCCATGTCCTATGAGAGCCAAGTAGAAAAGATTCATCGCAGTCTGGATGGAAAAAGAAAAACGCCACAGATTAGATTATGTGGATCTCCTAATGGCTGCTACATTGTGAGACGACACATTAATGTGGTGTTTAAAAAGACTCATATCCTTTACTCCTTAAGTCATTTATGTAATGAAGAAATCGCAATTATGTTAAACGGTCATTTGAGTTTATTAAATATCAATAGTTACTGACGAATGTTGGTTTTGGATCTTCATCAGGAGGAGCTCTCATCCTTTCATCTAGTGCCGTCCCATGATTGAATGATTATAGCCTCCACATGATGAATGCTGATTATTCGATGCCTTCACCTTTCTCAAAGCTGCACCATTACGTCTCCATCCGGAAACCGTATGTGTTATGAGAATAAATGGCCAGTGTAATTTCCAGGGAAAGCCGGAGGAAATGCTTGTCTCCATTGATTCATGGTTTTTCTGGTCCTCTTATTACCACAAATCGACAATAAAATGCCAACAGATCTATTAAGAGGTCGGTACTAAACCCACTCGCTTTTATTCTCTATGCATTTGGGTCCGACCCACCACTCTGCTTTCGTTGGTGTGTTCATTGCAGCGGGTGTAGTTGGTCCATGTTCGATTGCTCTCCGGATGCAGGAACCAATGGCCGCTGTCTGTGCAGATCTTCATAACCATCTCTGCAGGTAAATAAAGATGCAAAGATGTGAAGACATACCTCTGAGTTACTAATATCCTGTGGGCTGCTATTTATTGGTATTATTAAGCAGAGGAGGAACCTAAGGCTACGTTTGAAACATTGATGCATGGAGCTACATCAGCGACTACAGGGCCTGCAGCACCTTTCACTTCAATATCGTCCAGCAATTCAAACAAATGTATGTTTATACAAAAACTTCACATACCGAGACACTATTAATCAATCACGTTTTTTTCTTTTTCTACTTTGTTGGAGCAGTTGAAAGGTAGTGGTTAATGCTGTGAAACGAGTGGTTAGGTTGAAGAAAAGGTCCACTTGTCCTTAGAGGGCCGCGGGGGGGCTGGAGTCACGTGTTCAAGGTTAGAATGAGAAACGCTTCATACTCGCTACGATGCCAGATACCTTTCAACGGCTCCATAGTAAGAGTCTGAATATCCCTCTCGGCTGCATTCAATATAGACTATTATTTCTGTCTTCTGACTAAACTGCTAGAGAAGAACATGCTTGGCGCTAATGGACCTTCAGACCTACTGTAAGACACAGATTATTACCTGAGGGATCAAAATCGTGGAAGTAGTCGGGGCAGTTCTGCTCGGAGTTCACACCGGCCGAGGTGTCGTCCCAACACAGCCAGCCATCCCAAGTGCGATTACACATGGGCTCTAAGTCCACGCGAAAGCACATTTCACACAGATCAGCAATAAATAACAGATTTTATTCTAATCATTTAGCTCAGGAACATTATCACTGTCCAGTGACATGAGACGAGCTACCTTGTCTGTCTTCGGCATCGTCCATCATTATCTTTTGATAGCACTCAAACTGTGCCGTGACTATCTTGTTCCTGGTGGTTCCTATGTCATGGTAGACGTTGGTTGGATGCTGCTGCTGGGTCTCATTGGCCTCCGGGCTGGCCTTCACAAATATCTGCACGGAAGCTGAGACTTGGTGAATGAATCTTTTCAAAAGGATATTAGACCAAATAGTTCCCACTTAAGACACATTAATGAAGACAACACAGCAGTCTATGAGCTTCCTTCCAGAAAAAAGTGACATTGCGTGCAAGCATAGGTCTGGACCCAATTTGAAATGTGGGACAGTCCATAATATTCTATTCAGAACGCCAGGAGAGAGAGTCCAACATACACAAGCTTCCATTAAATCCCATTTCGCTGCATGGAAAATATGACAAGTATTGCCAAAGATATGTCCAGCCCTATTTATCCCACAGCAGATACTAACCTGCTTTAATCCTTAAACATAAACTAAAACTAATATAAATAAATCAAAAGGTCAAGTTAATCCAGACATGAAGTTACAGTATTTCCTTTGAGGAATACGGATCCCAATTTACAATAAATGTCTCCAAAAATGTAATGTTTTAGAATTAATTATCATTATTATTTACTATTGTTACGATTACTATTATCATTATCATTCAAATAAAAACATTATTAACTGGAAAATGGTTTGAATACATTCCAACAGAAAGTAGTGTAAAGGTACTTTAACCCTCAGCATGTTGGGCGTATGATACAAGGTGGTGTTTGTGTGTTCTCAGCAGTTGTCTGCCGACTGCTCGTACCGTTGTCATATCACACAGGACGATGAGGACCACCATCGCACTCCTCACGATGTTTTCCATCTTCCATTCGGCCATGTTGAGGATTTAACCGCTGCAGATCTGGAAAGGAGAATAAAATAGGGAGCACAGGCATTAAAGCCACTTCACAACACCCCTTATCAGCACTGGTTAGAGGGTGGGTGACACATTTTATTTATGTATTTAAGTCTCATCAATGCAAAATCCCAGAAAGTGGCTTGCAGCAAAGGCGCAGACCACTAAAACTCAATGCTGCATAGCAGATGAAATAATGTATTGAATTTGAAACCTCCCCCAGGTGGACAAATCGGCTTTTCTAAACAGCGGGTAGCTTCACGTAGTTTAAGCCTGCTACAGCTTATGTGCAAGTATCAAAGACGTCTGCAATGACAACAGCTCTTTCTGTCAAGATTCGTCAGGTTTTCTTTGCCGCAAATGTATCACAGCACAAGCCAAGTGTAATCAGTAAGCACTGTTAAAATACCTGATGCAAATCACAGGTTCATTGCTTCCACCAGTGCAGAACCAACAAGAGACGGAAGGGATGGGAGGGACAGAGAGAAACCCTGCAGCCGGATACATGTAAAGTAAATGAGGAGCTTTACATCTGTAAGAAGGGAAATTGAATGATGTATTTCATACTCCAGAGGGTCATGAATTGTACTTCCAGCGTCTCAGGTCAAATTAAATTTGGCAGATTGGAACAAATAGACAAACTCTGCAACAGGAAGTCAGTAGAAGTGCAAGATGCCGACTCAGGGCCTGAGCATACTGGTTTATCCAGAACTGATGACGAATCAAGTTGTCTTTTTGCAGAAATGTCTTGCTGCACTTTTCGGGAGGAAGAATCACAGTGTGCAGTCTCTCGAAATAATCCCATGTGACCAATTACTTTAAGTTTGGAAAATCCTGTAGTGTACACTGTTTGTTATCGTAAGGGGCTGAAGGGCAGAATAGTGGAGGGAGAATCCGATTTCGGTGTGGAGCCTTTCAGCTTCACGTGGATGAAAGCAGAGACCGTTCTGAGGACGGATGTTTCTGCAACGACACACGCAGCCGAGTGTGTGGTTTGAGATTCACAGTACATTCAAGACAAGTGGGAGCGACAGTGGACGGGTCAGAGGATCGCCGAAGCGTGCCACGCTCCTCCTCCCCCAAAATGGAATTATCAGGGTAAAAATGTTCAAGTAGTTTCGCAATAATAATGCAGCTTGAGCTTTGCTTTAAGCCCATTGTTTGGTCGCCAAAACACATCTCGTACAGTCTTGCAACACAATTACAAAAGAGGCAAAGCGGGGGGGCTGCCGACTGGGGGATTTGACCCAGTTGATTCTTACAAGTCCCCCCAGCAGCTCTGTCTCCACAGGGACTGGCCCAGTGCCTCCTCGCGTCTGCTCACAGTTAAGAGCCCATGACCCCCGGGGGAGGGAGGGGAGGGGGGGGCCTTCTTTTACACCAAAAACAATATGGTGATGTGCAAATTAGAAACAGACAGGAAAAGATCAGCTGCTCTGTCGCACACACACACACACACACAGCTGTTTGTTGGCGCAGGACGTTTATACATTAGCCGACTGATACGGAGGATCCTGGGAGACGGCCACACTGAGCGCAGATTGAAGAATGCTTAAAGGTTGTTTATAGCTAGTTGATGATTAGTTATGAGAATTTAAAGTTTTAATTACCTCATTCAAATCCTCAGAGACCACTTTTCAAAGAGCTGTTTTGGTTCTTCCAACCACATTACTCTAGGTATAACTGATGAATGTGGTTTCAATTTGATTTGTTTACATGCAACATTCAGTTCAGGTACAGAAAGCCGTAGGAAATAATCCTATTTCCCTGTAGCTTTTTCAAAGTTGTATTCAAATATTTCTGGTAAAAAGGGGAAAGCAGATCTCCAAAACCAGCGAACTGACATATAGTCTTATCATATAAATGTTTTTGTCCGTAGTAACATTAATATTCTATTAAGCTCTCCACGAATGGTAAGACAAACATCTGTCTCATCATGTCATTGTTGGACAGGAGGATTCCACTATTTTAAAATGTATGAGACTAACAGGAGGGGTTGGACCTTTATGACCTGAAAGAAAAAGAAAACTATAATATTCATAGGACACTGTGTGGAAAAGGTCAGACACTAAAATAAAACATCTGTCTTTCCCATCTTCAAACTAGTCAGTCTCTTAGGCAGAAGGATCACCTCCAACTGTGATTGAGAATTGTTTTCCGAAGTCAAATATTATTTCAATATCTCAGAGTGTAACGACTCGTCATACAAATTAAAACATGTCTACTCTAAATATTACTGTTTTACCACAAAGCGGATCAACAATAGACACAGCAGAAGTGTTATAGAGTTCATATAAAGACGAGAATGAATGATGCCATGATAAAGAAACAAACACTTCATGCAGCCCTTTGCTAATTTCAGCGCAAACCTGTACGGAGGTTCAACACTTGATTATTGATCTGTGTGGGTCAACTCCATCCAACCGCAAACCGGTGGGTGGACAACTATTATCTGTAGTACCTCCAGAGTGTTTCGCAGAAGTGGTTGGTCATGTACTCTTTGCACAAGCGCTGACATCACCTGCATCTGCCAGCACGCACAGAGATACCTGGAAAAACAGGCCGTGCATAACAGCTGTCGTCTTCTCGCCTAGTGCCACAGCTCATCCAGCCCCCGCTGCCCCCGCAGCCCCCGCAGGGACGTCATGCTGGAAACATCCTTTTGGCGCCTCATACTCCGAGTTCCTCTCGGTGGCATTCGGATGTCCATTAGGCCGGAGAGGGGCAATAACAGCGATATTCTATAGCTGGAAATGGGTTTAAGTAATGAGGGCAGGAACCTTGGGAACTGATGAAGTCCATTCATGCAGAGGCACTTAATATGGGAATATTCTCCTGTTTATCTTCTCGACCGTTTATTCACATTTTCAGTTTTACTTCCCACTAAAGCAAAAAAAATAGTTACATTAAAAACTCAACGTTGGCTTCTCACCGTTTCACACGGTGTGTGTGTGTATATATATATATATATACATACAGCAGTTGCCTCGGGGAACACATTCCATAATCCAATAATAGCTGTGGTGTAGGGCCCCTCTTCCTCCAATTTAATTCTCATATTTTCCCTTTCACCAAAAGCCAAGACAATCCCAACTGATCCCTCCGTCTCTGCGGTGCACCGAGCAGCACGTGGTGAGGAAGGCAAAAAACAAACACGGCCCGGTGGCTTGATACTGTTATCAGTCTATGAAAGCCAAACACCAAACTGGTCACTGGAAGTAGCTGTAGGAAGAAAAACAGGAAACGGGGGAGTTGTGCTCTCGATCGGATTTAAAAGACCCAGAAGTCTTCCATCATTTGGATGAACAGTGGGAGTCGGGACACCTCTGGCTCAAGCAGTTAGATTCATGTAAGCATGGGAATAGAGCTTATAGTATTGTATTTCAAAAAGAAGTTAATGTATTGGTTCCTCCGGTTACATATACAAACATGTCATAACACATCACATACAGTATATTTAGAAAATATGGAAAAATGTTCACTTCAATGGGTTAATTTGTTCACACCACTGAGTGGTTCATCCTTCTATAATGATGCCTCAGAAATGAATTAATGAATTAAATACATCTATCACTAGTGTTCATTAAGTTTGTGTTGAAAATGTTCCAATGCCTAAAAAAAGAAGTTGCTCTCACACTGAGTTGTTGAGCAGATAGAAAACTTAAGTACCTGCAATCTACAGCTGGTGAAGGAATGGAAAGAGAATGAGATCTTGGAAAGTTCCTCTTTCATTTGTTGATGATGAAACTCGCGTTCAAACGGTACCAAGCATGATGACACGTGCCTTTAACTTCATGAAATGCTGACAACCGACAGCAAAACTCCTCTCTGTCCATGTATGCTTATTATAATCCATGTGTTATTTATTCCTGCTCATGTGATCAAATGTTCTACCTTTTTGTGAGTGAGCCTAACAAAGACAGAGTGGAAGTAATGGGCTCGGCCTCCACACAGTTTGGCCTCCCCCTGTTTATTTCTGTCACTTTTTGAGCACAATGAAAAGCCGTAGCTGTCTTCAGTAGATACCGGCCACGTAAATGTAAGCAACAGGAGTAGATGCTTTAAAGATGGTCGTGGAAACTAGGTCCCCTCTTTGAACTCCCCGTTTCAATCAACAAGACCAAATACGGTCCCCTCGTAAAGCGGCGTACCTGTGGGCTTACTGACACACCAATGGGCCGCTTTGCCCTTCTGGGCCCCGATGTGTGTCAAAGACACAGTCAGGCAAATGGGAACAACCTGGGCATCATTAAAGCCCACATGTGCATTTTGCATGAAATCAGATGTCTTGTCCTCCTTTGAAAACATGGAATTCTTTTGCAAATTTTAAATCTTCTTTTAATAAATCAATTCATGAGCACTGCTTCATACTGTGTCACAAACCTTTTACTAACAAGTAAGTGTGTTTGTGGGAAACTTCTTGTTAATGAACAATTCATTTAATATAACTTGGTGTAACTAATGACCAAGGGCACTTTCCAATGGTAGGGTTTTGTATCTACAATTAAAAGATGTAATACATTAATGATCATTTACGTATTTATTATTATTTTGAGTTAAGTTGACAAAGTGACAGACATCGCCATAGTGGACAATTCCTCATCAGCTGAGCATTTAAATAATTTCTCTCATGTGACTGAACAGAAAACTGATCACGTTTAAAGTTCAACATCTAAGCCGCTCTTTCCCAACCTTGGACATGTGAGCGGGCCTCATGCAAACCTCGCGGGACCACCAGATGTCGAGGAAAACAATAACAATCCTACACAGATGTGTGGGAGGAGACCTCTTTGTTCCATAAAAAGCCCTCCTTAACTCTCCGTCCACCCAGACCGGTGCACGCAATGGTGTTTGCGTTAACACAGGGCCGAGCCTGCCTAGAGGGGACCGCCTCGGGCGCCAAATTGGTGGGGGGCGCCCTCTAGCATTACACATCTTTCACCCAACAACATTGATTAACCGAATAAAACCCAGGTTAAATGAAACCATGATTAAAACAAATGAACATGGCGCGCCCGCCATATGTTGAAATGTTATACGTGTTTGCAACCACGCATCCATAAGCTCCGCTGCGCGTCACCCGTTGCCTTGCAACGGGCAACGGTCACGCGCAGCGGAGCTTATAGTTGCGTGTTGGAAGTCAACGGGCGCATTCGGATCAAGCTCCAGCAACGGTCACAACCCTCCGGTGCAAAGGGACGAAGAAAAGCAGCAGTAGGGGAAGAAAGCCCCGTAAAGAGGTAACGTTATGTATTTCCATCTCAGACAAGTCATTTCATGTCACACATTGGATTGGATTGCTTTAGATTAACACTGTGGTCGTTTACACAGCTAATGTTAGCCAAACTGCCAAACTAGCCTTCCAGCTAGCATAGTGATGGTGACACATTCTAATCACTAATCAAAATACACCTCTTCACGGCTCCACATTGAGGCTTGTCCGGGACACTCATTACCTCTATTATACCGATTTGAAACTAATACATTTTTCACAAGTGACGTTAGCTAAAGCTAGCTAGCGTTTTTCATGAGTGACTTTAGCTAACGGTAGCTAGCGTTTTTCATAAGTGACTTTAACTAATGCTAGCTAGCGTTTTTTTTCATAAGCGTCAGCAGCTTCGTACCTAGCAAACAAGCTATTATTAGCAATTTAAATGAATTAAAATTATTAAGCTTTACCCAGCCGTTTGTTCATTGACACCCGATAGTAACTGTTTTTTATTGTTTCTGATTGCATTTATTATTCCTGGTTTATCTGTTGGTTTTATTGTTTATCTGTTTGTGCTGTATCTGTGCTGGTTTTACTTTAAAGTGTCTTTGAGTACCACGTAAACACACGCTCTCTCTTGCCATGTTAACGGTAAACATCGGTTAACAGGAAATAAAAATATATAGTTTGAGAGGCTGGGATTTAAAATTGTTGGATCATCATATGGGTCATTCAAGGCTTCGGGCAGTACGGGAGAGGTCAGCTGATGCAGCACAGGGAATTAGGAATATTCCAGAATTCTGTTGCACACATTCTATTTCCAGTTACAGAACAGAACACAGCGAAAATCAAATGATAACAAAAACGGTAACGATAACAGAAACGGCCCGCGGACGAGTACCGAATTAGTCAATGTGTGGAAAGTTATTGTTCCTCTCACAGGGCATCAAATACCACACAAGGCAATCCTTGCTTCTGGATGAGACTCAGCAGACCCTGAGCTACCTTTGAGTCATTCTTGGATCCCGGAGGAACAGCAGTGGTATTTACATGGAGAGGTCTACTCAACACAGGACCAGCACTCTGGGGACATGATATCCAAGTTAGTTGTAGCTACGCCACCATCACCTAGCTTACATTACATCACAAGTCGTGTCTTAAACCAACCCATGAGGTTAACCACGTGTTCTAATGTCAAGGGCTATTGATTCATAAAGTTAACATGTAGAGCAGAGACATAAGTGAAATCGAGTCGAAATTATGTCAACACTGAATGAGCAAAAAATACGTTTTGAAATGCACTGTTTTTGTATCTGGGTTACTGATGGATGCACCGTTATTGTGTGTAGGTTACTGATGGATGCACCGTTATTGTGTTAGATAGACTGATGGATGCAACGTTATTGTGTGTAGGTTACTGATGGATGCACCGTAATGTGTTCGATAGACTGATGGATGCACCGGTATTGCGTCTGGGTGACTAATGGATGCACTCTGACTGCGTCTGGGTTACTGATGGATGCACCGGTATTGCGTCTGGGTTACTGATGGATGCACTTTTAATGCGTCTGGGTAGCTGATGGATGCACCGGTATTGCGTCTGGGTTACTGATGGATGCACTTTTAATGCGTCTGGGTAGCTGATGGATGCACCGGTATTGCGTCTGGGTGACTGATGGATGCACTTTTACTGCGTCTGCGTGACTGATGGATGCAGTGTTATTTTGTCTGGGTTACTGATGGATGCAGTGTTATTGTGTCTGGGTTACTGATGGATGCACATTCATTGTGTCTGGGTTACTGATGGATGCACCGGTATTGCGTCTGGGTGACTGATGGATGCACTTTTACTGTGTCTGGGTTACTGATGGATGCACCGGTATTGTGTCTGGGTGACTGATGGATGCACTTTTACTGTGTCTGGGTTACTGATGGATGCACCGGTATTGCGTCTGGGTTACTGATGGATGCACCGGTATTGCGTCTGGGTGACTGATGGATGCACTTTTACTGCGTCTGCGTGACTGATGGATGCAGTGTTATTTTGTCTGGGTTACTGATGGATGCAGTGTTATTGTGTCTGGGTTACTGATGGATGCACATTCATTGTGTCTGGGTTACTGATGGATGCACCGGTATTGCGTCTGGGTGACTGATGGATGCACTTTTACTGTGTCTGGGTTACTGATGGATGCACCGGTATTGTGTCTGGGTGACTGATGGATGCACTTTTACTGTGTCTGGGTTACTGATGGATGCACCGGTATTGCGTCTGGGTTACTGATGGATGCACCTGTATTGCGTCTGGGTTACTGATGGATGCACTTTTACTGCGTCTGGGTGACTGATGGATGCACCGGTATTGCGTCTGGGTGACTGATGGATGCACTTTTACTGCGTCTGCGTGACTGATGGATGCAGTGTTATTGTGTCTGGGTTACTGATGGATGCAGTGTTATTGTGTCTGGGTTACTGATGGATGCACTGGTATTGCCTCTGGGTTACTGATGGATGCACTTTTACTGCGTCTGGGTGACTGATGGATGCACAGTTATTGCGTCTGGGTGACTGATGGATGCACCGGTATTGCGTCTGGGTGACTGATGGATGCAGTGTTATTGTGTCTGGGTTACTGATGGATACAGTGTTATTGTGTCTGGGTGACTGAAGGATGCACTTTTACTGCGTCTGGGTGACTGATGGATGCACCGTTATTGCGTCTGGGTGACTGATGGATGCACTTTTACTGCGTCTGGGTGACTGATGGATGTACTTTTACTGCGTCTGGGTGACTGATGGATGCACTTTTACTGCGTCTGGGTGACTGAAGGATGCACTTTTACTGCGTCTGGGTGACTGAAGGATGCACTTTTACTGCGTCTGGGTGACTGATGGATGCACCGTTATTGCGTCTGGGTGACTGATGGATGCACTTTTACTGCGTCTGGGTGACTGATGGATGCACTTTTACTGCGTCTGGGTGACTGATGGATGCACTTTGACTGCGTCTGGGTGACTGATGGATGCAGTGTTATTTTGTCGGGGTTACTGATGGATGCACCGGTATTGCGTCTGGGTTACTGATGGATGCACTTTTACTGCGTCTGGGTGACTGATGGATGCACCGGTATTGCATCTGGGTTACTTATGGATGCAGTGTTATTGTGTCGGGGTTACTGATGGATGCACCGGTATTGCGTCTGGGTTACTGATGGATGCACTTTTACTGCGTCTGGGTGACTGATGGATGCAGTGTTATTGTGTCGGGGTTACTAATGGATGCAGTGTTATTGTGTCTAGGTTACTAATGGATGCAGTGTTATTGTGTCTGGGTTACTGATGGATGCACCGGTATTGCGTCTGGGTTACTGATAGATGCACTTTTACTGCGTCTGGGTTAGTGATGGACGCACCGTTCGTGTGTCTGGGTGACTGATGGATGCACATTCATTGCGTCTGGGTTACTGATGGATTCACCGTTATTGTGTCTGGGTTACTGATGGATGCAGTGTTGTTGTGTCTGGGTTACTGATGGATGCACCGGTATTGTGTCTGGGTTACTGATGGATGCAGTGTTATTGTGTCTAGGTTACTAATAGATGCAGTGTTATTGTGTCTGGGTTACTGATGGATGCACCGGTATTGCGTCTGGGTGACTGATGGATGCACTTTGACTGCGTCTGCGTGACTGATGGATGCAGTGTTATTTTGTCTGGGTTACTGATAGATGCAGTGTTATTGTTTCTGGGTTACTGATGGATGCACCGGTATTGCGTCTGGGTTACCGATGGATGCACTTTTACTGTGTCTGGGTGACTGATGGATGCACCGTTATTGTCCCTGGGTTACTGATGGATGCAGTGTTATTGTGTCTGGGTTACTGATGGATGCACCGGTATTGTGTCTGGGTGACTGATGGATGCACTTTTACTGCGTCTGCGTGACTGATGGATGCAGTGTTATTTTGTCTGGGTTACTGATGGATGCACTTTTACTGCGTCTGGGTTACTGATGAATGCACCGTTATTGTCCCTGGGTTACTGATGGATGCAGTGTTATTGCGTCTGGGTGACTGATGGATGCACTTTTACTCCGTCTGCGTGACTGATGGATGCAGTGTTATTTTGTCTGGGTTACTGATGGATGCAGTGTTATTGTGTCTGGGTTACTGATGGATGCACTTTTACTGCGTCTGGGTTACTGATGGATGCACTTTGACTGCGTCTGGGTTACTGATGGATGCACTTTTACTGCGTCTGGGTTACTGATGGATGCACTTTGACTGCGTCTGGGTTACTGATGGATGCACCGGTATTGCGTCTGGGTGACTGATGGATGCAGTGTTATTGTGTCTGGGTTACTGATGGATACAGTGTTATTGTGTCTGGGTTACTGATGGATGCACTTTTACTGCGTCTGGGTGACTGATGGATGCACCGGTATTGCGTCTGGGTGACTGATGGATGCACTTTTACTGCGTCTGGGTGACTGATGGATGCACCGGTATTGCGTCTGGGTGACTGATGGATGCAGTGTTATTGTGTCTGGGTTACTGATGGATACAGTGTTATTGTGTCTGGGTTACTGATGGATGCACTTTTACTGCGTCTGGGTGACTGATGGATGCACCGGTATTGCGTCTGGGTGACTGATGGATGCACTTTTACTGCGTCTGGGTGACTGATGGATGCACCGGTATTGCGTCTGGGTGACTGATGGATGCAGTGTTATTGTGTCTGGGTTACTGATGGATACAGTGTTATTGTGTCTGGGTTACTGATGGATGCACTTTATTTGCGTCTGGATGACTGATGGATGCACTGTTATGGTGTCTAGCTGACTGATGGATGCACTGTTATGGTGTCTAGCTGACTGATGGATGCACTGTTATGGTGTCTAGGTGACTGATGGATGCACTGTTATGGTGTCTAGGTGACGGATGGATGCACTGTTATGGTGTCTGCTGTGACTACTTAACATCACTAACTGAAGACACCTGCTGCGAGTCCGGTTTCTTCACCCAAATTAATCAAAAACAGTCCCAGTAAAGCTAAACCATGGGCTGGTTTATTTTTATTCTGCATTCATTTAACGCTTTTTGGAATATGCACTCATTTGCTTTCTTGCTGAGAGTTAGATGTAAGAATGGGTACCAATCTCAGGGGAGAGTACACCAAAGATCAGCTGCTGAACTTAATGGGTCCGTTTGCACTCTAATGTCATTTCAGAAATGTATGTTTTGTACATTGTGGCATATGTACTGAAGTAAAGCTTACTGACAATATACAAATCAATATACTCATCTAGCTTCAACAAAACAGTGTAGTTCCAAATCCAACAGCTGCACTTCTGCATGTCGACAGGCAAAAAAAAGATAACATTTATTTTTCCCTCTGCCACTGAAGAGCCTTCAATACCGTTTCATCATCTTTTGAACAAGATAAACACCACGGTTGTCTTTGGTGTCCTTTAAAAGAAGTTAAGAGTACTACACTTCTGACCATAGACTGGGATCTTATTCCACAGATCTGTAGTCTACGCAGAGGAAAGTATACTGCAAATACCCGGGTTATAAATAAACCAGGCTGCGTGGTACATTTCACCTGCATGGCTGCTAGTGATTCTCCTTGGTCTAAATGCAAATGAAGACCACGGCTA
Source organism: Pungitius pungitius (assembly GCF_949316345.1). Lineage (NCBI taxonomy): Eukaryota > Metazoa > Chordata > Actinopteri > Perciformes > Gasterosteidae > Pungitius > Pungitius pungitius. The sequence goes on from NC_084909.1 coordinate 20,085,756, forward strand.
TAAGGCTTCCAGGCTGTGTTTAAAATCGCCTATCCAGCTAAGCATGTGCTCACTGTTTCCCCTAAGGCATATACTACAGTCTGGTGGGAAAGTGTAGCTAATTCCTCCCAATTCTTTCCACTTACATGGAGCCACATTTTCACAGGTCACTAGAGTTCTGTGTAGAGTGCTTTAAGTGCTCTGACAGGCTGACAGCTTTACACAACAGTTTATGCTGTCTTGGTTTTTGTCCTTTCCTGTTGGATATCTCTGCATTCTAACTGCTGTTGACAGATTTTACTTTCAAGCCAGAGTTTTTTTGAAAATCTTCAAATCTGTATACAAGTGAATAGGATTTTAAGGCCTAAAACTGCCCTTAAAGTTTAAAGGCGTATATATGATATTCCGAGTATATATGATATTCCGAGTGTACGGACAAAAACAAGTGTTCCCTTAGTGTTTGTTGTAACCCGAGCCGGCCGTCAGTGCTTTTGGTGCATGTTAGTGCACGTGAGGCTGGCTAATGGCCGCCGCTCTACACTGTGCTCATACAGCTGTTACAACTGAGCGCTGTTCGCCTCGGAAGCGTAGCGCCCAACCAAAAGCTCCCCCTCAGGTAAACACTGTCACTGAGCTCCCAATCGCCATCCGGATCCCCTTCACTGGCTTCCACCAACCCGGTTCTTCTCTTCTTTGTTCACACACTAACATAGAGGAGCAGAAGTAACATCTTTTAGGCTTTGAAAAGTTGTATTACACAAATATTAGCATTAGCACACTAACACTGTGGGTCTGTGTGTGTGGATCTTTTCTGGTATTCCCATGATAAAAATAACTCCCAAAGGCATATCCTCCATGTGCTCGGTGCTGGCCCAAGACTTGACCTCCAGGGGAGCCACTGCATTACTAACAGGCTCCAGTTGCTCTGTAGGCCTTGGGTTTGTATTACAAAAAACATTTAACTGCTTCCGAGAGTGAGATACTGTGAAAATAGCCTGAAAGTTTATATATGGCCCATTGGAAAAATCTATATTGGGGAAACTGTTTATAATAACCAGCTATGCCAACATATAGTAACAGCCATGATACAAGTGCCAATTAAATGGTAAGACAAGGTCTGCAGGTGGGATTGTTGATATGTAAGAATACGAAACACCACTAGCTGCATTTACCGTAATTGTTTTGATGTGTTTAACTCGCTGCGACGCACTAGCTAATTAGGCGACTAGCCCCGAGAGTGACATTAGTGGCTGGCAGCTTTGGGTCGTGAAAGGGTGAGAGAAAGCGCCTGAGTAGACAGCTGAAGTGCAGATAAGGCCCTATCTTTCCATTAGACGGCTGTGAGAACTGACAAAAACCCACGGAATTAGTTGTTGAGTAGGAACCCAGTTGGCTGAAAGTCTATTGTGTGCCAATGCTGTTGAGAATCAAAGCATTTAACTGACTTTTTCTCAGGAGGGTGTAGGACACCTGATCTACAGTTTGGAAGGACTTTAAAAAGTAAATATAGGCCTATTACCGTTAGCTGTAATTCTATGTTGAAATGAGTGTAATAACAATGCATTGAAACAACAATCTGATATATTGTAATACGAGCTTGGGAGGTTCCAAAAATAACTGTGTGGTTGAGGTTTTTGGTTTCACTGACATATCTCCCAAGGCCATGTTCATCCAGCCCACTTGTGACAATAACACGATGTGGTTTAAAAAAAAAAAGGATCTCACTAATTTGGGTTTTTTAGAAACCATTGAAACCAATTGGTTTTTGGGCACAGCTCACAGGAACTTGGTTTAAAAAGAGGATCCTAGCAGGTTTGTACTCCCCGGTACCTTTCTGGCAGAAAGAATTATTCAGTACCGCGGGTTCAATTTGTGACAAAAAACGGAGCGACGGTTTCCTCCACGCTGGAGCATCCAGGTAGTGAATCAGGAACGCGTCGCCTCACACAAATACGCTACACGCTTAGCAACCGAAAAGCCTCTTTCCTCTGTGGCTCGCACTTCCAGCCTCTGCACACAGACGCAGTGCCCCCAACGCTGCTTCCAAAGACATTAGCATGTCACAGTTCTCATCGGGCACTTTGTGCACTGAAATTAAACTGGAGAGCAAAAAAAAAAGACCCTCTATAATGTATGAGCGGAAAAATGTACCTCAAAAGGTTTCACATCCCCGAAACTGAATCCAGAAGCCGAGGCCCTGAGCCTGGTGCATGTGGGCATCATTGTGCTTTGGTGTAATGCGATCTATTCGGACAGGGAAAAGCATGAGATGTACACTTGGGCTGCCGATTTGATCCGGGGCTTAAAAAATCCCAATGAACGCTCAACTTGAAGAGGTTTATTGGACAACAAAAGCATCTGGAAGGATGTGGAATTGGCGTTGGGACGTCCCATGGGAGAGCTCTCACAGGAGGTAAATCGATGAGACGCAGGCTGCAGAAGTCCAGCGTTCCTCAGTGATTTATGAGAGGTTAGGTTTTAGGAGAACAGCCATTAGTCTTGTGACTGGGAATTGAGCGGCGCTGCCAGCGCTGTGTGTGAGAAGTTGGACTGCTCACAACATAACAGCAAGTAAACGCATGCAATTACTGAAAGAATATAAACGTATTACATGATTACAACAAATTATCCTAAATAGGGGGGGTGGAAAGAAAATCATCTCCTTTGCTTCATTGACTGCAGAAAAAGGAAATCCTAAAGTCAACCGTAGGGTCCAATGGCCTTTCTGCAGAAGGCAGAGGGCTCTGAGAGCTATGAGGCCCATACCTTTGTCCCCACTGGACTCCGGGCAGTAAATACACAGCACCAGGTTTCGGGGGGGTTTGATAGACGTTCTCGCTGCAGAGTGAGCTCGGGTATTTAGCCCCCGGAGGAACGGGGCCGCACAGACTCATCTGACGGCGCTGCCAGCTGGCAGCTGTCCAAAGGGTCGGCACTGGCTGACATGCATGGGCAGTCAACTAAAGAAATACACCATTAACAACTTATTCATTACAATAGCATGTTAGAATGTTGGAATTTATCCACTGGCAACATTTTGTTTAAGGGACTTTCATTCTATGTGAGAGAAGTAAAGCTGTGGTGAGACATCCACAGTGATACAGATTACAGTTGAACGCTTCACTTTAAAAGGCCTCCAAAAGTTTCTACTAAGGTGCAGTTTCCCACACGATGTGAACATACATCCTTGTGTCTATATTGTTTTCTTCCCCCTTGTTTATAGTGTAAGATAAATGTCACCCATCAGAATTGAAACGCAATGCACTGATGGCAAGCTGCTGTCAATCAAAGCAGACCCACACCCCCAAAGTGCCGATGACGGTTTGGTGTTTGATTGTTGAATGTTTCCGAGGAAAACGTCTTTCACTGTAAAAACTGGGATTGGCGTTAATTAATGTCTACTAAATAAATATTAGTAACCGTTGCATAATAAAAATGTATAGTTTTGAATTACATTGAGCTGAATTTAATACATTTTGTGTATTTGTTCATTACATTTTATTAAATTTTGCTTGAGTAAAATTTTTTTACGAGTTTCATTGATAATAATTCAGATGTATGTAAATAATCATTGTCCTTTGGTGTATTCTATGACGGATTTTTTTTAATACTACTGCAAAAAACGGAGACTTACTAAATGCTTGCCATCTCCATCTGATTACACCAACTGACTGAATTAAGAGCCTTTGATAAAGCAGCCAAGAGTCCTTTAACATAGTTGAATTGGAGTGGATGACTTAGAGCTCCAGGAATGAGCCTATACTATCATAGAGATTAGTTGACATATGACCAGCCTGTAAATGTAGAATAAGATATTTGTGAACGTAGAAGTAATTTGGTAGATGTTCATCTTTTGGATGTATAGTGCGTAATGCTCTCATCTTCTTGCTAATTCAGGATGCTGGTGAAGACTTTCACGGGACCTTGCAGTACAAAAGATGACAATCTGCAGGAACAAGACGGCCACGAAAGAGCGTCCAGACGTCAGCGCCACGTTGGACCGACTAAAGATTCTGACTTGACTGCCCTGAGGGACTTTCCAAAGGCTTGCTCTCTGCTGGTTGGGTTGCGTATGCAGTCAATCCTGCACACTCAAAGAAACTTCAACACATTTAAGGTGTTCCAGAAAGTTTCCTTGGAGCTGGACTGTAAAGCAGCCTAACAATCTAGACACTATCTTAAGAAAATAGACCCATGGAGAAAAAAAATGGAATTGTTGTTACTGTTAGAACTCTCAAATGTGGTTACTGTTTGTTCAATGCTTGTTAGTTACATTTTTAAGATTCACATTGAGAAGTTTAGGTTTGGCTCTTATTTTTCTGGAGTTTAGTTTTGCTATCTAGTATTAATGCTACTTTATTTGTGTTGTTCAAATGTATATAAACCATGCTCATTTAATGCAGCTTTTCCTGTACATTATAGAAATTTGCACAAATAAATGTTCACCTGCTGTACTTATGCTTGATGATCTGTTTGTTAAGTTTAGTTTACTGTTACACACATGTATTGAGTCAATTAGACATAGAACAATTGTGGCAACAAAGTGACAGGTATGTTATTGAATAGATTCATTTAAGTCCAGAAGGACGATAGCAATGGGTTGAATTAACTAACAATGTGCTAGAATGTGAGTTGATATAACTTATTTTATTCAGTAAATAATATTCAATTTGACCAAGATTAGTAGTATATAACACTCAATTTCACCCAAACAATCATTAAATATAAACCCATTTCAAATAAATATTCAGTACATGTAAATTCATTTCTCTCAAATATTGAGTAAATAAAAGTCAATTTCACCCAAATAGCCAGCCAATAAACATGAATTCATTTTCCTTGTGAACTTGAGGAACCATTGGTCACATTTTGCACCCAACAGTTTTCTTTTTAAATAAAAATTAGTCTCATTGAGTTATAAACATGAAAATCCTTTGAAACGTTTAAAGGCAGCAGCACAAACTGTAGACTGGATGAGTCTGATTCCCATTCATCAATAGACAAGTTCCTAATCAAACAGCAGCATCAATACCCTCCTCCTACACGCCATCATCACCATCATCACCATCTTTTTCTGTTCTTTTTTGCACTGTCCAGCCCACTAACTTCCAGCATGTCCAAATCTGCCTCTTACGTAACCATGCAGATGATTTATCAACCAGTGGCCGCTGCGCTGATGAATGGAGATGAATCACCGACGCATTCCAGTTCAAACAATAGCTCGCGCGTGTGTCCTTATCATTGATTACTTAATCTCCCCATGGATGCTAAATCTAGCAGCTTGTACGAGAGCAATCCGTGCGTGTACGGTTAAGCCATCACTATCATTTGCACTTAACTGTACCGATGTGGTTGGAATGAACGCGTGTCCATACAGAACTGTGGCTGGTGTCCGCGTGCGTAAAGCCTCACTTGCAATCAGAAGCTCCACAAAGCAGATGTAAGGAGGTGAGGACACCTCATTACCTCGTGTTACCTCACCAAGCCGGCGGCAGGGATACTGCGTCTCACTTTGTATTCTTGCATCACATCCACGGTGAGGCTTAGGTGATGCATATTCTATCAAATGCACATGCAGACGTACGGTTACGTCTCCGCTCACGCGCACGCACGCACACACACACACCACCTCACCAATGGCTCCGTGCACCCTGCTGTGGATCCGCTCATCCGACACCCACCCTCTGCTCACATCACCCAAAAAACACGTCAGTAAAGACGGCGGCGCGCACACAGTTCACGCCGCAGGGTCGGTGCTTCTTACCGGAGGATTGAAACCAAATCCAAGAGCAGCGCAGGATGTTCGAGGTTGTTGGAGGTCTCTCTGTCTGTCTCTGTCCCTCTCTGTCTCTGTCTCTGTGTGTCTCTGTGTCTGTGTGTCTCTCTGTCTCTCCGGGACTTGTGTCTTCTGTCTCCGACGCAGAGCACCAAACGCTGCGGACCCGCGGGGCTCAATGAGCGCCGCCCGGGCGGCTGTCAGCGTGACGTTGGAAGGCAACCCACTACTTCCTGTGACGTCACACTGGGGCCCGCAGCCGGGGATGGGGTGTGTTTTTTTTCTTTTTTTTTACGGTTCCAATGGCGTCGTTTGTCCCTTGGGAACGTTGTAGCCCAACAAAAGGACCTGAGCTGCCAGAGATTAAACGAGGAGAAGCAGTGAAGGTTTATTTGTCCTATTTGGTCAGCAGACAATTAAATCGAAGAAAGCAGAATTTGTAATAAACAGTAAGTGTTCATTTGCTCAAACCCCTCTTATGCAGGGCAGAGAATATAGACTTTGATATCCTCACCTCACTCTTTGTGTAGTTTGGTTTGGGTTTGTGTTTCTTAGTATTTTCATGTTTTTAGTGTGACTTTGTGGGCAATGTGCTACAAAAACAAAGAAGTGTTCATTCATTATGAGCGCGACCTCTTTGGCCCTCCTGACATCAAACACACAGGATGTGACCTCAGTGGTGACTACGGCCCCGAAGGGAGGCCAACAAAGTTCAGCTTTAAGAACAGGTTTCACTTCAAGACGTTCAATCGATTTCCAGGGAATTGTTTGAAAGGTATTCAAGATAATGGCAGATTAGGGTTACGATTTTTACCAGTTGTTAAAGTTAAAGTAGTCCATAGATTTTTCTCACATGAAAAGGTTTTTAATTCATGTTAAATTTCTAATATGATGATGTTGTTTCTGTAGACGGTGAGAAATCAGACAAAGAACCAGAAGAGAGATAAGAAGATCCTTGAGGTTTATTATATGAACTTGTACATTCCTAATCTTTACAACAACGTTTATATCAGAACACAGAAAAGATAATACTATGCAGTGAACAGAGTACGGGCCACCTCTTTGGAAGACTTACTTTACACACCACTGCCCCTCTCAGGTTCTTCACATCAACCACACCAGCAGGACTGCAAGAGGGATTTATTCAACTTCATACAATTGATTACAAAAGACAAAAAAAGGTTATATGTTTGATCTGAAAAATAAAACCACAGTTCACATTAATTTGTGAGTGTGAGGACATCTTGATTAATGTGCTTTTATTCAGTTTACTGTTGTCATTGTTCACGATTGTTCAGCAGTTTAATCTGCGAATGTGGTTGTTCACATTCATTATTAATAATAATGTAACTGTACTAAAACCATCAGTTACTGTATAGCAGGGGAAGTATTCATTTTAGTCCTTTGTTATATCAAACAAACATTTTGCTTTGGTTTATCCACATAAAAAGTTACAGTGCAATGATTATATCAGTACAATGATTATATCAGTGCAATGACAACAGCCCATAATCCTAGACATGAAGAAATGCATAATATCGTTGTTTTCTTTGTCAATGAGATAGTGAAATAATAATGTAGATAAGATTGATAATAAATCGTACACTAAATGTCATTTACACAAGCACCTCAGGACAAAGGATTTGAGTAAAGCTGAACATTACGTTGAAGCTAAATGAAGGGGACTGCAGAGTAGTGCACATGCACAGCATTCAGTTGGTAAGGTAGTTCAGGTTCTTCTTCCTTATTCGGATCAGCCCCGTCCCAAAAGCTGCAAGGGAACAAAGAGACATGAACAAAGGGTTAAACCCAAGTACTGCCAATATCTCCCAATGAAACAAGTATAGGAAAGATGCTTAAAGACGGTGCAACCATTAAATAAAAAGAGAGAAAGAAATAATCCTACGCTTTCTGCTGCCGATGCACTTTTTAATGCAGCTTTTGCGCCTCGTGAAGTTGTTGTCGTTTCCCCCGCAGCCGCTGTAGTGAAACATCTGGCATCTCTTGGTCTTGGGGTTAAATGCGAATCTCTTCTCGGCACCGAGACATGTCCCCCTGTCCACGGGATGGACGCACAGCTCTGCAGGGATCGAGGCTGTGAATCAGGAGGAAGAGACACATGGTACGTTGGAGCTACTAACAAATATTTTGGGATTTTCAACACTCCGTGGGCCCAAAATGTTCCACATTATCGCCTATGCATCATCTTTAAAATGTTGGGTCATGCAGTATTTGGATCCATTCCAGCTCGAGGTGGAGCTCCTTAATAAGAACACGGTCTGTCCTCCAGCTTTTAACTGCTGTTCTAACTCAGCTGTGTGCTTACATTGAGCTTAAAGCTGCCTCAAAGTAACAAGCCTAATGAAAGTATTTAGTCCAACGTCTCAGCGCTATTCCCCCTCTGATGAATTCCTTTGGTCGGGCAAAGTACTACGTAAACATGTCTTTCTCCAGCTCCCCCCAAAGCTTCAGCCTGACTAAATAAATAATTGGTTCTGCAGGCTCATCCATAGATGGACGGGGTTGTTGTGACTCCCCAATGCTGAGTCAGCTTTCCTCTTTTTCCTCTTTGCCTCAAATGAAAGGACACTGGTTTTCGTACTTCAACAGTCCAGCATTACATCATTATGGTTCAATCTCTTGGGATTCAAGTGGGAGATTTTGGAAAATATTGAGTATCCGAGGATTGGATTAAATGTGACAAAGTTCTCCATGAATTTAGAAAGTATTGTTGTTATTATCATGTATCCAATAAAAGACAAAATCCCATTTTATAAATATTCTCTTTTATTCAGTTGGTAGAATTGTAAAATGAGAAAAAGAAATGTACAATCCAACAGCACTTGTCCCACTGACACTTGGAGTGCACATCGCTGTGTAACCACAAGAGGTCAGACTTCCATAATACTTAATGTCTTCCATTTCCATAATACTTAATGTCTTCCATTTCCATAATACTTAATGTCTTCCATTTCCATAATACTTAATGTCTTCCATTTCCATAATACTTATTGTGCAACTTTTATGACTTTGAAATTCAAAGGCTCCATTTTAATCCTGTAGTAAAAACACAGGAGTAATTCTGGCATCAATCATTACCAGATTATCCCCTAAATCTGTCTGATTTAAGATCAGAATAATTCATTATTACTTGAGGGGACTTTACTTTCAGCCAGCATTGTTTCTGAGTGATCATTTTATGATCTCATAGCGGAAATAAATAAAAGAGATGGATAAGGACTCGGTGCTTTTGACGCTCAGTCATCCTGAATCTTTTCCTGACAAGAGGGAAATTGGATTCTGAAAATGATAACTCTTTGAAGGAGCTGAGGGAGGCAGACCAGGGCCTCCTGCTGCGGCACAAAGGAGCCTGGGAACAAATCTACAGCGGTGTATGCTCCCTAAATCCTAACACACAGAAAGTGAGTGAGTGGGAGGACTTGACGAATGGGGGGGGGGAGGCGCCGCCGCACTCGGTTCCTGCCTCGCGTTGCAGAGGCCATTTTCTACCATCTATGCATCGCTGGGACTTGAGTTTATTTGCTTTTTATTAAAGTGATTGGCGGCTCACTTGGGTTTAATGAATGAGCTAAATGTGCTTACATTGAGATTCAAGCATAACCCGGGATTCAGGGGACTGGTTTCTACTCTAAAGACAGGATGATGAACGTAATCATGGCTAACAAAAGTGAATCCCTCCCAAATGGCTTGTGCACTGGGATTTCTGTAATTAATTAACATTGCAGTCTTGCTTCGGGGCTCCGTGTAAAACAGATTAGTGCATATTGTAGCCAAGACTCGGTGTGAAGCATTCACACGTTTGTATGAAAAGGTTAAAACTGACAAAGTGTGTTCAGACAAAAAGCCACAACTGTTGTGCAGTTTGCATTCAATCGGCACAATTAGCCACGTAGCATTGGCTTTGCGTCACCACATGATATGAATCCGTGGGTCCTACTTCCTTACCTTCTGCCTCTTCATCAGTGACATTTGATTGCACCTGAGGGCTATGCCTTTCCCCTGAGAAAAAAAACAAATAAACAGATTTCGGTCAATTTATTTTGGGAAATAAGCTCAAAAATGAAAAACAGCCCGTCTGGGACTCTTGTATCAACATCTCCACGAGTTTCCTGGCGACATCATCAGATGCGTGGTCTCTTCTGACAGAACAGAGGCACCTTGTGTTTTTTTCTTATGGATTTGTTTTGTGCACCATAACTAAAGAGTTCCAGCATTAAAGATCAAAGTAGGACGTCTACATACACTCACCTAAAGGATATGAGAGGAACACCTGTTCAATTTCTCATTAATGCAATTATCTAATCAACCAATCACATGCCAGTTGCTTCAATGCATTTAGGGGTGTGGTCCTGGTCAAGACAATCTCCTCCAAACTGAATGTCAGAATGAGGTCACTGTACTAAACAGTCACCAGATCTCAACCCCATAGAGCATCTTTGTGATGTGGTGGAACGGGAGCTTCGTGCCCTGGATGTTCATCCCACACATCTCCATCCACTGCAGGATGCTCTCCCATCAATATGGACCAACATGTCTAAAGAATGCTTTCAGCACCTTGTTGATTCAATGCCACGTAGAATGAAGGCAGTTCTGAAGGTGATCTGCTACACCTTATTTTTAACCTCTTAACTGATGCTAAGATGGCATCCCTTCACTTTGTTTCTCCATGCCAGTCGTACCAGATGCTTTTAGATGACACACACTAAATATATTGCCTTAAAGCGGGGCGTGTGCAGTCTTACCCAGTGTCAGTGTGGTTGGCTGTGCAGCAGCAGGTTTTGCAGCAGCAGGTGTGTGTTGTGGTGCCTCAGAGGGCTCTGCTGTATGGAGAAAAAGAAGAAGTACCACTTGAGACCGTGTGTCTCCAAAGCTAGCCAAGATACAACCAATGAGCTAATGCCTATATTTAGAACGGATGGATCCCGGCGATCAATCAGAATTCAAATAGTTTGATTGAATTAGCATCGGAAGCCAGGCAGAGTCATCCGTCTGGTATTTGTATAAAAAAAAACATTTCAAATTGATTCTCTGTCTGTGGAATAAATGTCCACAGCTGAGTGCCTCTCTCCTTATTGTCTTTGACAATTTATGTCTCTAAAGGAACAATGTGGGTCTCTTGTCCCTTGTTGTTTCATTGTAGTTAGAGTGTTGGATTTAGAATTTCAGCTTTTTGGATTTTGATTTTTTGTCTTTGGAACCGTTTGGACTATTAAAGTCTGTTTTTGTTTTTGTGTCTGAGTCGTGCCTCTGTCTGCCCCCACCATCTTTGACAAACAAGTCCTGCTTGATTGGGAGTCGCTTTGTTCACTTTGAAACAACTTATGTGCAAAATCAAGGTGAAATGAGAAGTAATGGTCAGCAGTACACCTGGCCTCCTGCTCTGCTCTGTGTCATTGCATCTGACCTTAAGGGCGACCAGGTGACGAGGTCTTTGGAATATTCACAGCTGCCGAACACCAGCCGTGTTTAATGACTGGTTTCAAACTGCTCCTCACAATGCAGCTGCGTGTTGGCCACTCTTTATTTTAAATAAGTACAAACTGTGCAGCCTACCTGGGCTGTGACACTTGGCCTGGCACTCCGACATGCTGTTGAAATTGTTGGCGTTGCCGAAGCAGCCGCCGTAGAAGAAATGCCTGCAGCGCTGCCTGCTGGCGTCAAAGAAGTAGCGAGTCAGCAGCCCCCGACACGGACCCGGAGCTTCAGGGAGGTGACACGGGTTCTTATCATCTACGAGAGAGAACAAGTGTTGCAACTGTTATTAAGTCTTATTAAACAATTGTTGCATGAACAGCTAATGGGTTGACGCAGGTCCCGCCCTCAACTGGACTCTCCTCCAATCACAAGCACGCCGGCGCCCAGTGGAACCAGGCACTCAGGTGCCATCTTTGCTTCGAGGGCCGCGGCATGGAGTATTATCATTTTTTTCTGAACATGAGTACAATCCTAAATCAACAATGTGCCATCACCGGCCTCTGGCTCACAGCTGGCCCACTTCCCGTCTCCACATCTGGACTCGAACATGTTCTGCAGATTTCAATGTTCCTTTGCAGGCTGAAAATGAAACGCTCTGTGAACTGTGTACCCACCTTACAATGTCTTTGTTTTTCCTCATATCTCATGTAGCTGTCACCTAATCTCTGACTCTGCAGGTTCACTTCTTAACGCTCGTGATTACATCATCACATTTGATCCAGGAACAGACGTGTTGGTGTGAGACGCATCGCTTGCAGGGGACGGGCCGGGTTTCAAGCTGACGATATTGTTATCGTCACGGTGTGACTAGCTGAGGTCGCGGTGTGACTAGCTGAGGTCAGGGTGTGACAGCTAAGGTCCCACATCCAGTTTATTTGGCGATTACCTTCTTGTATTTTTTGCTCCTGTGCTCGCACTCTTTTCTCCATACTGTCATCCACTACCAGTCTAACTGTGTGTAAGTACTGTACGTCCCACTTCCAATAATGCAAACCTTCCCCTTTGAGCTCTCATATCTTGTGTAAGACATGCAGCCATTGAGTGTTTGCAACAAGACAACAATTGACCGGTCACACGTCATGTGCTACGTTCCCACCTGTTTGAAGTCAAACTAGAAATCTGTGGAGACGTCTGACCAAGCCGTCAAAACAGCTGCTAAAGGCTCACTCTCTGGTCCGTCCTTTGAGTCAATAACAAAAACTACTGAAGGGCGATGGTGATTAAAAAGGAATTCATGGTAACATCTGCATTTTATGATCATAGCAGCGATCATCTTCCTCAGGCTCCGGTGGCTGTGAGCAGCAAAAGAAGATCTCTATTTCCTGTAAGATGCCTATTTCCATGTTTGTCGTCTCATGGTCTCATGTGTGTCATACTCAGAAAAGGTGAAATTTCATTACAATGTACTGTGGATTTATTGCAAACTAGAGTGCACTTTTGGTCCCCCCCCCCCCATCTCTAATCTCTTCACTCGTCCAATTAATGAATAACTGCTTTATGCCTCCCTACAGTTGTCTTTGATCCTTTTTGCATCTGAAAGTGCTGACACAATCTTGGCCTCCTGTAGAAAAGTCCCTAATGTAATAGATATTCAAGCCAAATCAATGAACTCAGGCGTAAAAATAACATTTGCCACTGGATGGAGACATCAGCAGCAAAATCAGCCCCCCCCCTAGAAAGAAACAAAACAACAAAATGTTGTGTTGCTTTGTTACAATGCCATTGTTTGCATATTGCAAAAGGTCACATGAACATAGTGGGGTCAAAAACACTATGTAGCACAGTGCTAAAGGTCAATGTTGGCAAGCACAGCTCTGAGAAGAATGTTATAAACAAACTACCAACTTCGGTTTCATCCAGCATTTGTTTTCAGGGCCTTTTTCTCTTTGTGCATTTCCTTTTTTCCTCTGGTAACTATTTTTTTTAACCATGTCTGTTCTCACAGACAGAGCGGAAGCCTTGAGCTGTCAGAGAAACGCGGCGTTCCCGTCTCTGACCTCCTTCAGCAGAGCAGCGAGGACCAGAGGGAGAACGTGGGACACAATGGGGACGACTCACTGGGGCTTCAGGATCACGGCTGGAGAGCAACAACCTTTGCAGAGAAAGGAGAGAAAGGTTTCCCACACAGTAAGACAGAGTGTTCCTCACATGGGTGTGCGACCTTTAGAAGTGCTCTCTGGCAGTCTGGGGGGGGGGGGGCGAAGGTCCAAATGAGCCTTTGTTTTTGAGCACCCAATGCATAAATGTCATGATCTACATTGAACTCAAAGAGTCAACAAACAAACAATCAATTTGAACACACATTTAAATTGAAAATGCAGCATCTGAATGGTGCTGCTTTAATAACTAATTTATTCTCTTTCATTAATGCAAGTTGATTGTGCTCAATTTCCTTTCATAAATTGGGGAGAATTGTTTCTGACTGGGAGATGGTGGAGGTGCGTGCAGTTCACCTTCCTGCCTGAAGATGGTGCTGTTTACATTGTTTGGGTGGTTTTCGGGTTTGAAAAGACATTTTTGCTCATCTAGTTTTATCCTGATTATCTGTTATCTTTTGTTTAGTTCGGTGATAGTTGGGTTAGAATAGTCATGAATATTGATTTGGTTATTGTTTTGTTGACTATGACGCGGGTTTCTCTCACAAAGCATCTGAGTCAATTAAATCCAGCGGTCAATGAATTAACTTTTCGTTGATGCAAAAAACACAACTCACACAATTAAAAACATGAAAGAGGAGACAGGTATGAATCACGTTGATGTGAGGTGTGACTCAGCAGATTAAATGGTGATAATTAAATGAATGTTTCAAAGCGATTCCCGGAGGCCTGAGAGCCCGACTGCATTTCATTCCATTATTTTTTCATGTTTCAATTGTTGCGTAGCGCCTGAAATTCATGTTTTCCTTTACATCAAAGAAGATTTCCACCATACAAATCCCCAGGCACCTAAAGAAGTGTTAGTAATTCTAATGCATACATTTATAAAGGAAGATTTACATATATATTATACATCATATTTCCTAAAGGTCTCCTTCACTGGTTTATCAACCTACCGATTCATCTTAGTTATTAAGCCAGACCAGATTGTGACTATTGCCTCGAAGCGGTCTGTTGTTTACATACTGAATGTGTGCTATGTGCAAATCTTCTTTGGAAAGATGTCAATTAAATTAAAGAAAGAAAGCAATATGCATTTCTTATGATTCTTCACTTTTTTAATAATTGTGGAAAAAAGATTTTTTTGCCTCGAATGATGCTCGAGGAAGTTGCAAATGTTGCCACCTGTCGGCCCGAATCCCTTCAGCGTTAAGTTAGTTCTTGTGAGCGTGCCCCACTGGTTTGTTCTGGTTTGTGACCACAGAGCAGAAGTCCTTTCACAGTCCACTAAAAGGAGATCCACACATGGAAGTGCGTTCAATTTAGATAAAAGCGACCACTCCGAGGTGTTATGATTTCCTGCAAACTGCCCTTTAAATGCCATGGAACAAAGTTTTACAGCTCTCTTAAATGCAATGTCATTTTCTTAACGATCCAAAAGCAGACTAAGCCTGTGCACTCAAACTAGCTTCATTATTTATTAGTCACCTTCATATTTCCGTCTGAGCACTTTTATTTGATGGTGCCAGAAACTCAACACCTTTACAGCACCGATTTGTTTGTGTGGAGGATGGAACCCAACATGCAGACCCATTCTGCATGAGGGCCATGGCTGCAGGCTGCAGATCCATCCCTGGTCCTCGTGGCATGAAATGCAGGTGAAGGCCACTCTGTGCCGTTGGGACAAAGCACTTTGTCACACCACAGCAAAACAGCCTCATCTCATTACTATGACAGATGTGCCATTGCTTTCATGGGAGGGCGTATTTCAAACCGGAGTGTCAAAAGGTGTGTTGTTTTCCCAACAGATATCATTAAAAACTGCAAAGAGCTTTTGAATAGGAGAGAAAGGAGAAAGACTCAATCAGCTAAAAAACCTCCTTTCACCCAAACCAGCAAAGTGCCGAAGGCAAAAGGTCTAATGGTGTCTGCACTGATGCCATCGAGGAGCTCTAGTGTCCCGCAAAGACTGCACTGCAAAGGCTGCACATAGACATGTGACAACTTTGAGTGCACCCATTGGTCGTATTCGGGTGCAATCAGGGCTTCACCTTTTGTTGTCCTCGGTCACTGCGCAGCACAGAAAACATTCAGCAGGCACAGCGCGACGTGTTTGGACCCAGCGGCCCGCAGAGGAGCTCCGCACGAAGGTGAACACTGGGGGGGGGGGGGGGGGGGGGGATTATGATCTTCTAATAACCTTCTGATGCAATCCAATGTGTTGCAGGCCCGGCATGCGGGTGGCGTGAGAGGAGGTCCACTCCACTGGGTCACACAAATGTGGCTCTTTTCACCAACATCACTAAGAACTTCACACAGACTGAAAAACATCAGCGCTTGAAAGGGAAAAGGTTTTTATTTGCATCCTACCTGCAACCAGAGAAACGACAATATTCAAAGAAGCTACGCACGGAGCAAGGGACGAATTGTATAACGGGTCCCCAGAAACGGGAAGGTGGTTTTATTGGTTTAGAACCCGGCATATTGAGTATCAAATGAGGTCATCACTAGTTTTAATGAATAAATTCAACTTCAATTCAGTTTAGTCGGTGTAACCTATAAATAACAAAGCCTCCCTTCCATGTGCCCATATTTTCATTATAACCAGATGGCTGGAGGAAAACTTCAGAATTAATGTGCTGGCAATGTTCCACTTTAGCCACATACCAAGAAAATGACTTTGCGATAGGATTTTATGCCCGAGGTGCCGACGCAATTCAACGAGGAAGGACAAACTCTTCACTTGCTAACAACATTACAACATTACAACAACATTACAACAACATTACAACAACATAACAACGCCACGCTGCACCACGTGCTGTGATCGTATCAGTGATGTCTTCACTGTGGTTTACTTGTATTAGTGAGTCCTTGGGGACGGGTTTCACCCACCTGAGACCAGGCACGTTTCCTCGCATTCCTCCAAAGTCCTGAAGTTGTTGGCGTTGCCTCCACAGCCTCCGTATTCAAAGAGCTCGCAGTGGCCCGTGTCCACGCTGAAGAAGAAGCGCTCCTTAAGGGCCTTGCAGGGCCCCGGCTCGTCCCTCAGGGCGCACAGCTCGTTGAAGATGAAGAGCTCGTCTGCTGGGGGAGGGAGGGAGGGGGGGGGGGAGACAACACGCGCCATGTGAAAAGGAGTTTGGTCTGTGGGGAGAAATGAGGTCGAAACATCCATTTTAAACCTTGGAGATAAGGTCAAGTTGTTGACTGTATCGTCTGTGAGAGACAGCAGATGGGGGCTGTGTGTGATTCATTAACAGCTGTGTGACCTGCTTAACATTTAGACTGGATCATTAATACGAAATATTCCATACTGCTACGAAAGGACGCGCACTTTATTGTTTCATTCTCTTTCCCAGATAACTTTAAAGTGCATCTTATGTTGTAGACACAGAAGACCACGAAGGAGAAGGTGAATTCCCACAGTAGCAGCTGGTGGGAAAGCAGCACAAATGTCCCATGATGCAGCAGAAGGAGCCGTGTGCAGCGGACCTGTACCTTTAACCCTTTAGACGAAGACAGGCGCCACTATTAAGTGAATGGACACATGTTCACAGCTCTACTTTGGGTTTAAGTCATACTAATACGACACTTTATGCTCCTAATAAATGCAAAACCCTCACAATGATTCATTTGATACTTTTCTGTTCATACAAGGTTCATTGTGTACAATGGATTTTGCAGAATAGACATTGATTTTAAATGTGGTTACCAAAAACAAAGGAGTCGATTTTCACACTCAGCTCTGAACGTGAACTTTACAAATCGTTGTAAATCGACCAAATCGCTCATCAGGAATCCTCAAAGTTTCTAAATAAACTAAATCCTACTCACACAAGGCGTCAATAGCACCAACAAGTCAGCCCTGAGTGGAGACCATCCTAAAAAGGGGATTTTAGATGCATCAGATTTCCATTGGCAGCTGGTCGTACATCTGGATAAAGATCTGAGTTGCTCCACACGCACACTGTGCCAAACTCCTCCGTGATGCCAGAGCCGGGCAGGTTGAGTCGCTTTCAGGCCCAGTCCCAGCTTGTTTGATGGCACAGAAGAGTCCAAAGTGGACCGAAGTACAAACTGTACAGAAGCCGTGGAGCACAAAAGCAAGCCTTTTAGTGATGACTCGGCAAAAAAAGAAAGAGCAGAGAGCGAGGCTGGAGACAGCGAGACGTAGACAGAGATCCACAGCGCTGACAGGGTCTGTCACCTGGAGCCGTAACGATATCACATGTCACTCAATGCTTTCTGAGGGGAAGAATCCTGTCATTCTCCCCTGCTGTGTCACTCAAAAGGAAATGTTTGAAAAAAGCTCATTCTTTACGGTAGTTGCTGACTAGCAAAGAAACCTCGGTGTGAATAAAGGGAATGAAAAGAACAGAATGACAGCAGAGTATCGAGAGCAAATTAACACATTGTGTTATGCACTAACTAGAATAACGGCTACTCCTGCTTTAAACTTTACAGTTTTACATTGTGTATTCTCTCTTGACCCGACGGTTACAACGTGTTGCTCTTTCTGTGAACCACGCTCTATAAAGACATTTTACTTCTGTATTATATATTTTATTACCGTAGTAACCGATTCTTATCTTTTTTGGCGGGGCTCTGCCAAACACTTTACCTTCCAACGTATTCTGAGTCAGTCAGCACGTTTGCAGGTAATTTCTTTGGTGACTCATTTGGCTGAAAGGTCGTGATGGGCGATGGGTGCAAACTCCATTGAACAGAAGTGATGTTGGGTTGCAACACAACGGCCGGTGGAAGCAGCTAAAGGGCCGGAGCAGCTGGGCCTGCAGAGTGAGAAATGGTGTCGGTGTTTGTTGGAGTCGGGCCCTGAGGCCCGAAGATGAGTCACAGCCCGGCCCTCCATTTCTCAGCTGAACCACCTCCAAAGGGATCAGTTTGATGGCCCAGAGAACATCACATTGATTCGATTGATTCTTCCTTGAAAATGTGAATTAGAAACATGTGTAATTTGGAGTCTTTAGTAAACTCAAGGAGTGTGTGTTCTAAAAGGCAGATGAGTGCCATAAAGAGTAAGTTTATTAATTCAAAGCATCATAGGTTGTGTTTAGCCTTAATGTTTCCAGCTAGTTTTTATCCGTTGATCTAATTCTTCACGTCTTGTACGATTAGTCGGCATCAAAAGGGATCAATGAAGGAAGGAATTACTCAGAGCCCTGAAATACTCAATTAAAAGTTATCCCTCTGAAAGCCATGTTCTTTTTCAACAGGAACATATTTAGCGAGCTTGAGAGACACCAGCACGCAGGGATCTTTAAACTGGGCAGAAGCCAGTAGATTGTTCATTGTTGTCTTACATAATTAATGCTAATTAGGCAGCGCTGAGTACAGTTAAGATCAAAGCCAGTGGAATCTTTCCATTTCCGACAGCTTGTTCACACTCGGTTAATTATGTTTGTAACTTACAATCAAAGTTGAGGCTCGTAAAATGTAGGAAATTGCAGTCTTTAAAATTGTGATTTTAGATTAGCTGATTTTAATTTGAGTTGGTGAAATGAAGCGTGATTGATGATGTTATTATTCTTGACTTTGCCTTTATGTTGTTTCTCATTCTGTTTGATTTGCTGGTAAACAGTAAATCTTATTTGTGTTAATAGTGTGTGTAATAATGTGTTGGTTGCTTCTTTGTCGCAGAAAAATATTTTCCATTTGTTGTACCATAATTTAAAGTAAAAGCGAGTCATGTTTATATATTGTTCAATATGTCAGCGTCAAAATGTTTACGGTCATAAACCCTTTTTGAACATGTCCCGACCTTTTACTGTACCATAAGTAAACGGACATTATTTTAAGGTCACGTCCATGTATCGTATCAAACTCAAAAATAAAGTTCCTTACCCAAATGAAATCAACATTACTCAATCATTCACCCGAAGATGATGGGAATAAAAAAAGAAACAAGGGCAATGATCCGACGGATCGTCTCCTAAAAGCAATAACCTTTGACCCCTGTGCGGGGAGACGACCTCCTTCCAGCAGCATCTCCGGCTTCACGTTGGGAGATCAAAGTGGGCCTCGAGCTCCTTCTGAAGCCTTTTCTCTTGCAGATCAAAGGCCTCCCCCTGGAACACAGACACCTTTGTGCCCCCCCCCAGGAGGAATCGGAGCGCTGAGGTCGTGTGGTTGGGAAACAGGCTGAGGGCCTCCAACAGGCCTGGTCCTGTTTGGCTCAGGAGACACAGGGGTTTTGATGGATACGCCCAAGTGGAAAAAGCTTCTCTCTCATGAAGGACGTGGACACAAAGTCTCTGATCCAACAGATCTATTTACAATCTGTGCTGTTCAAATGTCCCGAGCTGCTGCTGTGATGATTCTAACGGACCCTGTCGTTGCAGAGGAGTTATGAAAAAGGCTTGTGAGAGCGCTGCATTTTGAAATCAGAGCCTGTGCGTTGGCATGGCAGGTGTTGGGGAGGAAGGGGGGTATGGGAGGGTGGGGGGGGCGTAATGAGCTAATTGCTAATCGCTCTGTAACTCGGCCCATTTGTCCCCGCCAAGCCAGACCGAAAGTTCCACTCGCCCCACGGTCTTTGATTTTGTTTTTGTCTCACTCTTTAAAAAAGCTGGAGACCCCAGACAAACAAAACAAAAATCCAACTGTCTGTGTGCCTTTTCATGGCTGTAGCTGCCCCCCCCCCCCGCCCCCCCTCCTTCCAGCAGCCACTTTAATCAACCGATTTTTCTCAGATGTCGGCTCAGTGTCTGAAATCTCCACTCTCTCCCTCCGCGATGGCATTATCTTTTCCTGGCAGCATCTCAGTCCAGCCCCTACCTGCAGGGTCCCACTTGTTCTCCACAGCACAATAACAGTGGGAACCAGAAACCCGCCCCCCCCCCCCCCCCATCCGTGCTCCGACAAACCCAACAATCCCACTTAATGCCAATTAGAGTCCGTCTCGACTGGTTCTCAGACAATCAATGCGACAAAGTTCGCTACCTGGGCAGCACTCGGGGGGGGGTAGGATTTGATGAGCTGAAGGTTGGTGACATAAATCCTTAAACCCGTAATGCCCTTGGGAAAATAATAAAAAATCTAGGAGAATAATGGAGTGTGGCAGCTCCTCACTCAGTCCAGAAGGAGCAGATGGCCTACAATGATGTTGGCATAAGTTTGACGTAGGTTGCACCAGGCTGTAGGGTAGATGCTACCAAGGCACCATCTGCCAAGTGGAGGGAGTCCCAATTACAAAACACCCAGTGAATTATTCATCACAAAGGTTCCTGGGAATGGAGGTGTTCAAACCAGTGATAGAAATAATGAAAGGCTTTCAACACAAAGATCAAAGCCTTATGGGAATGTGATTATGCCTTTGTGCCTGAACGGAAACAACGGGTGAGAACAAAGAACAATGTGACTTTAATAGATTTCTAACGTAACATAGAAGGTCCCCGGAGATGGAGAAAGTACCGATGTGTGAGCTGCTCATTTGTAAGGTAATTGCTGGTTGTAGCTACATTACGCAAATTCGATTTAAGTAGAACTTCAACACACCAGATGTATGTTATAGACATTTTCCAGCGTAGAATAATTTGAAATAGCAGATGTACATTTTTTTGGTAAAACTATTAGTGGTCGGTAGAACGTTGGATCATCAACGATCCTTTTTATAGACGAAGCAGTTCTAAGGAGCGGGAGAATTAATAGAGAAAAGCCACGATGGGATTTGTTTCCTCGTCTGTGAAGCTTGTGCCGGTGAATATTCTGGGGTATATTAGGGATTCCCTTGTTTACCAGCTGCTGCTCGGGTTTCTTTGCCGTGCTCATGAGCTGAACCAGATCTTTAAATATCCACGCCTTCATTTAAACTCAGCAGCTCAGTTTAGATCTAAACCACAGATGCCCACAAAATATCACATGCAAATTTCCTGTAGTAAACGGAGAGCACGAAGAGGAGGGGTCCGACGCAGGCTCCCATAATGGGGGCAGCCAAGCATTGGAGCTGGCTCTCCTCCACGTGTTGTTGTGTCACACAGCGATTGGGAACAGAACGGAAGTCTTTAGGGGCTCGTTTGGTTCCACGTTCCCACATTCACACACTACCAAGACAACGATTGCATGTATATGAGCTTATAAAGACACTTACTGCACGGCGCCCTGTGACCAAAAGCACATTCTCTCTTGGAGTAATGTAGCTCGACTCCCTAAAGACGAAATGTAGAGACCCAGCATCATTGTCTTCGGCCTGCGGGAAATCTCATTGTTTTCATTGAAAAACCTCCATATTTCTGTGATAGTGTGTTATCCCATTGCAATATCATGAATACAAACTATTCCACCCCCACACAGGAGCAGTGTTTTTCAGAGAGTTAAATTATTCCCACAGCAGAGCCCCATCCCGCGGGTTATTGAACACCCACTGAGAGCTTCACCCGATGGGAATAATAACTTGTATTTGAATAGCGCACGTTGGGAATTTGCTATTTAGTCCAGCCGCAGTAGACAAGCTAAAAGCTACTTTTCTTTGTGCATCTTCAATTCCCCTTGAACAATGAAGCTGTTATTTGTCAGATATTAAATTGACCTTTCAGGTATCTACAGGCTGCAGCAATAGACGCCTTAGCGTGTCTGAATCAATGCGCCGCACAGAGGGGGAGGGGGGGGGGGGGGGGGCAAGCGGCTCCTTCCCCGTCCACGCAGACAAGTTCAGACTTCACCTGAGTTTTATTCACCAAGCCTTTTATTCACCCCACTGACACCCGTTGCCATGGTTCAAGTGAAAAACGTACAATTAGTCTCCAAGCCCTCTCATGAGGAGAGGCGGGCTGTTTCTTTGTTCCAGTATGAATAAGAAGGGGCTGAATATTTGACTGACGTGAATTATTGGTAGTGGTCATGTGCTGAGCTCCAGGGGAGGACGTGTGGCTGTGCTACAGGGGAACAGGGCTTTGGCAAAGCTGCGACTTGTTGCTGATCACGCCTGATAAGCAGTGGAGCCGAGGGGACTGCTCGGGTCCATATTCACTGTTCAAGAGATACAAATAACATCCTTTCTCTTGAACATTACGTGGGAGAAGCCTTCCTGTGTGTTGAGGGGGACCCACTGGTAGCAGCAAGACGGTTACAACTGCACTTTGTCATTTCTTTTATGCCCTACAGAGTATAAATACAATGCAGTTACGCAATAACACAAGTGATTGTGCAACAATCTTATCGCAAATACACACTTCTGTGGACATTCATGACATCACCACATCACTTCCATGAATAGCTATCTCGGGACAAATTCAGTATCCTGCGAGAGTCACGTCCTGCAGCTCTGCCTTTATAAAAAGCTGACAACATGTTGTCAGTGCGCCACATACAGGAAAAGCCAGCGTACCCGTATCAGGGTGCAGATGCCAGTTGAAAACACTCTTCCAGGCTCAGGAAAGGACAGGACTGCATTCCTAATTAGGATCGTTGTTGGTGTCATTGGGCCCCCGGCCCAACACCCAAAATATCTAACCAAGTGCCAACATTCCCAAGATTAAAGTTGCATGTGAGCTGCAGAGGGATCTGTCTCCAGCTGCAGACTGCTTCCTCCTCGGGCTCCGAGGGACGCAACAAGCTGCCGAGGGACATTCATGCAAAAACCCTCGCTTTGTCTGCAAATATTCAGCAGCTCCAAAACCAGAAAGTGTGGAAGTAAAACACCATGAGCTCATTTCCAAATGACTACCACAGCCATTAAGTGGTCTTCAAATGTCTTGTTTTGACTAAAGACCATCAAAAATCCAAAAGATATAAAATTTAAAGACAGGCAGGAAGTTTTGTTTTGAACAAGCTGCGATCAGAGAGTGCCCCACATTTCTTCTGCTTTCTGCTCCCTTAATCTTAACTCAACATGCGTCTTTATGTAGGGAGAACTCCATGAGGGAGCATGGAAGGACTTTCAGAGACACTGAATAAAAAAGCAGACATGGGAATCTTTAGAAAACAATGACTCTGTGAGGGAGCTTGTCCTCTTGCTTTGGACACGTTTCCGTTGACCTGAGACAGGCCGAGCCAATCACAACCAACTATCTAACATGGGGGGTGTTTGACATTAAGACCCTAAAGACAAGAGCCGTTGAGGCCGTTTCAAGAACAACCAAAACGGCTGGAGCTGATGTGGGATGAAGGTGAACAAATTGAAGGGTACAATTCCTGCAAAAAGTGAAATCAGATGCATTTAAAGGCCTAGTTTTCAGTTCCTAATTCCAAACTTACTGTCAATAAGTGTGAACAGGCCTCTCCCAGGTCCCAAAGTGTTAAAACTGAAATATGTCATCCAGTACAAAGTGTGGATTTGCTCCACATAACAAATAGCTTATGGTTGTGCTTCTCTTTCAAACTTTTCTTGGGCAGAACGATGTGTTTGCCTGACACATCGTTCTAGCCAGACCTGGCAAAAGTGTCACATACAAACCAGCTCACCTGATAAAACTCATTTTCATCTGGTATGTGATGATCAGCCAATTGCCACTGAGTTGTCTCATCTTCTCCTGTCAGCCAGCAAACGAGATATTTCTCGGCTGTTGGTTTTGGAGATGAGTTTGCTCTTCGGTTCTGAGGCGAACCATCTCGTCAATTCAGTGGAGAAATGACCAAGGAGACGGCATCTCCTCTCTAAATGTAGTGCAGAGTAAGTATACTTTGCCAATTTATAAAAGGCATAGGGCACTCAGATTAAAGTGTCTCATGCTCTGCCACGCGCATTCGTTATCGGAACTGCGGTGTCAACCTCGACGGCATTTTCTCACCCAGCAACACACGTCTTCACCAGCCAGTCGTTTAAATGGACGTGCAGTTCTAATGCTTCAAAGGTGTGACGCTCAAAACCAATTTTCCTGGAGCAAAGTCCTTCGGTTGGAGCATCGGATGAATCACATGTTGGAATGCGTGTCCTTTATTGTGTTGGGCACACACACACTCAGCATTTCGCTGGTTGTCGTCACGGTTCACCTCGCACGGCAGGACTCTCCCCACCAGCCCGAGATGACGCACGGACGCCAACATCTCAAGAACATCAACCTTGTCAGCTTCAATTATTAATTTGTCTGTGTCCGACACCGATGTCCTCGCTGGAGGCCTCAACACGGGAGCCACTGAGCCCTCTGCCACAGCAGTGCTGTGTGTGGGGGGGGGGGATGTTAATGATGGCCCACATCTGGTACTCAATAATATATTTTTTTACAATAGGTCCTTTTAGAGATTGAACGCTGGGTTCCTCAGGACGCCTCATAGGATTCTCCTCTGTGCCCTCCACCTCCTCTTCCTCCCCCTCCTCAGGGGAGGGGGAGGCTGGATCAGTTCCCACTGGTCACCCCCACATCAAAGAGAGAGACATTCATGTCTGTAGGAGATGGGAGGGAACACCTCTCCATTGATCACATCCACACCAAAGAGAGCGATCGCATTGTCATTCATGATTGACACCTAAACAAAGACACTTCACAACATGAGTTTCTGGGACACTGTCCTGATCCTCAAAATGGATGTATTTAACATCTGAACCATGTCCCAGTTCAGGAGGTCACAGACCGTCTGTCCACTCACACTAACCCTCCCAACACAAGTCTTTAGAGAGCAAGTCAATGTACCCAACTAAGAACTTGAATAAATAGCCAAAAGATCACTCACTGAAGCTCGAGATTTGGACCAGAAACACAAAAGGGGAGTGGATGTCCCAGCAGTTATGAACTGCGTGACTCAGAATAGACTTTATACAGTTTAATTTATTTATAGTCCACATTATAGCGCTGATGTCACCCCCTGAAAGAGCTGCTGCCTTTCGCTGCAAAGCTTGAAGGGAGATTCATGTTGAGACAGAACTCTTTGTTTGTCATAAGGCCTTTCCTTTCCTACCAGCAGATGTTGGGAGAGAAGTGTCCTCTTTGCAGTCAGAAGTCTATTCGTCATTGCACTCCAAATAGCAACAGTATAGGCAACGTCTCTTCCTTACTGCGATGTTAATTGAGACAGCACATGCAAACACAGTTTCCTACCCCCCCCCCCATGGCCCGAGGCCCCCTAGTAAAAGGGCCACTTCAAATAGCGAGTGAGCATCTAATTAAACGTCTCCACAATGAATGAAACACAATGTTTTTTCCCTCCGTGAGGCGATTAGTGAAGCTAATGATCCTGATGTGGAGTCTCCAGAGCAGCTTCATGAGGTGCAAATAGTGAAAAGCCAACAAAAGCTCAGTATTTAATAGAGAATAATGCCTGAAGACAACATTTTTACTTTTAGAATATTTAAACACTAAAATTGTGTTGTGCTTTAAGGTTTAAGGTGAACAATTAGTCCATTTTATCTGATGGCTTATTAAAGCAACATATGTTAAATGTGACCAAGGGAAAAGCTATAGAAGATGAAATGATCTCATGAATAGAGCTAAAATAAGTTTTAGAGTAAAATATATGCATATAAGAAGCATATTATACAAAATATATCGTTGCTCTTATAACACAATGGCACTCTGCCGTAATGGAATATTCATCAGGATCTGAAGTAGCAGTAGAAAATGAGTATGCAAAGCCATGAATTTGCTGTTCCATCAGCACACCCATCAGCTGTCTCTTCATATGGACCATTAACTGTTGCTTCAGGGACTAAATGTCACGTGGGCGTGGAGGTGCAGGCGGAAGCAGGACTCAAACGCAGGGTCTTCCACGAGAGGTGCTCTTTATTCCAAAAAACAAACCAAAAACCAAAACCGACGTGCTCCAACCACGGGAGACATTAGACAATGACGCAACAGGGGACAACAGGCACACAGGGCTTAAATACACAAGGGAGGTGCAGGTGATTGGACACAGGTGGAAACACTCAGGCAATCACAAGACAAGGCAGGAAGTGAAGTTACCCAGGAACACAAGGAACATGAAACTTCAAACTAAAACAGGGAAAGAGACCAAACCTGTGACACTAAATGCACAAAACAATCATAACAACAATCAAGTGGTTGCTGTTCATGTCACGATCAGATTTGGAAGAAATCAACCACAATCAAAGAAGTGCTACTGTTTATGTCTATGTCAATATATATATATATATATATATATATATATATATATATATATATATATATATATATATATATACCGTATATATATATATGACGTATTTATTATTTGGTTTCCTAAAGGGTGTGTACTCACACTTACTTTAATACATGGGTATCCGGCTACAAAAAGTCTAGTGTAGATATATGGTGGCTATTATTAATGAATAATAAGTATTTCTAAACTAAACAGAGGTCCAGATCATTGAAGCTGAAATCCATTCCCATCAAATATATGTACTCTACTTCAGTCAAAACCCAAAACTCTGACTCTTTGGCTTTGACGCTGAAGCAAAAAACAGTCCAGTCGTGTTCAAAATAACATTATATATTTTACTTAGTAACAGAGAAAATAACCAGCTGACTGGGGCCTGATTACAGCAGTGGCTTGTTAACATAAGTTTCCCTTTACAGCAGTAGCTTCAATCTCTTCTAGATGCCACTCTAAAGTATAAAAAACAACATATAGAATATACTCAATAAATGTGAGATTTCACCACATGTTTAAAGTACTTATGTTTTACAACTAAGATACACAAAAGGAAATTAACCCTTTATACAAATGATTACTTAATACCTAATAGTTGTATTTAAAATTTGACAACTATGACTTATTAACTTTAATCAGGGAAGGTAAGCTTTACTTAAACAAAATATTGGATTAGGCTGTAATTGTTGGTGTAGGTGGAAGTATAGTATATATGGTAGTATAGTTATACATTTGTTTGCTGACTAATACACTTCCAGTCAAATTTTAACAATTTTCATTGGTAATAATTAGTACCCCCCAAATTGTGTTTTTCCAGGTGTACGAGGCTTATAGAGGCTTATATATAGTATGATAGATAAGAAGTGTTAGTATTGATATAAAAGGATACATACACAATGCAAAGCGAGTGAGAAGAACTAGGAGATCTAAAGGGGGGGGGGCACTCCAGGGTTAATGCAGTCGTAGCAAAAATAACCTCAATGCAACCAAGCATGAAGGGGCCATCCCATCTTTGTTGTGTCGCACCTTTAGAAGAACCTCATGCTATCACTCAAATGTAACTATGCCCTCATTGCAGCTTCCTTCCACTGTAAATGTTCCTTCCAAACAGGGAGGAGAGGCTTCAACCAGCTGTACGACAAGCGGACGCCGACATTGAGGCCACACATGGAAGTCCATCACCAAGACCTCCGCTGCTGATGGACATTCCTGACCTTCCACAGCTGGAATGACCTTTCTGCATTTCCCTCTCCTAATTAGTGAAGCCAGGCTCAATATTGGTTCCCTGGGACGGAGGAGTGCAGTTTCTCTTCCACTTTGGATCAGACCTTTCTCAGCTCGCCGGGTGTCTGACATCCAATCCCAACAGCCTCATTACTGCCCGGGAGGCCTGGCAATGCGGTTCAGGTGTGGGTCGCTGCCGCTGTGAGAACCGCTGCCGGTTTGGACTGCTCGAGCCCGAGGCCACATCCCCCCCCCCCCCCCCCTAACAAAATAAAGTCAGTGGTGCGCCAGTGCTTCACTTCCATTACGCAGCAGTCAAAGCAGAGATGCGTGTGCGTGCGTGTGATTGACCACTCGTGTCAGGGTAGATCTGCTGTTTATTCCACGAGATTCAGCCAGTGGAGCGACTCATTCCGTTTGAAAACTGCCCCACGCTTTTATTTTGAAAGGCAAACAATGAATATGAAAGTCACTACTGAGAAGCAATAAGAAATAACCACTAAATGCAAAGCCCAAACAAGAGATCGCACATGTATACAAACTTTAGACCAAGCTCCACTTTACGCACAGACTAAAACGTCCCGTTGAACTGTAAACACACGCCGAACAAAGTGGAAATCCCTTGTGTACCCGCACATCTGTCTGGTTCGTTCCTCCTACCTGCTCTGTGTCTTCTGCAAGAGCCCAAACCAGCGGCCACGGAGAGCAACACGGCGCACAAAACCCACCGCCTGTTGGACAGAGTCATGGTGCTGTACTGATCAGCTGTGGAGGCAGGAGAGACACCTCCTCGAGCTGTGGGCGCGCCCTTCCGTCCGATAAGGCTGCGTCTCCAGGGACGACCACGTTGAAATCCCCAGTCATTTCCTGGAGGGAAATAATGATTCCACATCACTCATAACTTCTACCGAGGAATTCAAACAGAGCCAATGAGGGGGTTTCTCTCTCTTTGGAATGGCACCGTTCTCCTGTTACTACCCAAATAAGGATGTGCCTTAAAAAGAAGGGATCGAGGGCCACCTCAAATGTTATTTGGTGAAATGTGCAAAGCAAAAGTAATTGAATCCAAAGCCAACTGGATTACTCCACTGGGCCTGGAGAAACATCGCAGTCTGTGTGGAGAGATAAACTTCACGCAGCTGATGCCACAGCAGGATGAGCTGGAAACCAGCAGAGACTCCCAGAAGTAAACTGGTCCCTGCAATGAAATGCTCAGGAACATAAGCCAGGGAAAGTCCAATTGTCGTACTAACATTCTGATCTGGTTTTGTGCAACAAATGAAACAAAACGACTTGTAATGTGTTGATAAGTGAGACGTTTCCCCTTCGTGCAAAGCACAAAGAATCTCTCACAATGTGAAAGCCTTCAACTTCCACAGCGAGAGACGCTGTATTACAGGTTGAAACTATGTTTGTTCATTATAGTACAAAACTTTAGACTTAAATAAGCTCTGATAATACATCTCTGTAAAGGAAAGGGAGCCTCTAAAAGACTCTAAACTCCCTGTCACTGGTCCCGATTAAGAGCTTTTGTGTTTGCACTGAATTTAACTAGTTGTTTGAAACTATTTTATATTTTATGATCTCCGACTTCTGTCAGAAATTCAAATGACCCCACACAAAAAGGTCTTCACGCTGTCCTCGGACAGTCATTTGCCAAGAAGAGGCTGTGTTTTCGGAGCCAGACTCAGCTGGGAGAAGTTCATATTTGTTTTGTCCCAATGTGGGGTCACGGAGATGTCATCAAGGCCTCCTCCCGAACTCCAAATGCTCTCTTCAGCAGCAGAAGACCGTGGTCACACTGGTCAGCTGCCAGGAGTCACTGTGTGGAACAATACGAGTGTGATGCAGAGAAGGGACAAAGATGCTCGTTCCCCGTCCCTTGGCAAATAAAGGTTTGGAAATACAATCGTTAAAAGATAAAATGTTGCTCTCAAAGTGATACGTGGAGATGTTGTTCACTGCGTGAGTCAGAAACATCACGTCAGCCCTCCCTGAGTAAACAATGACTGTTTCATGTCGCATGGACCGATGTCTTCCTGATAATTTCAATTCATATTGTTTTACAAAAGGTTCATAGCGATAAATGAACAACTGTGGAACCACAATGTGAAACCACAATAGTCCACACAAGAGACCATCAGCACCAGTTTCTACTTCAGAATCTTCCAGAACAACCGACAACTTTACCGTTTGGCTTCTAGTTTGATTAAAGTTGTTTCCAGTGGCAACAGATATTTTCAACAAAGAAGCCAAAACACCCCCTGAACACTAGATGCAGACAGTTAGACGCTTGCTTGGAAGCAGAAAGCAGTGGTTTTAGTTCATTATTTCTTTCACCCAATGACCAAGTGAAATTGTAACTTTGTAATGCTGTTCTGATTGTGCACATACAAATGGTACAAATGAACAATAAATCAAATAACCCCTCATTTTTGGGGGGGATAATAAAACTCCCCTTTTACGAGCCCTGGAACCACATGAAGCCCACAGAGGGGTTCAGAGGGTTTGCTCTGGAGGCTGAGGATGCCCCTGATTCACAGTCTTTGTACATCGAGGCGCGTGTGATGTCAGTGGATAAGAATGCTCCGTCTACGAGACTTATCAGCCACCACTGTTACTCACTCTGTTCAGGGAAACTGCTCCTATGTCGTCCCCCCCCCCCCCCTCCCACCACCACCTTCTGCACGGAAAGCCCTCCAGTGAGAGAAAGTAAAAGTCACATGGTCAAATCCCCAGGATGGAATTGATGGAATTTCCTGAGTGCTGATTTTCCCAGGATATCAGGACCTCAATATTTCTTCCTTGAAACATTGTGTGCTCTGCGGTTAGTAGCCAATGACATGATGTCATTTGTCTGGTATCTTTAGGGTCCTTTATTCATTATTCAACTATTAAAAGTGCAGCTGCTTAATCCTGTCATGGCACTTAGAAGCCCTCTAAAGGGGTCTCAAGATGATCAACCAGCTAAGGAAAGATAAAAAAACCCCAGACTAATAAAATGACCTATCTAATGAAGAGGCATCACCAAGTTTGAAGCAGATGGCTTGTCAAAACATGCCCACATCTGGAGGTCTAAGCTGCTGCTACCTTCATGGTCCAGGTCTCCTGCAGGTTCCATGAAAACTGATCAACTCCCTCTAAGGGTAGATTCAGCTGCTAGATGAGTAATGTGAGCATGGGGGGGGGGGTGTAAAAGTAAGTTTGTTCATTCAAAAAGTCAGTAACAACTCATTTTGTCATAAAAGCAACCCTTTCAGAAGTAGACCGGTTGCTGAAGGGTTGAAGTCTTCGAAGCCGATTATTCTCGGTCCTCCTCACAGGAGTTGGATTAAGCTGCTGAAGACCACTCCACCCTGTTGGGTTCAGATAACACCTCCATTAGAAAGACTCTGCTGGGGCCAGACATGGCTCAAGTTCTAATGAAAAGAGGTTTGGAAATGTCAAATAAGGTTGTTGGGACAAATCAATACGAGTAATTAAGCGAGGCGAGTAATGACGTTTTTTTTGTTTTTTCGAGCTGAGGGCTTTAAACACATTTTAATTTTGTTATACCTTTCAAATCCATAAAATTCCCATCCATAAAAGTTCAATACAGCGGCTCTTTATTAAGTTAAACAAAGAGGTGAATAATTTACATAAAACTCAGCAGTGAGATCAATAATTAATTTAATGAGTCAGTGGAGGTTTCTGTTAGACAAAGGATGGTCCTGTTGGTGGTGTGTGTGTGTGTGTGTGTGTGTGTGTGTGTGTGAGTGAATCACTGGATTCTGACACCACCTGGTGCCCTAATTGTCTGTAACAATAAAAACGTAACAGATCAAGAGCTGGTGAGTAAGACAATTAGAATAAACAGAAACTTCATTGGCAGGAAGCTTTCCTCATGAATTCAAATATCTAAATGTATATATACGTATCTATTTATATATCTATCTCTACATAGATAGATATATGCTCACTCTTATATTTATGTATAGATAGATTCTACAAAAAAATAAAAATGTTTCAGAACGCCAAAATAAAAGTAGATGTCTCAATTCAAATTAAACCTGTTGTACAGGTTTTACATCTTTACAGGTCTTTTCACATTTGCCAGCGGTTTAAGGCTTGCGGGGGTGAGATGGGGGGAGGAGGAGCATTGTACAAAAGCTGTCTCACCTTGAGCTGATACACACGCTGCTGCTGGTGCGTGTGTGTGTGAGGAGGAAATAACACAACTCCAAACTGAACATTCCTGTTGACCCAGGTTTTGATATGAGAGAATTTAATTGACTAATCTTCACAGGAAGATGTTTCCTTTTGCATTAGGAGGAATCATACCACCTGTAGAAAAGCTCATTTCTAAGCATGAATAGGTTCAGATCCATGCACAAATTAAAGAAAACCTTTTAAATACCAGGCTATTGTATCCAAGGGGATTTCCAACTTCAATGCATTCCAACTTGTTACAATATAACCTGTATAAGTTATGAGTATCTGGTTGTGATTATAGGGCAAAAAAAATATACAAAAAACACTTCCCACACAACTGTACACTTGTACTTGTGGGATCTTTTCTGAAAATAAATTATTTATTCGTTTGTCATCCAGGGAGATTTGAGCAAACAGCCTCGAACAGTTTGGGAACTTGACTCTTTAATCAAGATGTCCGTGGTTATCTGTAAACTCTGTTGTCAATGAAACAGATATTAAACCTGTGTGTTATACTAGGACGGAGAAGAAATATGTATTTTCTTTTAAAGTTAAGTTGCTAAAAAGTCCTTACGGGTGCTGCTGCAGACCAAACCAACAGTGGAGCGAGTGTGAATAATACGATCCAGTACTCTGAGGGAACATTGGTTTTGTTTCCCTGTTGCTAAATAGGAATGAAAATGTATTTCTCTATACACCTGTTTCAGCCTCAGAGGTTTATTTATAATTTTCTGCAACCACAAAAGATACTCAAATCTGTTTCTACACAAACCCTAAAAACAGATACACACTGGGTTATATTTATTTATGAACATTTTATTAGAGGATCAACCCCCTGAGACGCAGCATCTGGTTTTCATGGGGGTCCTCCGGGTCATATCCAACCGACAGAACAACAGAACAGTTACAATGAAAAAACACCTGAGTTCTCTCCTTCCACCTTCACCCAATTCTATACATTCAACCACAGCTGCACCAAGTATTGTTAATTTAAGCCAGGAACCAATTGTACATCTTTTCTAGTTAAACTCTTCATTCTCTTTCAGGGCTGCCACATTCCCTCACAGCGCCACACAGGTGAGACACATAGACTTTGGGTCCTGAAAAAGAGACCGTAGTTTACTACATGTTGAGCTACATTCAGATTTATCAAGTTTTATGTTCTTCTTTGTCAGGTCTCCGTCCTCCACATGCGTCAAGATGATTCCAACCCTTGTTCCAAAGCGCCTGCTGTCCGGTTTCACCACTGTGTCTTCACGGGGTTTTGCACTGTTGACATGTGGCCAACTTGGAGAGCAGAACCACAGGTATCTCGCTTCTGTTGTCCTCCAGAGAGAAAACCAGAGCACACAGAAATGGGTTTGTGCCTCTGGGGGGCACAGACCTGAGAGGCAAAAGGTGATTACCCTTGTGATCCTCTTGTAATGCTCAAGTTTCTATTGCAGTTCAAATACTGGGAAATAAGCCCCGATCTTTGTGCAATGGCTATAAGAAAAGCATTATGCCTTTTAACAAATTTACACTCTTTGAAATATGTCCTGTGTTTCCTATTTTTATTTTCCTTAGACTATCCAAAGACACCTTGGAGGACAAAAGGCAACAGAGTGTTTAATCGCCAGTGTTGATGAAGATGGAGCCTCCGCATCCACAGAGGGACACCAGTGGTAGGCTCCAGGTTGAGGCACCAGGCATGTTACCCTGGGAGAGAAAGCCAAAGAACTACAGCAGTGATCACAGGATCCTCACCGACTGCTCCTCTGTAGAGCACTATATTTATGATTTATTATTCTATCTATTCTCTGACCAGGTATGTGAAGGTCCTCTGATGGATCAAGAATAATATGATTAATTGTGTGTTTTTTAGATTTTGTTTATTGTAATGCTACATAAAAATCAATCAATCAAATCAAGTTTTACAATTACAATTTTACATCTTTTTTTCATTAATACTCTATATTTGTATAGACAAATGACTATGTAAACTATATATTGAATTATATAAAACTGTGTTCATGTTATTTATCTAGGTTATTACAGATGTATTTAATTTATTTATTTCATGTGAGTTTTAGGGTTCATTTGAAACCATTGTTGTATTCATCTTGTTATATTTATATCATGAAAGCATGTGTTGTTTATTAAGCAATAAATAATGACAGTTATGGTCAGGCTTAGAATGGAGAAGTTTGGTTAATTCATTCTGGTTTATTTGTCACACTTCCATCCTATAACAATACTTGTGTACTGTTGCTAGCCCGGGCTGTGTCACATCATACTACTAAACTGAACTAACTAAGCTTAAACCCTTTTTGACTGCCAAGGGTGCATCACTAAAGTAGGACGTGATCCTAAATAAATGAACAGGTTCTGCCATTGTTATTAGATCTGGACGAGCAGAGCGCTTGGACCCAGAAGAGGCTAAATGTCACGTGTCACACATGACATTTCATGACGCATCATAGTACCACCAAGAAACAAAAACTAGAAGAGTACAAGAGGTGACAGGTCCCGGATGATAAGACATTTTGGTCAAATGCTGTGGTCTAAGGAAAATGACTTGTATGGCATTCAGACATTTTGACTCTAGAACAGTTTTTCTCCCTAGACAAGAACAACGAAAAGATTAATTAACTTCTACAATGTTCATGTGACCCTCAGAGTGACCTCTGGATACCACCGCCAGGTTTGAATTGTGTCTGTTTTACGTTTTAAAACTGGAAATGCCTCCACTTTTCGTGGAACTGCTCGAACTGGAGCCGGGTGGTGAGGACGCAGAGGGCGGACATCCTGTAGGAAATCCGTTGTGGGAAGCGGTTTGAGGAGGTACGGAGGTTTCAGCCGTGGTCTCCAACCCCTGAGCTGAACTTATCTCACACAATGCTTTGGAAAATAAAAGTGTGCAAATTAATCCCAAAAGAATATCACTTAAACATTTGGTAAAATACTTAATTACATTCTTTTTTGTCACTTATCCAACATGCAGCTGAGCCACTCCTTATTTGCTTTCACTATGCTGCCCTCAACTTGAATATATGGAGGATTTGTTCTGGCAGATTGCAGTATATAGTAAATAACTATATAACTATATATATATATAATATACGACAATAACAGGGCTATCTCCCTGTGGTGATATCTGTAACAGAGTGTACGCTGCCTGTATCTTAGAATTTTGAAGCAAGTAAATGACACAAAAGCAATTTGTTGTCAAATGCATTCACTGTTTTCTCTCTGAATTTAAATGAGATTTCCCCTCTAAAGGACATGCAGGGAAAATAAAACCTTGTATAATGTATCATGGCTAAACTTGGTTCCCCCGTCAGCGAGAGGATGCCTGAGAGGGGACATTAACCAGCGTCTCCCTCAGTCACCCAGGACCTCCAGAGAAGGCTGTGCTGGAATAATTACATTACGAGCTCAGATTAGAAGCCCTGCTCTCAACAGATCTGAACAAAGGGCTGTGATTTCCCTTTGCAGGATATTCTCCCCCCGCCCCCCGACAATGCCATGGTTCCTCTGAAGTGATGAAGTGCAAAGCGAACTCTCTGAATCCAATTTGAATCATCTTCCCCTTGACTGTCAATTCCATGTCTGCGTGGTTCTGGAGCTCAGAGACTAAATGGGCCGTCGGCTAGATCCGGACCATAGAAATAGAACATTATGCACGCTGTGTACATTGGGGGTATGATGAGCTGTTATGCCATGATAGCATAGACTTCAGCTACTTGAGCTGAGCCACTATTACACCAGGCCATTTAGTACCAGTACTGTCTTCACCGGCGTCTAGGAATCTCAGCTCCTTCTAAAGTGGTTGAAGAAACCTCTCTGAGATTGTAAACCAATTAAATAAACTACTTTAAAAGCTTTTATTAAAAAGGTAGCTGTATGTTCGTTATGGTATCCGGTATTTGGAAAAATGATTAAAAGATAACATCAGTACCTTCTGCAGCAGAACTTTTCAAAATAAAGAAAAAGTGCCAGGAGACGGCTGATGCTTCCTTGCATCGGCAACCTGTCAAGTCTTCTGTGTGATTAATCCATTTCTCTCGTCCTTCTTCATGACAAGTGTACATCAGCAAAAGCTCTAGGCTCATGGGTGCCCTTACTGAATGAGTATTATATTGCATGGGCGAGCAATCGCATAAAGGGCTTATTTCATATCAATAACGCCTCTCTCAAGAGGTTGCCAGGGGTCAGGAAGAAAGATCGCATGCTTCAGTCATGTGGACCTGCCTGTTATTGCTATCTTTTGTTAACAAGACATCCAGTAGTTGGATGGGCTGTACAGCATCCCCCCATGGTGAGCAATACGTAATAACTGCTGCTTCCTGCGTGACTCAGGGTGCAGATCACATCCAATACACATGTACAATGTGACTAGACGGTTTGGGGCCACAACAGATGGAATGCGAACACAGAAATGAACTTTTAGTTTATAATTCATCTGAATATGATTTTTTTAATCCGTGACTTAGTGGTTGCAAGCACTCAGACATTATTACATGGGTAAGTGATCACTATGAATCATGTGTATCTGGGGCTGCTCTTTTCTTGACATATTTCTTGTGTTTGCTCCTCTATGGATGCTGTCTAAATTCTCCTCCATCCCTCATTTGCGAACTGTCACAGGCTTCAGCAACATGACTAATGAAGTAAATAAATAAACCTCTCATCCTCTTTTAAACTCCCCCCATCCAACACACGCACGCACACACACACACACACACACATACTTCCTTGTCCTTTCAACTAGATGAGAAGCTGCTGAGCTGCTCTGGGATCTATTTTGAGGTTATTCTTCCTTACTGCATTTTGCCAAGCCTCATCAGGAAGCGTTAGTAAGGCACAGCAGAGCTAGAGAGGAGATAAAAATGCCCTCATAGTCAATGCAGCGTATGCACCGTCCCCTCACATTATACGCTCAAACAGGGAGAGATTAGCCCTGTTTGAGCGTGAATACGGCGCCATAACTAACATAATCCAGACGGAACCAATCATGGGTGGAAGCATCCACATGCTACTTTAAATATTATCATATCATGACCTTTCTGGAACATTTTCATCATTTTCATGCAACGATAATTAGCTGGTCAGATATAAGACGGGATGCACTTTCAAAACTCAGTTAGTGTGTCACGGTGTGGGTTAGTTTCCTGTTTTATTTTGTAGTTTACTCCCTCTTGTGTCCCTGGGTTAGCTTCACTTCCTGCCCTGTTGTGTTTTCCACTGTGATTGTGATTCTCTGCTGTGTCCCTAATGGTTTCCTCCTGTGTCACCTGCGCCTTCCCAGTGTATATAAACCACGTGTGTCCCTTGTCTCTGTGCAGGTTCATTGTCTCCAGCATTTGCTTTGCTTTGCTTTGATTTGTCTATCACAAGCTGAAAACACAATTATTTTAAAAAGAGCTAGAGATAATTTGGACTCTAATTAACCTCTGGTTTCCTGGCAATTGGTCCCAATACATCCTGATGTAACGCTAATCAGCACCACAGGGGCCTGGACAGCTCCGCTTCAGGCCCATCGGGGTTAAAATAAGAGCAAAGACGAACACTTAAATCAGCTGTAAATGGTTTAGGAACAGAATATAAAACATAATATTCACCGTGGTTGTGCAATATTAGATTTTTGCCTCCACCTTCCAAGCACATTGGATGGAACTGATCCTTTTGTTTGTATTTGCATAATGATTAAGAATAGAATTGCAATTCCAAATGAAAGTGGAACGTCTCATTTCCCTTTGAGAAGTCAAGTAGAAACTTCAAAGCGCTGTTGAAAGTGAATGGAATTTCAGATTTTTAACCCTTTTTTGTTCTTACTTATTAGCTGACTGGATTTTTAGAGAACCCATCACATTTATTCTCATTTATTAGCCTCTTGAGAAGATGATGCAACGCACGATTTCATTTTTAACATTTTCTCCATCCGCTGGTGCAAATACGTAGAAAAGCAAGAGCCCCTGTCTTCCATCTTCATAAAACCAGTGAAATCCACACACTCCCAATTGGTCTTTGCCTCTATCTCCCACACAGCGATGCAGGTGGGAGCTCCTCCTGATGCTGGGCACCAGCTGAAGGTGACGGTTGAAATGCGGCTCGAGGAGCCAGCGGTTGGCACCGTGAATGCGATGCAGCAGGCCGGCGGTTTGTTGGCTCCGGCCCATTTCAGCTTCTCCCAGTGGCGCTGAGGATTAGCCCCCCCCCCGGCGGGCAGGCGAGCGGCAGCAGGTCGACTCCAGGTGGAGGAAAAAGGAACGTTTTCGAAATTTCAATCAAATATTTCAACCGGGCTTGGTGTTAGAATCATTTTACTTTCTTGCAAAAACTTTTAGAACCTTCATTGATCCGTCGTTGCGTTTTGTTCTCTGGAAGGCGAAGCGCGCTTTGTCTTCATCCTGGTGGAGGACTGTTCTAAATAAACATCTGTAAGCCGCTGAGGGTTTTCTGGAACACTGATATTCAGTTTGATTTAAGTTGAGGTTTTTTCATGGTAATGTTGCAGTTCTCCTTGTCCTCGTCCCCCTGGGGGGGGGGGGGCAGGCAATGTGTCCATCATATTTATGAACCCTTCCTCAGGTCAGTGATTGCCAAGTTGTAACATCACAACTAGCCAGTTTAAAAGAAAACACGTATTGTGTTTATCATCTCTAAGGTTTACTTCTTACTATCCCTGTGCAGGAGACCAGCCAAGCCTCTTTCCAAGGTCGTCCAGTACAGACGCTATATTCTTTTATTTATTTATTTATATATATACATACACATAATCTCCTCAGCACAAGATTTCTGTAACACCAATTTCAGATGCGTTGGTAATAAAAAATAATCATTTCTAAGCCTGTAATATTTGGCCACAATTTATGAGCCTTCCTCCATCTGCTACGGGACATTTTCAGAATCTGTCAAATTATAATCTACAAATGTGTGACCAGTGGCGGCTGGTGGAAAATGTTCTTCTTCGGGCAATTCAATCACTTAACAAACTGAACTTATTTGAACCCAGCCTCAATATCTTTCTCAATCTAACGAAGTACCTTTATTTGCTAAACTAAAGTGATGCCAATGGGTATGAAGTGTGTTGGAAAGTGATGCCCAGGGTCCCGACTAAGTGTCCACGCGTGATAACTTGTGTAATCGCTGCTTATTCAGGACCGTTTGACAGGGTTTTTGTAAACTACATTTTTCTATCCCGAGCTGATGCATCTGCTGGTGTGTTTTAGCAGTGACTCACTTCAGATGGCAAAAGCCTGCTTATGTCTACCTGTCAAAAGTCAAGGTCCATCGTTTGATGAATTGAGAAGCCATGGACCAAAACCTCAGCGTAATGCAGTTGTCAGTTTATGAATTATAAGATCCCCATCAGATCATACAGATCTATTCCAAAAGTTCCATAGAGAATAAAAAGGATGACGGCACATTTGTCACATGCAAGGAACAATTAGCAGAGACAAATAACAGAGAAGAATACCAGCTATGAAGGAGGAGTCACATGACTAACCACTCACCTGGATGCCTCCCGGCTGACGGATCCCTCGTTCAAAAAGAGACGCTGCCCTGCAACTCAATTAAAGCCGGAGCGCCTTCAAACTTCAGCTGAGGAATCAATTTGGCGCTCGGGCCCCGTTTAAATCGCGTGTCAGCGGGTGAGACGTCGTTACTCACGACACCTGAGGGAAGCGACAGCGGATGTAATGAGATTCTCAAAGGCAGCGTCTCGCAAAGACACATCAGCAGCACTAAATAGCAGGCAGGGAGCTTGGGATTATGTTTGTAACGAGGGTCCTTTTAACGGCGCTTGTTCACCTCATTTCAAACATCGCCGCCTCTCTCACATTTTAAATAGAAGAAATGTATTCAGTGGTCCAATCCAATGCTGGAGAGTAAGCATGGTGGAAAGGTCCATGCTAGAAACACATGGTCTTTCCACAGTAAGACTTACTTTGTACCAATTACAATTAGTTTGACAATGAGAAGACATTTGTTCGATTTCCTGAACTAAATTAGGTCATCATCATACAGTACAACTTATTTTGCACATAAAAGCTTTCACCACCGACGCCGGAAGCCAACAGCAGTCACCTTCAAGGTGAAGATTCCTCCTTGAGCTGATTATTGATCCCATATTTTGATCCAACAGGAAGCACTTCCACGTGGTGGGAAATCAATTCCTCTCCCTGAATGGGACGTTGTCACCCGAGCCTCCCGTCCAATGTCTTCCTCTGTGTCGGAGGCCATTTTGAATACACGCTCCGAAGAAAAGGAACCACAGACGGAGGGACGGTACCGTCTGTCCAGAAGGATCAGCCGGGCCTCTTTGTTGTCTCACTTCAGTGCGAGAGCATTCAGGTGGGACCTTTTTGTGAAACCCATTGAGGTGAATGTGTGCTTTAGCTGCATCACACAATGTGGTAGAGAACAGTTTTTTCTTTAAATCTTCACACGGAAGCTTTGTATGTCACAGATAAATAAGAATCACATAGAGGACAAAGGAGGCTGCTGTGAGATCTCTGCTTCCACATGTGGACCACGTACTCCAAGCGTCTCGCTCAGTTAGGAAAGACTTTCCTTTTCAATTTAACCTGAAAATGAAGCTGTGCAGGAAAACGTCTGCTGTTAATGAGCAAACTAAGATCTTATTAACATAGAAAATGATTCCTCTGCACAGCAGATGTGATGATTAAGTTCTAAATAAGAAACTCACTCTGAAAAATAACTTAAAGTGTGCTTCACGGGGCACGAAACCAGGGCAGCATTTAGGCTGCAGGAGAAAGACATCTACATGGTGTTCTTTACCCTCCTCAGTGATGACACCTGCTCACGTAAGGTTCACTTTGTATACCTACGACGTGAACTATTTCATTACCAAACAATGTGCAATGCTTGAAAGTGTATCAGGGACTGCACCTCCAAATGTCAAAGTCTGAGAGAAAATAATGAATAACAACATGTCTGCGAGGGGATTGTTGTGAGGCTGAAAAGGTCCGAACCAATCAGCACAGACAAATGGAAACCTTTAATATGACAAATATGACTGTGCCTTTTAAAAAGGCTCTTTGCTCAAATGGTTCTGTATATTTAAGGAATCTGATCTCCGAGAGGCCGCTTAAAGGACAAATCCTCGGCGCCTCGCCCCTTTAAATCTATTAAAACGTTTGGACGGATGAAGACGGATCGCTGCAGCTAACAATAGCAACCGGGCCTCAGACCCGAGGAAAGAAGAAGTCAATCCAAAAGAGAGGCGCTGATTAGACTTCTTGGTCAGGGTTAGAGAGGCGATCGCGACCAGCAGACACACTGGTCAAAGGCTGCTTCTTTGGCCGCACTGTATAACACATTAGGGTCATACATCTCTTGTAAGATGGTCAGATGTCTTTGGTCTGTGTGCGTGTCTCTCAATGTACAGAAGCTCTGTTGGAAAAATGTGCAAGTGGGTCCAGAGAATAACATCAGAAGATGTGCATAAGCAATGCGCTGCGAGGGACTACATTGATAACAACGCGTTGTGGGAGGTGTCTTGGTAAGAAAAGTGAACTGAAGTTGCCTTCCGCATCGGGACCAAATACAGTTGCTGATTTTCATCTTGTCTCCTTTACACAAAACAAGCTTCATCAAAGAGGAAATATTTAATGAATGCATTGCATTAGATTCTGTTGGGGTTCCTGAATTTATATGTATTCAGTTAACCAGCCCGGAGTCATTCTCTGATTGGCCTTTCCCTGCCTGACCTCTCAGTGATTAATGCAGGGCCAGTGGCTGTGCATTAACCCCCCAGCACCTGTGACACCAGCCTCCCTCCACCGCTCAGTCACACACGTCCCTGCATTACAGCCAGCCGCTGAGGCCACTGGGGCCGCGGTGGGAAATAATCAATGTGTTTTAGACCAGCAGACCAGTAACAAGCTCTCTGAAGAATACGCCGTGCGGCGGATGGCTCACGTGCTTTGGTCCTAACAGCTGCGCTGCATTTCAAGGCGCTTTCTTTGGCGGGTAAACATTTGACTACGAATTCACTCTTTGGAAACTTGAAAAAAGGCAGATGCCTCTCTGAAAACCTAAACTAATGGCTTCAGATAAATGAAAAAGACGGAGTGAAAATGAGTCGGTCTGCTGACTGCATTTCGAGGGGATGGTACCAGGTTTATATGATTTCAGCTTAATCTGGTCAATTATGCACCGGAAGACTGTGGGTCAAAATGTAGCCAGCAAGTCTGTGTGCAGCTGTGACTGAGGCAAAAAAAATGAATATTTTTTCTGAGAAAATCTGCTACCTGAAATGAGCCTTAATATTGGGCAATTGGATTTAGGTTTTTAGAATTGCACTTTCTACAACATTAGTGTTCATCTGGTAAGATTATTGTTTGGAGAATGTTGGGAGAATGGCTTCCAGCGTGAGTACTTTATTCCTGAGGATCCTGAGCTTAGACCACAGATGTGATGGCCAAAGCTTCAAAATAAAATCCATGATGAGTCTGCATTATCCTCTAATTGTGTGAGCCACAACCGGCACAAAGATCGATCTGATAGACACATTTAGTAGGCTTTTCCTTATGTGAACAAGCACCAATAACATCCATCTAAGTGTAGGATA
Source organism: Pungitius pungitius (assembly GCF_949316345.1). NCBI lineage: Eukaryota > Metazoa > Chordata > Actinopteri > Perciformes > Gasterosteidae > Pungitius > Pungitius pungitius. The sequence continues at coordinate 20,128,141 of NC_084909.1, forward strand.
TCCCTTCACAGCATCGTCATCAAAGGACCAGAGATACACAACGCCCACTTTCCACATTCACGCTATGAGCTATTTGTCTTCTGCTTCCCATTGAACCCAGAAATCACAGCATCTGAATGGCATCAGGCAGCAGGGTACATGAAGGATGCTGCCCCCATCCATCATAGCCTCTCAGGAACAAACCGTGAACCCCCCCCTCATACCTGTGGCGCCTCTTGAGGCTGCCTGTCGTCGTCCTTTTGAACTCGCCGGGACGACGGGGCAGACGAGATGGATCCTTTTCCGAGCTGTCAGACTGAATGCAGATGACCCAGGAGCAAGCTAATGTTTCCTCAGAGTCTGACCACCAACGTCTGATCATGCATGTGAATTACGCATGAGCAGAGTGGGTCTTCTCCCTGATTACGAATGACTGAAGAGATGGTGAACCACAAGCTCTCCTTTGACGGGGATCACGACACGTTTCTCTTGAGTCTGAATGTTTTCCTGCAATAGTCACTGACATGAAACCTGCTCTACATAGAAACATAAACATGGCAACAGATGAAGACAAGTTAGAACATCAGAACCTTTCTCTGAAATGGTTTTGTTTATTGGGACTCGCACACATAATATGAGCGGATGGCAATTTGAATTTTATTCTTGCTCCTCCTCCTCTTCAGAGCCGCCTCGGGAGAGTCGGGTTGACAAATGGTCCAACCAATCAGCTGCCAAGTGTTTTAGTCCCTTTTTCCAACCTGCTTCTCAGATGGTTCGGTGGAGCCGGTCGATTCCATGAAGATGCTCCACGTTGCACCACTCCAGCTTTTTGACAGAAATATGTTGCAACACCTGATGACGGAGTGTGAATAAAACAGGGCCCTTTGTTGCTTTTGGTATGGTGCTGAGTGTTTGGGTTTGGCAGACAGATGCAGGACTGTTTCACATCTGGGTCTAATAGTGTGCTTCCTTTGAATAACAAGTGCACGCTCACTTCCTGCCATACGTGTGATTGTTGATGGCAACCTTTGAAAGGGCTTTCTCTTCACCGTGTAAATCCCCCGGGACGCAGCATCATTCCGCTGTACTTTATCGCAGAGGCCAAGCTGCGCTACATCAATCATGTGAATCCTTCTAAAGGTTCAGCTTCGTTTACAAGGAGTTCTTTCAAGAGGCAAAAACGCGCTATTTATCTATTGATGCAAATAAAACTGTTAAAGATCATTCAATTAGAAATCCCAAGGTATAACTTGCACATCATGAACGGTTTTGCATGGTGTGCAGGAGGGGAACTTGAGGGAGGATCAGCATGACTCAACGTCTCACTGGTATCGATTCCTCGTATCTACAGCACCTCCCTGAACTCCTTCTGTCCCCTGAGGGAGGAAAGGCTCTTCCTCACGTATGACCACCTGCTGTCAGCACTTTCCACTGGCAGAATGTACATTTCCACTGATTGCAGAGAGTCTTACTACGTTTAGACCTCGGGATGGAGCACCACTGCGTCAACATCTAGTTTGGAATTTCTTTGTTTCTGCTGCGCTGGCTCACTTGTCAGTGCTTAGCAACCTTAGTGGCGTTGGGCCGATATATATATATATATATATATATAGATATATATATATATATATATATATATATATATTAGTCTATAATGCATTCATTCAAAAAAAAGGGAAAATTCCTGCTCATTGAGTTCAGGCTTCGTTGCTTGGAAATATATCTGAACTTCATGAAAAGTGACTAAACTGTGTTTATTTAGCACATTAAAGAAAACCAATATTGTGTATGGTGAGAAATAGGTTTCAATCATGACAAATATTTGTGTTTTAACACAATATAAGAAGTATAAGAAACACAAATACCTCATCACAAATAGATATGGGAATGTTAAATACATTAAGTATGTCCTGGGCCAGCGGATTTCAGGAGGCTAATAAGAGGATTTATTATTACATCACCTCTTTGTAAAAGGAACTCATGTAATTATGAATAAGAACTTAATTATGTAAATACAAAGTTTGTGTGATCCCTTCCTTTGTTTAAATGTCCTATTGTACAAAAGCGGAGGATGTTCATGGGGGGTCTTGGAGAGGACGGCTGGAGGGACACGACTTCCACATGGGACATGGAGGGAAAGCACCAATGCGGGTCTCGTCTTATCAGGTAGACGCAGTGAACAAGTCAAGCCTTGAGTCTTCAGTGGAGCCATAATGTTTATTGTAGCATTTAAATAAAGATGTGTGTATTATATGCTGTCTGTTTCCTCTGCACTGGACCATAAAGCCCGACTCCCTTCACCCCTCCAACAGGGACATCGAGGTGATTGCTGGTGACGGTGCCAAGCCGTAACTCTTTGATTTTTTTGCTCCACCTCTGTCAAAGCACTTTCACGGGAATGGAGTGATTGCACATTCAAACGTCAGTTAGCGGCTGAAATAATTAAAAAACACCAAATGGATGGGCGGGGCTGCAGGCTGTGCTCCACTGGAGAGACCCGGTGACAAACTGATGTCTGGAATGTCGCCTGGTCTTTGCTCATTTGGACGGGATGCATTTTGTTCTGTCTGCACACCTTAAACACAAATAAACCCTTATGACGACATGGAGGATAAAACCACGAGTCATGCATGCTAAGCTAGCATCCTGCACGCCAACACAAGAGTGCGAGCCGTACCGGGTTCCTCTCAGAAGGACGTTTTCATGCCGTCGCCTTCAGAGCAGAGTGTGGAAGTGACAGCAGTGTGGCTGGAGATTCTTCTTTATTAACAGCCAAAGTCACACATTTTTAAATTGTTTCATGCTACACACGACCGTAATGATATAATTAAGATAAAGAGGGGAAATATGTGGTTGAGTTATGGTTAATGAGACATAGAAAGCTCTTGTGCACTGTGGAACTGTTTTTAAGTTAAACAATGGGAAAAAATGATAAAAGTTAACGGATATTATGGGATTGAGACTAGGGCTCTGGAGTAAATCTCATAGTACTCCACGATATCCATGACCTCCTCTTGTGATAAAAATCTGTCTGTTGCGCAAATCCTCCCTGAGTTGGAGTCATGCAGCAACCTGTCGATTCAGAAGCAGCGCTCGTCACATTTCATTTGAGAAAGCGGTGGTTATCTTCCCACATTTCACATGTCAGCATGCGTCCTGACGGACAAATTCCTCATTATTGAGTAACCTGGGTAACGCTCCCATTGTCAGGCTGACCACCCAGTCGTGTTCGTCTGTAAGCCTTTCATGACGTTTGCTGCCATGTTACAGTGGTCCCTACGGGGTCTGACCCCAGGTCAGGCCTTACGCCAGCGCTTCCCACGCCGCACACCTGCTCCGCCTCGCCTCGCTCCCCTTCAAGTCTCAAGGTTATCTGGAGCAGGAGCGTCAAGTTGCTCATTGCTCAATCTCTCAAGATGTGAATGCTGCGACCTCAGGAAACCTCCCCCCCCCAAGTACCCGGAAGGTATTTGAGTGACTTATTAAGAGAAATGGAAACGCTCTCGCAAAGGTAACAGCCTGACAATGTTGATGCCTCAAGTAGCACATTTTCTGTTTCCCTTTCATTGCAGTAAACTCTGGATTCATTCCCCTCTTGCAAGTGCAATGAAAGACTCAATTTAGGTTCAGGCCAAAAAGTGAAAAGTGTGTAGAATCCTACCAGCTCTGATCCTATGACATTAACTGCGTTGCGTTTGAAGGCTTTAAAGGACGAGGATGGTTTCATTCTTTATTTTTATCTTCAACAAATCATTTTTGTCAAATCTTTCGAACTTTCTTACCTCGTCTACTGAAGACATCAATCTTTAAAAATGAGCCCAATACATTGGTTCATTAAAAAAGGAGCTCAGTTATTTCCTGAACCAACTGTGGACTGTAGTTTTTAGCAAATCTACTCAAACAGGAGTAAATGAGGGATTTTTTTATGGATTTTCAGCAGCGGATTAGACCGAATGAAAATATAATAGTTGTACTATTATATTATAAATATTTAATTCATTATTTTCTTTTTTTTAATTTCATGGGTTTTGCTGAACAAAATGAAAAAAACATTGATAATATGTATAGCTTTATCTTTAATTCATTGGCAGTCCTCTTTGGAACGTTCATTTATGAAGCTCAGGTCAGGAGCAATAAAAATAAAATGTAGAGGTCCTGCAGGTTAACACAGCTCTGTTTTACCCCGTCAATTACAGCCCACCTGATGAACCCGACCAATCAGACGCACTATGCTCTTTTGAAAAGTTTCAAGCTCCATTTGATTCATAATCATATTCATTTATGTCCTCGATGGAGTCTCATTTTTAATGAGGCATGATGGATGATTTGAGGCTTAATTGGTGAAACAATTCTCTCTCTCTCTCTCTCTCTCTCTGTGTCTCACAATTTGACATTTAAAAACGGACACATTTTATATCATATTGAGGTCAAAGGACTCCAGAGGTTACATTCGCTCAATTACAGGTCACGTGACAACGGTCAGATTTGCATGAGCTGCTGCAACACAGTGCTCCGTCACAGCAGTCTCTCACAATGAGGGATTCAACCAATCACAGAGGGTCATTACTTTGGTCGGCAGGGACAGTGACACAGACAAATAGCAACAACGGGCAAAGGGAGGGGCCTCCATGAGGGGAAGTCAGTCATAAATTCATTTTGCCCAAAGCAATGACATCTATCAGAAAAATACGAGGGAACAGTGTAAAAAGGAAGAAGAGAAAACAGTCATTTGGACTTGGTCATATGTCACTTGCACACTGGCTCAGTCATGCACCCGCTGGTCATCTTGAGAGTCACGACCAGGCGTCTCATCACCTCTCTGCTCCTGCCTTGCTGGCCACAATGGAGTTTTCTGCATTACTGCTTGTAGTTTCCCGGGGGGGCAAATTCAGCAAATACTTCTGTGGAAACATTCAAAGTAGCTTTCCACACAACTGTACGTAACGTGGTGGTGCCGATGCATTGTCTCTCCACTGCATACATAACCTTTGCAACGGGTTAAATTGCCGCAGACAACACGCCTTTTCACAGCTGGCCTCGAGCCTCCTGCTGGATGTTTGGCTGCTCTCTGGGTCATCAATAACCGGCCCACTGGCACTCTGCTCCCACTGGCTATAAAAGTGAGAGCGGCAAATGAGACTGACAGATCACATCATAGGTCATTAATGGCTGCAGAGCCAGTGCACTGGTGCCTGTCTTTCAGATGGCAGCGGTATAACTATTAGGCATTAAGAAATGCTATCAATCAAGCACAGGGATCAGAGGGCTGCATTAATAACACTGTGTTATATCTATCTTTATAATACGGCCATAATGTCCTAGAATGCAAATTGGGTTCATGCATTGGGAGGGACAAGATGAAAGAGACTCTGGGCCCAGGTTTAATGTTGAGGTGAAATATACTAATATAATATACCACCAATTTAACTATTTTAGGTTCAGGTTTGAGTCTTTGAGTTTAAAAATAAAAGCATGTGTAATGGGTTAGTGTTCCTATCATTTTAAAGTTACATCATTGAATATTTATTCCAAAACAATGACATGTATTATGTTTACAAGTTTTTTGACCTTACTGGAAAAAAGGTAAATTATTAAATTATTAAATGCCAGTAGTATTTAAATACTAGTAGTTAATTTACCCCGTGTAGATAATTGTCCTTTTTGGCACTACCACTGAGGGGCGCCAACGTTTGAACATCTCAAAATCCAAGTAACAATTTTGAATTGTTTCTCCCCACATTGATTTATAAAGCTAGAGCCCCACATTCTGTCGGGTTTTAGTCCACCACTCCGAACAAATGTTGGCTTTCCCAGTCTCCAGCCTCGTGATGTTGTCTCAGTCGCATTGTGTGTGTGTGTGTGTGTTTTCATCTGTGAAGAAGGAATGGAAGGATCGCCTGATGCAGCCAAGACAGTCTCTTAGTTCAATAATTAAAGCACTATGTGCACAGCCAGCTTCCTCTGCAGCTTCAGACAATTAGCTTTAGACAATTAGCTTCTCTTTGTGCTTTTCACGACACACAAAATGCATTTACTCGTCTTTGTGGACCAGCCTTTGCACGGTAGCCTTGTGGCCAGTGCACACTTCCAAGCTTGTTTCACTCGTACAACCTACATCGACCAAAGAAACCCTGCTCTGTCTTTGGCTTGTCGGTAAAAACAGAGCAGACCGTATCCCCTCAGAAGACCCTGTTCTGAACTTCTTGGGCCCCAAGTGGTTCCCCAGAACTATTTCAACTATTTCAATGCCTGCAAGTCAGCTCTGGATACGACACACCGTTGTTACAGAGAGGAACAATAGCAGATGTCACCGTGTGCGTTGTGCAGTACGTCAAAACACTTGCTGCCCAAGGCAAGATAGAGGGAGGCTTCTTTTACCAGATGCTCCGTGTGGAGGAGTCTGTGCACACAGGATGGAAGGTGCATCGGACTGCAGTTCAAACCATTGCCACATGGCCTCAGAACGATTTATAATGAACAAAATAATATTACTATATTTCTAAGAATACATCCTGACGCTGCAGGGGTCTTTCTTTCAGCTCAGCGTTGCTTTGGACCCGTGAAGGTTTGTCAGACAGATGCAAAAGGGCAGAGAGGGTCGTCTCACTCGGACAAATAAAAAAAAAAAGAATGTGCTCTGGTCACAGTCATCTAACAGGGTCCCGTGGAGTGAGAACGGACTCTTCCACAAGCCGCTGGCTGGACATGTGCAGCGTTAACACAGATACAGAGATCTGCAGTTAACTCTGGCAGCATGTCTCCAAAGTCTTAGCTATTACATCATCGTTCACTAGGGGACAAAATGAGACTGGTAATATGGTCACATGGTCACGGTGATGAAGGAATACGTCAACACGTGTGACTCATGGACGTCCTTTATTGTGCTACGTCACATAAACCATGACGCATCAATCTGTGGATACACAGATGCGCTGAATCAGTGTGGTAATACAATCATTATGCTTGTTGAATTCTCACAAAGCCACGCGTTGCGTCTCATCTTCATGTGGAACTCTCTAATGAGGGGCCGAACAAGCCCTGTGCTTCTCCCGTGAGGCGTGACGAGGGGCTAAAGCCCTGAATGCTTCATTCAGCCGGACCACGTTGGTCTCAAAGTGAGTCCCGACACCGGACCACGTGGCTCTGGAGAGCAGGGAACGCACAGATCGCTTTTGTTAGGTTAGTGGGTCGCTCTGCTGGGAAGATCTTTGGCTGCAGGATCGCCAACATCCACCAAAGCCCTGATCCACATTCCCGCATATTGTCTTGCTTTGCCTTCTATTTTCTTTCATGGCGCCTCTCTTGATCCTTCTCCGTCTGTCTTTACAGGCAGTGGCAACTAGGCCAAAGGATGTGGTCTCTGCACAAATGAATCATTTAGGAAGTGTTGATAGAGCAGAAAGTTCCATCGGTGGGGCTCGGAAATGAGGCAGCGCTGATGATGAACCTCAGTAGCTGCTACAGAAGCTCCACTTGCACAGGGCAGGCGCTCCTTCTCCCATTTTACAATTTATTTGCCGTCACCGTGAGGCAAAGAGCAGGCGGTGAGGTAATATAGGGAAGATAAATCTATAGATGCACCCGTCACCTACAGTGGAGTCATCTAATGAAAGGTGAAACGGCCTTATTAGCTGTCATGAAGACGTCACGGACAATCTGACTGTGTGGCCAAACTAAGCCCCTCGCCCCCTTCCTCCCAGGGGGGGGTCTTCCTGTCTCTGCTTTAAATGTGCTCCAGTAAATGGATATGACTGGATTAACCCCTCCCCCCCCCCCCCTTTCCCGCCCAGAGGGAATCATAATGGTCTCGTGTAAATATCTTTTTGATGAAGTCTTATAAGATGTGATTACTTTAATGAGCCAATCTGCTGGCACCCTGCTGTTTAAATCCTGCTCATGATGGCGTTAATGCGCAGTAATGTGGACCGCGTCGCCTCTCGCCTGGTCGGAGGCCGCGCAGCGTGACTCGTGGTACGTTCTGGGCTTGATTAAGCCGTGATATGTTTTGAGGTCTCACGCTAGCGGCTGGCGTGTGGATAGTTTCTCAAAAGCAGATATGCACATGGTGGATGAGCTTTTATTTATTTTTTAACATTTATCGCACCTCGCAATCAAAAGGGAAACTCACTTCACTGCTCACAGCTTCATCGAAACAAACAAAGCCCCAAAGAGCGGCATAGTGAGGCCGACAGTGTTTGAGGGAGTCGGCTCTATTTTCCCTCCGTGTCGTCATGATAAAATGTCCTTCAAGTTGCCTCTGAACGCTGGCAATTAATCTCGAAAGCTGTTCATATTTTCTCTGGCGCATCTTTCGGGGCAGGAGGGAAATCAATGGCTAAGCTAAGTAATGAATCCCTATTGGCCTGCAGCATTCTGTGCAGAGCTACTGAGAGACTGGAAAACAATGTCCCTTCTCACGTTTGTGCCATAATTGAGCCCTCGCAGATCAGGGCGTCCTTATCGATGCACCATGACCCCCATGGCTGCGTCGTCGTCATGTGGCCCCGGACAAATGATTCCAACTCAGGGCGCCGTTCGTCATTTCCATCGCAGCTGAGCAGGAAACGTTTCATAAATCACAGGAGGAACGCTTCCTTTTGTAGGAGATATTCTGAATTTGTTGTGCTTGGGGAAAACAAAGTGTTTTGGGTGAATTGTGGATTTCGAGGCCTCATTTAAAGCCTTTCTTTTTGTTTTTTGGGACAGCATGTGCTTTGTTGATTGGTGTTGGGATGTAATGAGATTTTCAACAAAGATAAGAAATCGTTTTTTTATTAATTTAAGTGTATTTAAGTAGTGATTCATGTTCATGAGAATCAGAATCTCTTCTTTCTTCAGTAAATGTATTTGTCTTTTATGTTTGACTTATGATGCACACTTTAATCTCTTTTTCATACATGATGGAAGGCGTGGCCAATCACACCCAAACACAACATCCGTATGATTAATACTGAACTGGAAGCTTCATTAATCAATATTTGATATGAACGTTAAATCGAATAACTACTTGTTGTGTGACAGGAATCACAAGCAGTGACAAACACATAATACTTTTAACTACTCTGTTAGTTTCCTGTGGCTCCGCTGTCCGTTTTGCTGTTTTTCATGGCGTGGTTCTGGCTTTAGGTCCTGATTAACGTCTGTCGTTCCACTCCATCAACTAGTCACCCTGAGGTTTGTGAACAAAGCGCAGAATTCAGCAGCGAAAGCCAAATATTTCCCTCCGGAGTGCGTGAAGACCAAAAGCAAATATTTAACCGTTAAGCCCCCCTCCCCATGAATGCTAATGTTGCACCGTGTCAGCAAGACGCAGGAAAAAAACAAAGTGCCACCATTTGTCCGACGTGGGTTTGATTGTGCGTCTCTCTCCGCATGATGGAACCATTGTTATTTATTTATTGATGTCATGTTCTAACCGCTGTGTGATCGCCCCGCTGAGGGATTGAAGGGACTCTCTCTCGTTTTGCAGAGACAACAAATGGGCCACGCGTTGGAAACAATGAATTCAAATGGATGCAACACGGCACCATTCGACGCTCAGACAATGCGGCACTGGAACACGCTGGAGATTCATAGCTGAAGGGCGAGTGTTGGCTGTGCTCCTTCGGTTGGGACCGTTTGTGGAGAACGGAATAAATCACCTGCATTTGGCTTCCACGGGAAGTGGGAGGCTGAATCGTGGCAGTGGTTTAGTTTGTTTTCAGACTGAATAAAAGGTCTGATGCGGTGCATGTGCAGTTCTCTCTCCTTCTGACCCTGGAGAGAGAAGAAAGATGTTGAGGTGTGAAATTGGGAACCACTTGGAGCGCTGCGTAGGCCGCCCCTCTCTCTTATCTGCCCGACCACTTTTAATGGGATTTTGAATGCCGCGTGTTCTCTGCATGTGGGGATCATCTCAGGCCATCGGCCCCTGGGGGCTGGAAACAGCACCGAGTTTACCAACGCAATCATTTTAGGAATCCACCCAAACTGTCAGCTGACAACAAATGTTTTAATGTGCTTGTGACAAATAGTCACACAGACTAATTGACCACTTTTGTCAAATTTGTGCCCTGCTGGTTTTTAATGGCGTGCAGCCGTGTAGTTGTGTTTTTTTTTAACCCATCGCTCACAAACTGTGAGTTTCCTCCAGGTTTTTATTGCATCCCGGGGGGGAATCTTCTCTTAGTGTCTGATCATGGTGCAGACAGGTTAACACTGTAGTGACAAAGAAGCAGTGTGAAGACCCACCCAATTCTGACATTGTGTCATTGCAATAAACAGCTGCCATGTGCTCCTTTGAGCTTCTTTTCAATGCTGCGTTTTAAAGTTTGTTCCAAACTACATGATCGTATTTCACTCTGTGTGTTGATGTTCGTATGTGAACACACTCAAATATGTTTTCTCATCTATTGTGTGTTTATACAGCCATTTCTTCCATTACTCATCCTAAACTGAACTGAACATTTTTATTGTATTTCTAAATGCAAGTTGGAAGATGTCACATTTAAAAAAGACAAAAAGTTCAAACCTCAGGTGCTCAAGATCACAAAAGGCCGTATAGTGTAGACAAGGGGGGGGGGGGGGCAACCAGTCAGACTTCTACTGTGTTACTGAAAAGAGACACATCACCATTCCTTCCTCCCACACACACAGACACACACACACACACACACACTCAGCCAGATTTATGGTAACTGTTACTCACCAACATGATAATGACAGAAATTGACTCCTACATTTTTCCTTTTCCACACAGAACATCGTGTGCACTGTCATGAGTGTCAGTGAGAACAGAAGCTTTGATTCAGGGTAGAAAACACACACTTGAAGTTCCTTGACCCAAACAATGACAGACATTGGGGTATTTTTCCATTGGCTTGTGTTCCAGGCCAGTTGATACGATGCAGGTGTTAGTCTCTGAGGGCTTTGTTACATTTTTGGAAATACAGGTATCTGCTTTGCTGACTGACTCTTCAAAGTGACCGACTTGTCGTTGCAAAGTTCAGTTCCTTTTGGGAATTCCTGGTCGATGATGCATGGAGTGACCTGAAGTGGCCCTGAAGACCTGAAGCCCTGACGCCTGACACATGAGGCACAATGGCTGCTCATTACCTTATATTAATATTATAAATTATAATATATAAAACATATATATATAATATTTATTTCACGCGTGTTTCACATTGAAAGCACGCACATGTAAAAAAACCACAAACTTCAATATGAAGCATGCCTGGTGTAGATGATGTAAAACATGTTAATAACATGACAAGGACAAATTTGACTCGCGCAGCACGGGACTCTAATGTTCTTATTACACGCTCCGAGCACCTGACGTAATTAAGTTTGAACTATTATTGCTGTGAAGTTTAAGACAAATGCTTCTGCTGCAATACGGGACTGAACCACACTGTAACACTGAAGACCCTAAAAGCCTCCATTGTACTGAGGAGTTATATGAAGATTATGAATTGATCCAGTTGCATTTTGAGAGGAGCAAATGTCGAAACACTACGGAGAAAGGACAGAAGAAACAACAGAATCCATTTAAACCTCGAATCACGAGTTACTTAATTACATTTCTTTAAACGTTGTAAGCGCTACATCTTGTGTGTTTTTGAGCATCCATCCACTGACTGAAAAGGCTCCATTTTGTTCATTGTAGAATCCGAATAAAGCCATTACTGAATGTGTAATTTGCTAATGGGGGTCTCCCAAAATTGAATCAGGGCCATAAATGGAACGCCCCCCCCACCCCTGCACCCACACGGTGTACCTCAACACTAGGTGTTCTAAATGTTGCCTCCAAATCATTGATTCCACAGTTGGCTACAAATGTAAACCTCACACTCTTATATTTTATTTTAGGCGTTACGAGGCACAAATGAACCATGCAAGAGACTGCAGATCTACACACACGCATTGAATGTGTGATGATGATGATGATGACGACGATGATGAAGTCATCTCCCCGTGGCTTTTGCTCTTCTGTTCTGCTGCGTATGGATAATAAGTCGCCAACACAACGTGTTTGAAGGCCCCGGCTGAGCTGACTCAAGTGAGATGTGGTTTGACTGATGGATGTGTAAATGTTGACAAATCATCCCGATGTCATTGCTGGGCTCAACATGTGACCTTGTTTGTGGAATCAAGCCAAGCGGGAAGACGTTTTGCACATTAGGGTTGAGAAACGTATAGCTGTGTATCAGATAGTGATGCTACAGATGACGGGAAGTGGACATTTATGCACTGGGTCCCGGGAGGTTCTGGGTTCCCATCCCTGAGTTCTTCATTCTACACAATGGGCAGCATGACATGAAAAGGAGCAAAGCCCCAGAGAGCGCTTTGGTTGTAAAGCACTAGTCTATAAGATGTTCTCATATTTGACTTTTTCCACATTCAGGCCTTTCAACGAGAAAGAGAATTGTTTTACAAAATTCGCTTTGCTTTTCATTTTACTTCAGTATTGAAGACTTTTTCATTAAAAAAAAACCCTGCTGTAACTAACGGTGCAGTAATCCTCATCCTCATCCATGACCGTCCTCAGGGGGCCGCAGTGACATCTTGGCTCCATCTCTATCAGCGCGTTACCTGGTTGACTCCATGTCAAGAGGTGCTTCTGATCCCACCACCTGCAGTGGGGGATGAAGCATCACTGGTTCCTAGTGTACGGGGGCTGCTTGTGGACCTTTGCATCAAGGTGGGCCATGAACTCAGCGTCACCCTTAAACGAGTAGTGAGCAATTTTACAGCACCAAGCCTAATTAATAAAGAACGTTACATCAGCTGTGTCACAAGCAGGTTAAATGAAGGACCAGATCATAATGACTGAGGGGGGGGGTTAACCCCAATGGTGACGGCTCTTAGAGCGTTGCACTCGTACTCAACAAAGTTTAACAAATTACTTAAACAGGGGTGTAGATTTACACACATAACATCTGGCAGGGATGCAAGTAAAAGTGACTTTAATTTGCAGGTGTATAAAACCCTGTTTAATGCTTAGTTCCAGCTAATTATACACTCACAAAACAATAGTCGTTAATACCAATCTGCATTCACGCTTTTAGATTCCTGAATGCCACACAGTGTACTGTACTAACCACTTTCAACATGAATGCTTCATCAGCAGTGCTGATATCATCTGTCCTGAAGCCTGAAAACATTGTTATATCCATTTAAGTTTGTCTTAACGGGCTTAAATTGATAGGGAGGCCATGCAAAGTGATTAGTGATGCTGGATTAGTTTGATTTGACAATAACAAAAGCATGAACCAACCGCACGTCGTAGGCCGAGTAAAGAAAACTGCAGAATACTTTTTCAACAAGGGGATTTGAAGGATTTCACTTGACAAAGTAAGTGTCTTGGCTTCAGCCTTTTTTAATTCCAGACCTCAGCAATTAGTTCATTTCATCCCCACATTTCTCCAGAGAACCACTAACGCTCAAAGGTTTCTCCAAACAGACTCTTTTAAGTCCCGGGCTCAGCTGGATGCTTCAGTGGAGTCACACAGGGGGGGGGGGGGGGGGGGACTGGAAGCTGTTGCTGTTGGGATCAAGCACAGAACCTGGCACAGACGCTGCAGCAAAATGACAGTGATCACCTCTAATCCTCTGCTAGGAACCCAGAGGCAACCTGCCCCTGTTTTAGCAGAGCAACGCCAACACCTGATTCAGCAGAAATCTCCTGAAAAGCATTATTAGAATGTGATAATAAAAGAGGGATAAGCAGACAGCGCTGCATTCAGCGACAGCTTTGTGAGCCTTTTTTTAGTGGCATTAAGCTGTTATATAATATCCACTTCTCACAGGAGTGTTTTATTTTTTCTCTAGTGTTTTTGCACACACATAAGACACAAAACCATAAGAAAAAAGGCAACCAAAAAGAGGGTAAAAGGTAAAATAATGAATGCAAATACATCATAAAAGTAAATGAAAACAGTAACACACACACACACACGTATTATTAAGTAATGAAATAAACCTGATGCCCTTCATTATTTTTCCTTTGCTATTTCATATACTTGCACCATGGTGAATTATTATAGATGTACATAAATAAAAAAAATTAATTAAATAGTCATATGATTACAATCTTCATTAAAATGTTTTGAAGGCTTTAATAAAATATGTGCTCAAAATATACATTTGATGTTTTTAGGAATAAACAAATAAATGCAAGTTGATTTCACACATTACATTGATTTTACAGGTGGGAAGTAAATCTGTTTTCCCTTTAGCGACATAATCTCCGCTCTACATGCACTGCATATTGCGGATGGCGTTGGATTTGCTTATTCTACGCGGGCCTTTGTTCCCGGGATTATCCTGCTGAGTGACGGAGGAGCGTTTTACTCGGCGCAGAGCATCCAGGCGCCTGCAGGCCTCCAATAACAACAGCACAAATTGGCAGCGTCTTTAAAGAGAGTCGTTCCAAATTAAACGGATGGCTGTTCTAAATAAGTCACTGCGAGAGGTGGCTTGTAATTTGACTGATGTCTTTTGCTGAATGTGTATTAATGACTCGTTTGTGTCGAAGGTCACCAGGAAAAACCCTAAAACAGCTGCTAAATGTGAGATGTAAATGTGATGGTGTCTGATTTGGGTCGAAGCGTTGAAAGGAGCGCGGCTCCAGCATCAACTGCTTAGATTTAGTAAACACAAGCTAAAGTAGAGCTGCCACATCAGACAAGCTCTACAACTGGGACCTAGGATGATGAAATTGGATTTATGGAGTCATTTTTCAGTGTCCTTGTTAAACATGTACTATGTTGTCTTCAGCTATGGCTCACAGCAGCAGCTCCAGCTCTTTTGTGCTCCACCAGCTCCACGGGTAATGAGGGTAATTTCATCTGCAGCACATCTCCAACATGGTGATGGAGACTTCATTTACTTCTATCCGCCCGCTGGGGCCCAGTTGCCTGCGGCTGCAAACTTGCTCAAAGCTCATATGCTCCATTCCGAATGCTTCCCTCATACCTCCAAAAGGGTTTTTGTTGTGTGTGTGTGTGTGTGTGTGTGTGTGTGAGTTTTAGCTAGTAAGGATATCATGTATGTAATACAGTGCATGCGCAGGGGACCATCTTTGTTATTTTCAGTACAAGATGCATCATTAGGGGGAAAACTGGGTCATTTTTTATTTTTTTTAAATATCAGCTCGCGCAAATCTGATGAGATGATCCCAAAACCAGAAGTGAATACGTGGTGGACGTGATATTACTATGGAGGATTGTGAAGGGAGGAGGGCATCACACTGGGCTCTGTGTTTCAGTAAAGACTATAATGATAATGACACTTACACTCAAATGGCTCAAAGCCTTCAAGTGGCCATTGGATCAGTCCTGTGTCCTGAGTTGTGTAACATGGTTCCAGAGCCTGAGATCAGGTTCACATTTTCATGGGCGTCTCCCACTGACCAAACCAGGATTGTTCCGTAATTTGTCCAGCGGAAACCATCGTTTTAGACTTGTGTACCACTGTTATTACTGAAGGTGATGAAGGTAGAAGAATTCTAGGTTGAATGGTAATAAGAATCCATCCAGCAACTCGCACACAAAGGTTACAATTACTCCAAAATTAGCGCGCATGAAAATAACATGAAAACAACCGTTTTGTTGTTGTCACTGCGCAGCGGTAAGTGGACAAAAAACATTCCACCAAACCAAATGAATTAGTTTGAAGAGTAAACAAAGTGAACACACATTCTGTGTCTGAAGTCAGTGCAGATTCTGACCCATTTACTGGTAAAGAAACAGATCCATATAAATAGAAAGTGCTCACTTCTCTCCCCTTTGTCTTAATGGTCTGCACAGGATTCAGTCCACTGGAGACAACCAGAAGTGAAAGAAGCTGATTATGAGGTGGAGAACACCACATGTTGGTATTGCATCACGAAGCTGCGTGTTGACACAATGACACTTGTGACACAAATTTAAGAAAGCTGGCAGCCAAATAGAGTTTCATGATCTTTGATTTCCTGATTTAGTGTCCTGCTCCCATCAGATCTTCTCAGTTGTTTAGCTGTGTTGTAATTTTCATTTCTTTTTTCAATCATTCATGAGAACCCGTTTGTTCTCGTGCTGAAGCTGAGAGCATGTGGCCACAGGGCTGCGCCTGCAGCTTTCCACTTGTCTTTCTGTTCAAAGAGAATAATATTACTGGCTTTTAATTGTAATAATAACCCCAATCAGCAAATTTACAACAAGGTGAAACATCAACTGCAGCCGGCTCCACATCCTCAAATGTGTCTTGATACGACGGCGTGATGTGACTTTCAGACGTGGCATGTTACGCATCTTATGGCAAGACGCATTCGACTAATTACCATATTTTGAGATATTGAATATACTGATTCAATATGGGCCTCCTCCATGGATCCTGAACACATAGAGAGGGAGAAGAAAGGAAGGACTAAGGAAAGACAATCTAGCAAAAAATCTAGCAAAGCCGGAAAAAGAAAGCTAAATCACAGCTTTTTAAATGGCGTCATGTGACCTCGATACTCTCATAATGGCACGAGGGCGTACGGCGTGCAGCGCTTTGCATTTGAAACATCTCTCGATGCTACTTTATGGATTTCAGATCCAATTATTGTAGCAGCAGATCACAGGACGGCTTAGTTTGACACGCTGACCCACAGTGGACCCGGTGCATCCGAAATCATCACCTCAGAAAAAAACACAATGATTCTGGTCTCTGGTTTTTACATTTTACACCACACATTAAGGCTTTTTTGTGATTCCTTATTGTATGGAAAGCCGCCCTTCAACTGCAGCAGTTTCTGTTTTCAACACACGAGTTTCCTTTAGTAGGCCTGTGTGAAAGTTTGACCTTTTCATCAATGGACCCGTTAGTTCTGCTGGTCCACTGAGTCCTGAGATCCGCTGTCCACATACAGTACCAGTCAAAGGTTTGGACACTAAACTTGGTACTCTGTCAGATGAGTTAATGCCAACAGTGATCATTGCGTTAAAAAGTGGCTCCGTTGCCTAAATCTGTTTGTTTTAAGTTTATTTTGAAAGCTCAGGATCATGTAAGAAGCTTTCATTAACACGGGGGGAGGGGGGGGGGGGGGTTAACATGGCAGTGTTTCCCCTACCATTATAACAGGGGGCCCCTCCCCACGCCTGAAATGACCTCCCCTCATAGACATATAAAAGGCTGGATGACTCGTCCGGTCACCGTAACATTGTGTTGGTAGTGATAAGTGGACTTTTTAAATAACCGTCATTTCCTCAATTTTGACCCGATTTATAAACGGTTTGGTTTGTTATAAACGTCAGAGGCAGTTATGACACTGCACACATACTATGAATAATTATGTTATGTTCAAAAAATAGAATCATGTTCTAAAATAGGTACAAGATTTACATCAATAAATGCTGCATGTTAAAATCCCCACCCTGCACACAGATGTATATTTATGACACTGCATACTTATGAATAATTAGAACCGTGGGTTTTCATTAAACAGAAGACTATTCAAAGGATGTAGTGTCATAACCACATCTCTGACGTTTATAGCGAGCCAAACCGTTCGGCTGAAGATTGAGGAAGTTATTATTATTTAAAGTACATGTACACAATGTTGCCCCTACCAAGATGACCCCCGTGTGCTTTCTATTTTCTAAAAAGAAAGTCCTGCAGACAGATGACTGAATGAAATAGAGCTGGCTCATGAAGACTCTGGGAAATACTGCATACATGTCAAAAACAATCAGGCAGCAGGGTACTGGGTGCAGCTTGGAATCAGCAGGCATCTCTAATGCTCTGTGAAAAAGGAGCAGAACATTGTGAGGAGCTGGATGAGACGGCTTTGCACTGCAGATCAGCAGCAATTTGTTTCTCAACAATAGTCTCTATACGGCAGTATATATAAGTACAAAAGTACATAATGGCCACAAGCACGACCTTTAATTTAAATAATATTTTGTTATTTGGCTCTGGGATTTGCTAAAGGCAAAAAGCAGATTGGATTTTTCATTTCACAATGAGACAAACGGCTATAAATTGTCACAAATATACATAATATATTTATATATATATATATATATACATGAACCCGCTGATCTTTTTATTCATTAGCTTTTCTGTCATTACACTCTTCAATCTTCAAAGAAATGTCCCTTTTTTTCTTGATCAAAGGACTGACGCTTGTTATCCAATGCAGTCTCCCTGAAATGTCCTTTTTATGAGGGAAAAAATGCCCAATTTCTTCTCATGTGACTTAACATGAAGATGAAATATTTGTTGTTATAAACATAACTGTCAAGTTGCAAAATGTCCTCATAGTGTCACTTTCAATGATTTTGTTTTTTTTATATCCTCCTCTTCAACGATAATAAAACATTTTCCAAGCTACTTTTAGGTGTGGAAAGGTCAAGGTCTTAGTTTCATATATTTTTTAAACGCAGTGGAAACATTTTACTTAAAGTACCACTCGCCTGGTGTTAAATAATAAGGAGGGCAATACTCTGAGTTACAATATTCTATGTTGTAAATTTTGATAAATCATTAAAAACAGTAATTTGTACGTCTTCAGAACTTCTGGCTGTGAAAGGCAGCGGATGAGAGCTGCTGTGGTTCCTCCTGAAGGTCCCTGTGATCTCAGTCTCTCTGTACGAAGTTTGTTGGATTTCTAGGTTGCTTTTTGTGAAACCAATGCTCAAAGTTGGCTCCTATTATCACTTTGGATGAAAGTAGAATAATAAGGTTGAATGGTAATCAGAACCCATCCATGCACCTAAATGTTACTACTCCAAAATAAGCGTGCATGAAAATGACATGAAAACAACAATTTTGCTGTCACTGCGCAGTGGTAAGTGGATAAAAACCATTCCAAATGAATTAGTGTGAAGAGTAAACAAAGTGATCACACTCAGGGTAGAAAATAAGTTGTTAGTGAACGAGACCCATTGTGTCTGAAGTCAGTGCAGATTCTTGTTGGATTCTTGTTGGATGTGTCGGTTGCTTTTGGTGAAACCAACGCTCGGAGTTGGCTTCTACTCCCATTCCTCAGCCCCAGATGCCTCCTCTTTGTCAGCCTGCCGTTTGCCGTGTTCACCTGGAGGCATTTGGTAATTTCATAAAGGACATTTTTAAAATCTCCCCTTGGATCCAATGTTCCAATGTGGCACCTTATTGCTACGTTTTATAAAAGATGGATACACAGAAATATCCCAAAGTTAAAATAAGGAAATCCAGGCAGAGGGCATGTTTACTTCTAGTGGGTCACATTTTTAAAGGGATTCTTTTTGGATGTTTTTTTGGGGGGGGGGGGGGGATTTCAGGACATTTGGGCAGTTTAACACAGCTCATTTGTTGGGGGATATTTTCAGTGGAAGTGTGGCTGAGTAATGTTGATGTTTTTATTTGTTTTTGTTGCCCAGAAAATAACTCAAGGATTTGACTCAATTACTTTTGGTTGGTTTTGGCTTTCCGTTCTAGTGCTTTTGTTCCCTAAACCCAACTTTAAAAAAAAACAGTTTTCACTGATCCTAACCCAAGTAATTCTCTTTCCAAGAAAAAAAAACATAATTGACAAAACTTGCAGATTGATAAGTGTTATCACAAGGCCTGCAGATTTAACGGTGGAATGGTCCTTATGAGACGAAGATTATTTATCAGATATATTTCAAATATTCATTTTATGTATCATCAAGGACAGTTTAATCCATCACTGTGGAAAACGGGGTTGGCCCTGAAATATAGAAGCCAAGAAACATTCTGTATCTGCAATGTCATCAAAAGACCCTCTGAAGGTGGCCAGAGAGGGACCTTAAATACTCTGACAGCCCCTCAGGGGATTCTGCCATTTTCAGCAAACTGTGGATGAGGGAAACATGAAGGCGACTGTCTGCCAGCTCCTTTGCTCCTTTGTGAAATGTATAAACCACAATAGGAATGCCGGGAAATTAACTTCATTTTATGGATAAAGGTTTTAACAAGAGTCAACACAAGCCAATTTGTCTGCCATCATGGATCTTTTTGAGGAAAGTGGTGTTTTTGCTGCGATGAGGACTTGTAATAGACATTGTGGAATGGAAACAGATTCACGGAGCTGAGGAACACATTTCTTCGTGTCTGTTGATTAGTTTTGCCTTTATTCTAACGAGGGGCCTTTGTGTCCCCCCCTCCTCCTCCTCCCCCCCCCCCCCCCCCCCATCCATTAGGGGTTGCGAGTTGCGACCGAAGAGCTGGGTTGAGACCCGGCGCCTGTTGACGTCACCAAACTTATCCGGCGGCAGCTGTGGAGGAGCCCAGGAGGTCTGAGGAGGAGGAGGAGGAGGAGGAGGAGGAGGAGGAGAGGAGGAGGAGACCGCTGGATGTGGAGCTCAGACCGCGCAGCACCGTGGGCTCTTTTTTACTATTCTTTCCTACTCCGGGACGGCTTTGGACGTGTCCTCTCGCCTCGCTGTAAGTAGCGTCTCGTTCGTTTTGCTCCTCTCGGAGTTGGCGGTTCGAGGCGGTCTCTTCTCGTGGAAGTTGACGCGGGGTCCGCGGGCTTCTGAGCACGTCTCCCCCCGGTAAGCGGCGTGAGACAAACGGACCCCGGACCCCGGAGGGGGGGAAACTTTGTTGCGCAAGTCCGTGCAGGGCGGACTGCTTTGTTTTAGCCTCCCGTCCGTGTCCTCGCACGTGTACCGCTTGGGTTCTGTTGGTCACGTGTGACGCGCTGACCTCCTGTCACAGCGGTGATGGTGGTGATGCGCATCGAGCACATGTTCTTCAGGGTTTGATTCCATGTGAAAGGACCTTGTTGTTGCTCGCGTGTGTGTGTGTGTGTGTGTGTGTGTGTGTGTGTGTGTGTGTTGTGCTTGGTTGGAACCCCTGGCTGGTGTTTAGAATAAAGCTGTCATTATCTGTGGAGTGACGTTCACCTTTCATCTTCTCAAAGGACCCCGTCACAGACAATGGCTTTGTAGACTGTGTGCCATTGTGTCGCTGAGAGCTATTAATAACTTAAGTAATGGATATAAGCAACCTTTTCTTTGATGATGGATAAGCACCTGACTGCGTGGCACTTCTTCTTCTTCATTCGCACGGTTCTCATTTCACGGCTGAGGAGTCGCCGTTCTTCGGCTTTTGGTGGTGAAAAAGGTCTTTTGGGAGACTTGTTGAAGTCATTGTGACACACATGTGCATCACAGGTGGACGGTGTGCGTGGAGACCATCTCTGGACGCTGCGCCGCCGCTGGCAGCAGTAATTGAATTGCTGCTCTCCAAGTGGCTCATGATTTATGCCGTGACTATCAGCGTGAATTAGCCTCCAGGCTGCAGCAAATTGTAATTCAGGGCAGTGTTTCTTTTATTCCTCCTTCTTCTTCGTCTACATGGGAGGAAGATGATCTTGTAGATCTGTCTGCAAGCAGATTTGGATGAAGGGGATGTGAATGTAATGGTTCACATTCCAGATGAGCTGTTAGTCACCAGCAGGTCACAAGTGGGGTCGAACTACACCAGAAATCGTATTCTATTGTCATTTATGCTGTTGTTTGTGTCCAGATTCCATCAATCCAAAGGCATCTGTGCTATAATGTCCCCCCTGATATTTTGTGTACAAAATAATGATGAAAGTCGGGACTGCTGAAGAAGCTCTACAATTTCTCCTGAAAACTACTACTGCATGTAGTTCACAGTTTTGGGAGAATACAATGAGTGAAAACTGTAGTTCCAGGTTCCATGACTGGGACATGTTTTCTCTCCATCTCAGGACCTTTTTTGGCTTTCAAATGATTGTTGACACGTTGAGCTCTCACCAGGTTTTCCTCAGTATTTGAGCCTTTTCTAGGTCTACAATTCAAAGAGCACGACGGGTGGATGTCCAGCACGCAGCAGGTCCAGAGGAGGTCAATGTATTAGTGATGAGAAACACAGAGCCCGGCGTTCTGCCACCTGCTGAATCACACGTACAATGACAAGCGCTGATCACATGCCCTTTGGTTTGTGTGGTTCAGACACACTCGTAGGTTGATTAATCCATTAGTGGAGCGACAGAAATAGGAAATGTGGAGAAGGGGAGAGGAAGCCTCTGTCACAGACAATTTGACATAAACGGGACCCTTCCTTCTGATCAGGGAGGGAAATGTGCTGCTTTTCTTTGTCGTCTTTTCTTTTTTTCACCTTTTTTCTATCTTTGTGGACATGTTTTATAGTGACTTGGTTGTAAAAGGAATGATTGACTCTTGCATTATTTATTATGATTTCCTGTAGGTCTTTGGACATATGTGGTCTGCTTGTCTCTAAGTGTACCACCATAAGAGCAATGAACCCGTAATACAGACGATATATCGTCACAAACCACTGTCATTGTCATTTTAACACCGTTTTAAGCTACTTGTATAATGATCATATAATAGAAGAACAATGCATGGTAACCCTTTTTTAATTGTCTTTTTTTATTCTTAAGACATTCCAACATTTGGACAAAGAATAAATGTAAATTGAATATAAACATAATAACGACAACCAAAACAATAAACAAAGCGGGCTCTGAGCCAAGTGCGGCTCATTCTTCTAGTCATCCCCGGAGGGAACGTGTGTGTGTGTGTGTGTGTGTGTGTGTGTGTGTGTGTGTGTGTGTGTGTGTGTGTGTGTGTGTGTGAGCCCGATTCGCGCAGAGCAGAAGATGGTACAGAAGCTTCTTTTCTATTTTTGTCTTCATTCTGCTTAAAAATGAACGTTGTGGGGAACAAACCTAAACCCTTCGGCCCGTGTGAGTCTTGTACCACGACGTTGGCCGGAGACGCTGTGATGTAAACGAGCGCCGAGGTCAGCAAAACAACAGCAAGGTCGTGTCACGTGACGGGCCTAGCCTCTGGGCTTTTTAAGTTATTGTTTTTTTTCTTTATAGCTCTTTTAAAAATCGCAGATTACATCGACTGCGAACCCCCCCCCCCCCACCTCAATCTCCCCCTGGTGGTTGGCCGAGGAAGGAGGAAGCGCTTGATTTGATTTTAGGGAGCAGAATGCTCATTTAATTGTGCCAGTCAAAATGGAGACGGCCATTGAAATGAGATGAGCCGTGCTGCACTGCCTCCTCCTCCTCCTCCTCATTGGGAAGAACATCATGCGGCTCGTCATGTGACCGCTGCAGCCCCCGCCTGAGCGGGGCCATCACACGCCAGACGTCCTTCGCATGGACACCTTTAGTGAAGACCGTTGATATTTGAGTCGAAGGTGTTGACTCCGTAAAATGTCAAAGGCTTTGTTCCCTTCTCTGGGATTGAATTAGTCCACTCGGCAACTCCATTAATCATGAGCTCATTTAAACAAGACAGCCTCAATCTGGCTCTGTGCAGGCAACCTGCATGTTCTGCATAATTCTGCTCTTTGTTGTTGTTGTCGTTGTCCACCCCCCCCCCCCCCCTCCCCCCGTCCCTGAATGAGACTGGTTTGTGTGTCGTGCTTTGTGAGGCGCTGTCCCTGCTCTGCTCACGGCCCTTTGGTCTAAACCCCTCACCCATTGGTGAGTGTCGGCAGTGTCTTGCTCAAGGACACTGGGGCACTGGGGCACACTCCCTGGGGGGGAGCCTACCTTCACTAAACTGCTGCCCTGAGCCGCGCTGCCCCCCCACCCCCCCCCCGCGCTGTTGGCTTGAAAAAGCTGCTTTTCTAGAGCGAATGGATTTTTCCATTTATGTGTTTTTGTGTCGTTGTGGAAGAATATTAAGAATACAGCTGATGTCCTCGGCATATGAAAAGGTAAAAGATGCAGCGCTTTGATGTGTGAGACGGAAACAGCACTTCCTCCTTCCTCATGATTCATTTAAGTGGCATTAAAGTGTCATTATATGTGGACAGTTTGTAGTTTTATTCAAAGTGCTGTTTCCCTACTAATGTACAAATAACATGTATCCCATGCACACTGGGTTTGTCCGATTCTCTATAAATTCTCGATGATCCGCCTCAATTTCTCATTAAAAACAAGAGAACATTTGATCACATCACAATGTTCTTGGCTGATTCCTGTGAACTCATTGCTCATCTGATCAATAGAAAATGAATTGGCAAAAAGTTCTTTAAAATATGTAATCTTATATTAGGGCTGCACATTAATTCCAATTATAAATTCACTAAATGAAGATTCTAATTGTTAAGTAGTTTCTGCCTTTCTTCGTTTGACACAATAAACTGATTCAAAACAAGCAATACGATGACATCACCATGGGCTATGGCATATTGCATAATCATTTATTTCATTAATTTGATGAAGCAAAGGAAGTGAAATGTAAGTTTTGAGCTCAGAACAGTTCTCTCTCTTCTTTCAGGGAGTCGAAGGTACTGCTCTCAACTCAAGTTCTTAACTCGGTTTCTGGATTTGTGATGTTATAGAATTATGTCCACTTACATAATGGGATCTATGAAATATACATCAAACAACATCGGAAAAACCCAAGCTGAGCTCTCTCCTATGGACACATATTGCATTTATAGTAGTAGAAGCCCTTTAAAAAGAAGCCGAAATGAGTCACAGTAAGTGAATCTGCAGAGTAAGTGAATGCAACAAGGTTTCAGCCCTAATGAAAGCTTTCAGGGTGATAAATAAACCTCCTGGATGCCACATCAGCGACCAAACATGGTAACAATAAAATAAATACACATCCCTGACTGTATTGTGCGGGTTCAGCACTCACTGCTGTGCAGTCTGACAAGTTGTCAGGAAAGGTCGGGATTTGATATTTAGGGTTCTGGTCTCATACAGACAGGCTGCATGAGTTTGGATGAAGCAACCAAAAGCGTCTGAATATGCTGAGGAGCAGCCTCGATGGTCCTGAGATGTGCACATGGCTTGGTACACTTTGGAAGCCTTATTAACGCGTGTTTGTGCCCGTGGCTCTTTGGGATTACTCGGCCCTACCGTCCGTCTGTGGGGGTCCAACGTGCTTCCACAAAGGGATGCGTGTGTGTGGACGCGGCCTCTGGGGCCCGCTGGCCGACCTGTGGGTCTCTCTACAGGTAAAGGGCCTCAGGGTTAACGCCACACACCCAACGGGACACGCAAGTGAGTCGCGGATGTCAAAATACACAACGTCATGGGGAATAAACGCCATTAAGCTACAACAGCAGTTCTGTTGCCTGCAGTTTTAATTAGTTTTGCTCTCCTGCGCGCGGTAATATTTTCTCTCTGAGCATATCTGGTAATATTGTTAAGAGCTCGGCCAATAAATCAGCCGGCGGATATGAACTCATTGCCAGGTATCTACATTTTAAACAGTCAGCAATGAGACTCTGACCTAAAACAATGAGGTGTTCAGCCTAATTTCTAATGCCGATGATATTTCAGATGCAGGCGAGCTGGAAGGTTTATATTGACCTTGGCTTTATTCTGCATTAAAAGCAACCGGAACATCTCCATGACTACTGAGAAAGCTGCTGTGATGCCTTAGTTGACGGACGGGTTGGGATTCCTAAAACTGGAATTCAGACCAATTAGAAGATTTCACGCCGGAAACCCTTTTAAGACGTGATCCCCAAAGAGGCGCTTTGTGCCCTCACCACAAACCGCTGCCATTCGCAGAGGAACGTCCACGACTCTTTAAGTGAATCAGGAAGCCGATCGAGGAGGCCGAGGAGAAAGCCTCATTACATTAATGCTTCCAAACTGCAGGCCTCGTCGTGATTGGGTGATTTGATTTGGTGCGATGTGCCTCTCTGGGCTCTGTGTGCGTCCATCCGCCTCACTTATTACCTTTGTTTTATCTCTTCATATCTCCAAAAAAACCCCAAACATGGCGGGATTCACGCATCTTAGCCCTTCATGTGCTTCTCTCCTGGTGTTTGGTTCCACCTCCGAGCGCGGCGGCTCGTGTCGCGCTTTAATTGAACAAGAGGAACCTGCGACTTGTGCATGTTTTTGTGTCATTGACTCAGCTTGCTGCAGAATGTCAATGAGGATTACTTGGCTTAGTTCATTGGTGGATACGGTTCAGATTAATGAAAGTCTCTCAGCAATCTCATTTTTTGATGAATGTCGCCTCTGCCTTTTTGGTAAGGGACGAGCTAATGGGATGGAAAACACGGCTTCAAACAATTAGCGCTTGTAGCTTTCAAGATTTGATCGTGGCGGTGAGACGTGGAGCGAATACTAATATATACTTGTTTTTTTTAATCATATATTATATCATCTCTTGGCAGCAGGCTCCCTGGACTTCACAGGGCCGTGACCTTTTTAATGTGAGGTGGAAATCTGAGGAAAGCCCCTTTTCTTGTGTACGCTTTTGGCCAAAAACAAAGAATCCAAAAGTCCAAATCCACGGGGTGACTCATCAACATTGGTGTTCCTGCTGCTGTGTGCACGCTCCCCACAGCGCGAGTCATGCATCCCCCCCAAAACCCCCCAACACACACACCGTGGTGCAGCATAAGCTGCTCACTCCTAACAAGAAGGTAGTTGACCTTTGTGTAATTCCCCACGTATGTGCACAGAGTGGTCAAGTGGAATTTGAGTAAAAGCCGTTTTATTTGTACATTTCAACAACAAGGTAATTCAAAGTGCTTCACATCAAACTATTAGAAAACATCCAAACATAAAGCAAAGGCCTTTACAAACAGTTAGGAATTAAAAGGATTAAAAGACGTTAAAAGATTTTAAAAATAGAATAATTAATTAGTAATTAGTACAACCACAACTTTAAAATGCTACTTTGCTCGTCAGCGTCATTGTTTTTTTTGCTCCAAAGAGCGAACAGTTTTTAAAGAAAGTACAACATTCAGAGTGTGTGTTTGCACATCCACAAGCTGCACGTCTCATTTGTCATAAATGATTGTGAAACTGGGCGAAAGTAAGCGACTCTCGGTTCCTTTTCCCTTTGTTGGAGAGGGAGTGTTTTAGTGTCCCTGATGGTGAGCAATGCACTGCACCAACGGACATCCCCCCCATCAGCAAAGAAAAAAGTCCTGTGCGCAGCCCCGGTTCGTTTCAAGAAGTCCTCCTGATGTGGAGAAACAGACTCCTTTCATGGCTCCTTTGTTTCCTCATGAGTGCCATTCATTTCTTCTTTCTTTCTATCCGGTTGAGCTTTATCTCCTCCCAGTAATACATTGGCAGCAGTTACGTGTGTTTTATTGCTATTGTTTTAGCATTTTAGTCGCGAGGCTGATTTCTCAGTACACAGCATATCTCCTGCTCGCAGGCCTCTGTGGTTATTCATGTCCTCTACATGTGTGGACTAAATACTTATCCTTCTCAAGCGATTATCTCTTTACGTTTATCCGCCATCAGCCTCCATGAAGATCATTCACATTACAGATAATTCCATTTATTTGGGCTGCATGTGCCGTTTTTAGCTGACGATGCTGCAGTTTGGTCCACAGGGCTTTTGAGGAAGCGACAGAATGTTGGAGATTTGGAAACAAAGTGAGCAGTTAGAGCTTTGAGCAAAACATAAAACAGCACAGACCGAGTTTTTCTAACCGGTAGGCCTCAGGTTCACTCACCATTGGTGACACTCCATGCATGCTGATGTTCACTTTCCCCCCTGAATGACCGTAGCATGTCAGATGGAGAGGTGTCAAACAAACAAATGTCCCTCGCTGAGGTTCTGGGAGCTGTTTGAGTGACCAGCAGGAGTTCTAGAGTTCTGCATCACTGCTGCTTCTGCAGATACCTCCAGCCCCGTGGATTAAACGAAGCATCATGGCAGCTGGTGAGAGTCTACAGGGGGGCGGTGAGGACACACTACTATATATGTAGTATATATATAGTTGTCTGTAGTCGGCCTCAGGGCCCGCTGCCCCTCGGAGTTGCGCATGCTGCAGTGAATGAGCTAAAACAGTACATTTGGAGGCCTTTTGAACTAAAACAAAGAGTTTAAAGAGAGCTGATCATTGTCAGTGTGCTCTTCACCACAAGCTCCACTTGAAGAAGTTCTGCAGCGGTTCTGGACGTTGCGCCATCCAAACGCAATGGTTCCCAGTCTCTGGTCGGCCTCTTGGAGCTGGCCGGCTCCGTTGGTGGTTGCTTGGAAAGCTCACGGCCAGAAATGAGGCCAGGCAGGAAATCCAGTGTGTAATTGCAGAACTCACAGAAGACTGTGTCAGCTCTCCCTGCTGAAGCCGAGATACAGACCCGGAGGGGGCCGTTTACCGAGCCTGGCCGGATAGTCCGGTCCGTGTCATTTCACTTCTGAAACCTTCCCCACGGCGCTTCGTGATTGGTGCCATCTGTAGTTCACTAAATGAACACCACGTGGTGTTGAAGAAGGCTGCAAACTGGGGATTATTGAGATAATCAAGTGAGGAGTTTTCTGTCTCACCTCTGTACAATGGGACTGCCGTAGGAGGCGCCCCCTGCTGGTCAATAAGTGCAATGCAAGCATAATCCACCACCACGTTAGCGCCACTTTCGGCACACGGAGGTTGCCTCCTGATCCTGATCTAGTTTTCAATGCAGATAGTGTACTTTAAAAAACACAACATTTTTATCATTAAAAGGGTTTGCTCATGTGCACATTTTTCTCCTCGCAGACAATCAAATGTTGAAATTAATTACTCTCCTAAATCCGTTAAAGTCCGTTAAAGTACCGCCACGGTATCACAATGGCCAGCATTACGTTGTCCCAACACAAGGGCAATGTGTCACGTTGGCCTCATCACTCCCAATTCAACATGTTTCTGTTGTTAAATGTGTAAATAAAATGTTCATATGGTTATGGCAAGACATGAATATTCTTGCTGATATGAAAGAATGAAACAAATCAATTTAGCCACAGATGCCTCTGCTGCAGATTGGACACGTTGTTGTGAGGAGATGCACCTCATGAGACATGATGGAGGGAAGGGATGACAGAACACATCACAGACGACGACACAAAACTATAACGAGACGTGCTGAAACTAAACCGACATCCAATGTGAGGGACAATTATGCTGATGACAACAGCACTGTGTTTTTTTTTTGTACACTGGGTGGCGCTCTGCTAAAAACGAATGAGCTGGAGAATGCAGGCCGTGGATTCTCGGCTGTTGTCAGGCGTTTGAAGGGCATCACACAAAATAAAAGGACGTTCTGTCTACGAATGAGATATTTTGTCTCAATTCAAAATGAATGGACTGAATCCTGTGTGTTGTGAGATTCACCTCAGGAGCCCAAAAGTAACGCACTGAGCTGCTTTAACATCCAATACAGCCAAAAGAATAGCAGCCAAATTATGATTTGATTATTTTTGATTACACGGGGGAAGAGTAATGGGTGCCAGAGGGTAACTGGAGTGCCAACTGTAACAAATGATGCTCCTGCAGCGTCGTGTTTATTTTAGAGTCCGTCATCAAAGCCTCAGCACTGCGAGCAGAACTTCTGCTGCTGTGAAAGTTAGAAGTAAAAAAAATCAGTGCGACCGAAAAACAGAAATATACGAGGGAATGGTCACGCTGTGCAGCCCTGCTTTAAGTGCACGGACCCTCTCTTCAGCATCAGCATCTTCTTCAAAAAGACATCAGAGGCTGATTCAAGACGTCGCCCTGATGTTTGTCCTCGGCTACAGTTTCCAGTCATACATTAGAAATTCTGCTCAATCCTTCCTGCACACGCAAACAGCCTCTTGTCACCTTCGCAAGGGACATTTTTTATTTTCTTTTTTTTTCCCTCTCCTTATCTTGACCTTTTAAAAATAACAAAGTCCGTACTTTGTCATGTGTTGCAGCGGGCGCATCCTGTTCCCTCCCGGGCTTCGCCCCCTAATTGAGCCTCCATCATTCGTCTCGGGCCTCTCGCTGTCTGAGAGGAACAGACAGTGATGGATGTCACACTTCGCCTAGTCAACGACCTCCGAATAAGTAACGCACCCGCAGCTCCTTATTGTCCAGCTCATAAAGGACGCACACGTTGTACATTGTGGCGAACCACAAGGGACGAGCCGAGCAGGCCAGGCCCAGGAGGCGGGTCCCCAGGCTCCGATTGGGGGAGGCGGTGGTGCCGATTCTGCACCGCTAGGCGCGTGGTCACACCTGCAGCCCGTCACCTAATCAGAGGGAGGAGGGTGTATCTGCACTTAGGTGAGCTGCAGTGGGGGGGACAAGGCCAGACTTGGACTCCCCTCGAGGTGGAGTGGACCAGAGTCACTGACCACAAGCAGTTATTAAAGGAGACTTCTTTTATTCCTGAACCTGGCTTCCACTTCCCCTGGGTTGCCACACTATGTAAAGATGTACAACAAACAAATCTGTTTTTTCTACTTCTTCTAAATCATTAACATAAACTGGAAAAGCAAAAGACTAAATAGTTTTGCTAATCTTTCTCCCTCCAATGTGGAAATGAAAGCTTTCCCTTCTCTCCAATCTCCTCGTGTGCATATTGTGTTCATGAAGTGCAGGAAATTAGAAACTTTAAAGTCAGATATTCAATAAGACCTTTTTTGTTGCCCCTTAATTTATTTTCTTTGTTAAAAGCTGAGGTGCATTCTGGGAGCGGTCTCTCTGTGAAGCTACGTCAGAATAAGCACTTTGATCTCAGCAGGCCTCGTGTCTTGTTGTTTGCACAGTTTGCTTTGTTGGGTTTTAATTCCCTCCGTTTGCTGCTCACAAGAATCATTTGAATCATTTCTGGGCGGCTGATTCAAACGTGTCTGTTAGGATTCAACACCACCTCATGAGACCCTTTTTGAAGCATCACCTTTGGATTATTTGGTGTAGGTACATAAATTCCTCTCTGGCATGCTGCATTGTAGACATGTTCAATGTAGGAGAGTTCACTAAACAATGCCGTGTGATTGATGGGTGCTGCTCTGTAGTCCTGCTTTGCTCTGCTGCTCTGCAGTAAAGACCTGCTGAAACAAAAAGCCCCCCCAAGGAAAAAAACTAAAGCCCCCCAGCTACAAAATCCAGGACAAAATCACTGAAAGCAGTGTTCAGTTGGCCTATTGGCAGAAAATACAACAAAAAGTTTTTGTTTTTTTGTAATAAGCAACGACAGCTTTAGTCGATTTGAGTGAGTCCAACACATTGATTCTTTATCTGCCAGCCATTTCTTTATGTTGGTGTCAGGTGCTTCGGCTGTGACTTTGATTGACGACACACTTAAGCGCTCCAGCAGGGAGGTTAGATATGTGCACAATATGCCGTCCTTTACCCACTGTGGCAAGGTTACCTGCAGCGTGAGAAATACTGTGTATGGCAGCTTATTATGTGTTCGGATACGATTCTGCCCCCGTTAGAAGGGAAGAATCCTGACCTTTCCTTAAAATCAAGACGAGCCAGAAGACGTCTGGAGATGCGTTTGGTTTCCTTTTCCCCGTCACACGCACTTTGAAGGCTGACTTTGAAGGATCGGCCCTTGGCAGATTGCTTTGGCCGCCGGCCCACTCGCCAATTCAACCTTTTAAGTTGGCACCAGCTCTGCCTTCTTTGTCTGTGTGTTTGGAATCTCCCTCCAAGGGGGAGTCCAGGAGGCCTTAATGTGTGTGTGTGGGGGGGGGGGACTGAAGCTACTCTCAATGGAGAGTTTAACCCACGTCGGTACGATCCGTGAATCCTCTTTGACCGACTAGCTAGCTCCTCTTTTATATGACACAAGTCAGCTGATCCAGAGCTCTTCCTGCTATTGGCTCGTTCTGCTGTGTGTGTGTGTGGGGGGCGGGGGGGGTGGGGACTCGGCTCCACATTGCAGCGCCGTGGGCGGATTAGGGGGAAGGAAGTCACACGTTGACGTCAGGAAACAAGATACACAAAATGTCAAATCATTTCATATAATGTGTCCAATGAGATGATAGAAGGCATCAAACGTTCCATTCAATACACACTTCATCAATTTGTATTTGCAGGGAATGTGAAACACACAAATCCCTCTAAAAGGTTTCACTACTGAATGTGTGAATTCAGTAACTAAGGTGTATTTATATAGACAAAAGTCACTAAGTGCTTAACAAAAGAGACAACGTGTCTATACAAGGGCCAATGGAAGCACACAAAACCATAAAATACACAATACAAACCGACTAAACCCAAACGCCAGTGTGCACAGGTGACCCCTCAATGGGTTTGACTTGATGCTTCCAAGGCTCGACACAGGGTGAAAGGTCACTTTTTATAATAGATGTAGAAGGTTCTATTCTATTGACTCCCATTTACAGCCCCTTTTATATTCTAATCCTTCACATTTTGGGACAAAGAGCCTGCAGTTCTTTGGCGTGCAGAAGCTGCTTTCTGCGTGCTGGGGTCTCCAAACAGTCCTGGAAAGCTGGACACCAAATGTGTGAGGACCCCCGTCCCCTTGATGTAGTGAGGCCGCGTTTTCAAACACCACTTCACAGTGTAAAGTGACCTTTTGTGACCTCTGGGACCATCACGGCGTCAAGGGACTTTACAGCCACAAACAGCATGTCTCTGGCCTTCAGAGGCTTTATTTGGTCCAGTGACATTCTGGGGATTTCTGAGGAAGGGGCTTTCCAATTAATTGCTGCATTTTTTACTCGAAAATCCTGCCAAAAGTTTTCGATACCAAATCAAAAGAATGACTTTTTTTCCTCGGCCATTCTTGGAAAATGTTCAAGCGCTATGGAGATCTTCCACCAAATCTGTGTAGTAAATGGTGTCCTCCACCTGCTGAAAGTACTTGTGATACGTGTCAGAGCTCGGTGTGGCCATCATATCTCCTCATCTTGAGATCCCAACCTTCACATAATACAATAATAGCCATCAGCTACTTAAGGAGCTTCTCGGTTCCTCTGGGCCATACGTGGCATTTTTGCATGAAGCTACTAATCCAGCAAACCTCCCCGATTGTCATGCTGGAAGCTTGTTACCAGAAGGCTCTGCAGGGGAATGCTTCCAAGTGGAGAGTGTTTTCAACCGGCCGAAAGCTTTTTTTAGACACTGCTTTTCACCCATGAATGTCCCACAGAGGCATTCTTTCTGGTCCTGGTCTCACGGACCACGTTCTGCAGCGATGACGCACACACGCTGACTCGGCTAGTATCTACCCGGCGACCTGTAGTGTAATTTATCTTCTCTCCATATCTCTGGCCCTAGCATTCTCAATGAATTCATCCCTTTTGAGAGGGGGGGGGACATCACAGTTAATAAATTGCACGCTCAGGTTTTTATCTGCTAAATTCGCAAAGCGAAAAACTAAAGACATTTTCCAGACCCAATTGGTTCAGCTGGTGTCTCCAAAAAATCCGTCTCGAGCTCAAAGTGACAACCGAGCCTTCGGTGGTTAGCGCCCACATGGAAAAGAACATCCTGGGGGGTTGGATGGATTTACTTTTCTCCCCCGTTGTCAGCAGAACCACCGAGGACTCGTGCGTATCAACCCGCTGGCTGGGATTTCTGGTCGATCTTCTTGTTTAAAGGCTCAGGTGGGACGCCTATCGAGCATCAGACCCAGTGGGGGGTAGAATTCACTTTGAGGTGCACGGGGAGCCGGGCTCAGCAGAGCCTCCGTGCGCTAATGATTTCATCAATAACACAAGTTTTATTCACAGTCCAACGCGGGCTGTGGCTGTGTGTGTGTGTGTGTGTGTGTGTGTTGCTGGCGACGTTTCGGAGCTACAGTCTATGGACATGATCCCAAACACAGTTTGCGCCTCTCCTCCTCTTTTTTTATCCATCAGATGTCCGACTCATTCTCTGAGGCGGGGTGGGTTGACGGGGGCCCCGCCGCGCACCTCCAAACCAGAGCGATGGAAATGTTGTTCCCCTCCTGCTGGATCTCATGGCTTTTGGTTTCGTGAGCAAATCTTCTGCTGGAATGTGGGGATATATGAGCACATTTCCATTTTTAGTTTAATGAGCAACATGGAGGACCTCTCATCGGTGTTGCTCTTTATTTGAAAGGTGTCAGGATTTTTACCAAATGGACCTTGTGGATGTTGCTGGAGAATTTATTTGATTTTATGGCACCAACGCGTTTGCGGCAGCTAAAACCCACTTGTTTGCAGTGACAAAGTGGATCCATCACTCATTCACTCGTAGATGCAGGCAGGAATATTTGTATTATTTTAGTAGCTAAATAATAAGAATAAGACTATTCTTTCTTCACAAAATGTTGAACCCCTGCAGTGAATAAATCCAGGAGAAAAAACTGTTGTGATGACAAACAAATAACTTACAATGAAATGATATTAGGTCTAAATCAGCAACATGATGCACTCTGCAGTTCTGGGGTATTAAAGAACATGTTCATCTTCTACCGTCATTTCAATGCTGCTTCAAGGGAGCTAATGGACCGTGAAGGATGAGAAGAAAGGTCTCCAGAGTCCCAAAGTCTCTGCTTCTGATGCTTATTGTGTGATTCTTCTTGAGCAGCTCTTTGGTTTCTCCGAGCCGATCCGTGAAGCGATTCAGCCCCTCGGGTCGGGAGTCGGGTCGGAGCCGGGCCGCGTGGCTCTTATCTCCCACTTCCAGCGAGGACTGGATCTGTGCTGCTTCTGCTGCCCACATGACGCGCTCTTATCAGGAAACTTCTTCTCTTCACTGACCACAAGGGAGGAAAACAGCTCAACATCCCTCTTCTTTTATTTCTTATATAGGAGGATTATGGCAGTGAAAAGTCCTCGCTGCTACTGTCTTTAAATCGCCTGGGAGAAAGGCAATTGATTATTGGATGCAGCTGAGCTGATTACACCTCCACCTGGCGCCATTACCTGAGTCGCTCTCCCCCCCCCCTCCTGCAGCCGAGCCCCAACCACGCCCAACCACGCCCGCCACCACAACTTCCTTCAGTAATAAGTGACTCTCTCCACTCGTCTTCCTCTCCTGGACACGATCCACTGTATGTACTAAATTACTTAACTTTCCGCTGTCCCTGAGACCTTTGAGCTGTTTCCATACGAATACACTTGGACCTGACATGGAGAACTTCATCAAGGCCCACTTCTTTGAGTGAACTTTGGAGTGCCAACAAGCTGTCAAAACTCACCAAAAGCATCCAAAAAGTCAAAAAAGGTTGCCGTGAAGAAGACAGCGTGGTTCAGTCTCATTGTTCCAACATCTGAAGGCAGGTGGATATCAATACAGGAATTACGTAGCTTTCATTGTTCCTGGTAGCATATTGGGAGATGTCACATGACCACATCTAACCCAGACAGAACAGCTCGCTTATCCGTCGGCTCGAGGCACACCGGAGACGTTTCATTAGGCCAGATTTTGTTTTTGTAGAGCTGGAAATCCTGAAATACGGAAGGAAAGGATTTGACATTGATTCTTGGAGAATCAATGAAGCTCAGAAGCTTTCTTTTAGTTTAGAATAAAGAGATTAACTCAAGAAAATGACTGGCATTGTACAGCTACGGGATACGCTGGATGAAAAATAGGTTTCACGAATAAGCCCGGCTTCATGTGGAAATGTTATTCTGACCAGAATAGTTGTGATAATGAAACATCCAGCAATCACTGAACCTTAAGGCACGCATCATTTTCACCAGTTTCACTGCCTAAAAACAAATAATATTCAATGCAGCATTTTCCTAAAAAGTCATGTACAGATCATCCCGTGTGTGCACCTGCAGACTCTGCCCCATCCTCCTGATGCTGAGGTGTCAGTCTTTGGGTGGTGGGTGTGAAGGGAAAAAGGACTTTTTAGGAACGTAACTGAAAAAAAATCATGGTTTATCTAAAAATAATGAACGTAACAACTTTGCACGTGTTGTTATTTGTGTTTCTCCACATGCTCATCTAGAAAACTCCAACTGTGCATCTCATTCAGCTCTTTTTAAGGACCTTCCACTCTCATGCACCCTCTGCAAAGCTCCTCAATAACACGCGTTGGCCTTCATTCACCAACTTCAATCTGCAAAGCAGTGTTTGCTAAATGAACTTTTCCTCATGACTGCAGCACCAATAATAAAATGGAGATAAAGCGTCCTTGTGAATCTGACTGTCTTATGGCTTTGATTTCAGATTCGCCCAGAGATCCATTTCATTGATTTTCTTTATTTATCTCGCCATTGATTTTTTAAGAGTGATTGATCAATGTGCGTTTGCTTTCTTTAAACTATTAATACTCACTGACAACTCTTCACTAGCAGCGTATTGGAGGGAAGGCGCAGCTCATGGTGCTTCCAGTG
Source organism: Pungitius pungitius (assembly GCF_949316345.1). NCBI lineage: Eukaryota > Metazoa > Chordata > Actinopteri > Perciformes > Gasterosteidae > Pungitius > Pungitius pungitius. The sequence continues at coordinate 20,164,101 of NC_084909.1, forward strand.
GAAAGAGCTGAGTCAGCATCCGTCATCAAGCACACGCCAGCGTAATAACTCTGGTTCACTTTATTTATTTCATTCTCTAAAACTTTCTTTTACTCTCTAAGGGTGTACAGTAGAAAGTGGTGAAAAAAAGCTTTACAATGAACCAAAGATGTAGAGATGATTTAATGCTACTGTTCACCTCGCTCCCATCGGCCTGTAGAGGAGTCACAGAGACGACAGTAACAGGAAGGACTCGTATCTGCTGCTGCATGCAGAGCTGTGGGGGGCCTTTGTCATAACACAGTCCTAAAAAAGATATATATATATATATATATATATATATATTCATAGCGTCATCAAAGCACTGTGACATGAAGCCGTTGTCAGACTGCTTAGACGGCTTCTCTATCGCCATGTCAGTCACATGGAAAACCTGTATGACAGGAGGTGGAACACGTTACCATGACAACAGGCAGACAAAATGAGCTGTTGATACTAGTCTTTTTTAGTGTGGTGGTTTCAGTGTTTACCGCTCATTTCATATTCAGATTTCTGAAAATGTGATATAAAAAAGGGAATTAAGGAGATGTTGTTTTTATATAATAAAAGATTTTAAAAAGCCCGCTCAAACCATCTTGTAAGGTTTAGGATTAAGGCATTGTCTTTACTAAAGCTCACCCCCTAGATGAGTAAATAAGTGATGAAAAGGAAACCATTAAACATCACACATTTACAGGCGCACTTCCTCCAGTGGCTTTATTGGCCCAGAGTTTCTTGATTAAATGTCAAGGTTCTAGATAAGAGGTTGTTGTCTGAACCTTCTTAAAAACACTGTTTTGGTTTTTCAAAGTAGGGATTAGTGGCAGAGTGGCTTGTGTCGCACACACAGGGCTGAGGTTCATCTGTTGGAACTGCTCTTCACACAGTAGAATCCTACTTGTTGGTGTCTTGCAGCCCATTCATCATGACGTTACTCCTTGCTCAGTAGTGATAGAGCGATTTATTTGATGTTTTTTGTGAGTGAGATAAGACAATGTACCTCAAACTCCTATCTGCTGACTGGACACTGAGCTGGAGGCACGAAGACTGGCAGCAAGGGGAGAAGGTTACGAGCAGCGTGCTGTCATAATGAGGCTAACCTCCTAGTTCACATTAAAGCCATGTTATAAAGTTACAGCTGCAGTAGCGTTTACTCAAGACATAACTAGAGTTTGACAGTTGAGACTCCGCTTGAGCAAACTTTGTTGCAGTCATTTTACTGAAATTTCTCTTTTGGAGCCTTTTCTCTTCCACTCAATATTTCTGTTTTTTCTCAATATAGCTGCGTATTTTAATAAGGTTTTGGTGGCAGATTCTTTGGGGACATTTCTTTTCATTATGGAAGCCCGTTTTCACTCTTAACACACAAGCACATATTTTTATCCACTATGTGGCAGAACAAAAATATGTCAGTTCAGATTGACATACTTTACTTTATTTCATATATCTGATCCAAGTGAAACTATTTTTAGCCTCTGTGCGCAAGTTTAAACACACACACACACACACACACTCAGGCTTATTCTGATGAGCACATGGAGTCTATTCTCCAGGGTTACACACATGCTGAGATGGTTTCTTTGGATAATGCATGTTGGGCTCACTACGTTAACTACCACAAAGCTTTTGAGAACCTGTGAGACCATCAGTTCACACGCAGACATCCCAAAACATCAAAACCGCCCGCATCAGATTTCACACGCAGCATTCAAAGGATCTTCCGATACCGACTGATGCTTCACATCTGAAGGATGCTGCTGTGTTTTGACATTATCCAAGTTGCACATCACATACCCTGAAGACATGTATCCTTTTACCAGGAGATATCAGGGAGCTGGATTTGAGTATTTTGTGATTTTGACACAAAACTATCTCTCAACCCACTGAGCTCCCATCTGGAATAAGCATCTACAGTAAAACTGTATACAAGCGATGTGTTTTGACTTTTGTTTCATTTCTACACACGGTAACTAGGTTCAAACTGCCAGATGTCAACTGTTCCATTATTAAACATGTAGAGATGTTTAATTAACTAAGAATGTAATGTCCGCGCAGCCGAGGACCTAACCACACCCCCTAATGTTACATTATTGAAGATAAAGTAGAGACTCCAGTACCTTGTCGCTTTTATAACACGGTTACCAGCGACATTATCACTAATAAGTAAATAGATGCCTTTCAGGACAAAATAGCTGTGGCCACCTAACGTTGTGTATCGCACAAACGATAGGACAAATAGTCCCTGTACGTGCATGTGAACAGTGTTGGGTCTCCATGCAAGATCTCGCACCATCTCATTTATTCACATCGCTCATGACGTCCAGCTTAATTTTCTGATCATTTGCAGCCTTTCCTGTGTTTTTTCGGCAATCGGCACCGAGCTAAAAGCTGAAATGAATGAAACTAATCGTCGTGTTAACGCGTTACTTTGAGTGCGCAGTGATCAATGATCAGTGGAACGCTCGGGTCAATGTGAACTAATGACTGTACAACTGCACATTTTGGCCCAACGATGTACACCAGGTGACTTCATCTACCAGTGTAAGATGAAAGAAGGACTCAAGTACATAACAAGGTGAGGCAGCGCTTCACAGTCGGTTCTTGACTGAGTAGCAACACACCACACAGGGCATCATAAACAGAGCTTTGTCGTCTCCTTTTTAAAGCCCTCCCTCCCAGCTCCACCTCTTCAGTCTCTCTTCTGTCCCCGACCTTCTGCTCAGCACTTTCCTCCCTTCATAACCTTCTCAAGAAGGAGATTCCAATTGTTGGGGGCATTACGTTTTCGTGTTGTCCCTCTGCGTGAACGTGGTTCGACTGCAGGGAATTTCTACAAATTTGGCACAAACCTCCATCCGGAGTCATGGATGAACTCATTAAATGTTCAAGTTCAAAGGTCATCAGGATTTTGCCCATTCTCAACATTGTTGTATCTCAGCAAATTTCTTCAAATTCCGTCAACTTGCACTCAAGAATGATCTGATTTAGATCTGATTAAGTTCATCTCACCTTCAACGGCTTATCCGGGGTCGGGTCGGGTGATTTGATTGAAGTTGGTGAAGTTGTGACTGACAAATATATATAACTGTCACAAAGGAGTCATTCTGTTTTCAAATTGAGGATTGTGACAGAATGTTTAGCCTTGATTTGGATAAATTTATGGGGAGACGCACATTTACAGGATTGTTCGGATCCAATCACCATTTCCCCGCTTTGTGTGAAGACAAAAATCCTTTCTTGTTTTTAACCAGCAGGAGGCAACAAGTCACCTTCAAGGCCTCGTCTGCTGGTAATTTAAAGAAGAGGAAGAAGAAGAGCCCTCATGATTCTGTATTTTCCTTCTACGACCTTGTAGGCACATTAGCATTAACGCTGAAGATGAGACGCGGTCGATCGCATCCCCAGAGACGCTTGTTAGTGTGTAGCAGACCAAAGCTGCTGATTTGTTCCTCCCACCTGACCTAACAAATAAAGAAGGCGGGGCCAGGAACAGATTGAAGACACCTGGTGAAAAAGGTAACTGACAGAGGCTGCATAGGAAGAGTGAGAGGAGTGAGAGGAGAAAGAACAGAAACCGTGAAAGACTGCTGGTCCTGGACCTCGAGGGTCCAAATAGGACTCTACTACAGGATCCTAGTTGACACGGACCGAGGAAGGGGACCGGCTGGAGAACTGGTGGACTGCCCTGGACCATGGTGGCCTTAAGAGCCGTGGTCGAGCAGGACTCCTCTCCTGACTTCCCCAAGCTAAGCACACTCACACACACACACCGGCCACGCCGGCTACTGGACCCGAACCGTCTCTGTTCCCGGACGCCTACCCCGAGACTTTATAAAAAGACCGTCCCTTTGATCTCCCGTGTAAAAATAACGTGATTCTTTTGTAGGGCTGTACCATTTGTGTTTTTGAATGTTTGAATACACCCGTTTCCCCTAACTACATGGGTTTCCTTGTTTTTGTATGTAATGAATTTACACTTTTGTAGAGGGGGGGGGGGTACAATATGGTGAACTTTACCAGATGATAAAAATATAAATTGACAGTAAATAACAGGGGTTATTTGTCTGTCTGGCGCCCAACGTTTGTTTCTGAGTAGAGACCCCCCCCCCCCCCCCCCCAACAAGTGCCAGGTGTAAAACGGCTGGACCTCGGAATCGGCTGTATTTGTCAGTTTTTGGTTACCTTTACAGTAATAAAAAAGTTAAAATCACTCACCTGAAACTAGTGCAATGGCTGTTTGGTAGAATTGTAGAAATCAACAGAGATTGCGCTTTGTAGATCTCTAATGATACAATTCTTTATATATTTTTTCTCAAAACGGCAGGTATATATAAGTTAAATGCTGGAGGTGATTGTAAAGAAATACTGATTGATTTATATGTAATTAATAGTATGATTGATTTGATATAACCTTAAGTGGCGCTAAATGCAACACTGAGCTCCCGTCTAGGATTTACAGTGAGTTTTCATTCATTCAAAACCGAGATGATGACGATATGGATGCTTTAAAAACTGCACTTGACTGTTTGCAGTATCAACGTTAACGTTTTGAGTCCCTCCAACAAATGGTCAAGAAATTAGGACGTAAAGGAAAAGCCCACCGTTAATTTATAGTTGACCGTAATCTTTAGTTACTGGTCTACTGGATATTTGTGGCTAATAAATAGAGAGAATAGAGCTGTGAGATATAAATAGTACCGATACATCTTTTTTTTTTACTTTTCTCTATTTACCAGCAAGACCTGAGACCAAAAGGTGTAATACACAATACAATAAGTCAATATATTCCTACCAGTAGAGCATTAGAGCAGACATAACTTGACCTTCTGTGCTGTCCATAGCTGGGCAGTGAACATCAGCCCGTGGACACCTTTCTGCTGCCCCCCCCCCCCCCCCCGTACCTTTGTTTTTTTGCAAGGCTTGTCTTCTTTTAATTAGCCTCCTGGTGTAGATTCAGCAAAAGAAGGCCAGTTCGTGACCTATTGAGTATTCCTGTTGGACGGTCTGAAGGAAAATTGATTTGAATGTGACACGTTCCTTTTTTCAAATGAACCTCAATGCACTTTGCCGTCCAACACAAATTCCAATGAGAACACGTGCAGGGAAGCCTCAGGGTTCACAGGCGTGAAGGTATGAAGAAGCCAGCTTAGTCCATTCATAACAAAAGCCACAACATCTATGGACGGATTCCAGCCTCCGTTGCATTACATACTGTGTGTCAACATGGATGAATGGAACATGAAAAAATTCTATTGGCAAATCAAAATGTTTTAGCTCGTTTTGTTTTTCACGGTTTACCGGGACTACATCTGTGCTTTTATTAATGTAGTTGAGGGTTGAAAATGGCTTCCACTCATCAGTCCCCATGCAGAGCGTCTGTGCTACTTTGTTTTACTAGTTTCATGGAAAACAAATCAAGTGGAGGTTGCATACCTCGATGGAAATCCAGCGGGACGCTTCTCATTGAGATGCACATTGCTCTTTCTCCACCCACGCCATCCAAGCCAGAACTGAAATAATTGGACCCTGAATTTGTGCACATGTGCAAACCGTAACAGCGGTAAACATTGGTGCTGAAGGAGTTGGTAGCGAGATGAAAGTGCTTTAAATCGCCTGTGTAATTATTTGCATAATGTCCAACTGGATCTTTCTCTTGGTACATTTTTGCAGGCCGAACATGAAATGTGACCCGGTAAGAATGTGAAGCCTAGTTGCTGAACAAAGGATGACTCATTGGGTATTGTTTTCAGCTAGTGACCTAGATGCGTTTGTGTTGTTGTTGTCTGTTGTGTTCCAGGCGTTGAATGCACCCTGACTGATTAGAAGGTGTTATGGTCATCAATCATGGCGCTAAATCTATACACAAAGCTGCGTTTTACTAGTGGGGGTGTAGCCCTGTAAAGTGTCAGGGCCGACCACTCCCCTGACCCAACACCAGCTGTTAATACAAGACCCAAACGTCAGATGGTACAGGGTCGACCCAAGAATAACAAAGTGAACAGAACAGCCTCCCGGTTTTAAATTCTGCCGTCCAGCAGAAACACGGCACCACGCGAGGTCCTGACCAAGCTGAATAGCAGACCACAAACCACCTGGAGAACATGTCCACCACTGACTTTTGTAAGTTGACTAGTTCTCTGATACATACCCAGAATTCCACAGCGGCTCTTTGAAGGTTTTCACATCCATGTTAATACAGTCATGGATTCATCTGGGTCCAGGGTACCATCGCTATGTCTGGATGAATGTCTCCATTGTTGTGGAACCAGCTTACGACCAGTATGGAAAATTCCTCCAGCTCCAGCTATGTGTTTCCAACATTCTGATGACGCGCGTCGTCTTCGTATTGTTCAGGAACCTCCTTTGGTTATTCTGTGGTTTCTTCCAAAGGTGGTCAGTGTCCCTTCCTGAAGTGGTTCTCTTGTGAAGCCATCGAGGTGAACTCTTGAACTTCTTTCTAATGATGACCAGCTAAAAGCTGTCTGATTGTATAGAGGGGGGGGGGGGGGTTGCATTTGTGCAGCGTTTGTTCCCAGTTCCTGTGTTTTTTGGTCAGATGCCTGAAATAAGGTCCATGTTTTAACAGATTTTGATGTTCAATGACAGAATTTGTTAATACAATACCCAGTTCATTTTGAAGCTTTCATGCATCTTACAGTCAGTTGTGAGAGTTTTCATCCCAGAACTTTTTCACATTGTGTTTTTCATGAAAGTTAATTGTAACCTTTCTGGTTGCCTTAAAAATACATTAGTCAGCATTTAGTTGAAACTCTTGTGTCACTTCTGGTTCCCAAAAGAGCAACAATGTTAAACCAAGATGGGGGGAAAATGCCTAAAAGAAGGCTTCAAAGCCGCTCCATGAACTAATGAATGATGTCACAGCGAGCAGCGCCTGGGCAAACCAGCCCGACCCGACCGCTGCACAGCTTTCCATTCTCAATAATCAGAGTTATTGGGAATCCCCTTCGGCAGCTCAGACGCCCCCCTCCCCGACTCCTGACCTCACTTTGATGGTTTGCCCAGAATCTCTTATTTGATACAGAAAAAGTGACCGTCTGTGTGTCAGATTTGAAAGGGCCGCGACCCCGTTTGAGCTTCCCGGACCAACACTCTGTTGTGGTAGAAAAAGCAAAGGGTCTCGTTCCTGTGACCTAATCCCTCGGGGGGGGAGGGGGGGGGGGCTGCTGTTTTCGAGGGATTCCACGATGTTGACCTGTAGGCCGTTGGCTTCCATCGGGCCCGTCTAGGTGCAACAGTTCCTTTTGGACGGGGGGGGGGGGGGGGTCTCTCTCTCTCTCTCTCTCTCTCTCTCTCTTTTCCTTTTTACACATGTAAAACTCGACAAACGATTCCTTGCGGGAAAAACTGTGGGCGGAGGAAGTCTGCTTTGAATGTCAAGTATCGTGTGTCGTTGGGTTCGCGGTCCTTGGTGTACCACCATCTGGCCCACAGCTGAAAACTATTAAGATCCGCTGGAACTTCCTGCGCACCATTCCTGCCCCGTTTGAAGACAAGTAAGTAGCTCCAATCTCTGTTCTGTTGTTGTTTGCGTGTTTCTCTCCACAGATCTCCTTCGTTTTTTTTGTTTTTTTTCCCTTCACCAGCCGTTTGATGAAGAATGTCAGGGCGCTGCATTTGATCTGGAGGAGTTTAAGCAGCAGGCTTTAAGATTAGACGCCGCGGGGGATTCAACCGAGGAATTCTGTGTCACTGAGTCCATAAACAGACTGGAGTTGGGATGTCTAATGTGCCGCGCTCAGCCCGGCGAGATTCCAGGGCAACGTGAGGAAAACAAAGGATCTTTGTAGATTTGTGTTTCGTGGGGCATTACGCGCACGCTCTGCCTCTGGTCCACGCTGAAAGCCTTCTGACTCTAACGCACACATGGCTCCGATTAGTGAGCGGCTGAGAGGCATTTTCTAGAGGGCTGGTTTTGTTCTGAACGTACCTTCTCTCAAACGTTCACTTTTGTCAAAGTGCTCTGTGCTTGGAGTCCTTTTCACTCGACGGGGTCAAAGTGGGTCTCAGAAAGAGTCTCTCTGCAGCCGAATTCCAACTGTTTGAGTCACCGTAGGTGGATGTTTGGGCTCTGGACTCTGCTTTTGTTTTTGCTGTTTGGAGCAGGATATTCCAAGTATGTGAAGTGTAGCTCATGGCCCTCGTTCCAACCAGCTCAGAAACCCATTTTCTGGTCTGGTTTTTGTTGCCACTTTGTTGTGGTTTGTGGGCTCGTTTCATTCCGTTAATGTTGGAACAAACAGGATAATGGACCCTGTGGACTGATGGAATACTGTGAACACACTCTTCTCAGAGAAGAGACCTCACCTGGTGCTTCCTCTGCAGCAGGCAAACATTGAAGGGAGACGGAGGAAGTTTGCAGCTCACTGTTAAGTATGTGTGTGTGTGTGTGTGTGTGTGCAGGCGTGATTTGTGTCTGTCTCGGGGTCGATAGTCCTCTCAAAGGGGTGCTGTTGATTCACCAGACAGGAAGCTATTAAAGCGGGCAAAACACTGCCGGCTGCCAATCAAAATGAGTGACATCACGGTCAGGTGTCAGAGGCGCTGCATCACACCACAGTGTGTCCCAAACAAGCCGAGGGGGGGGGGGCAGCTGTGGTGCGCTGCCAGACTGACACCCTTTTAAAGCTCCTACCGGGGACTTTTCTTGGCAAAGTTCGTCGGACGTACCTCACCTCTGCTTAAAGTACGTGTTCCTTGTCATAATAGATATGACGAGTCGCTAAGAATCCCTTCCACACGTCCTGTTCCCACTGATGTTTCTCTCTCTCTCGCAGGAATTTGGTAAGGCAAAATATCCGCAATGCCTCCATAATAAATGAAGTGCAACTGCACTTAATTCAGTGCAAATAAGATCAAAGTGGCTGCGGCCTGCAGTGCACTTGAACCCAGAGTCCAGATGCTGGTGCTGAGATGAGATCCACCCTCCCTAAACCATAGCGTGCCCTGGTTCAAAGTCAACAGCAGCACGTCAGACTTCCTGGAGAAAAGAGATTCTGTTTTGCTCCACTGAGGAATGTCCCAGTCTCCACCCTGAAGCTTGTTCCGTTTAACTTCTCTCCAGCCTTTCGTGGGGCCTCTGGTGCAGTAAAATATGCGATTTCTTGTGAGAAAGCCACATACTTTGTATTTGTTTGCTCAAACTACGCTGCCCTCAATTACACGCCATGCATCATCCTGCAGCTGAGGGCTTGTCTGACCAGCGCTGGCCCGTTCAAAGCCTCCAGCAGTAGAACTACACAAGGGGACATACGACTCGGCATTATGACGCCATCATTTTGAAATGGTCCCTCGCTGCTATTTATCCAGCGCTAATGATCCATTAACCTCCCGTGTTACATTGATCGATTAGTTCTCACTTTCTATCTCATCTCAGCCCCAAGGACTATCCTTTGCTAAAGGATTTTTATATAACAGCTTATTTTCCGAATGGCATCATTTGTCATGCACTTAATTGGTGTTCGGCATCATAAAAGACACCACGGACTCCGTCAGAGATGCAACAAGCAGAGATTTATGGTGAGAATCAGCAACAGTAGCAACCATCTAAAAGGTGCTGTTGTTTTTTACATTCTAATTTACCGACATATAAAAGTCTGGCCTGGTGCCCCAGTTGGCTTCTGTCAAAAGAATATTCGGTTCTAAGCAGCTCGGGACGACCCTTTTGTCTTGGTTCATCAGTATATGGAATACTTGGTACTTACTTAATGCTAGTGATCAGCTAAATTAAGACCATCGAGTTCATCTAGTGGTTAACTTCACTTCCTGCCTTGTCCTGTGATTGCTTGATCGTTTCCACCTGTGTCCAATCACCTGCACCTCCCTTGTGTATTTAAGCCCTGTGAGTCTGTTGTCCTTTGTCGCGTCATTGTCTCAAGTCAGTCGCTGTTGGTGCACGTCGGTAACTCTGCGTTTGGGTCCTGCTTTCCGCCTGCGCCAGCATCCCACCTCTGACAACGCAGGGAGGGGGGGGGGGGCATAAAGGAGACCCGTTTGTGTCCCACGCTGACACCTAACGTGATGCTTCAGTTTTGGTATAGTTTTAAATCTCAAAATGAAGCATCAACGCTGCAACCTTCTGTGAGACTTTTTCTATTAAACCTACAAGAACAGTTTTCCATTTCACATGTGAGCGATTCAGCTCTAATAGTATCGTGTTATAGTTTTTGCAGGGTTTGTTTTCCACTTTCACTAAATCCTTCCCCTGATTAATGGAAAGAAATGCAATTAATTCTGTAAATTGCCCAGGCGTTTGGTAATGTGTTTGCAAAGAGAAGGATTGAAAGCTGTTGCGTGGGTTCACTCACATCATCAGAGTGGGGGGGCCTGGACGGTGTGTCCTTGCAGTCCCTTCGGACCTGGAAGATGTCGATGCGTCGTGTCACATGTTGGTGATGTTCTGAAGGAGGCCACTTTGCATTAGTGAGAGAAGCTGTTTCCCTTCTGTCTGTTTTCTGTTGGAGCTGCTTCGGTTTCACCATTAACGGAATTAAATTTGGCCAAAGCCAACATGCTCACATGTGGTGTGTTCTGCTCCCCCCGGTCCGGGGCTTCATTTAACTATAATGTAGCTTAAAAAAATCGAGGGTGAACGTGATGTTTCCCCATATCCAGCAGACCTTTATTGTACATTAGCTGAAATGGAGCACAACCAGGAAGTGACTTTTGTAGAATGTGAAATATTTTCTCATCATGAAACTCTTTTTAGACCACATGGAACCTCGCTCAGAGTTTGATTTTAAGAGAAAAGAAAACATGACCACAGCCTACATGCATCTCTCTCCTTTTTCCAGAACACATCGATACAGCAAGAATAATTGCACCGCTGTTTTTTCTGAGCTCATTTTATTATTGACATACATCTGGACATGATTATTAATAAGAAATGAGTTCAACATTGGCACCTCTTGTGATGACTTTACTTCATGGAATCTCTGTGTGTGTGTGTGTGTGTGTGTGTGTGTGTGTGTGTGTGTGTGTGTGTGTGTGTGTGTGTGTGTGTGTGTGTGTGTGTGTGTGTGTGTGTGTGTGTGTGTGTGTGTGTGTGTGTGTGTGTGTGTGTGTGTGTGTGTGTGTGATGTAGGTGACCTTGCAGCAGTTTGACAGCATGATAAGCCCTGGTTCTGTTGTACAGATTAGAAAGTAATGCGCCAGGGGATGGCAGTAAACAATGTTACATCTTACTGAGCCCGACTATTGTATCAAGATGTCAGCTGTGATGTGGCCCAGCGGTAAACAACTGTAATGCTGAGTTTTAATGGGAACACATTCTGACAGCTCAACATTACTTCACTCGCAGAGGGTGGAGATTGTTTTGCAGGAAAATAAATACTTTCAAGAAGAGAGTTTGGGGTCAACGCCATTTTTAACTCCCTTCTCCCTGCGGCTTTTACAGGTGGAACACAGGCAGACACTCCGGAGGGACCTCGGAGACGCACATTTTCCACTATGAACCGCGCCTTCAACAGGAAAAAAGGTGAGCAGGAATAACTGGTGCTTGTTTCTGGTCGCCTGATTTAGCTGCAACATTTGATCCAGACGGCTGAGAGGGGAACGCAGCACAGGCGCCTCTCTGTCGGGGGACCTTTTTGTTAGTTGCAGCAACACAATGCGCGTCCTATTTGGCCATGGACACGATGCGCACATTGTAAACGCAATTCTGACAAGTTATTTACATGGAGGGTGTAAACCCTGCATGTTTGGAACTTCTTCCACATAGACGTGTAGTAATGGTGGTTAAACTCGTTCTCTCCATTGATGCAATTAGCAGCAACAGAGTGGCCAGTGGATCAGTGCGGGTTAAATGTTCCTCAATGCAGAAAGTATTGGTCACTGGAGGAGTAAAACCCGCCAGAACAGTTGTGTAATTTCCTCTGTTGCTCTGGAGGAGGATTCCTACGTGAGGAAACCTGATGATGTCTCCTTAAAGTTTTACTTTTAACAAACTCTGCATTACAAATTGGGGGTGTGGGGTTTGAAAGATGCAGACATCAAGCGGGCATTTTGGGTCTGATTAAAGGTTTCTTCCAGTTGCATCATGGTCAATTTAGGATTTAGTCTTTTTGAAGTTTCACCCATACTTGATACCAACAGTGCGTTCTAATATACTGAGACCCTTCTCCAGTTGAGTCATTAAAAAGCTTCTCTTTTTCCTGATGTACGTACATTTCAAACATAAGAACTGTTTAATCTACCATGTCCGATGAACTGCCTCTCTTAAATAATCACATCAATAATCAGGCTGCACCATAAACCTTTTACACTTACACTTACAAAATGAAAAACTAACTCAGCAATGTTATTATTTCCTGCTGATGCAAACCATTTTATTGGTTGGATCCAAATCACCAACTACTGTATAACTTTATAAAACTGCACATAGGACTTTGCAATTAAAACAGCTCAAACTGAAAAATGCTCATTTCCATAAAACCAACTATCAATCCAGCCGGGTCACACAACCATTCCAACATGTCCAAGGTTGGGGCTGTGAGGGCTGTGAGGAGCTCCACAGGGTCTCCTGTGGTGTCCACCACCATCTGCTCCACTCCCTCCGTGTGATTGGACCGACCTGCAGAAGCCTTGGGCGCTGTCGGGGGGGGGCGCAGGTGGTGCGTCTGGCCCGTTTTAATGATGTGGGGGTGTTTTAATTCACTATTTAGCTCTCCGTTTGATGAGCGAAGGAGATGGTCCGCTCTCACATTAAGGCAAATGGCTCCTTTCCTCTCATCTGAGCTATGATTTCATCTCTGGGAATTTCAGCTAATGCAGCGGGCAGAATGTTTAAAATGGTGAAATTAAAAAAATAAAACTAGGCACAACCCTCCCCGTAGCTCTGAAAGCAGACAGATAACGAGGGAACAGAAAAAAGAATGAAGGACAGACGGTAAACGGCTCTCTGAATAAATTCCCCCTGAAAGGCCAGCTCACTCCGTGCGACTCGTTCCAGCTGCACACGTTCACGCGTGTGCCTTCACAGTGGGTCGAAGCCTCGTCACCAGGAGCAGCGGGGGGGGGGGGGGGTGACCCTCGGGCTGCTGTTCCTGCAGCGGGTGTTACACTCATCCCAAAGCACCACAAATAGAAAGGCCTTCTATTTCAAGGTGAGCGTCCTGGTGGACCAAAACATCCGGAGGCGTTCAGGTGCACGTTTTAGCCGCTCAATGCAGTTCAGTATTCCAGGTTCCATGTTGACAAATGTCACTGAACAAAGGACTTCATTATGGGAGTTTTGAATGTAGTTTTAAATGAGCTGACATGTTGAACCATCTGCGATAAGAAAGAAAATAATGTTGCAGTAATTGCTCCTCTGGGCGTGACTTTGAATTTAGATCTGGAGCAGCCAGGCAGATTGTGCTTTGTGTCATTATGTAATCATTTGATCCCTTTCGGGGGACGTGACATTTCCTCTTCCATTTCGTCCCACCAAATTTGACTTTAGCTGTGGGCGACACGTTCCCATCAATTGGAAATCTAACGTCTGCTTGGCAGCGGACCTCCTCACACGTGGGCTGAGGTCTTTTGTCTCAGCTAACAGTTGTCACTGAGGATGACTGCCTGGTGTCAGTGATGCTGAGAGCTCCCTTCCATGGTCCTGGTGTCCTCATGGTGTCTTTCCGTCCTTCATTGGTGACGGTGCGGGGTGACATGTGTACACCACGTCTGTCTTTGGGATGTTGTGCAGGTGTGAAGGCCACTGCCACTGAGTTACCTTTCCCTCCATCTCTGTGCTTTGTGGACTTGATCACGTTGAATCTGCTTCTATTACACCTGAACACTGCTTATCATTGTATTTCACCCCTATTACCTGTAATTGTACATCAGTTCCTTAATGGTTTAATTCCATGATAATTCTTCTATGGAGGGTAATGGCCACGTTATTCCTTAATTATAATATATATTAAACCCCTGTTTGACAACATACCAACTTCACAGAGCAGCTGCATAGTTTGGACTGTACCTTTTTGCAGATGTCATGCTGAGCTACTGAAAGCAGGGACTGAATCCCGTGTGGCTCCGTTTCACTGGGGGTCACTGCAGTGTGCCGCCTCACATCGGAGCTGATGCACACTGCCGTAATTCATATTTTACAAATCTAGCGCACCAACAGATGGCAGCTGACGAAGAGTCGAACTGTGGTCTTTATTAGAGGAGGATGCACTGTTTGCCACAGATTCCCTTCCAGCAGCAGATAACCGGAGCTACCGAGGTGTTTAGGCTCATATTTTCTCCAGTTTACTTCTAATTACACACAGTCATGGTGAATCTAACTGTGTGTGTGTGTGGCGTTCAACTGCAGGAGGAGAAATAAGGCACGGATTCTCCATCTACATTTTCTCACATTTGATGTTGTTATTTTCTCCCCTTGCCGCTTAAACCCTGGCTGATAAGGAATTTATTTCGGTGCGCTTAGCAAGTAAACGTATTATCGCACATGCAGGGAAAAGCAATGTAATAAATACAGCAGTGCAACCAGATGGCTACTGGCCATTCAACCAGTAAAGCATTTTAGCATGCAGATTTGCTGAAGTGATATGTTGTAGTTCTAATAGAAAAGGAACACACAAGAATTCAGTAACTATAGAGAACTCAGAGCTTCACTAATGTTCTCCTACTGGCAATCGGCATTAGGCTGTGATATGATTAGAAAGCAGGCTCAATGATGTTGCCCCCCCCCATGAATGTCTGGTTGATTGGACACATTTGGAGGATTCTGGAGCCTTGCAGACACTTGCTGAGTCTTTGTTCTGCCCATGCTGGTTCATGAAGACGCGTACAGTAAACCGCGATGGTCATTTCAAACCTTTGTTTGCCGTTGTAGAGTTTGAAGTCTCCACCTTTCAATCATTGTATTGCATGCATTGAATTGGTGGGAGGTCCTTCATCAGCCCCCCCCCCCCAAATGCACAGCAGACCCCCCCAGTGACGTTGTCTCATAGGACAGACTCCCCGTGGCACTCTGTCAGACAGCGGTTGACGTGTGGAAGCGGATGGGTTTTTAAAGCTTTGATGCTTCATCTCAAAGTGACACCGTCCCCCTGAGACTCTGCAGAGATGGGCTGCGGCTTCTTTTCCAACACGCAGCATATTCCCTGCGTGTCATTGATTGAGCGATGCGGGTGGACGCTGTAGAGCAAGAGGAGGGCACTTAGAGCGTAGCACTCAAGCTGTGAGAGCTGAGCTCAGACCATGTTAAAGAAGGGACCTCAACACTAAACAATATGAGGTAGAAAGTAGTTGTATATGACAGCGTAGGCTTTCACTGTTGTTTTCATCAGTCATATGGTGATATCACTATATATAGCCTTGAGATACATTTGTATTGTTTTTCCCCCATAGTGTTAATGATTTCAATGGTAACCGCACAACTGGGACAGATGTACGACAGGACACAAACAGTCTTCCTCTTCAACCCTTTGGTCAATTTAGAGGATGCCATTTTCTTAGGCAATTAGTTGGGAAATGCCGCTGCTTTACTATGAAAAAATGTGTATATATATGTATATTTTATTATCATTCTTTAACGGAGGACTTCATAGAACTGGTGTGTTCTTGGGATCATATCTCAACGTCTGTGAGGAGCCTTTATCTCCTGAACGCCTGGATCCACAGAAGAATACGAGATGAAGGGAATTCCAGCTAATACTTCAGCTGAATGAGATCAAACCATCAAGAAATCCATCCATTACTTGAGTGCGCTTGTCCTCGATTGCACCGCGGTACATAAATGCTTTGCACTCACAAAATGAATTCTTCCTTTAAAAAGAAATGGTACTGAAGAACACATTTCCAAAGTCATTATTCTGCGATACTGCATTAAGTTTATGCTAAGATAACACAAGCAGCTTTTTGTGTTATCTGCAGCTGAGGCAGATAAGAGCCAACAAATAATATACAAGGTATACATGGTGTCTTCTTATTCCAGCAAATAACCATTTAGAACTGTCGGCCCTTTAGGGCATCTGCGTGCAGCATTGCAGGCTCCAGATCAGAGAGAGACTTATAGAGCCATAAGTTCACTATTGCAGGTTGCAATTATGTGAAAAGATCAAAGTCGGATGTTTTTGAAACTCTGTAATCCCTGAAACTAAATCCTAAACCAAACTGAGCCTATAAAGACAATATAGCTGTTAAATACACTAGGATTTTACGGTCAACTGTAATAATGAGAAAAAGTGATTTTTTTGTATCAAAGTAATTTCACTCTAGTCCCTTTGCAGAGAAGTGGGATGAGTAATGAGTGAATATGATCCTTCCCCATATCGCCTTGAGATGGAGTCTTCGAGATATATTATATATATATATATATGAGTATATATGAGTCCCAATATATAATCAGATAACATCAGCCCAAACAACCCGAGATGAACATTTGATGGCTCAGGGTGGAGGTGGGGTGCACCACGCGGCCTCCTTCCTACGCCACGCGGCCTCCATCCTACGCCACGCGGCCTCCTTCCCACGCCACGCGGCCTCCTTCCTACGCCACGCGGCCTCCATCCTACGCCACGCGGCCTCCTTCCCACGCCACGCGGCCTCCTTCCTACGCGGGGACGTGCGCTGCAGACTGACCCTACTCATTTTACACCCGCTGGATAGAAAATGCTGATACACGTTTTACAGGATGAGGGCAGTTAGAATGTGTGTGTGTGTGTGTGTGTGTGTGTGTGTGTGTGTGTGTGTGTGTGTGTGTGTGTGTGTGTGTGTGTGTGTGTGTGTGTGTGTGTGTGTGTGTGTGTGTGTGTGTGTGTGTGTGTGTGTGTGTGTGTGTGTGTGTGTGTGTGTGTGTGCCCTCTTAACTGGCACCAAGAGGCGTCATATTTTTCACCCCCCCATGTCGTTATCCAACACCTGACAGCCCCTCCCACACACGGAGTGACCTTCAGATGCCATTGCGCGTCTCACCTCCCCAACGTGTGACCTTTTTCTGTTCTCGGTGGTGTTGCATTTGCAACAACCCCCCCCCCCCCATTACATCAGAACAGTGTGTGCTTACGCCTTGGAAAAAAGAAGTCAGCCTTTGTCAGCCCTCCGCGCCTGCTCCTAATTTAACGTTAATAAGCCTCCTGAGCTGAGCCCCCCCTGCACAAGAAAGGAGGAGATTCATCTCCCTTCTATCAACTGGTGCAGGAGTCCCTCGAGGGAATTGATTGCACTTTGACGGACAGGGTTGCAAGGTGCAGGCGGGGGTAATCTCGTCTCACAGCTGTTACGTAAACGTTAAAGGATTAAAACAGAAGTAGAGGAAAAGGCTCCTTGTGTACAAAGCGTTGTCTGAAAAAGTATTACTTGTTTTTTTTGCTCTGTCTGCACGATTTCTGGAAGTGTTGAGAAACCTCCTTGGTTTCCTTGTGAATAAAACGGGGGATTAGCTCACAGAAGCAATAACAATTGAGCAAATGCAGAGCTCCAAATCAACACTAATTCAAATTCACTTTGAATTCACCCGGCTTCTTAAACAGTCCTTGTGCGCCGGAAGTTGACTCACAGCATTTTGCAGCTCGCAAAATCCTGATTAACACAATCAACCTGCAGGAGGTCCTCAAGGTCACAGTTATGCATCTTCTGTCACAGCCGCCATTACCGGGCGAGCCGATTAGGAAAAGTGAAGACGCAATCAGCAGATGATTGAGAAATGCTGAAAACCTTTGATGACCTCTGACCCACTGCTCATATTTTGTGTCAAAGACTGTCCTGCACAAGTACCTCTGCTTGTGTGTGTGTGTGTGTGTGTGTCACAACTCAGACGAATCATCACCAAACCCACCAATCGTTATCTGGTTATTTTTCAGTTATATGTTCACTAGAGGTTGTTTTTTGACTGTCAAACAGACGTTGATGCGCTCCAGGGATTATAGACACACACAAACTCTTTTTTTGGAATATTTAAAACTCTGATAACTGTCTTTTTTCTCGCTTTGTGGGCTTGTTGCAATGCAGCTACCCAACAAAGGTATTATTCTCACAGCGTGACAAGTTGTGTGTGATGCTCGTGTGATGAGGTCATTGCTCCATAGCACCTACAGGGGCCACTTTGAAGTCTAAATGTGTGGAAAAGAGAGCATTTGCTCTTATTGGAACTGACGTAGTTGAATAAAGACAGAAAGGATAAAAATGCATATGAGTTAAGAGCAGAGAAGGCTTTGATCAGGCCCAGTTCTCATCTGTCTCTTTGCCTCTGGGAGCTCCTAATACATACATCATTTGTCTCTGATGATGAAGTTGTGTGTGTGTGTGTGTGTGTGTGTGTGAGTGTGTATGATGATCATTGCTCACGGCTCCCCGTCTGCCTGCAGAGGGATTGAAACACACTTATGTGGATGATTGTTCTTATTGGACGAGACCACAGATGCCATGATTATCTGTTTGTGTCATTTCAGATAAATCATGGATGCACACCCCGGAAGCCCTGGCCAAGCATTACATACCCTACAACGTCAAGGTACGTTCGACCAATCACAGCGTTGCAGAGCTTCGTGAGCGTGGAGGCAGGGTTTTGTTTGGCTGTAAAAGGGCGAGTGGTGAGTTCAGTTTCCATTGGCCCCCGCCCTCTTGTCAGGTCGGTCACACCCAGGCGTCCCATGGTGCATTTCTCCCTGCGGTGAGGACAGCGGCTCACCGTCTGTGTGACAGATAATTAGCATATTGAGGCAACAGCCTCGACCCTTTTACATCAGTGTGAGCAGTGGATGTTTTAAAAGTACATCTTTAAAGTATCGCACAAGACACAGCTTGAAGCAGGACAGTCTGACCCGGGAGCCTGTCAAACGGGCTTTTCTCCTTCATTTGGACTTTTGAGTCAGCAGCTTCAGAAGTGTCCTGATGGATTGGAGGCCGAGCTCAAAAACCAGTGCATCCTCCAAACAGGCGAAGCTCCTTTTACGTTTTCTGTGATGTCAGAGCGTGTTGTCAGTTCCCATGCGGTCTGCATATTGTCTGTTTGCTGAGATCAGGGAACCACTCATCGCTCTAATCTCCCCGGTTTGCAGCATTCGGAAGGGTTAAAAAGGAGGTAGTTAAGTGCACAGTAATGCAGCCAGTTATATCAGAGAAGGATCTCTCAATAAGAATATTTGACCCATCAAGGGTCAAATGAGGTCATAAAAGACGGCTGTGCACTGAACCATTGTGATGTGATGGCAGTATTGAAATATCTGCAATGTTTTCTGCTTCTCTTGAAGCAGAGAGAAAAAAACACCTAAACCTGAGAGGAAATGTGATTTGTCACATGAATCATAGTAGAAGGCCTGGAGCTACTGATGAGAACACTGAGGCCTGATCCTCCCTAACCGATGATCTGCAGAGAAACATATGTAGGGCAGCTATTTCCAATGTTATTTATAGTATCTTATATCTGTTCGTGAACTTAAGAAAAAGAGATATAAAGGATTCAGTACTTGGAAACTCCAACTTTAGTTAGGATCCTAATGCCGAAAAAAAACAGCATTTCATTACTGATGAATTTTCTGATTTATTCAGTTAATCTTCTACTCCCAAAATACCTGAATGTCAAAATAGAAACAAAAAAAAGAGAGGTGATGTCCAGAAGTATTTAGTTTTATTAAACAAAAGACAGAAAACAGAGAAAGGGGAAGAAAATGCACACATTGGGAGATGAGAATACGTGTTTTTAGTAATTTAGTGGGATTAATTGAAATATAGTTTCAGCAAAAAATTGTATGCTTAATTATACAGGTCTGTAATTAAAAATAATCTAGGAGGGTTCATGTGAAGAATGAGTTATTTTTTTAGGGAAATTAAAGCTGTTCCCGAAACTCCTTTTTTAGTTTGTAGCTTAGTGATTAATGCCTGTTATTGATTTTCAAATCAAGCTTGAAGGAACTGCTCGATATTAAATGAAACATTTTGATTAAACTTAACTCATGTGGAATGAATTGGATCAAGATTTGGGAAACTTTGACACATCTTCACTACTCTCAGTGAATAGATGGTCCAGATATGCTGCAGAGTTCATGTGATACATTTATGCCAAAGTTGCAACAATTTGTGAATTTATTTGTCAATCAATGGACGGAAAATCAATTTGCAACTATTTTGAAAACCGACTGCTGAGTTGGAGTCAATTCTTTAAATATACATCATTCGTAGGTCAAATGGGAGGGTTTGGAATGGTTTAATTATCACACATCACGTACATGTCTACATAAAAGTGACCTGATACAAGGAGCTCACCCCGACGCCCAGCTGATGCTCGTTCACACACCAGTGGCCCAGCCTTCGGTTCAGCATCTCTAAAGGTCACGTGTGCACTGGGCAAATAGTGGACATTCTGCTGAGCCGCTTCCAAACGAGCTGAAGAAGACCTTCAGTGGGGCTCAAGTCTCTCTCACATTACATTAACAAAATAATATCTAACAATAGAAAATAACCGACGTGATCTGAGACGTCCACATGCATTTTTGTACATTTTTTGCAAAGCTACTGGTGGTTTGTTTTTTTTCTGGAGGGGGGGTGGTGGTGCAGCTTTATTGACTTCCTGCTGACCTTTGATCAACAAGTGTTATTGGCCTCGGCGCTGCGGGAGGGGAGACATCGCTGAGAGGTTTTCAAAGCCTGTGAGATGAGTGAGTCTGACATCAAACACATGGCCCTGGAGTGCACACGCGCTGCCCTCTGCACCACGCCGTCAAACGATGGAACCGCTCAGTCAGCAGGAGCGAGCTGTGCAGGAACATGAGGTGGAAGTGAAGCTAACGCGTGAACGGTCGCTGCGGGGAATGAGGGTCGGGGGGGGGGGGGGGGGGGGGGCGCGTCGTCGTCCTGCAGCTGGAGGCACCAGTTGATGGATGAGCCTCCGAGCTCGGTTTACCTTGCTAAACGAACCCTCCCCGGTCGCAAGCCCAGAATGCACTGGTGGGGAACCAGTGATCCCCCCCCCCCCCTCCTGTTCCCTCTGTCAGTGGCGCTTCCAGACACGCCCCTAAGTGCGTGGCGTGCATCAGTCAAACCGGTGCTTTCGTATGCCAGACTCACTCCGTACCTCTTCTCTTGGTGGTAACAGATGGTTTGATGTTGAAACGTGTGAATCCTACCGCCATCGAAATAAGAAGCAACCACTTGGAGCTGAATCCCTGCTCTGGATCTAGTGAACTCTGATCCAACTGTGATCAAACTGTCAAACCAGAAAGTAATGATCAAATAAGAATCTATATTCTATTCATGCTTTCTCTATTTCCACCCTCCAATTTTTAAAGTAAAAAATGTGAGGTTTCCTTCAGCCAGGTTTCCAAAATGTCAACCAGGTCACAAACTCTCGTTTCTCAGCTGAACATTAATGTAAGATGTGTTTCTTGTGCGATTTGGGGTGAGCCAATGAGGGAAAAGGATCCTCCAAACTACCAGAGGGAGACGTTGTTGTTTTGTTCGCCCTTTAAGCTTTAACCAGTTGATGAAGTCTGATATTGGAACAAGCGATAGACATTAGGCTCAGGAGGCACTGAAGCCATGTGTGTGACTGGAACCATTGCTGCTGGGCTCAAAGGAGAATGGCTCCATCTGTTGGAGAAGAGCTGACTCAGCGCTCCACCCTTCATTTGAGGGCATGCATTTCAGAAACCATCGCAAGTCCATTTGTGTAATGTGGTCATTTCTGTCTGGAGCATAAGCACCTATGTACAGGAGGTATTCATACAAACGATTGGAAAGCTCAGCTCGAGGTCCTTATTCGTAATTAATTGTCATTCAACGATTAACACGAAGACAGTGGAAATGAAATGAAAAGTGAGATTAGTGAGAGATCTGATTATCGTGATGTTACAGACTGGGATGTGTGCACATTTATGTTGAGGATTCTTTTGCAGTTGACATTGCATTTCTCAGCATCTACTGGAGCCTTATCTCTTGTGTGTGTGTGTGTGCGTGCAAAGAGAGAGAAAGAGGCGGTTTGAGGTCTCACTCTGGAAGTTGTTCAGGGCCGATAGCAGAGCCTTCACTGATCCTCTGGGTATTTACTACTGTCTACTCAGTTGCTGAGTGAACACAATCAAAGTCTTTGACATTCAGGGACAGTCTGAACACAAATCCCTGGGGAACAAGTTCACAAAAGAGCTCGCTGAGAGACGGGGAGTCAGATGGAAGACTTGGCAATCAAACCTCCAGGATCTGGACAGAAGGTCCACGGTGGAGCTGGCCAAGAAAGAAGAGTGGCAAACAAAAGCATGAAAAGTTGGAGGAGGAGAAGGCTGACCCAAAGGACCTTGTTCTTAAAATGAAGAAGAAAAAGAGAGGCTTCTTGTTTCCCAAGATGCACCACAGGGAGACGCGTGATGGCGACAGAAACCCGGGTTGGACAGCAGTTGTTCCCCTGTCCTCCACCTTCATCATCTCCTTCTACAAGACCACTTCCTCAAGTTTTAAACGTTTACCTATCAAGGTGTCAATCTTTTTTTTTTCCACTGTAGGACTTCATGTCCTTATCCTGCTGCATGTGATCTACCATCATCCCAATGCTTCACTTGGAATATTATCACAGTATTAAAGAGGCAAAGCCCAAGTATAACACCGAGCCAATTGAATTCCCGCTGCAAAGTCTCGCCGAAGGTCCGTCCTATTTGCTGGAGCAGTGAGCTGCATTTCCAGTGTTTAGACCCTCGCTGGAAGTTTAAAATCAGGAAATAATTTGAGACAGAAAAAGAGAGGTGTAATTTGAAAACACATCCCATACCTCACAGCTTATCAGGAGCTTCATATGAGCACATGGGATATGAGCCATGTTGGTAGTGATGGAAATGAATCTTTTTTTCCTCAGAAAGGTGAACAAACGCCTTGTTAAACTCAAACACCCTGATGGTTACTCAACAGTTACTGTGCCAGCATGTGGTCTACCAAGAAGCTCCTCTGCACACCGATCTTGAGTTTTTATCAGGGTTTGAATATTTCCTTCATCCCAGTGACCAAGCAAAAAATGCCATGAAACCGTATGTTGTACTGTCTTCTGTCATGCACCTACCGCCAAGACAAATTCCATGTATGTACAACATATTATGGCAATAAACGATTCCTGATTCCTGATGCTCATTTCTAAATACATGGTGTTCCTCTGCAAAGAACAAGCTGTTAGTGCCTTGACTTAATGTTGGAGAACAGAGGAAGATAAGAAGATAGGACGCTGTTCTAGATAATGTCTCAGTAACCTCCCCTCTGTGATCTCATTAGCTTCCCTGTGTTGAGTCCAACGTGCAACAATCTAGAAATCAGGTTACGTTTTAGAAGTATTATTATGTGCATACAGCACTTATCTGCTTTTTGTACTCGGGTTAAATACTAAACTACATTTAATTGTCTCCGTACTTGTAATAAAAGCACATTTGTAAATGTATGACTATACATGACTATGACCATGACATTGTAAATTTTTTTTTTTTTGAAGCATTTTATTTCTTGAACATGTAGACATTTAAAAAAAAAAAAATAATATTTAAATTTATTTAAAAATCAACATAGACATAGACCACAAAATTAGAAAAGTCACCTTTTGTTCAAGAAAAGGAGTAGAGAGAAGCAAAAGCTTATAGATACCCACCCCTATCAATAACATCATATCTATTCTTCCTTAGATCCCTTTACATCCTTTTTAATGCACCAAACTCCTAGTTCTATGAAGCGTACTGTGTGTACTTGTGTTGCTCTCATATCACAGTGTGCCTCTTTTCTCTTTGCAGTTCCTCGGAAACACAGAAGTTGAAACCCCAAAAGGCACAGAAGTTGTGAAGGATGCAGTCAGAAAGCTGAAGGTAAAGCCAGTCCTCTGAGTGAGCTGTAGCCTGAAGCCCATTGGTCAGGAGAGTCTGAGCCGGGGGGGGGGGGGGGGTGTGGGGTGTGGGGGAGAGTGACAGCCACTTCCCTCCATCAGTCACCGAGTAAGGTGCCCTTGTAGTTGTTGGATGCATAGAAGTGCTGCAGGGTTCAATAAGAAGGATATTTACCTGCCGTGACAGCTGTCGGTTCCTCAACTTGAGTCCTTCAGCCGGGACACTTTCAGTCGATAAATTCCAGCACAGCGTTTCAGCTGAGCACTTATTCTCAAGTGTAGGTATTTTAATGAAGCGCCGCAGCCTATTTTTGCATAGCTATATCCAATCTGCATATTAATGGGGATAAATGAATACGTTTCACTCATTTACACACAGGTTTGCTGTAATATTGCTTCCTAATAGATGCATTGATCAAAGCTGCACAACCCATATATTAGTAATGGTTTTAATTACTTTATGTAAAGTGAAAGGCGTCACTAACTCACAAAGAATGTTCATTCAAATTGGCAACTATTTGCTGGAACAACTAAAGTGGGCAGATAATAAGTTATTGCATTTAAAAAAATGGAAACCCAGCATTGACGCTTCATTTCATGAAGTCAGCAGCGCCAACCCTACTTTTGGCTTTGTGTTTGGTCTCCACCAACTCAATCAAACAAAGGAAAGAAAACATGCCTCTTTTGACTAAATGTCCCAGCGTCTGGATGTCCGTGTGCCATTGGGTGATTGGCAGGTGGAGTCCATTACTCATCAACAGTAGCCTCGGGTACATTTCAAGACCTGCTGTCAAAACCTTCCAATGTTGGACCGCATGTCGTATAGTAAGCCACCTTATTTTGATCCCTTGAACTCATTGATAGCAATAAAGATGATTACGCCAATAACCAGAGGTTCACGTAAACATAATTGTCCATTTGGATATTACAAATGAGGCCTTATTCCAAATGTAGCATGTTCAGTTTAAGGATTTGTTGATGTTATTTATTTGCTTTACATCGTGTTCATACTCTCACCAACTGACCAGCAGGTTCATTTCTGGTTGGTCTTCCAACAGTCAAAGTAAAGCACGTACTCGTGTGGACGAGCAAAACACATTTCACCTGACAAAGTGCTCTATTTAGAACATTTTTGTACATTCCGAGAAAATGTTTCAGTTTCTACGCTGTTGGTATCTGGGTATCTTGTGGTTTTCCAAAATAAAGCGGAGGATAGTGATGAGGAGAACATTGCATGCACACAATGATATGTCACTAGGTATATTGCAACCCTATGAACTTGAATCAAATGAAGGGTTTCTTCATTATTCCTAATAGCGCTGTCACCACCCACTTCTTTCAAGACTCCGTTCCCACAGCTTCTTGTGCTCTCTGCCTCTCATTGCCAAGAGTTGAATTTGTGAGGCCACTTGTAGGGGGGGGGGGGGGGGTGGGGGGTTTCCCCCACCTCTGTTAAATGGCATTTGATCTTAAAAGCCTGTGTGGAGAGCTAGGCTCCATGGTTACTCTCCCAGATGCACTGGCAATTAAGAGTTAGGGTTAGTAATCGTTTCCAGAGATCTTTGGAGAAGGAGACAGCCCCTGGAGACGTGTCTCTGTGGTTTAGGTCAAATACTGTAGTCTCCTCATCAGCTAAGATCCGTTCATGTGGGATTTTACTGAAGCAAGACGGATCTGCTTGAATAACAACTTGGGGCTTGCAGACATGTTCTTGTCTGCAGGCCACAAACTGATGAAAGCCTAAGTCAAGGTCTTACAAAGACCGAGTGCATCCTTTCACCTGAAGCCTTAAAGTGCCATCGTGTTAAGAGACGCTAGACCTTGTTGACCTCATTTATAAAATCAACCTCCCCTCCTCTACTCAGCCTCTAATGCAATCTGTAACCAAAAACCCCAGGTTCCATGGGGGTCATCCCGCTGTACCCCAGCATGTAATGAATGCTAATGTGTGTGTGCTTAGGTTATTGATCAACAGCACGTTACGTGCATAATTTTCTGAGGAGAGAATGTTGTGTTTCAGCTTGTTCTGCAGAGGACACACCGGCACTGATGTGTGCAACACTCCCATAGTTCTACTGCTGTATCATCCTTAGGAATGTGCACTGACCCCATCTTTGCCTTTGTCAGTTTCAGAGACATATCAAGAAGTCAGAGGGACTGAAGACCCCTAAAGTGGAATTGCAGATCTCCATTTATGGCGTGAAGATATTGGATCTCAAAACAAAAGTGAGTCAAAAAATAGAAATGCTTTTTGTTGCCATGACGCCCGGGGCCTGCTGTCAAAAGCCACTATGTAGAGACAGAAGACATCCATAAACAACATGACGTCCATGTAACAGTGAAGCACTGTTTGTTTTCCAGGATGTGCAGCATAACTGTCAGTTACATCGGATTTCCTTCTGTGCGGATGACAAAACGGATAAAAGGATATTTACCTTCATCTGCAAAGACTCCGAGTCCAACAAACACCTGTGCTTTGTGTTTGACAGTGAAAAGTGTGTAAGTGCCTTCAGCTTCCTTGTGTTTACAGTGAAAGAAGGAGGCAGAATGTTTAATGTGTTAAAGCCAACCACCATCCGTTCCACTGTAAGCGGCCCATTGTGAGCGAGTCCTGTTGCCGCCCTCCCGCAGGCAGAAGAGATAACTCTCACCATCGGCCAGGCGTTTGACTTGGCCTACAAGAAGTTCCTGGAGTCTGGAGGCAAAGACGTGGAAACCAGGAAGCAGATCGGAACCCTGCAGAAAAGGGTTTGTGTCCCTCCCCGCGGGGCTTAGCTCGCACAGGAATTCACTCAAAACGTGCAGCACCACGCTGACATTCACATTCATTAATGCAACGCTTGTTTCTATTGATTGGTTGGAATCATGGGGCGAAGACAATTAAGCTGCGTCGTGTACAAAGTGTCATTAATGCTGTAACGGACCGGAGCGCGGGGAGCTCGCCCCGTGGTTCTGTTTGTATGGCAACTTCAGTCAAACACTGGTACGAACCTTTTACCGTGAGTGACAGGAGGTCGAACTTTTTTGAAGAAAAATCATTTTTATAAAGTCAATGTTGACACTACTTTGAAATCCATCAGTTCACTGGCTGGCATTTTCTGAAGCTTTCGTCTCCATCACTGGTTAAAAACTGCTCAGTTGTCATGGAGATTTATCCATCTTCCAACACAGACAAGAAGACCTAACAAAAATGATGGAGACTTATTTCATGAGAGATGCAAAAAGTGAACTAGCAGTAGACCACAGGAAGTCCGTCATAATTCATGTTTCAAAGTAAAACTGCTTTGTCTTTCATGCAGATTCAAGAGCTGGAAACGGAGAACTCTGAGCTTAAGCAGCAGCTTCAAGACCTTGAAGAGCAGCTGATGATATCTCATGTGTCACCAGTGAGGACAAACACACACACAGACACACACGCAGCTTCACTTCACGCTTCAGTCACAACAGATTCTATGAATGCTTTCTATGCTGCTCATACCAGAGTTATGCTTCATTGTCTATGAATGTAGTAATGTATACATTACTATCACTGTTCCTCAGTAGAAGATTGGGGTGATTTCTATATGAGGAGATCTGCATTGACTGCAGAGAGAATGTAACTGTAAAAACCAGTCATTTGAGATCCAAATGTTCTACCCAAAAGTACACAATCACAGCCGTCTTTTGATTACGGAAGTTAAGCCTTTTTATGCTTCATTTGACGACGTATTGCTCGTTGGATTAAAGACCTCCACCTGCAGGCCGACGGCGCGTCTGACGCAAAGCAATTACTCGCCTGATTGGTCTGATTAGCTACGTGATACATTGTGCATGTTATTGGGCTGAAGCCAGTACCTGTGACAGCTTCCTGCGCCCCCCCCCCCCCCCCCCGCCCCTCTCAGGGAGCCTCGACCATGTTCCTCTCTGGTCTCTCTCTCACTGCGCCTCCTCTTTTCAGCCGCTGCACATGACCGAGGCGAACGAGGCGTACATGCTGCAGAGGCCCTCCTCTCTCTTCTGGTGCCACAGCATCACGTCGCTCTCCTGCCTGGAGATCTCCTCCCTCACGCTCACGCCCATGAGCTCGCCGGAGTCCAACGGGCTACTAACTCCTCCGCCTGCCAAACCCGCCCTGCTTCCTCCTAAGCCTCCCGAGGGGTGCAGCATCCCGCGGCCTCGCGTACGCTCCTTCCTTCCTTCCTTCCTTCCTTCCTGCCCTTCTGCTTTTACCCTCCTTTTTGCTTTTTTGCTTCTCTCTGTGTGAGGGTACAGCAGCGTGACCTTAACCATTTCCATACAGGCGGGGAGCATCTCCATAAAGCCGCAGTCTACAGACGTTTTCGACATGGTTCCCTTCTCCCCTGTGACGGCGCTGGTTCCCACGATGGCCAGTAACGGCTGCCCACCCCCACCACCGACCACTTTACCACCAGACATGAGTGAGTGTTTCCACTCTTAAGATTCAGCATCAATAATTACATGGCTGACTTGCAGGATACAAAAGAGGCGTCCATCGGCGCTCTGTTTGCTGTCGCCAGGTAAAGACCTGTTTGGTGCCGAGCCGTTTGATCCGTTCACCTGCGGCTCCGCTGACTTCCCTCCGGACATTCAGTCCAAGCTGGACGAGATGCAAGTGAGTGAAAACCGGGCTTTCGGCCCAACTGCAGCGAGGCGGGTCAAACAGCGCTGTCCCGTCCGTCTTATTATCTGCATCGGCCTCTTTGAAGTTAAACACTTTCATGAGTTCCTCCTCAGCTGACTCTGTTATCAAATATCAGTGTGAGGTATCAGTGACATGAAACCAGTTACACATTTATTTAGAAATCGATTAGCATTCTGTCTCCATGTTCCCCATGTTTTACATACAAAATACAGTTTTATTTTACAATACGTCTGATTGAGCAATAAATAGTCAGTTTTTTTTGGCCATCGTTGTGTGGAAGAATAAAAATATCGCAGACCACCTTTGTTTAGATTACTTGTTTCGTCTTAATTCCTTTGTGCTTTTTTTCATGTTCTACTGCTCTCCCGATATTGTTATTCAAATGTGTTTTATTGTCTGAAAACCACTGCTTGAGTTCAATAGGTCAAATACAGTTAGGGGTGTTGGCATCCTTTAAACATGGCTGTATGATGAGAGAACAATGACTGTAATCATTGCCAGTAGGAGGCAGTGTGCACTGAACACTTCCTCTAATGTCTTCCTCTTCCTCACTATTAACAAGTGAATGCATCTCTTGTCCTTTCCACTTGTAGCGTCAGAGATGGTTTGTACTCTTGGCTCTGCTTGGATGTCCATGTGGTTGTGTCTTTGTCTCGCATGTCTGTGGAGGACGCTGAATGCTCCCACTCTGATGGTCTAATCGATCTCTTCCATCGTCTCCACAATGTTACTCTTTGTTCCAGTAGAGATTTAGTGCACCGGCCTCAAGCCTCATTGCCTTTAATTAGTAGCTTTTTTTCACCAGCTCCGTAGCTCTTTAGTTAATGAGCTGCTTGTGCCAGACTGAGACTTTCTAGTAATAAGTAAAAAAAACATGTTGATTTTCAGCTAATGATCCCTTTAAACTATGCTATAGCTTTTGGAATAGATATCCAATTCTATAAACTCTTGGTGCAATATTACAATAAGTACAAGTATGTTTTAAGTTGAAAAAAATAGCTTTGAACTTTCTGATGTTTAGTCCCACTGATGCTTCTCTCATTAGCTGCATGCCTCATTGTTCCTGCTGAGGTTAGGACCCTGTACACATTGTACATTTTGCATGTCTGAACGCATGAGGCGACACCAGTGTTTCATTCCCTTTCACCCTCAGCGGTTTAGAGACATCCCATCGCCTGCAACGTGTACATGAATCCCACTTCCTGTCTAAAGGGCAACATGTGACCCCACAGAGACCAGTGTCACTGGATGTCACAGCTGTTCTCTGGCTTGTCTTCCAGGAGGGGTTCAAAATGGGACTGACCTTAGAGGGCACCGTCTTCACTCTGGACCCGCTCGACAGTCGCTGCTGATGCCATGAAGATGCTCTTTGTTGCGTACTTTTAACTCGTTTGTATGAAGAAGTGCCAGAATCCACTCCACTGTTGAGTCAAGATGTCACGGTTTTCATCTTGAGGTTTATATGCATTTGCATTTAGATTGTTTTTATTTAGAATATTTCAAGGTAGACTCGGACCCATTACAGAAAATAACTATTTTTGTAAAAGAAAAGAAGAGAGAGGATTTCTGACAGATGTAAATAGTTGAATATGTCCAATGGTACACTCTGTGACAGACTTTTCTTATGAAACGATTTGTGTGAATGCACTATTTGAACTTGTATCGTTAACACATTCCTGTTTGTATGAACACAAGCTGGCGGAGAAGATTAATGGCATTTGTATCATTAGGTTTTCCCATAACAACTCATTATTTTAATTAACATTACATAGTTAATCATTCCAGTTTCTGCTTTAAGGCTTCCCCATTATTCCACCTTTTTTTGACAGTTATTTTTAGTTTGTCCTGTATTGAGTTGCCATTTCAGTATTTACTTTATTTTTAAATTGTAATCATTTTAGTCTCCTCTTTTCTTGCACCAGGAGTCACTTTTTTGGACAGCCTCTGTCTATATTCACAGTGCTTTTCCATTTTTTTCTTCTTTTGGTTGCATTGACTTTGCTGTTACAGATATTAAAGAAAATCTTTATGCGAACACGGCCTCTTTGTTGACTTTTGGCTTTAAAGTGTTTTGTGATTTAAATTGTTTGTGTGCTGTCAGCAAGTGACAGAACTATGCTTTACATTACATGTCATTTAGCTATGGGTGGCCTTCTGGGCCCATCAGCCCACCACTTTGGTGCAGATTAAGACCTCAATGGCCATAACAACCTTCTTGAGCCAGTCATGGTTCCCATTGGATGAACCTGCTTTCTGTGTGTGATCCAACCCGCAGGTCTAATGTTCCTTTGTTTAGTGAAAGCAATATTTTGTTTAGGGCCGGGACTTTAGCGCGTTAATTACGATTAATTAATTACACAAAAAATAACACATTAAACTTTACGCATTTTTACACTTATTTTTTGCACCGCGGAACGTTTCTCACTGGATGAGTTTCGGAGGGACCGATTATACTGGAGCACCAACTAGCGTCCATGACTTCAGACAACAACAAACCACAGTGAACATGAACGAAGAAGCTGACGAGACCGTGTCGGGTGGCCCCGTGAATGGGAAATCTTCTTATAACAAACACACGGATGGAAGCGTCGATAAGAGCGTGGTTGTGTGCAAGCTGTGCAACAAGGAATTCGCCTAGTTTACAGAAGGTCTACTTAACTATAGGCTACCTGAATTTCTGAAAGTACTATATTTCTAAAAATGCTATTGCTACACTTGTCTGCTGGAATTGGTTGAACAAAAATAAAAATCCATGTGAAAAAAATTACTTCTCACTGTTCTCAGGTCAAATATTTATGCAATTAAAATGCGATTAATTTCGATTAATTAATTACAAAGCCTCTAATTAATTAGCTTAATATTTTTATTCGAGTCCCGGCCCTAATTTTGTTCCTATATTCTTGTTTCCCAGATGATGGAAACTTGTGCAATATTTCACTCAATGTGAGACCCATTATGTACAAAGTACTGGCATCCTCATCAAATGCTTCTCTATTTTGTGTTCAGGGATAATCAAGAACTTTTAGCATCTTACCACAAGTTAATAGAGACGGTGAGCGTTGTAGACATCCCATAATGAATTACTCCCATCAACCTCAGCTCACTTTTGTGTGCAGTGCCAATAAGCAAATATTAACATGCTAAAATGCTCAAACGATGCTAATGGTAACCATTACTGCACACAATCCGAACCTTTGTGATTAGTTCATGTGCTAATATTAGCATGCTAGCACTAAAAGGCCAAAAGTATCTGCCATAATGAAGATGTCAGAATTGTCATTGGGATCATGTCACCATGCTGATGTGTTATAGTTTCCTGCCACTACGCTTCCTAATCGTGTTATACGTTTCCGTAGAGTTAACTCTGGTTGTCCTACAGAACCAGTCAAAGGTTTGGACACATTTTCTCATTCAATAAGAACGTGTTGCTGGTTCTGCTTCAGTTACATCTATGTTCATTTTGTGATCTGACATCCCCATTTTTCTTCAGTGGGACGTATGTTTGACACCCTGCTCTAGAGGCTCATATGATTGTATTATGGACCAAAAGAATTCATCTCAAACAAAGACAGGCACAAAGACATATTTTCAATATTTATTTTCAACGACGAAATACACTTGGAGTGTGGAAAGCCTCCTCTTCTTCCTCCTCTTCATCTGTGCCTCTGGGGTGTAAGCTGGCAGTCCAGCCTCGCCAATGTTACAAATCTATAATAAATATACTAAATAATGAACCAACTGGTAACAATAGAATGACTTCATCAATCAAAGAGACAGTTTACATTATAAACAACTGTGGACATCACACCTAAATGCTTTTTTAAACAATTACAATTATCTTTAACAAATGAATCCGTGTGCGAAATGACAAGCTCGAAGGACCCAACTTCACCTAAATCAATATGACAAGAGCTTGGGGGGGGATCAACAAGCAGTTTGTTTAATTTGTTGCATAGCAGGAAATACAAAGCAAACAGGCACTCACACCGGCCTGATCCTGGAAAACTGGTTATAAAAAGGATTTTCAAGAGCATACAAGTCCAGGACACTGAAAATGGGGAACTAGCATGCATAAAATAGAATATTCTCTGCTACCTATTACCGTAAGATACTGAAACCGAAGAAAAAGTGTTACAAATCACCACACACCACTCAGGCGACACCTCATTCACATCTCCATCGTTGACGGAAAGATCTTTATTGGAATCCCCGCACCGTGCAGCCGGGAGCAGTGCACAAGGATCACTTACAAAACAGCACCTGTGAAGGAAGATCTACACGCAGCGTCGTTGGGTCCCAGTTTCGGTGACGAGGTAGCTGACACTGAGGAATCCACAGTCTGAATGTTTAATGTTCCACGTGGTCGGTACAGAGTTTGGAGAAAAAACTGGATACAGACGTCGGTTCATTGAAACTGTGCAATTCCTACGCTGAGTGACTGCATCGTCGGCTGAATTTGTTTCCTCAATAGCACCACAATGTCGTTGTATATGCAAAAAAATATGTAAACAAAAGAAGTCTAAAAAATACTAGTGGAGGGACCAAAACTTCAGTGGGATTTCTCTGGGCCCATAGACAGCAGTTCTAATTACAATTTTAGAGCTTTAATATGCATAAATCTTTCAAAATAAGTTTTTGTGAAATAAAAGGGTAATTTATTTGGACCAAACTTCATCATTTTGAGCCTCAAAATGCATCACGCTTGATGTCAAACATACACAAGAAAACTGGAATGATTGTGATTATTACCAATTGTTTTAAGTAAATGCCAAACATTCTTTCTAACTTCCTAATCTTTCATGTGTTGAAGTGGGTTGAAAGGCACAATAAATATCTTGCCACAGGGCCACAATAGTCCTCAGTACTCGTATGTACAATGTGGCTGATCGTGTCAGCTGTCAGTTCAATAGTCCCAGGCTCCTCCTGCACCCATCCCTGCTGACAGTTCTACAAGAAGCACACAGGCCCGATATCGATGCCGAACTCTTGATCTGGGCCGCCAATGTCCACAGGTGCCATGTCCACAATAGGAAGCCTTGCAGTTTTCTGTGTCCTGTACTCAAACACTGTCTTGCCCCAGTTGCCGTTTGCTTGCTGCAAAAGATGAACAAACAGAAGTTTAGCGCCTGCTGCCACATATTTGTTCTCAAAGCAGTTTTAGTGTTTTATTTACGTGTTCTGGATGATGCTGTGCATCAGATCCTCAAATAAACTCAAATGATCAATACTCTCATAAAAAGACCAAAACAACAATGAATTGATTACCTTGATTGATTACCAAATATCTTACAAACACATGATGGCTGACTAGTTCATCCTGCTTTACTTGATTCTCAGCCACTAGGAGGCAGAAAAACAAGCTTTAAACACATCACTGATCTTTTTAACTTGTGAAGGCAAACTTTAATATTTCAGCAGACAACTCAATAATTAATTTGGAACTATGTATATCTTTCATGTGAAATTTTCTTTTTCCCCTCAGCGCCCCCCTGCTTTTAGTCCCCACCATCTCTGGAGAGGAAGGTCCTTAGGTGTTGCTCCATTATGTTCACTAGCTAATGCTAACCTTCTCATGCTCATGAGTCATACAAATCAAAAAGTCCTGATGATGGAGCGATGGACTACTTGACAGACTCATTATTCTCGTTCCTATTCACATATATTTATGCACATTTAGAAGCACCACACTAGAAAAAGTCAATGAAACGACAAAATGTGAACATAACATTTTAACATTTGCCGTTATAGACTAGTTTAAATTAGTTGATCTTCATGACAAGGTATAATCTTAGTAAGTTAGGACACAGTGAATGATTAACTCACATGACACAGTTTCCACTCGAGCTAACCAATGGGCTCTTATTCGGTACAACGTGGCGTCAATCACACGGACCTTTGGTCCAGTAAGACGTTTTTCAGACTGCCGTGGTTTCACAGCAACAGTGATTATAGTGGGGTGTCTGAACGATGTGAAGCACCTGTGTAAAACGTAGCCTATGCGCCTTCCTCTTTTTTAAACTATGTTTATTTGTGCCAAAGCAGTAGATGAATCCGTGCCTGAGTATCAAAAGCAGGCTTCAAATTCACTTGATAATCAATGGAAACATAACTATTATTGGCTGTGGTCATTTCAAGGGATTTGTTGATAACTAGCAATATATAATATTGTATCCCTACAGTTAGTAATGAATGAATATGTAAGAAAGAGCAAAGGAGGATGTGTGAAAACGTACTGCGCAGGTGTCCTCCATCACTGTGTATCTGAAGCGGTTGTTTCCCTCTGCTTTGAGCTCCAGGTCGTTGGAGCCTTTGAGGATTACAGCTTTCTTTAAGTTGCCCGTCTTCTCGTCCATGTAGCCCACAGAGTTCTTGCAGTTGTAGGTGATGGTCTGAGATGCCTCTTTGGAGAGCAGGCGGATGAAAGTCATCTGAACTGTGACAGAGTTGGCCGGTTGATCTTTGTTGCCATAAGTGAACTAAAGAAACAAATGGGAAGTCAATGCAGAGCCTCACAAAAATCCACCAAAAAGCTTATTTCACTATATTTAACCAAACTTCTGTCAGTTTTCAGCATCTTTCTATAGGTCCTAATGTTCTAATTAAAAAAAGAAAACGTCAAAGTGTAACTGCTCACATGTGTTCCCCGGTTGATGTCGGCTCCAAACCACACGGGTTTGTTCCTTGACGAGCTCCACCACACTTTGCGGGGGATGCTGGGAGGGTTTGCCGAGATGCACGTCTCTCCGGTGTCCATGTTGCAGTGCACTTTGATGGCGTCCTCCACGCTGCCCTGGTTTGGATCCACCCAGTACTCCCCTACAACAGAGTAATCAGGAACTCTGGAACTCTAGCTTTTGACAAGCTTTTGGCAGTTCAACAAGTCACTTTCTAGTTTTGTGTCATGGCCCAGCAGTATTTCTGCATTAGATGGACCGGAGACGTAGGTGCTAAAACGCTCACAGACACTCACCACTCTTCTTGGAGGGGTAGCACCTCTTCAGGTCGTCGCAGGTCCTGGCCGGGTGTTTCTTGCTGCCGTCGGGGCTCTTCATGCTGTTGATC
Organism: Pungitius pungitius; assembly: GCF_949316345.1. Classification (NCBI taxonomy): domain Eukaryota; kingdom Metazoa; phylum Chordata; class Actinopteri; order Perciformes; family Gasterosteidae; genus Pungitius; species Pungitius pungitius. Next base: position 20,199,611 of record NC_084909.1, read on the forward strand.
TGGCTGCTGAGGGCCTTCAGAGTGGCCTGAACGCCGGGGTCCACGGGCACTATGGTGGAGGAGTTGCTGTTGGGCGCGGCCTCGTCCTCGTTGAACTCAGGAGGAGGAGGTGGGCCGGAGTCGTAATCCTGAGAGCCAAAGAGGTCGTCCATTGCAGCCACGGGGCGTCCCGGGGGACCAGGTGGGCCCGCGGGTCCATCGTCTCCTGGAGGACCCTGCAGATTTAGTAGTATTATGGTATTTCACTCGTAGCTTTTCATGTTTTGGTCAGAACTCTATATAGACAGGAATATGCATAAACATCATTTCTGACTCACAGAACATCCGCTGCAAAGATGTTCAACAACTTAAAGTCAGTGGGATGCTTCCTAATAGTTTCTTGTGCGCCTGGTTGTTTTACTCGTTGCAACTTGATTCAAGTCTGCACAATGAGCAAGTACCTCTGGTCCAATTTCTCCACTGATTCCACGGGTCCCAGGAGGTCCCATGGGTCCAGGCTGTCCAATGTATCCTTCCTTTCCAGGAGGCCCAACAGGTCCAGGAGGCCCCTGAATCATATACATCAAAGACAGGAGTTGGAGTCCAAAATGATTGCTAGCGTGTAAAACTCTTTGTACAAGGTCAAATTCAGGAAGGACAGTTTTCCTCTTGAAATAAAATGAACTATTGTGCTTACCCTGGGTCCACTTGGTCCAACGATTCCTGGATTTCCCTGCTCACCTGTCGTACCCTAAGAGCGAGAGTTGAATGTTTCAGTTTCTTTGTATCATTTACTGGATCAAATCTCAGAGTTTTGCCAGAATCAATGGACGGCGATGGCTGTTATGCCATTGGATGATGGACAAGCAGGGGGCCTTACATGTTGGTCACAGTACCATGGAGTCGGAAACTATTCCAGAGAATGATCAAATCGCCCTCCTGATTTTGTTTCTAATCTATATTAACATTGTTAAAATATTTATTCCTGCAACTGTAGGCAAAGCACCCAAAACAAGTGAAGTCAGCCAACAGTCACTCGACTGTCTATCACTGTCTCATCACACTTCATATTCACATTTGAAGCAGTATAGGGGAGCCTCCAAAGTTCAGACGGTCCAGATTTTTCTGAATTAGTACTGAAGACTACGGCCGAGGTTGGATTCATCAAAGTTCTTTCTTCCAAGGTGTCTCAGAGAGACAACAGGTATGACACCTAATTCAAATGAGCAACATATTGAGGAGAGGAAAAGGGATTGTCTATTTTGTCTATTTCATTTTATTTGCACTTTTGTTGTAGTTGTTTTTTGCAGATGTGAAGATATCACATTCAAAAATGTATTTGATTTTACAATATATTGTTCAAGAAATGTAAACTAAATGTTCAGAAAATGTAAACCTTGAAATGGAATGTCATGTTTAGGACAGCTGGATGCCACTAAATCCTTAAAACTGAATATTTAACATTAAAAGACTGCTGATCTGCTTTTCGTGATTGTAATTTAGGTGTTGCTTAATCCCGATTGGTGCAAGCGGATTTTATAGTTGGATTTTTTATCCTTTTTCCTTTTATCAAAACTGAGCGTTTTTACTTCTCAAATGCATCTCGAGAAAGAAAACAGAACAACAACAACAGAAGAAGTAGGTACACAAAGGCCCAATCAGATCACTGTAACTTACTGGAGGTCCTGGGAGACCCTGCAAACCAGTGAAGCCTCGGTGTCCCTTCTGCCCTCTCTCTCCATGATCTCCCAAGTCACCGTTGTCCCCTCTCGGTCCTTGGGGTCCCTAAGTTAGAGAAATTTTAAGACATTTTCTAATTATTTGTTTGAAATAGGGATGTTTTTCGGTTTGGTCCCGGGCTCGTTTTAGCCGTAACGTTCACATCATCGTATCATTTACACAAATCCACAATGCATCGAGTGTATGTTAGTGCACTGCATGACCACAAGTTGGACACTCACCACTAATCCTCTCTTTCCAGCCGAGCCCGGGGGACCAAGAGGTCCTCTTGAGCCCTGCAAATGAGTCAGACCATTAGAGGGCCCTGAGGAAACAAAGACCTCTCCGCCAGCACTCAGAACTATGTGTTGGGGTAAATCTTCCTTTACCCAAATACGCCATTCCTGTCACTTCATATTAAGTTCGCCCGTTCCAACACGCCCCCTGCACTTAAATCTGCCCCCAGAATGGAATCATGCATGAATCTGGTTTTTCACTCTTGTTCTCCGATAGTCTAACGGACAGAACGGGACTCGCAGAGTCAACTTACAGCATCTCCTCTCCTTCCAGCATCACCCGGTGAACCAACAGGACCTGGAGTGCCAGGAAGTCCCTGGGGACCAATCAAACCCTCTGGACCAGAATCTCCACGGTCTCCCTGGAAAAGCAACAGCTGTCAGACACATGTTGATGTGTTCAACAACAAACAGGTCACATTTATATCCTGTCTGTCTCTTACTCTTTGTCCCAGAACACCATCTTTGCCTGGCGGACCATCGGATCCTGAAGGGCCCTGAAGACCAGACAGGAAAAAGTAGGAGAGTTATAAACATTACAGACACACTCTGAAAACTTCAAAACAACTGAAGTTCAACTCACATCAGGACCGGGATCACCACGAGGGCCTTTCGCGCCAGGAGAACCAACTGAGCCTGGCGGGCCTTTATCTCCAGACGTTCCTGTGGATCCTTGTTTTCCTGGTGGACCCTAAAAAAAGAAATCAGGCAACTCACAATGCAGTACCAAAAGAGAGAGATTCGCAAAAAACACAGGATAACAATTCACTGTATGAGCACTGAAATACAACCTACTAATTAAAGACAAAGTTTCAGGATTTATATGATTCATTTGTTAAAATGTGCAGAACACAGACCCCAGGTCCCGGAAGGCCGGGCATCCCGCGCTCCCCTCTCTGACCAGGAAGACCAACAATGCCTCTCTGTCCGGTGGTCCCATCTGGGCCTGGAGGACCATCTGGACCCTAAAGCAGAGAGCATCACATATGTAAAACACTGATTGGATATTTTATTTAATAGTATAGTCACCATAAGACTGGCTAATTGATTCAAATATTATTATTATAAATGCCAAATTGCAATTTTGCACAATTTCACTGATATAGTTGCAGTTGATTTCTGCTCATTAAGTGTAATATTACTAATTTGAATCTGTGAATTAGTTTGATGAAAAATGTGACAAAAATTCCAGATTGCTTAACAATAACTTGACGTTACCGTGGGTCCGTCTTCTCCAGAGTCCCCTTTGTCTCCTATGCTGCCAGGTGGTCCTGCTGGTCCTCGCTCTCCTTGTCTTCCGGGGGCTCCATGGTCTCCACGGATACCAGCAGGACCCTCCTTCCCTGGAGGTCCAAGGGGTCCAGGTTCTCCAAGTGGACCCTGTTAGAATTGGAAGTTGTCATGAAGGAGATGCATGCAGACATACTCTCCGACTACACTCTGATTTTATATTACACACGGCTGAAAGTTACTGTAATAATCTGTTATGACAAATATAATGTCATATAGTGTAACTGTTTTTTTAATGCAAACCCAGAGCGGTACTTACAGTTGGGCCTGGTGGGCCGACTCGTCCTGCAGATCCAGGAAAACCAGTGGGGCCCTGAAAGCAGAACGTTCCTAACTTCACAACTGTTTCACAAGTTTCAAGACACTTTGCAATATCTCCTTTTTGTAAAAGGGACAAAAACGTTTCTGAAATTGTTATTCAAAACGACAAATAATTAACCTTTGCCTGATAGAAATTGGATAATCAGGGTTGATGCGCTTCCTGCGCTCATAAAATTAATTTAATATCAGCTTTTAGTACAACTTTTGTAATTATAAAAAGATCTTACTGGTGCACCCTGTGTTCCTCTTCCGCCTTTCAGTCCAGCAACACCAGTTGGCCCCTACAAATCAAACAGAGAAGCATGTATCATTACCACGTTTCTCTGGTGAGAAGAGATGAAGTATAGATATGATACATTGTTTAACAGAAGTTAAGACACTAAAACCTTTTAAGTAGACCAATTAAAACTACGACAACAACATTTTACCCATTTTTCTAATATTAAGGAGTACCCTGCATGAGTATTTTTCACTTTCTGTCTGGATATATGCAACTCACAGGAGGTCCGTGAGCACCAGACAGGCCTTGAGGGCCTGGTGATCCAGCATCTCCTTTTTGCCCTGGTTCTCCAGGCTCTCCCTTGACTCCCGGTTGGCCATCAGGACCCTGCAAAATGTTGGTAATATTACAAAGGATACATCAAAACAAATTCAATCCATTATTACCTTTACAGCACCATTAAGAGCCATAAATATTTTTTTATGAAATGGAATGGAACAACCTGAAAATGAATGACTACTTACAGGAGGACCGGCAAATCCCACAGCACCAATCGGGCCAGGGTCACCTCTTGATCCCTGTTGAAGATGAAAGAATATTATATGGAAGTGCTCCAGCTATTTAACACTACCAGAAATGACACGTCCTGAAAACGAGTATGAAACACTGGCCAGGTCTACTCACTGGTACTCCTCTGGATCCTGGTGGTCCATGTGGTCCTTTGGGTCCAGGTTCTCCCTGCAAAGATGTTACAAAAATATATTACTCCTGCTGTCCTTTACCGAAAGATGCTATTGGATGCCGCCAAGCGAATACATGACTAACAAGATATCGGGCATCCTGGGAACCAATGCTTTTTTGTCATCACCTTAAATCATTAAGATGAGCATCTTAATGTGTTTTAGGAATAAAATGACCTGTACCTTCTCACCACTGGTTCCAGCAGGTCCTAATGGTCCAACAGGACCCGGGAGTCCCTGTTGACAGAAAACAGATGTCATGGAGTAACTCTGCTCACCCCTGTTACAAGTATGCAGTGATTTATTGAACAAGCTGTGACAACTCACAAATGTAGAATTATACATTCCAGGGTTTTATTGCCAGGTGTAAGTATAAATGTAAGATATATTTCTTACTCTTGCGCCATCGTTTCCAGCTGTACCTTCTGATCCTTTCTCCCCAAGTGATCCCTACACAAAAGAGAGCACGAAACGTGTCAGCAATAAAGTTGTCGTATAGTTGGATTAATTTAACTCAGACACAACATTGATCGTATGATTTCATAAATGACAAATGATTCCAACTGGGTACAATTTTCGCCCAGAAAGAAGTAAAACCACTGTGCTGTCCAGATATATCCATATGTACAATACAGTACATGTAAGAATTAATTTAAAAAAATGGAGATAATTAACTTACCCTGTCCCCTTTAGGCCCAGGAGGGCCAGAGATGCCCCTCTCTCCTGGCATTCCCTGAAGACCTGGAGGGCCCACGTCACCAAGTGCACCAGGAGGACCAGGACTACCCTTCAGTGACAAACCAACACCAATGTTAGCATGCTCATTGCTTAATAGCAATGAACATGTACAACCACACATACTTGATTTCATTGCTGGGATACACCGTAACAATTCAGCTTTGTGTATTTTAAACTTTGACATTTTTTGCAGAAGACTGCTTGTCTCATTGTACGTGCTCTGCATTCACTCCAGACTATAGGTGCTTCAATCAGGACTAGACCACTGTATATTTTTCGGCAGGCAGCATGTGCAAGACCCTGATCATGTCATTTTTGCAGGGAGAAATTAAATTGTTTTGTGTGTATTGGTTAATAAACGATCAGATTACAATATATTGGCCGATATAAATGGGCAATCTATTGATTGTAGCATCCTTTCTCTAGACTGGTGTCTTTACAGATAGCACTATACTATATACAAGTACTCTTGTTTTTCTCTATTTTTAAAGCACACTTTCACTCATTGCTTTGCCTCATTTGTCTGACGTTGTTTCATTGGTTTTTTCTGTTTCAAAAATAATAGTTTGCCTTGGATTAAAGTGAGGCCTCTTTACATTACCTTTGGTCCATCTGGACCAGGTGCACCAGGAATACCCTTGGGTCCCTGCAGACCAGTTGTACCCAGCTCTCCTCTCTCACCAGGAATACCACGCTCGCCCTGGGGAAGAAAGAAACATCAGTTTGCGCTATTCAACTTTACTGACCCCAGAACAAAATTTGCATGATGGAAATGGACCTACCCGCGGTCCATTTGGACCTATAGCACCAAGCTCTCCAGGAATGCCCTGAAGGACACAAACGGTTATATAGTTTATGTTGAGATGAATGTGAATCCTGATGTGTAAGGAAATGTGTTAGAACAGACAGCAACGTCAAAGATAATCGTGTTTTTGCTAAAAAAAGTCATATGAACCTGTTGGACTCACTTCGTCACCTGGTTTTCCAGATTCTCCAGGAGGGCCTTGATTTCCAGGCAAACCCTTCAAACACAAGACAGTCAAGCATGACGATCTGAGAACCTCTTCAGCACCTACTTGGCTGTTCAATATTTTTGAATACCGCTATACGTCTTCTCACAACTCTGGTCAAAAAATCCTTTTCACAACTTTGGAAGCATTCTCACCTCTCACTAGCAACCGAAAACAGTTACGCACCTGGAATCCGTTTACACCAGGAGGTCCCTGCTCTCCCCTTTCTCCTGCAACACCCTTTGAGAGAACACAGTAATATCTCAGTCAATTGTGATAGAAGTGAAAAAATCTAAGGAAGAGTCAGACACTTACAGATGGGCCAGGGGGACCAGCGGGACCAACTTCTCCATCTTTACCAGGAGGACCCTGAAGACAAAGATAGAGTTTTCATGCTATAATATTTTACGCTGATATATAGAAACAGAAATAACTTTTCATTGATAAACAGTACTCACTCTTTGACCGGACACTCCTGCAGATCCTTGTTCACCTGTCTTTCCAGGGTCCCCCTTTGAGTATGAAAAATATGTTTTGCATTAGAATCAGATCAGGTGATAAACCTGGAGTGACTATTATTGCAAGGTTTGAGTGACTTAGCCTCACATTGAAGCCCTTTGGGCCAGGCGCACCCATGGTTCCTGCGGGGCCCCTGTTCCCGAGGGACCCCGCGGGGCCTGGACGACCATCTTCACCTGTAGCTCCCTGAACGACAAGAAAAAAAACCACACTCAATCATATCGTATCATCATATCAGTTCTCATGAGCTGAAAGCAAACAGCAAATATATAACTGTTGAAATACCAATGGTCCTGGCTTTCCCTCTGCTCCCTGCACTCCAGGGGTACCAGTAAGACCCTTTGGATTGAGAGGTAAAAATAAAAGAATATGAGCAATGCAATGCTTAATACAGACAAACATTGTGATATCATGGATCCAAACTGGAGCTCTTCAGTGTTACCCTTGCACCTGGTAGACCAGGTTCTCCTGTTCGACCAGGGTCTCCTACTGCGGCTTTTGGCCCCGGTGGGCCAGATGTTCCACGATCTCCTTGAGCACCCTATAGAAAGAATGATGAGACATTCAGTTAACTGATTAAAAGATGAAGAGAATGCGTGACAAAACACCCACAGCACAAAACTCTGAAATCATCTGCCAGTAAACAATTGATATTAGGCGTAGTTTGTTTGAATCACTATATGTAGACAATTACCCACCTTAGGTCCTGGCAAGCCATCAGCACCGGGGAATCCCCTGTTACCAGGAGCTCCCTGAAAAAAGACATCATGAGTTGGTCATGATCACTGTTGTTGCATTTCAAAATGTAAATACTAATTTACCAAAAGTGATGGAATATGTTTCACTGAGATTACCTACTGTCTTACAGTGCAGCTCTGTGACTAAACAATGTAACCGTAGGAAAAAACATTAAGACTCACCCTCTCCCCAACAGGACCGGGAGGGCCGAGAGAGCCAGAGTCTCCACGTAGTCCTCGCTTTCCTTCTTCCCCCTGAGGTCCAAGCACTCCCTGGGAGCCTGGGGGACCCTGAGACGTTGACACAACATTTATTTGTGTATCAATGGCTTTTTTTACTCTTAAAGCATGGTTTAAGAGTAAGTTGTGTAGTAGAAGCTTACAGGTTCTCCTTTGGGACCAGCTTCTCCTTTAAATCCTCCTACTCCAACGTCTCCCTGTAACATTAAAGTACAAAATGTGGGTTTCCGGCAGATCTAACAAAACAGTTTATTCAATATTGGTTTTAAAGATACCATCAATAAAAATCAAGAATGTTAAATATGTAAAAACTCTTTACCAGTTGTCCTTTGATACCAGGCTGACCAGTGCTTCCCTGAGGTCCTGGTGGGCCAAGTGGGCCAACATGACCACCTTGACCTTGAGGGCCAAGATTACCCTGTGAAGAATAAGCCAGGTCATATGACCTATTAGATTCCTTGTAATCAATAGTGGATACTTTTCATGAAAATAAATTAATCTGCACAATACACACCACTGGTCCTTTGCTACCGGGACCACCATCTGTACCCACGGGGCCCTTTGGAGACAACAATTACATCATCAAAAGCAGTACACTAAGCAGGATAGTGACATGTTAGATGGATTGTTGACACTGTGGTGTTTAAGTAAAGTAAGAAATTAACCCTGAGCCCAACAGGTCCAGCTCGGCCCAGATGACCGGTCTCTCCTCTCTGTCCCTGTGGGCCTTCTGGGCCTCTGACTCCAGTCGGACCAGGTTGTCCCTGTTGAAGACCATTACAAAGTCCAGTAGACAAACAAAAATCTGACAATGATTCAAATGATAATTTATTGTTAGTTTCATGTACATACAGTATACAGTTTGCAAAAAACACAAATACATGTTAAACGTAATGGATTGGAAAAAAGTGGAAGTGCAGGAGACATTTAAGGTTGAAAAATTGTTATTATTTGAGTATTCACATTCCTTAAGAAAGTTAATAAGCGCCCTTCAGCATGGGTATATAATGAAGAGGAGTGTTTTGGTGAACACACCTTCATTCCTGGTGTTCCTGGATATCCGGGTGGACCATTCAGACCCAATGGACCCTTTAAACCAACCAAAATGACAATTAGTGTTAAGTAATAAATCCTGGAAGTGTGAATCCGTACTGAAATGTACAACAGCATAGTGAAATTTGCAGAGGATAAGAAGGTGATGAGTGGTTCCCATCCCTTTCTCACTACTAGATACATGACTATTTTTGTTAAACCATCTGTGAGTTACAGAGGTCTATTAAACATCTGCAATGATTAAACATTGTGAATTATAACTTACCATTGGACCAGGCTTTCCGATGTTACCAGGCATACCACGTTTACCCTAAAAGACAAAATTGTATTACTCTGACGTATTCATCATAATTATACACTAAGGCCATCCATTTGGTAATAGATAAAAACTGTGATGGAAAGAACAATTTAGGATGATGGTAGCTGATGTTTTAGGTGAAAGGCTATGTCCTTACTGCTATACCGCCAGGTCCAGAGCGTCCTCTCTCCCCTGGCATCCCAGCAGGACCCTGCAGACAGTGATAAATTACAGCTTCCCTCCATTCAATGCAAAGGTATAAGGGTCAGATGGTTATTTACAGAGCACTGGATGCAAAGCCCTGCCTCGTTTAGGACAAAACACTCAGTCTGTGCTACACTGTAGGTCCTAATCAACAATTGAGAATATATAGGATGTTAAAAAAGCATGCATTCGACTATAACTTACCATGGGTCCCGGTGCTCCCAACGGACCCGGAGGCCCTGTCGCACCCTAAAACGCCACAGAAAAAAGTTCCTTGTTAGTAATACAATTGCTGGATAGCAAGGTGACCGGCTATAGTAAAATCAGGTTTTCAATCAATCATACTAACTGACAGATGGACTGAAAAGACTTTGTTCATTAATTCCTACCTTAGATCCAACAGTTCCGGTTTCACCTTTTTGCCCAATTATTCCACCATGGCCCTGTTAGTAAAACAGAATAGAAATACTTGAAGTGAAAAGCAATGTATTTTGGAATAAAAAATTCATTTACTTTGGATTACTCACCTTTTGACCCTTCAGTCCAGGGGGCCCAGGTGTTCCTGGAAATCCTCTGGCTCCCTGAAATATGTAACAAGGGACAGCATTGGCATTTATATCAAAGGAAAATGCACTAAAAGCACATATGTGTGCGGCTTTTCTCGTGTAATTTGAATGAGAAGATGTCCGTGCAGTAGTTGTGCGATAGAGGTATGACGGGCTGCAACTTTACCTGTGATCCAGGAAATCCAGCGTCTCCACTATTTCCTGGTTTGCCTGGTTCTCCCTGTTTGAGATACATATTACTAGTTATACATTAGTGCTGTTATAGAAAGTTATAGTGAATGTTGGAAGCAGGTTCTTTCACCTTAACTCAGGCATAGAACTTTGCAGATACAATTTGATTTCATCCTAGAGCTGACTTACATCTTCACCTGGTTTCCCTGGTGGGCCTTCAGGTCCCCTTTGCCCACTAGGACCCTGAAAAATTCACATTGTTACCATCCAGCAACAATACATCACTTTGAAGTCTATCAGTAGAATTAAAATGTGTCGAGGCCATCACAGCACTGATCTGAACTGTTGGTGTGATATTACTGCTCCCTTAAGCAAGCAGCACATCATAACCATTCAAATCACACTCAACTATGCGCACTCTTGCAACTGTGCAGATGAATGATGTCATACCATTTCCCCTGGATCGCCAACATCACCATGAGGGCCTTGGGGTCCAGCTTGACCCTTGTAACAGGGAAAAAACAAAATATTCCATTTAATGCCATTGGATTATTATCAGTGTATCCTGCAAAGTGAGAGTCAGCGCTTGGTGCGGACTTACGGGTGCCCCACTTGGCCCAGGAGGTCCTCTTGCTCCAGCCTCTCCCTAAAATAGGAATGATGTACAGTCAAATCATAACCAGAATGTAATTCCATAATGTCTGAAGGGAAATGTAAGTTGGCCTTAAAAGTTGAATTTCAAAAATTGAAAAACTAATCAGCACAAATGTTGACATTGTGCTTCACAATCAACCCAACATTCTGCTTAATATATAAGCAACTATTTGGAAACCAGTGCAAAAATATAAAAATGTTCACTTATAACTTATTTTTGGCTGGTCTAAACTACCGTAGGTGAAATCGACAGATTAGATCGGTTCACATATTGATGATTTCTTCCTACCCTTGAGCCAGTCAACATGGCTTGAGGTCCATTTTTCCCATCCAACACTCCGGCCATCTGGGATCCCAGGCCCTGCAGGCGAAGCACACATCCTCCGCTTTTAAATGATCTGTGTTTAATCACCAGGTTATTTCCACTCATCAGTTAAGCAATAAAAAAGGACACAAACTATAACACATGTGGATCAAGTACAATTCAGGTAAATTAATTAAAATTGCAGCAATGTGAGTCCATGAGGTAAGTGCAAGTACATGAAGTCTGAAGTCCTCTCGCGCATGACTGATGTTTACAGTATTGTGTGATTTCTCCGTCTACACTAAGAATCCAGCAGACGTTTCTGCAGGTGGGTGTTTTGATGTCAGGATGAGTATGAGGACCAACACATTACGCCGGAGTTTGATCTTGGTTCCTAAGGTGTTTGAGCATTACTTTGAGGTGAGTGGTCTTGTGTTTGCTCTGATTGTGCGTGTTGGCACATGATGTTATGTGTGTTTAGCGCACAACTCACTCCTGGGTGCGATGGAGGTCCGGGAGGTCCAGGTTCACCAGGCTGACCTGGTATACCAGGCTCTCCATCATAACCCGGAGGGCCTCGCAGTCCCTAGAGAGTTTAGAAAGAGAGAGGGGGGCTGATTTACTAGTAAGTAATAACTCATAATTTAATAACTATGCTCAATCCAATATCTTGTGTTTTATTCTAGAATTCTAGAACACTGGCATTGATCAAATGGAGAAAAAAAACGTGTTATTCTTTTTAATTCGGTTTCTCTTCTTTTTTATATAGCTGATTAAATGTTAATGATTAATTTGTGTTAACGACCATGGGCTGTAAAGTGAGTAGAGGAGGAACACCACTGGTACGGTGATGTTCTAATAAATCACCCTCACCAGGCTGTCCTGGACTGTATTGTAAGTCCTGCAAGAGGGACACATCCATTCATCAAGCGGCCACATTTTTGCTTGCAAAGCACATTATACATCACCTTGGCACATTACAATATATTTTAAATTTTACTCGCTTGCCCTTGAACAAAAAAATGTTTTATCTTATTTTATTAGAAAAGTTTATGTCATTCTGAGGAGTTATTCTTATGGACTCAGCAAGAAGAAGTTACTTTTGACTTTGAAGGCTCAACGATTTTTTATGTAGAAATCACGATATTTTCAAAACCAGGAAATATAAATATGTAAGAAAAAAATATCAATGTATCAGTCTGAAAAACAAATTCACTGTTGAAAGCGACTTGTCGGTTTAGTCAACATAAAAACATGTAGGCAGCCAATATGCTTCAGACCTCCTGTTATTATGAGACTCCTTGTTTCCAGCAGGCAGGAAAGCAAACGGTTTTTTTGACAGCAGTGACATTTTTAAAATGCCAAAATCCTACTGGTAACTTCACAAATAGTATAATACCAATATCAATAGTGCAGTATGATCTGTGCCTACAACGGTAAAGAATACAAAACATTTAAATGTCAATTTAGAATGAATGTGTCAACGCTATGAATGGAGACGTAAAAGTAGGCAATAGATTCATTGTAAGGAAACCTTTCTCCCTGAGGCTGTGTTGCACCAACACGGTTTAATGTAATCCAAGATTGGTCCCAATAAGAGTTTAGCATGTGGGTAAGCATTTATTATTTAAATGAAAGCTAGATTGAACACAGGACCCTATGGTTTGTGTGTGGAGACATGTAGATGTGACGTACAGGCCTTCCTTTGTTTCCCCGAGGTCCTCTGAATCCTGAAGAGCCGGGAGGCCCCTGTTGCAACAGACAGAGAGAACCAATAAAAGTCGCTTTCACAACACAACAACACCTTTATTAATATATGAAATGGTCGCTTAATGTCACAGTGACTCAGGCGACGAGAGGACTGTCCCACTGCTGTGCAGGAGGCTGCTGTCCTCTTATGCCATCTAGTGTCAGTTCAGCTAGTTGAACATTTACATTCGTAGTGCCGATTGTAGAAGACAATATTCTTTCTAAAAGGTGCTCACCATGGGTCCAGGACGGCCTCTGATACCAGTGACCTGCAGGAATAAAATACACTATTAACAAACGGCATTTACAAAAGGCATTCTGAGACAAATACTGTACTTCTTAACACTCACAATTGGGACCTCCCCAGGTTCTCCCTTTGGACCCTGAATGAAGAGAAAACATTTCAAACTCAAAGCCCAGGTTTACATCAGCAAACATATGATGAAGTAGAAAAATGTATAACATCACAAAACTTAGTCCTACCTTGTATATCCTGCCTCCACCTGTAATGAGGAAAATACAAAAAACCCACATTATTTGTTAATGACAAATATGTAGAACAAAATCCTCAGGATGGAAGCAAAGAATGCTGAGGTGCCAATGTAGCTAAAGAGAGTCTTATGTCATCTTCATGCTGGTCATTGAAGGTAGGAGAAGGAGGATGATCAACTAAAGAAGGCCTTCATCTCATTCTTTGCATCACTTGTTTTTCTCACAGATAAAGAGTTTCTTTCACTAATGACAGAGACAGATGGAGACCAGTGAAAACAGATTTCCAGCTGATTATATCAATTCCATATATATATATATATATATATATATATATTGTTCCTGCTTTATTGTCTGTATTTGGGTTTCTTCATGGTCATCAAAGCCATCCACACTGACGCTCTCGTCACTCCTCAAGAGAACAAAGGACCACAGAGAGCAGCTCACCGCCGAAGGGGTCCGTGCCGCCGTGGCTCCCCGTTTCAGACTGACACACCGGGCAGCACTCTCCATCGGGGATGGACATCTTCTCGCAGTTGGTCAGCTCATCGCACTGGATCTCGTCGCAGAGCACCTGGCCGTTGTCGCACACGCACATGCGGCATGGCTCTGGCTTCCAGATGTCCTTGTTGGTGTACACCTGGCCGTCTGCCGTGCAGCTCCCATCATCTCCTGGGACGCACAGGTGACACACTGTTTATTTGCTTCAGTACAAAGGGAACGCAGGTGGACCTCCTTTAGGGTTTGTACAAAAAATATACAGGTTTTATATATTGTACATCTAGTCTCAAATTATAACTGTGGGTATAAGTATTAGAAGATAACAGAATAAATAATATGTTCTTGAACTTTCATATCCATCCTTTATCTCTAACTCTTATGTTTCTGAGCCTTTCAGCACAGAAGCAACTTTTGTCTCTCAGGCAATGAGGACTCAAGTGCTACAGAAGCCATGATCTTAGGTTTAAATGCCCAACAGCTGCTCGTATCAGGGAACAATTAATCCAACACAAATGATTAGAAAAAATGCAAAATGCTCAATGTTCAATTCATTGTACAGTTTCCACCATGATCTGCAAGCACTCTCATATATACAAAGGTGTGGCTAACGTGCCTCTTTGCAGCTGTTGGACATGAGATCATTTGTGAAGCAGCACGAGGAGCCTCCTGTGAAGCTACTCCCAGAAGTTTACTTCACATTTCAACTTTCACTTGTAACATCCATCGGAGCCCTTGAATACTTTTTTTTGTAAAAAGCAGCTGAACGCATCTTCCTCTGAACATCATGAAATAAGAGATGTGACCACTGAGGGAGTGTCGGGGTTAATGACATGGATTTGAACCCTTGGAGTGAAGACCACCTCTCTCAGGTCTGCAGGGACTCCACCTGTTCCTGATATGGACAGCAGGCGGCAGCTCTGAGCCTCAGACTGCAGGTAAAGTCAGGTTAGGAAGAGTCAGAGAGGAGCCCTGGCTACTGTCTGACCTCCATGTCATTCTGTGTTATTCAGAAAAAGGCCAATTCAATCGCTTCATTCTACCTCACTAAACACACTGGATGGGTCCAAAAACTATTCAGCAAAACAATGAAAGAGCAGGAACAATCAGGTAAAAGGCGGCTCTACCTCTCCTCCGGCATGATGCAGAAGACAACCTGTTTCAACATGTCTCCTTTACATATTCATGTTAGTGTTAGTTAAAACAGGGAATGAATACACACTGCACAGGACAGCAAAGACTGTGCTTATGCAAAGCATGATGTAGGTTAAAGCCTGACTAATTACTCATTACCAGTAACAAGAGATATATATTGATTTTGTTGATTTCATTTAAATAAATGTAAGCCGTTTATAAATAGAATCACTATTATTATAGGAGACATGATGAAACGAATACAGTAAGATGTAATGGGACCCTTGGTGCAGTTAATGTATAGAAGGAGGGTGTGACGGGTAAATTGCATCGAATCTTAACACTTCACTGGGATCTGTGAATTACAGGAGCTGCAGACTTTGATGCTGTGAAAAGGCACCATGTAATCAGAGCCTCTTAAGTTCATTACCTCGAATCACACAAGTAGGCGTCCAACTAGTATTTAAGTGCAACCTCAGACAAAGGAATCAAAAGAAAGACATCAAAAGTACAGAATCCACATTTAATTAATGTTGGGTTTATTATAAAATGTGTATTCTTTGGTTTTTAACATCTCGCTGTCTGGGTTGTGGCTTTTCCCAAGAAAAAACGGTACTTCCTGGAACACGGAGTGACTGCCACTGACATTTTGGCGATAGTGTCTTATGTCTTAGTGTGATGTGCTGTGAGCCGCAAGGTTGGTGGTTCAAATCCCGGCTGCTCCATGTTGAAGTGTCCCTGAGCAAGACACCTAATCCCTAATTGGTTAAATTAGTTGCGTAAATGGCATGTAATGTAATAAGCTAAACTGTGGTACCTTCAGGGCCTCTCTTTGCTCACACATAGAAGAGTCACTCCGTCACACACGTAGCTGGAAAGAGCTTTTTACTGTTGGCTTTTGATGGATTTCAAACACTACGTGCTGCATATTTACTCCAAAGTAAAGTGTGGTTTTTAGGGCGTTCTTTCAAATAAAAAAGAAAATACACCGCAGGTCTTAAAAAGGGGAGGAGGAGGATGTTCACTTTTTCCCCTCTTCTCAGCTAATTCATTGCAGCTTCCACACTTTTCCACAGACGCCGTAAAAACGCCGCTTAACTGCGACAGCGGAGAAAAGGCATGCGGCCCCCCCGACGGCGTTTAAAACCATTCTACGTGACTCATGTAGCTTGTCTGTGTTCGCCCTCTAAACAGTTACCAGACCACAGATAACAAAGGATGGCTAAAAGTAAAAAAAAAAGATCATCCTGGCAAACTGTCTCACATGTCAAGCAGCTGGCAAACGTGACCACACAAGAAAACGAGATGATTTGTGGATTTATGGAAAGACTCATAACATGCAGTGATTGGGGAGAATGTATGGCAGCCACAAGTGGAGGGGTTAGAAAATGACCTTATGGAAACAGTGAGTCACATAGATCTGGAACTCTCATTTCCATTAGAAAAAAAAAGTCTGTGGCTCCAAAAGCAGCCCCCCCCCATCCCAATGAGATAAAGCCCACTGGATGGTCAGTTTATAAAATCGAGAGAAACTGATTGGAGCACAGACTGACTCCTAGTCCAGATGCAAATGAGTTACAGCTGCTGAGGGGGGGGGGGCTGCTGCAGCTGCTGCAGCTGCTCTTTGCTTTAAAAAACCCTCGCGTTGGGGCCAAACATAAATCTTACCTTGGAAAAGTGACCTTTAGCTCCGACCTGTGATTGGTCGGCTGATGAAGCAAAAACATCAGCTTTTATGCATCAGTCCAAAGCCTCGACAGGGTGGATTGCTTCGGCGCCCTGTGAGCCCCCCTCCCCCCGTGTCTGCTTCATATTCCCATGCGTGGGGGGGGGGATTTTCTGTATTAAAAAACGGAAATGGCGTTCTAGTTCCAAGACGCTCGCCCTTCACCTTGGCTTCCACAAACACCTCAAGGTAGGGGTAAAAAGGCTGAGGCCAGGAAAGTTCAAAGAAGCAGCTCGCTGAGAACATGTCTAGTCTCCCCCCCCCCCCGACAGGCCTCGTCCCTTAGAGACGCCACCATAATTAAAGAGAATTAGAGGACACAATGTGTTAAGAAATGAAACTGCAAACGAATAAACAGTGAATGTTCTTCAAACACAAAAGGCTGGACCTTCTTCATCCTGAGGCTCTCACCAAGGTCAACGTCCACATATCTCTGTTGGGGAATGACATGTACTTAGAAAACACCCCCCCCACAACTCAAGGTTGTGTCTTGAATTCATGTGGGTCCTTCCTCTCTTTGGAGGTTTTATAATGTACAGTCTTTATTCGCGTTTGCTTTCTTTTTTTTCTGCTCTTCTGAACCACATGTTCTACGCAGCAGACACGTGACCACGCAGCGTGTTTAGCAAATATTGTAAACTCTGCAGTACTTTGTTATAACAAAAGTGAAATGTAAACACACTGCAAGATCCTTCCCTCGAGTTCTTCTTCTTAAACCTTGAACCACTGCAGTGAAACACACTGAGGCTCCAAACGCCTCTCAATGCAGCGCAGCCATCAGCTGCATTGTGCAGTAACACAAAAGCGACTTCATTCTACATTAATGCTCTCAATTTCACCTGCACCTGCAGAGTCAAACATGTGGTCGTCACATCCTCTGGAGCTAAGTGCAGCATGCGTTGATCAAGCTAAACACAGATTATTTAACTTAAAAAGTGTAAACCACACACAATCTCACACGATCTAATCTCCATGACTTAATGTTCAAATTTATATACAGATAATGTTAAAAACTGTCTTTTAACACTTTTACCGTTGGTCTTTTCATTTAAATGTAAAAAAGCAGATGTGCGGTGGAGGAAAATGGCTTACGTCAAACATTCCAGTCATCCAGAGCAGAGCGTTAACGTATACAAGGGGTCAAAGGGCAGCTGGGCTTCACATCAACTGAGCACAGAGCCACAAGGCCAAGAATAAACTGTGGATTCTGTTGCCAATGTTTTAAGCACAATAAGCTCTCGCAGCGTGACGGTAACACAGAGAAACGGCAGTGACTTATTACATCCAACTCAATGAATAATCAAAGAGCCTCATCATATCAGCAAAACCACTACAGCTAGTAGTCAGTATGTCAGTATGCCGGCCACATTGCCCCCACCCATGTCGATTATTTCAAGTCAACTCGTTGAGGTTTTAAAATATAAAGCAGTCGAATGAGATATGCTCTTATTCCAATCAAAAGTCAGTGTCCAAGTCAGTAAACACCATTTTCTCGCAAATCAGGTTATTCCACAGTATTAAATCTTTGAAACGAATGCCTCCAACTCCCCGAGCACATCTGTTTGCCCTCGCCGGCCAAGGGGCTGGTGTCAGCAGAGGTCACAGACGATGCATTGACACAATGTCTCGATGAACATTCCTTTGTCTTGTGTCTTTTGTCCATAAATCAACACGGCAGCAACATTGCGGCCATCGGCAACAAAGCACAGCAACTTAGGGTTGGACGTAGACTTAATGACTGAACCCTTCCTAATACTCATGGAATAAACATGTTCCTCAGGTTGGAGAAGACGTGGAGGGGGTTCACGAGGCCTCCTATAGCCGTGGTGAAGAGCAATCCCAAAGGCAAGAGAGATTTATTGCCTGCACATTTTGTCTGGCCTCAGCGTTGCGGCGGTTTCGGGATGCTACATTCACTCCTCCAACCAAATGGCTGCCTGAGGGCGCCGCTCAAAATCCCACTTTTCCTTTTGCATTAGCCTGCTTTTTCTCATATCCACGTCAAGGACTACAACCCCCCCCCCCCCCGCTTCCTCGCCTATCAAAGCACAGAATCTGCTTTTTGGCCCACTATTCTCCTGCACTCTTCTTTTTTTTTCCTTCTTCCATTTTGTTATTCTAAGAGCTCAGAGAAAATGATGCAACCGCTAGACCACGACGCCAGTGTGCACCGTATCATTTGTGTGCGTTTTACCATAAACATTTACATTTTCAACTTGACTGCAAGGAATGAGGTGACAAGCTTGACAATATTTATGTGAGTCTTTAGTTGGTGCTTTTGTCCACAATGTCCCATAATGTCTGCAACAGCCGAATAAGTTCCTTCATGGGACCAACTTCCATGAAACAGTCTTTAAATAAACTCTTCAAAAGTTTAAATGCAAAATGATATCGGGATTAAAACAACAATAATGAATAATTGTAAATAGATCCTGTTTTACATCACATGTCATTTAGCTGACGCTTTTATCCAAAGCGACTTACAATAAGTGCATTTTAATCGAAGAGATACAACTCAAGTAACAAGACACAAGTACAATTTTCAATTTTCATTTGCAGTTTCAAGGTATTCAGGTTTCAGGTATGAATAGTGCTCCTGAAAGGTGATTGTTGGAATGAGTTGATTGTATTTACAGATACAAAATCTCACAAGTAGGTTACAATCCTGAAACTGAAACACAAAGAGGCAACATTATGGAGAGGCTTTTGGAAGCATGGACTGAATCTCGGTTCAGCAAATGTTGAGGCTCAAGATTCCACAGAACATTTTGGCCCGGGATCATCTCTGGAACGGAAACCAGGACTTAATTCCAGGTTTCAGAAACGTGGGGCAGACCTCCACAGTCAACACTTTGGTGATCATTCTACCAGCGACTGTCATTAGTTTCCATTAGTCCTTCATGTCACGAGAACCTGAGCCATGACTGCTGGCCAGTAGCCAGTGTTAGCTGCACTTCTTACTGGGCTGATAACTTCGATAGAAGAGGGGGAAACACTTTACGGGGACACGCACAGAATTGATCACTTTCTCTCTACTGCTGTGTGGAGCCCTTGAAGATGGAGGAAGTCTGCATTTTTTTGTAAATTCTGGAGGCAGACATGGAGTGAGGGAGGTGATGAGGTCAGAAGGGCACAGTTACTGTCAGTGAGGTCACACAAGCGAAGCAATGGCCACACACTTTGAAGAGGTTGAATCTGTGAACCTCACTCGGGCCCAAGATAGACGTCGGTGATCCTCTTCTCTTTTGTCAATAAGCAGATGTCAGTGAACAGGATGAAGATATAATGATGGATCTGCACATCCTTTCAAATGCATTCTGCAACTGCAACTTTTCTTGTGGGCCTAGCGTGCTTCTTTAGGACTTTCATCAAGTCATCAAATTCCATATCCTTCATACAATTTCATGTTTTCTGAAGGAGATAACCTCGACCCAGCACTGCACATTAATCTACTACTACTAGTAGTAGTACTACTAATACTACTAAGTATATGCCCCCCCCCCAAAATGTTTTTAACTGCATCCACGTTGTTACAATGTCAGCAGAGCAGAAGATTCTGTTGCGCTTTGTTTACTGGAACTCGTCCCTTTTCTCAGTAACAGTTGCATACTTTATCCAACATGTCATCAACAGCTGGGTGAGCCTTACAAATTTGTTCCTAAAAGACAGGCTCAAACCACCATTTGCAATGTGTGCACGTTTTAAACTGTAGACATTATCTTTAATCCACCCCGTCCATGTCGATAACTAAGTGAACTGTTATTATTTGACTTGCTATCGGGTGCAAGGGGAAGGAAGTTAGTAGCACTCAAAGAGCAAACAACATCTTAAAAAATTAAGTTTTATTCCCACGTTGACTTTCTTTTATCACGATGGTCATAAGCGTCAAGAACTGGAGCAAAAGGGCTTACTTTTCCAGAGGAAGTCCCAGTTTGACATTACGTGGTGTGTTGCTATGTGCAGCAGGAGTGAAACTTAAGACCCTCATTGCAGGGTCTTCCACACACTTTCACATTTCCTTTTTATTCCCCTTGATAAATTAATATGAAGTTATCAGGAAATAAAGTTCCCATCTTTCCGGTCGTCCGATTTTCAAAGCCCAACCCCCTGAATAAGTGAAAGGCTCAGAAACAAGAGGGGGCAACAGATGAAATGGATATCAAGACTAGAAGCCTATAACTAGTTCAGGTAAATAAACACTGGCACAACTCGTCTGTCTGATTAAGTGAAACGTGAGAGAAAATGTCCAAACACCAACGTAATTACAAGCTTGCTGCAGGATGATTGTACTTTAGAAAAACTCCTGTCTTCTGTTACAAAAGTGTTTAATGACCTTTATACAAATATTACCTTAAAGCTGGCGTACTGTAAGTGACCATGACAGGAAAAATCCAAAGACTAACATGTGTTCATTGGGCTATTTGAAGCAGGAGCCGTATAAAAAATGGCTGATGTTGCATCAGCTTTACCATTTGACTCCCTCTCCAAAACCCTTGGTCTTTCAGCCACTTCTCTGAAGCAGTTTCATCCCCATCAGGGAAAAAACAGTGAGTCACCGGCAACAAGCAGACATTTCCACATGGCATTGGTCTGGCTCCCTGTGAGAAGCACTTTGTCCGGGGGGAATACTGACTGGACGTTGCATCCAGGGGGCGAGAGACGGCACAGACTCACATTGTGCTGAAGAATGCACCCTTCCCTCCACTGATGGACTTCCCATCTTCTGGGTCCGTCACAGAAAAAACAACCAGCATTGCCCACTTCGATGAACGCACACTGATCTAAAGCTTGTACTTATTCTCCTTTTGCTTGCCGTTGGGCTTCCCAGTGCGTGGATCTTTTTATTCTGGAATGTAGTAGTTCATGACGTTTCATGAAACCTCATCTCCTCTGCAGAGTTCTGCCGATGTTGCAGGTTAAAGACATCATCTCTATGTGTGTTGGAAGTCTACTACACGTAATGTCTTTTCCATCTGAACAGGCGCCCATCGAGATAATCTATCTTTGTACTACACAAGGGCAAGGAACAACCTTTTTGTGAGGGATCTGTGCTGTTTTTAAAAGTGAAATGTGAAGTACGTGAGACAAGTCTGAACAGTGCACAGGGGAGTCCCAAAGTATGTGGTTTAATTCAGTCGACACATCCGCCAGACACAACCAACAAAGTCAAATAGACCCACCCATAGAACTAGAAATCAATACTTTACAAGAAGACCACCTGGATACAGAAATGAGGTCTTTCACCATTGAGTCAGTCAATTGCCAAGTTGCTAAGAGCCTGGACGTAACTTATACCACCGTGTTAACACTTCTCAGCCATGCATCTCCACCTCTTTGCCCTCTGAAGCCATATTATACACAACTTAGAATTTGGGTCGGACCACAACATGTAATTATGGCCCATGGTCACCATGTTGTGGCCTTATAAGAAGTAGTGCTTTAAAAAATGGACTATATTGTCAAAGTTTTGACATTTTACAAGAAGATTACTTCAAAAGATGTGTAACTTGTTCATATCACTGACCATGAGGCCTGTAATGTTAACTATGTCATTGGATTAGTTTATTTTGCACATGATTGTGACCATGTTTACTGACATTAATTTGACCCTTTCTGTTTACAATGAGTCTTTGCTCACATCAAGAGCTCATCCACAGCCCTCATAATGTCACAATAACGCCATCATGACACTTGAGCATTGCACAGACATCGTGCACTTCTCCATAGCGAGTCCAAGATCATCACCTGGTCAGAATCCCTTCGCCACAGAGGATGAGGTTGCCAGAGGAGACACAGCATCTCGTGAAGTGGACAATTTGAAGCAATTACATCAACACTTAGCAGTGGAGAAAGAAAACATGTTCAGAGGGAGCTCTGTAAGACCTGCCAACACACGGAGGATGAGCTCCAAAGGGCAAACGTCCTCCTGCTACAAGCAGCTGTATCAACATTCTCTGTACCAGCAACGGCCTTCTTTTCTTCTGGCTTTTTGGGATGGACAGCATAACTGTTTTAAAGGTTAAGACTGATAGTGATTGCATGAATTAGATAAACACTAAAAAATATTGTAAACTCCACAAATGTAACAGATGCTTTTTAATGACGGACCCCCAGAGGAGAGGCATATGAAGACGAATGGTGAAAATGGAAGCAGCAGAGGTTGAGATATCTTAAGTCCAGTGTGTGTCAAGTTAACCCATGAGCCCACATGTCCCACCTTCCTCCCACAGACAGGTGTGTCATAAAACATGTTGTTCAGTAGAGACAGTAAACAGCACACAGATCATCCGCTGTTTGTGCCATTCTTTCACCAACAACCCATCACCTTTTAGCCAGAGTCTTATGACGGGTACGAAATACTGGCACATGTTTAATTAGAACAAAATTAAGACAATTACAGCACTGTGTTTAGACTCCTGTCATCCTCCCACATGGACAAGCCGAGAGGATGACAGGGCAGATTGCTGACTAAGTGCCAATGAGGAGCCAGGAAGCCTGTCAGTGGGAGCCATAATTGCATGGCTTTAGAACAAATGCGTACTTTAACTTGAACCTGCGGAGGTGTTCCATGTAAGGATACAGGGGATTAGAGCTTTGGCAAAGAATCAGCCAGTAAGATCCACATATCCATCCATGCTCAAAGCACTAGTGGAACGTGATGTGTTGCATTAGCCAGTTAACGTCCTCCCCTTCCAACCAAAGGCTCAGATGTTTGTTTTATTTTTTCCAAATTCTGGCAAAGAAGCTATTTCATCATCTGGATGTGATCCCCCGCCCCAAGCCTCCATTTAGTGACTGAAATATTGTGTCCATAAGTAGTTCCCATGGAACGGCTCTTACAAAAACCATTGGCATTGAAAATCTTTCAGCTTAATCGTCTGTGCATCTCAGGTCCGTCGACTGTTAAAACTTAGTCTTCCTCAAACTTTGTGTCTCTGGAAAATGTTCAACCCGGTGAGCCCGACCCCCTTAACTCTGGAAGAAAAGAGGCGTGTAATCAAGTCATTGCTAAAAAATGCACCATGTGTTTCTAATCAGGTCCGTCTGTGGCCCTGGTTGAATTCACATGTTTGGACTTTTTTGCTTTGCTAGAAAACAGCCCATTTGTTACCATTTCAGTGATGTGGCAACAACAACTGGAACCAATTTGGAAGGCATTGTGACCTCATGTAGGATTTGATGATTTGGAGCATTTTTTATCTTTCTGCTCTTGCTTTTCTCTCAGAGACAAAAAGATGGGGAAAGGCGTCTTGAGTGGATTTTAGCTGTGTATCAAAAACCTTTTATGATGAGACTAAGACTCTCTGTTGTGAGGCGTAAGTGGCGTCTTTGAAGATGTTTTACAGCTATGTGGGTGTCTAGCAGGACTAGTTTTCACACACACACACACACACACACACTGGCATGATTCAAACTGTGGGCTCAGACTTGTTTTTTTTTTAATGGGAGTCAATTTTCCTTTTTCTCTAAAGCCATACACCAAATATTTGTGAACATCTCTTCCAATACGGGTTACAGGTTTAGCACGATGAAGGCCCTTTCCTTTCCCTCTGGTGATCCAGGGCGGCGTCACTCTTTCCAATTGTGAGCTTACTGACTGCTCCTTGATCTCTTGGCCAACTTGTGTTCTTCCACAGACATTCTGCACATGTGCTGCCAGACATGAGACTTTAATTGAATAAAAACGCTTTAACAAAACGAAAACAACGTTTGCTCCACTCTTAAAAGCACCATATTTAAATTGGCAAACTCATTCAGCCTTAACCTACTAGTAAAACAAAGAGCTGCAGAAGTGAAATGTAAAATGATTTGTAAACGTCTTGCATCATAAAACCTTCCCTTCCATTCGAACTGGTCATTGGGTGGAACAACCCCCCCTCACACATCTGCATGGTCTCAAAGCGCTGGTGAACCACATTTTCCCCCAGTCTACAAAAACCTTTCCACTGTTTTTATTTGGTCAAAATGCAATAGCCTCAGCCACCACTATTCCATGGAAAAAAAGTCCTGCATCACTGTGGTGATTCACAGGAACAAAGAAAAGCCTCTTAGAACGTTTTACACATTTAACACACACCATTTTCCCCCTGATGTTAGAACAAAGCTCGGTGCGGTTGTTTCCTCCATCTGTTGAAACTGTTCAACAGGCCTTATGTTTTATTCACCACAAGGTGGCGCTCTGTATGGTGCTGTGACACAACTAGTGCTGCTTCATGTGAAACTGATCTTAACGTGTAAAGCCAAATCCTTTTGGTTAACGACACAATGACAGTTAAACCTAAATCATCCGGAGGGAACTACAGCTTCAAGAATAAACAACAGTGCGCTGCCCTGCGGAGCCCCACAGTCCCTCAGGGGCCCATCCAGTGAACTCCCCACTGCCCAATGTGGCCCCATGACATCATATCCCAAAACAATACAGCCCCAGTGACGACATGAGGGATCGAACGCTCAGAGCTGGGGGAGAAGTTGTGGAAAAGCACTTCAAGTTAAAACAGGAACTCTCAGGTGTTCCAGCTGTTGGAAAAGAGTCGCAGAACACCGAGTGACTCAGAGAATCCGACAGCATCCCCCCCCCCCCCTCATGTCTCCCTTCGTCTGGCCTCAATTAACTCACAGTCGATGTTCTCTCAGAGGCTCGCGAGCTCTGGTGCTGAAATGCTTTTTGCAGATATGCAACGCAGTGCTGAAGGGAAGAAGGTGGTTGTGGTAACACCTAATGAATGTTCCAGGGTGGAGGAGATGTGCAGGACTGATCCAAAAGGTGCTCATTTCCCTCCTGTGCACATTCTCTGTGCCCGGGGGTGACATCACTCGTCATCGCTGACAGATGTTCTCAGGACCGCTTCCTTACATAAAGGGCTTGTTTAGCCATTGCAGATAATCCACATAAGATCTGCTCTATTTAAGATCTTCTTTTGTCAATAAACACTCAAAATCAGGGAATTAGCATGCATACTTGCAGTCATTTTCAGCAGTATCTAAATAAATCAAGTTATGAACAAGAAGTCAAAGCCGAAGTATTCCGAACATTTAAAGGCAAATCATCAGCACGTAATACAGGAATTAGGCATTAAAAATGAACAGCAGAGGGGTTCACTTACCACTGTTCCTATCTTGACATGAAACAATCAAAACATGAGCCACGGAGACTACCAGAAAAAGGAAAGTCCTTATATGCACAGAACTCATCGTGTCTATAAAAAAGACATGAGCCTTCCTTGTGCTAGAAGCGAGGGGAAAAAGGGATGGAAGAAGAAAAAATGTAAATCACTCAAGTTATCACTGCGCGACCATGAGTTCAAGAGGACCTCTCCTTGTAAGCAGCAAGCAGACCCAGCCCAGACTGCGTGAGTGCTTTTTTTTGTGTAGTTACAGCTTTAAATGAGAAGAATGCTGGCCAGCCTAATTTTCCTCCCCCTTTTGTCAGCCCTCTCCAATAACCATCCTCTCACAGGCGGTTCGGGCTGTGGGAGAACTACACCCATGTTCACGAGCTCTCATACCATATGCCGATTCTTTTGTCCGTCTGGTTATTTCACAAAGCAATACTTTAAACTCACCGTTAAAGATAAGGAAAAATGGACAGTGTCTTTCCGGATGTGTCCCACATTTGGGCCTCACTTCAGAAGTGGCTGCTCATTTAAGGTTGTAAAACCTTTTTTTTTATTGCTGTCTCTGTGACACCAAACAAGACTCAGAGTAAGCTCAGAATCCCCTTTTACAGGGCAATTAAAAGTAAGAATAAAGTTTATAACTATCCAATTTTCTGACAGGGAATTGTAGTTGAGTTGATTTGTTTGCTTGTTAAATTTCTTTAGTTAACCAGTTAAAAATGCAGGAGAGACGGAAGGCAATCTGTCACCATGGGTGGTCACGACTGTTGGGGGGGTCATCATGGGAATTCAAGTGTAAATTTAGCCAAAGATCTGGGGTGAACACCGCTTGATTCGATGGCTCGGACATGAGACCCTGTACTGCTAATATCAGTCTGACATGGGCCAGATGATAAAGCAATCAGGCCACAAAAGTAACTTCACATCTTGTAGTTTGTACTGAACCAAAGACGTGAATGAATCCATCTGTTGTAGTTACACAATAACCCTAAACAAATTTAGAAATCTAAAAGGTCCTAGATGCTATTTATATTCTATATGTTCATGTTTTCACTCAAGCCTTGCTACACATGAATAACCTTGAAGTGTATGACATGAAGCAGCTGTGTGTCGTATGTTCACAAGGGGCTAAAAGCGTGGGCTGATTGGATGTCCATCGGACAGGGTGTGTGTTTGGGGGGGGGGGGGGGGGAACTAGAGGGTTAATGAGAAAGACAGCTGTTTCCTTGTTCGGCTCTGCCCACAAACAGGGCCCAACAAGAAGCATCCGTTTCTCTCACTGGGGACAAATGCGTGACATCAGGAAAATGCAAATATTGGAAGTCGCTGCGTGTTCGCCAAAAGTTTGGTCATTTTAGAAAATACTTTGTGTTTGTCCCCAACATGTGAACTAGCTTTTAAACACATGTATGGGAGAATAAACAAGCAAACTTCATTCAGAGCCACTGTGGGACTCTGTGAAGATCTGTCTGTTAACAAAAGCTTTGGTTTGGAGTCGTCTTTCTATTTATCTCTTGATTTGAACATCTTGGGATGTCCTCCGGGTCTGTGTACGACACAACAGAGCACACCTCCTTAAGCAGGTAGAAGAAGAGCAGGTCAGCTGTTAGCGGCCCACAGAGAGTCCAGCAGGACGGAGCGTTTCTGTTTAGAGGAAGCGTCCATGAAGCGTCAAACGGTGAACACCCTTCGCTGCATGGACTGAGACGAGCGCGTATGGAGGTGAAGGAGGAAAACGTGTCTGATGTGCACGCAGTCTAGACATTACGAAGGTGCTCGTTGCAGAGTCACCTGGCCGTGGTTCATATGGTTCATATGGTACCAGATGCATTTTTTAGTTACTGCTACCACAACAGGCAAAATGAATGTGAATCAAGTTGTGTTGGTATGGCACAGCGTCTCGGACCCATCTGATAGGCAGCAGATCAATCTGCAGCTCCTGGTTTCCTTTTACGTGGTATGGTAGCAAACATTAGGCTGTCATCACCAACAGTAACTCAAAAGAGAGAAGGGTTCATTTCATTCACGTATCCGGGGGTTTGGAGATAATTATCGGGCTTTGCTTCCTGCCTTAAGTTCAGTTTCCTTCTTTTAGTCTAAAATAGCGCTCTCCTGTCTTTTGGTCCAACGGAATGCAATCATGATGGCGAACACATGGCAGGGGATCAGGGGAAGGCTTTGTGACGCACACACACAACTTTGAGACACAAAATGTCAACAAAGAGTTGAAATAAATGTACTAAATCATTACATTCAACCAGTACGTCTGTAAATCTGTTGAAGTTGCATGAGGGTTGGGGCTTTTTGAACATGCCACTACACAATGGTGCTGGGATGATGTCTTTTTCAATGGTAGCACCGCTTCGTTTGACCAAACAAAAACACAATGCTATTTTTTCCATCCTTTTTTCAAATATTGCAAAGAATAAGCGTGTTTCAACCCCTCACCTTATTTCAGGCACCTAACTAAAAGCCAATTTGTAAAACACATTGACTTTGAGAAGAGGAAATAGACATGAGAGTGTTGCAGTGAGCCAGCTTGCACAAGGTCACTGACAGAAGCACCTAAATGGTGCTCAGCTATAACTATAACTTAGTATATTTACTATAATACTCGTTTGCTGTGGTATCAGTTGTGGCCTTTTGTCGCCTTGTGTTTCTGAAACACTGGCACCAGCCCACAGAAACTGTTACTCATTATGGACTTATACAATGTCTAACATCCTCCCTCATTTCACTCCAATAGGAGGAGTATTAAACAGCCGCTATCTTCCACTGGCTGTTTCTGTTCAGTCCTGTAACTCCCAGCATCCATCGCAGATGCAAATCAAACCTCTATATGACCTCTGTTGTTGTAAATATTTGAATCTGGCTTAACTAGAATAATCCTGATAAATAAATCACTATTTATGTAGCCCTTTTTATTATAGTATGACTAAAAATGCAAATAGAAGCGCTTCAAGTTGTCGTACGATGACTGTGAGTAGTTGCCACGGTGATGACATCACAGAACAGGTAGCAGTGTTATTCCCCACATTTTATACGCGTTATTAAAAGAGTTTTAGTTAATTAAACAAAAGAAACATGTTACAAAAGAGGAGTGTTTGAATACATCTACAGTACATTTGCCATGTTTGAAATCTTCATATTCTAGTTTCTCTACATTGTTTGGGATGAGGCCTGTGCTTTAGTTACAGCTGAACAGGCAGAAGCAGACGCAGGGCCTTGCACGTTTCCTCCTCAGCGATGTAAGCTGACTGGGACTCGCTGCTATCTCCTCACTGTCCTCCCTTCACTTTCAACTGAGCCCGAGTCTCAGCCAAGGCTGTACAGACCTCCCCCTCCAGCTTTCCTAGCATGCAGTTTCATGGTCTTGGCTCATCTGCTGAAGTAATCTTGCCCCCCCACCCCCACCTCACACACACACACACACACACACTCCCCAACAGTCGGGCCAATAAAACAGAGACAAGAACAGGAGACAACTTGAAACAGGAAAATCTGATTTTCTTAACAGAAGCAAATGCACTTTGGAGGTAGAACATTTCCAACAAAAATGAACCCCTTTTTCTTCCTCCCTTACTTACATGAGTTGTAAATATGATGTGGTGAAACAGCCACGTGCCTGACATAAGAAATTAAGGACTGATCTTCCCAACGGATTCATGGTGTCCTCAATTGTAATGTAGATTAATGAGTAAGTGAGGCTCAACAAGATGATTTATAGTAATTTTGTACAAAAGCTGAATTACTTCTTTGATTTGAAAAACAATCTGAAGTTTGCGCTGTGTGTCTTTTACTATGAATGTTTTAGGTTTCACACTTAAATGTCCATTATTGTCCTTTATTTTTAACCTAAATATATGTTTTCTCTCTCATAATGACACTGTGTTCTCACCAAATTAGCTTCTGTGATCATGTGGTGTAAAACCTTCAGGGAGCAGTTGTTCTTGGCATTACAAACATTTCCGGCAAGCCTGAGTGAAGGAACCTTTGTGACCTATGTGGCCTTCCTCGGTGGCCACATGTGACAGCCACATGCTGCAGTTTGATTCCCTGTACCCCAAAGAGGAATAAACTGTTTCCTCTGTCTCTCTACTGAACTCTGAACTCGAGGGCAAGGTGGAGGAAGAAGAAAATCAGGCCATGGGAGGGACTGACTGTCTGTGAATGCAGGGTGCGACTTAATCAAGTCCTGAAGAAAGATGGATCTTAGATTGATAGAAACCAACAAAAATGCTGTATTTTTAAATATTCTATAGACTGACTATAACAGCCGTTCAGCATTCGCTAGTTTAGATGGTGGGCACCATCTCTTTTTTAATATATGATATATATTTCATTTAAATAATTTATATGTGCAAATGATGGACGAGTAAGGGAATGCATTCAACAGAAACTCAACCCAACACATTTACATAGCTTTCATGCCGTGGGTCCCTTCAGGAGAGGAGACCTCTCAGCTAGTCAAATGTCTCCTGACAGCTGTGGTTGGGACTTTGTGATGGTGATGAATTTACTAACTAGTTCGTCAAGGAACTACCAGAGCAAGTCCCAACAAACAGAGCAACCAATAGGAATGCCGAGTGACAAATGAGAAAACGAGGCCAGAACAAAACATCATCAATCACTGTCTCAGACTAGCTCCTCCAGGCGAGCAGATCTGGGGAAGGGATTTCCTTCAGCAATGTGGGAGGACTTACATGGCAAGTGACCACATCATCTCATTTATGGCAAAAAATGAATGAATTCAGTGGAGAGCGTTACGGAAAGAACAGAGTGCGTCAGTATCTGGGTGTAAATCTATGATGTCAATTCATGATGTGTGTCGGCAATGAAGAAAGCTGCTGTCTATCTACAAAATGGATGAAGATTACCTTTGTCAAACTGACTCTCACAGTCACCTACGATGTGCTGCAATGGCTTTTTGTTATGCAACCTGATATCCTCAGACCTTCCCAGTTGCATATTTCCTACCATTTCAAAGACATGATTTGCCCCTCAGTGCTTGTGATTCCCTAACATGAACCTAACCTAAAAGATCTTGCTTGACAAGACAGATTACAGTTTCTGCTCTTTAGTACTTTGTCTCCATGAGCAGGAACCGACACAGCAATAAGTGGAATAAAGCTTTTCACAGAGTAATATTTAACCGCATGCACATTTGCTTTTACATGGTTGTGGGGAAATTATTTTCACCTTGTGGAAAATATGAGGAGGGCTGAGGCCACTGAGCATGAGTCATTGGCCAGCTATCTCTGAGGGGGATGGAAGTCTTGCCTTGAAGTGCCGGACTCAGACGTTTGTTTACTTTGCAGACAGAGGAGCTGAGAGGCACAAGGAGGGGAAATGGTGCTCCAAATATCCTTCCAGTTAAAGTGCGTATTATGTTGGGACATTGTAAGAGTTCTCTTAAAGACTCATTTTAGACAATATATGTAAAATTGTTAGAATTTGGGCAGTTCTCGGCCTTTCAATTTGTTTCCCAGCTGCGCTTTGCCTCAGTGGATGGAGTTCCCATGAGATCATGGCTAGTCAGATAATCTTAGTGGCTGAGACAAGCTGCAGGAGACTGGGGAAAGTATGACTACCTCTCAGGAGCTCACCCAACTCTTTAGTGAAATGTGAGGACTGCTTACAGCGGAGAGCCATGAGGCAACTCGCCAAGGACCATGTGTCTTACCAAAGGGTGACACTCCCCATCCACTCATTAAAGTTAATTCGGAGGGGAATGAGCAGCCAACTTCTCTTTCAAAGGAAGACTGGGAAGTTTGTTGATTGACATGAATCTCAACCAGTCAACGTGAATCCGTGGTGTCGCTGCTTGCATGATGCTCCTCACCTCCAATCAAGCCTTTCCCTCATTGATTTTATTAAAAGATTCTCTCATTGAAGGTGATAATTACTCGATGCAAAAACGTCAATGGATTTGACACACGGCCAGCCACTACTTTTTTCTACTAGTTTCAAAAAGCAATAACTTTGTACGAGAGCTGAATGCGCATTGCCCAAACCAAAGGATTTGGTTTGAAGAGAAGCATTTATCATATTCATTTATTTGTGAATTAGTGCATAGTATCATGTCAAATGATTCAGAACATACTGATTTATGTGTTTTACTCTGAAGCTCTCTTGCAATGTTTGGAAATGTAACCCTCCATTTTTTTTTAAATAATATTAAATGAACAAAAATAAAAGGAAGAATTGATTTTATATATATATATATATAGTAGAGAACAAACAATCTGAGGCAAGGGACACACATGGTTTAAGTACACTGTGGAGGTAATTAGACACAGGTGGAAACGATCAGGGATATATATATATATATATATATATATTTATATATGTCAGAATGTCTGTCAGTTCACCCATTGATTCGATGGATTGCTCGGTATTTGTGTACATACATGAATGACCTGATGATCATTTTTGTGATTTCCAGACGGCGTTTGGGTTTTTCCTGTTTTATTTTGTTTTTCCCTGCCTCTCGTGTTCCTGGGTCGACTCCCTGATCGTTTCCACCTGTGTCTAATTACCTCCACAGTGTACTTAAACCATGTGTGTCCCTTGCCTCGGATTGTTTGTTCTCTACCGTTGGGCCTACTAGGATGCTGGTGTTACTCCTACTTGATTAGAGTTATTTCTTTTGGACCCTGGTTCTGCGTTTGGGTCCTACTTCCCTTTAAAACGTGGCACAACATTGTTTTGAGAGAAGATGACCCAAATTACAAAGAGGGACATTTTAATCCCCGATATGTACAATACATACAATGTCCAAATCAAGCACTTGTTAAATATATGAGGAGAAGAACAAGATAACAGTGTAAACAATGATGGGAAATATTGTAAATACAGGGCTGCTAGCATGACTTTATAATCTTATTTTTGTTAAAATCATATAAATTATCTCGATGGCTTTGTAGCCCTCTGAGATTTGTTGATAAAAAGTGTGTTACAAATAAAATTATTATCTTGAAAACTATACTGGCACGTAAGCTTTTTCTCATTTTCTATTTTATCATCAGCAATCACTTATCCTTTACTTTTCAACCAAAGTATCAGAGCAGAGTCTTTTCACTTGGAACAGGACTGAACTTGCATGTTTGTGAG
The DNA here is from genome assembly GCF_949316345.1 of Pungitius pungitius. Lineage (NCBI taxonomy): Eukaryota > Metazoa > Chordata > Actinopteri > Perciformes > Gasterosteidae > Pungitius > Pungitius pungitius. Next base: position 20,232,495 of record NC_084909.1, read on the forward strand.
AGCAGTGGAGGCCTTATAATGGCTCACAGCACTTTGGATGTTCTCGGGGTTTGCTGCACGGCTGTCAAACTATTATGAAACTGGCAACCAGCTTCGACTGTTGGCTCTCTGTGCGCCGATGTTTGATGAGAGCCAAAAACGGACTTGACGAGTTAAAGAACCGCTTGAGTCCCTTACATTTCATCTGACAGTGTGTCCCACAAGCACATATAGGCGAGAGTTTAAATAGTGCAGCCCGCCGGATCACTTTGCTATTGTGAGAATTAAAGAAAGACATAAATTGCATTTCTATAAAACTAGCTGCTATTCCTAAAAGTTCCAACGAAACAGGATTGAAGACCAGGGCCCAAGCCCACACACTGGGCTATGACGGGTGAGATGACGTCAAACCCCGATCAAATAATACTATTGATCCGCAAGTCGCAATCAGGGTCAACCTCCCTCCCAAAGAGGAAAATAAATAAATGAGTTTGAACTAGTCAAATCAACAAGGCAGTGCCGGTAGGTCTCCTGCCGATGGGTCACCAGTGGTTCCCTCGCTTCTGACAGACGGGAGGCTCTGTGCTTTTTTCCATATCCATTTGTTTTGCGCCCTCGACCACAACAGTATTGTTGTTCCGCTACGTTTCCCGTTCGCCTGACTACCACACTCCCCCCACAGGGGGCATAGATGCCCTCTCATGACTAGTGGCATATTTTGACATTATCTTTTGTCAAAGGGCAGAATGGCAGATTATTGGACATTTAGATTCAGAAGCAGGGACTGTGTTCAGTTTCTCGCTATGTTTGGGTACCTTTTCCCATTGTTTGAAGTCCTGTCGTGCTTGGACGCGAACCACACCAGATTTCCTCAAAGAGGTTCAAGCTACAAGCCGCTAATTCCAAAAGGGTCATTAATACTCAAAGTACACATTTAGGGGTCTTCCTGTGTTCCCTTGATAAACTATTCTCCTCTCCTTCATGTGATCTCACATTAGCTTCCACCTACTGAGAAGGGAGTGGTCCTGCTTAATCCTGGATTGCATGCGCCTGAGTGTAAGCTGCATGATGCGCTTTGTTACAAAAATGTAGTCCAAAATCAGGTAAGGAAAGAAACGTACTATCACTGCCAGTTTGACCTTGACTCTCAACCACCAGAACTGCTTTTACACGATCATCCATTCCATGTCATCTCTGCAATATGCTTCCATTTTAGACCATATTTGCAAAACCCCATTGCCAGTATTTGCCATAATAGCAGAAGAAGTTTTCATCCAAGCCCCTGTGACCACAAGCTGGGGAGCAATTCTGCATACCGCAGCACAAAACGTCTAGTCTTCGTGGAGCTTGGGTAATAAAGCTGTCTCTCCTTACAATGCCCTGCAGATGAGGTCAAATGAACTTTATAGTCCCCGAAATGGGACTTTGTGAAAATCTCAGTTATAAAAACAACACCACAGGCTACAAGTTTGCTGTTGCTAGTTGTATGGAACGAGACACGCAGTGTACGTCTTTGTAAGTCATACAATCTACGCGTTTCTGTTATTCAAAGAAAAATAATTGTGTGTATGAACCATGGATGCAATATTAACTGAGAAGAGAGGAGAGAAGCTTATGAGAACTTTCTAGCCAGCAACAGCAGGATAATCACTGGCTGTTAAACGATTGCTAGTACTTGGGTGATGTCACACTTTTAGGATGTGAGCTTTTTCTTTCCACTGCCGGGAGGGGTTCATGGTTCTCATATTTCCAGTGGATTCCACACATGGGTAAACCACTACTGTGGGTCTGCTGAGTGGGGGTCTCCTTTGTAATCTCACGCTGACGTCTGAGTCAAGAAAGATTGTTTTATTGTTTTACGAGAAAGAGCCATAATTTGCTAAATCTATAAAAGCATTTTTCACTAAGAACTTTTCTTTGACAAAATACAACATATGGAAAAGGCAACATCTGATCATTTTGCTATCAACAAAAAAGACAGATACGTGACCTTGACATCACCTCTTAGCCTCAGCTCACATGAAAGAGCAGTGATGCTGTAGTTATCACCTCAACCTCCACTCCCCTAAATCCACTGTTTGCCTGCTTTGCAACATGCCTGCCACATGTCCATGCAGACTCCCCTTAAGGTATACAAAAGCCTCCAGGCACAAGGACTCTCCTTTGTCTTCGAGCTGAGTGATGGAGAGGGAAAGCTAACCTGCGGCAGGTAATGTTACAAATAGCTGATAGCTGAGTAATGACAGCTCTTCAAAAAAGTTATTTATTCAACCGTGTCGGCTTGTCGTTGGTTCACGCAGGGGGTGTTTGCTTCCCCCGCTGCCGCCCGCAGATACCTGTGTGTCTCCAACCATCGTTGGGGCTGTAAGACGTTGATGCTTCCTTGCCAATAATTCACAGAGTACACCTTCCTCATCTTGTCCTGACTTGTAAGACTACAAAGAAGGAGCGAGGAGCTCAACCAGATGTTTTATCTTGTATAAGATTTACAGCTTTACATATAAATCTTTCCTCTCGATTTGAATTATTTCTCTTCAAATTAAGTTTCTGGTTTAATTCCAGGCTTTGACACAGATGTTTTTATTGTTTTGTGCTTCAAGGCACATTATTAAAAGTCACAGTAACACATTTTTTACATGAACTTTTTCCAGTATTATAATAATATTTGACCTAGTATCACCCTGTGAGGTATGATGAAAATTGTGACTTGAGTCCTGCTGGAGTGAAGCCAGGTTCTTCAGTTTTCAGCCACATATTTATCTATACATACAAACCACAACACATTACATCACATTTATCCAAAGCAACTTGTGCATTATAACCCATGCATTACATTTTTGCCTGGGGAGTAATTAGGGGTTAGGGGTCTTTTTTAGGGACACTTTGACATGGCACATAGGGCAGCCTGGATTTGAACAACCAACCTTGCAGCTCCCAGCACACCACACTACTCCAAGTGCCACCATCGCCCCAACACATAGTATATGCAGTATAATATGCACCAAAATACCCACATATGTTCTTGCATATACTGTAGTTGTACAGTGTGCAGAAAGAAGTCATCCATTTTGCATGCACAAATGCAGCATGCGTAGCACACAACTCTGTGTGACTGAAGAACAGAAGAGTCCATACGTATGATGAAGAGCTCGGAGATTGACAGTTGACAGTTGTGCGTCTGAAAACATCTCTGGTCTCTTGGCTAGCTCGCGCACCATCACATTCTTTTACATTGGTCATGATGATGAATTGTCTTTTTTAAAAGGTGCCTTGAAATGGTTGCAATTCAAGGCACGTGTTGCCGTGTTTCCAGGTCCTTTCACCGCTTAGCTAAAAAATGGAATGACCACTAACTTTGCACAAGATCCTACTGTTATTTAAAAGTACGTACTGATATGGAAACCCTTTGGTCAATGTGAACAGGTACTCACTCTCAACCTCTCTCAAAAGGAATCATTGTGGTTTCCCTGACCCAGAGGTGGCCATTTGGTAGCCTGGAATCGTTCGTTGAACTCACTGTCCTGCAGATGCAGGGTTGTGGGAGCTGATTCACTATCTCAGTGGGTGACGGTACAAAAGCAAAGCCAGCAGTAGCAGAACTGGGTTGGTGCGTGGTGAACGCTGCATGTGTAGGGTGAGGTTTAAACTCCATTTTGTCTCTCACTCTGTTGCACAATGGGTTCCAACGGCCCACCCCCAGAATTATTTTACACAATGCCAAGAACATCATCTTGAAAACTGCCCTGTCTGTCCTTATTTATTATAATAACTAAGACCCATCAGTTTCCAGCATTTGATGGCTGCCAGAACGGCTTGTGATTCACCTCCTTGTTTAGCCTCGTTCAGCCGGAGCAGAGACGCCAGTCGGTGCCACCGAGTGGGGAGGAGGGCTGTGCTGCTCTCTGGCAGCAGGCCGTGTTTAAGGAGACGTGAGCCCTGTGCGCTGCCATCCCGATAAAAGCCTTGATGTGTGGACCACACGTGGGGCAGAAGTTGCACTTTAAAGCAGCATTCAGCCTTTGTCCTCGGTGAACCTTGCAATTTGGGTGCCGTCGTAAAAGGTCCACATGATGAGCAATTTAAGGGATCGTATCAATTCCAAAAAAGTCAGTTTAAACAATAGATCCGAAAAGCAAAACAAAGAAGCAGCATAGGTTTTCAAAATATGAAATATTCTATTCTGCTCTAGTAATACTAGAGCAGACAAAAAAAGTTCAAAAACATTGTCGAAGAAAAATCACAAAAGGCCAGAAAGTTTATTTTAACGGTTTGATGAAACGTACAAAGTTGTCGTATTCATTGTGAGTCGTGTTTGTGTTGGTGATATGGGTCTAAAACCGTTTGTTTTCAGTTCAGCAGGTTATTGTTGAAACAAGAATTAAGACAGCTTACATGCATTGTTTTACAACATCTTGGAATCTCCCCAGGGGGGAAATTAGGAATTTTCACGTGGTTTCAGACTAGTTTTACTGAACAATAAGGTGTCCGATTCAACAGAGCACGCAGTTGTTCTGCAGTTGGACTGAGAAGGCCTCTGGGTCTTTGTGGGAGCAGAGGCAACCCAGATGTTGTTGGCTACGTCGTGTTCCAGCTCTTCTACCATTCTACTTCCTTCTACTGCTCAGAGGGAGCCTGTGTCCTCACTGTTAAAGAGACCCTTCCACAAACAGATCTTCTCAGTAGTTCGACTTGCACACTCTCAACACTTTTATTTTTAAAAAGACAGAATCACAAGCTACGTCACAATGGCTCCAAGCTGTTGGGACTGTCCCTTTAAGATCACGCTTTTCACTCCCGGCCCCTCATGCTGATTAGCTCAAGAGAAAAGAACCATAGTGAACGAATAGTGTTTGGTACGACTCAACAAAAACATCACTAATACCTTCTCATTCTAAAATGGCTACCGTGGAGACGGTGCTAAGGAAGAATCCAGAACCCTGCACACACTTGCCTTGGTGATGCACAATATTTGTGCTTCAAGCCTGCATCCTCACACACACACGCACACAGATGAGGAGGAGCAGGCTGTGACTTGTTATTAGACAGGAAATCTGGTGGCAAAATAAATCAACAGTACCAAATGAAGCCGCGCGGTACGAGAGGGAGGAACTCTTTAATCTGAGAGTACGACCACGAGAGAAGCCGCTTCATGACTTTGGGATTCAAATTTCCCTTTGCTGGACACCACCTTCTTGTGAGCATTTCTAGTGATGGGATGTAAATACATTCACTCAAGTACTGCGTTAATGTAACATTTTTAGATACTTTATGTGTGTTTTTTTCCTTTTTGTGTTATGTGCAGCATTTCAGAGTGAAACATTGCATGTTTCTTTTGTGATCTACTAATTACTTTGTAGATTAAGGACAATTAATAGCATTGAATGATTTTTATACCATGTCTTAATATAGATTAAAGGGGTAGGGGAAGGGGTACTACTCAAAGTTGTGGACCAGGTAAGCAAAACACTAATCTAAATTGGACTGAACCTGATGTGAAATCTGTGAATAGTCTCCATGGACTTCATACAATGAGAAAAGCTTTTTGATGATCTGTTGTTAACGCAAAATATCTTATGAATAAAAAAATAAAACCAGTTCAACTGAGTTGTCTGGGAATTTATCCTCAGATGAAGGAAGGTGTTTGAAGAGAGTGAAATAAATGATGGCCCCACTGTGTTATTTCTCTCTTCCCAAGACCTGTAATCACTGGACTAACAGCCTCGGGTGCAGAGCTAAAGGACACATGACACAGGACCCCTGAGGAAGCCCATGGGAGGTCACCAGAGGAAGCCACTGATTGCCCACGCTGGAAGTTCATCAACCTCGAGGGGGCTCCACTGCTACTGCACGTGGGTCCAGATGTTTGTACCGCTCATCTGTGGCGCTGGCCTAGTGCTTTTTCCTATTGAACGCTTTCACAATACTCAGATGGTGTTCATTGTTTTGGTTATTGGTGGAAAATGTTCCATTTGGGTGAGCTCCCCGCTGTGAAAAGTCCACCTTGATTTCTATGGACTCCTGAAATCCAGTGTTTCTGTTTTTGAAGTTATGGCTCCCTCTATTGGAGTGAATCCGTATTGCATACAGGCACATCTCCAGGTCCATGCACACATGTAGTCTTTCTTACAATGGGTGTACTTTAATTTGAAAATATATATTTGTATATTAGCCTGGATTAAAAAAAAGAATTGTTAAGATAGTTAACTAAAATAACACTCCTTACCTTTCCCTCACTCTGTTTGTTGGCGCTACCAATTCAAACATTTGACTCCACTCTTCCTGTTAAGTTTTCCCTTCAAAGCATGTGAGCCGATGATCTCGTTGCTAAAAAAGCTTTGAAACCTTCCCCCTTCCCTGCAGCAATGATCATATCCGACTCCACCCAGGAGCTCCTTCCGCCAGTCCACGTCCTGCAGTCTTTCTTCCATCCGAGCCATCGGATCCTGGGAAACGCTTCAGCCTCTGTGTCATCATCACCCCCCCCCCCCCCCCCCCGCAGGCATTCGCTCGCAGCCAACCGGCAAATCCCACACAGAAATATTTAACATGTTATAATGGTGATTTGGCAACAAAAACAAGTGACAGTAGACAGTTGGAAGGATATTTACAGGATGAAGAGGGGATTAGAGGAAGAGATCCACGGGACACACAGCGGCCTTTAGTGGCCCCTGGAGGCCTGGGGCCTCCAAGTCATTTCCTGCTTGTCCTGGCAGACGATCCAGCTTTGTGTGTCTGAATAACTCTGCATTTTGAGATTTGAGGCGTTACTGCCACACAGTGGACACTTGTCCAAAGACTCCATAATAAAACTGTAATACAGTGTGGGATCAATAGTCTTGTTGTTTGTTTTGCTTTCACACCTCAAGTATTCAACCATCTTTAAAAAAATTACATGTATTTAGACATTTCTATTTGCCATCTGTCTGCCCACTCCTCACTGTATTCATGCTGCGAGGCTGCAGTTCATGTACTACTTCTACTACTACTACTACTACTACGGCATCTTACTTCATCTATTCCATAAGAGCAGCATGCTGCTGTCCATCCTTCGCTGACTCCCGATGGGCAGGTTGTCCTCCAGAGTCACGTGGTCACGCGGGAGCATCCTTTGCACAAACCGCCACGGCTGCGAGGCGCGTCTTCGCTCCGTGGGTTACTGCGTGGACCGATCCCGCCTCCTTGTTTCGGTTTCGGTCCCCTCACCTCTCCTCCACGCCGCTGGACTGCCCTCGGAAATCGCAGGTAAGGCGACGCACGCGAAGGTGTCGCATGCAGAACGTGCTGCTGCGCGGACTCCGCGCGCTGGCATCGACACGACGCCAATAAGACGCACCAGCGCGTGAGCGGATGGATTTTTTTGAAATGATTATTCGTAGTGGCTTTTTCTTCTGGTGTTGCTTAGAGTCAGATGTGCAACCCATGTCGCACCGGTGCGTTTTCTCTGCAGGTGCACGGTTGTCTGCGCGTGCACCGCCGCGCTGTGAGGCGGACACGTCCTCGGTGTGCGCGGCTCCGGAGGCGGTGGCTTGCTGGTGTCGCGTGTTTACCATCGTGCAACAGAACGTGCAAGGGCGTCTGGCTTGAAAAAGACTGCTGATAGTAATAATATTGATGATGATGATGATGATGATGCAATCTAATACTGCGCCTTTGGGGAGTAACCTGAGAGTGAAGTGCAGACAGAAGCCGCCGCTGGATGGAGCTCAGTCATGACTCAGCAATATCCTCCACTGAGGAGTAAACTAATGGAGGGCCACTAGTTCCTCTGTGGGGAGAGTTCAAAAGCTGCTGTCTGTTTGGTTTCCGGTGGGAAGCAGAACGCTTGTTGTAACCGGAGACCTTTTTAGCACAAAATGTTTTATAAATAAGGAGTTTCAGGATTGAGTGAGAGTATCGATTAATGTTCCACTTATGGCCGAGCAAGTAGAAGGAGCCGGGAGTGGATTTCAACAGCCGTGTGAACCACAGTAGACTCTGGCAGCCAGGAGTATCGTTGGCTGAGTCTTTGTTCTATTGTCTGTGATTTCATTAAAGATATTCACTTCTCATGGCTGTAGTGGTCATAGCTTCCCTTTATGCCTCTTTGTAGCGTATTCTTCTCCTGTAGCTACCCAGTTTGCATTGTATTATTCCAAAACTATTTGGAAGTCAAATGGTTATTACACAACCATCGGGACAAGGAGAAGCTCGCTAGTTGTGATGTTAAATGTGTAAGACAATGCTGTTGGCTAATCATGATCATTCATGGACAACTTTGAGCGCATAACAATCATGTAAACAGCTGATTCTCAGTTTACACACTTGTTTATTGCCAATTCATGCAAAGCACCAAGGACGCATTCTGCTAAAGGTCACCAGTCAACATGGAAGCACCTGTTGCTCTGAAACGGTTGTGATGCAGCAGGAAAGTCCTCCGTAACATCCATTCTGACCACCATGCAACAATCATTCCGATTTGAATTAAATGTTGAATGCTTTATAACGTTTACAGCAAAGGGCCCCTTCGGGGGGGTGAAACGGTCGGGAGCTATGCAAAGACTTGTTTATTGCTTTGAGGCCATACTTTGTGTTTGGCCTTGAAGCTTTCTCTCCACTGCTGCACTCTGAAGCCTCTTTGAAACTATTAAAAGAGCCACAGGCTCTCAGAGTTTGCTCACTTGTCTCTAAATATAGATTTTTACATTTAAAAAAAAAAAAATCACTCAAGTCTGTGTGCAGTGGCTTGGTTTGTTACCTGACAAACCGACATGTTTGCATTGTGCTCGCACAGATGCTATTTCTGGCAGTGCTGCCCTGCCCTGTTGATAAAGCCGTGCATATGTTGAAGGCTGCAATAAGTGCTTCTTCACCCCTGATACGTGTCCACTGGGGTCCCTCTGCACCGAATGTGAGGTCCTGTCCACGTTTGTCCTCATGTACCAGTCGGTCTGGTGTGGTTCTTGATGAATCATTCTCTCTGCTCTCCATAATAATTCCCAGTGAATTGTGTGTATGAAGAATAACTAAAGGAAACCTTTTTGATGAAGTGCTATTTGTATTCTGGGACATCATGTTATGGACGTGTGGGATTGCTCCCCGATCATGTTGGGAGCATCAAAGGGGCCGAGGGTTCCCCACAGCAGTGATGTGGGGGCATTCAGCATGAACCTGTTGGAAGGCACAATGAGCTGGCTGGGCTCCCACTTGGAGACAAGGGGGAGAAGGCCAGACCTCCAGAGGGAGCTGGGAGTAGGGCCTCCTTTGTGTTGAAATGCCTCCTGGACACTTCCCTTTAAACAGATTGAATATCTCGTCTGGACCAGTAACACCTCCGGCTCCACCAGCACGAGCTAGAAAACAGCGCTGGGGAGAAGGAGTCTGAAAGCTAATGGATTACAGGCTGATGGTTTATTAATGAATTATTTTCAATTAAGAATTTGAGTATTACTCCTGACTTTTAAAGAAATGCTGTGCAACAGTAGATACATTAGAAAAAAATCATAGCTGTTCAAAGTATGGATGCAAGTAAAGCAGTAAGCTGACTGCATGGAAATCCCCTTCAGTTTATTCAATCCCCAACCTCAGCAGGAGGCCACAGAAGACTTTGCTTTCCTCCCAAGTTGCTTGGCAACAATCGAATTGGACCTGATTCTTCTGATATAATGCGATACAGTAGAATTATGAGTGCAGTTATTTGTTTTTCAGTTCAAGTCAAGTCTTACTAGTTCATAATGCATTGTTTTGCAATCAAATAATCAGCTGGAAGAAGCTTCTGTTGTGTTGTAGTATTATAGTATTATATAACAGGAGAGAATGAAATGTATGGACTGTGGCGTTGTGCGATCCCTCCCCAGGTGATGAGTGTTTTGTCCGTTCCACAGAGCACGTGGCCCCCGTTCCTTCACTGCTGTGAGACATGTGGCAGGTTATTTTAAGGGGGGCGCCCTGATCATCTGTATCGCAGCGCTCTCTTCACCAGAGGTTTTGTTTCCCTCTTCTTGTGTCTGTTGGCGTTCCTCAGCTGCTGCCCCCCCCCTCCCCCCCCGGCCTCCACCAACACTATCAATGTCAGTCACTCATGTATGTCAGCGTCCCCTTCACACATTCAAAGGGCGGCTCTCTGATTACAGCTGGTATGAAGGGGGCGGGACATTTTGTGTTACTGGAGCAGCCAGTCAGGTGGCGGTGGGCAGGAGCTCGGGGGGGGCAAGGTCGCCATTCCGCCAGCGGGCCGCTGAGGATGACACACAGGCCCCTGAGACACCGTAGAAGGTAGGGGGCCAAAACTGCAGATGATCCATCTCCTGCTTTGTGTTGTTCAGCATCTTCAGAGGGAGCGAGTGAGTGCGCTGAATGGAGTGGAGGCATCTTATGCTTATTTATAGGCTATTTTCCATGGACCTCCTTGTGTAGAGCAGTATCTACACGATGTCTACTAAAGTCCATGTGTTTTTGTTTTTCCCCCCATCACGGCATGCACTGCTGGGGCTTTATATTCAGGGATTGTTCTCTCGTCGTTGCATGAAGGAGCCAAACGCCGAGTGACTAGACGCTGACTCACAGCGGCATTTGCTGACCAACGATTCTTGGCTTGTTCACAAGGATGAGAAGCACCCGGTTTTCCTCCAGGTGGTCACCAAAATAATCAGCTGCGTCGATTTGGGCATCATCTGCATAACGAAGCGGTGCCAAGGTGCCCTGTGTTTGCTCATCTGTGTGTGTGCTACTGTCTCTAAAGTGGACTGAGAAGTGAGTGTGAGATGGTTCGGTGATGCCAGTGTCAGGATGTGTTCCTGGAAATGTGGGAGCTGGAATATGATGGGAGCTGGAATATGATGGAAGCTGGAATATGAAGGGAGCTGGAATATAATGGGAGCTGGAATATGATGGGAGCTGGAATATGAAGGGAGCTGGAATATAATGGGAGCTGGAATATGATGAGAGCTGGAATATGATTGGAGTTGGAATATGATGGGAGCTGGAATATGATGGGAGCTGGAATATGATTGGAGTTGGAATATGATGGGAGCTGGAATATGAAGGGAGTTGGAATATGATGGGAGCTGGAATATGAAGGGAGCTGGAATATGATGAGAGCTGGAATATGATTGGAGTTGGAATATGATTGGAGCTGGAAAATGAAGGGAGCTGGAATATGATGAGAGCTGGAATATGATTGGAGTTGGAATATGATGAGAGCTGGAATATGATGGGAGCTGGAATATGATTGGAGTTGGAATATGATGGGAGCTGGAATATGAAGGGAGCTGGAATATGATGAGAGCTGGAATATGATTGGAGTTGGAATATGATTGGAGCTGGAAAATGAAGGGAGCTGGAATATGATGAGAGCTGGAATATGATGAGAGCTGGAATATGATTGGAGTTGGAATATGATTGGAGCTGGAAAATGAAGGGAGCTGGAATATGATGAGAGCTGGAATATCGCAGCCGTTCACTGTTCCCTTTAAAACCACTGCGATGTGTTTACGGCTGCATGTTGGTTTCAAATGAATAAAGATGAGAGTGAAACAAAGTGAAGAATCTATTGAGAGTTTGATGGTTGTGTTTCGTACTGTAACTGCTGTGAAAACATTTTAAATGACTTTCATTTTCTCTCATTTGCTGCTTGCACACTTTGACCGACAGCAAAGTTGAATTGTTGTCATTTGTGTATTTGTGGGCATGTGTTGATTGTTTACACTCATACGTCTCTTGCAGGTTATGCCACCCCAAAGCCTTCCTGGATCCCCGGCCGTGAAAGAGAAGGGCTGATCCCTGCCCCCCCCCCCCCAGGCTCTCGCTGCTCTGCACCCATCTCCCCCTCCTTCCCGCTCTGGCCTTTTCCCCTCTCCAACAGCACTGACCCCACCCGACCCCCACCCACACCTGTAAGACTGTCCGTCCTGACACATCCCTCCCCGGAGCAACTCCGTACTCAGTGTCTTCCTTCAGTGAAACTGCAGCCACACTCTCTACTCCTCAGGCCGGGCCCCATGGCTACAGGAGGTCAGGCCCCAGAGGTAGATGTGGTGGACAACCTGCAACAGGTGAGAGTTACTGAAACAAAACATCTATGAATGAAAGACCCTGTGCATTACTTTCCTGTTCAAAACTTTGTTGGGTTTAGAACCATAAACATATGAAATAGTCGCTAGTCGGAGCTGGACTGCGTTGGCCAGTGGTCCGCAGGACGTTGTTCAGAATCAGCTTCCAGTTTGATCTGAATTGCTCTAATTAGACTCTCCCAAGCAACCCAGTGAGTAAGAACAGTGTCAGAGTCCCTTTGGCAACGAGGCCAATGTTGCTGCAGTTTGTCCATGTTGATTTCATGGATTTTCTATAGATGTCTATTTCTATAGAAGTGTCCAGCTATGTCCAGTAGTTATCATCATATTTTATATATTTCAAAATAAGCACAATTAGCCATATGAATGGATTACTTATTACATTACTTACAATAACATTTAAACATAATAAAATGAACCTTCTTTTTGGAGAGCAGAACTCGTTATCTTTATGAGATAATGAGATTATGATCTCTATTAAGCAGAGTTAATAGCTCCTTTATGAAATTGACTGGCATCCTGAAGATGGATATGCAAACTGAGAACTGGAGGACGGTTTGATTTTGAGTTACTCTCAGTGAGCAAGTGAAATAATCTTTCATAACTTGAGGCCTATAGGGAAATTAGTGTTGGCAGTCTATTTCTCAGCTGCAGAATCTTGAACCTTAGTTTCAAATACTCACAAAAAATCTGCTGCCAAACAGCTTGTTTACAGCTTGTTTCCCTAATGAAGTATTTGTCCAGCTGGAAGATGTGAACGTAACTGTTCTCTAACCCACGGCTGACCAGCAAATCAGTGGTTTATATCATCAATGTCAATCAAAGGGTCTCTTCCAGCTATGTGACATTTTCCATATTGTTACAATACAGCTGGTCCTGGTTCTGTACAAAGGAGCTTGGGCTCTACTCCAAACTCCTCCAGTACATCTGAGCTCTTCATCCTATACCGAAGGCTGAGCCCAACCGCTCTACCAAGGAAGCTTATTATGGTCTGGCCACTACCAAGCGCTCATAGCCGGGGGGGGGGCGGGGCGGCCCCCTTCCCAACGTCACTGACTCCCAATCTGACCACCTGACATTCGGCTGCACACCTCCCCTTTGGGTCGTGAAGATCTCGGTCTGTAGCGCACATCTTGGTGAAGGTCATCGCCTTCATGTGTGAGAATACGGACACAGCTTTCACGTGGCTTGTATAAGGGCCCATTGGCTCGTACCAATACATTTCGTCACCCCGAATTACCGCGGGGGGGTCACAAGTGGCTCAACGTTCACAACTTTTAAATCATATAGTATATAACGAATACAATATAAGTGGAGTGCTGTTATAGTGTCGGTGCTGAACACAACAAGAAAATCGTGATTTGGTTGAATCTTTAAATTTGAATCCATGATTGAAAGAAGTGGACAACTGCTTCAGAACTCGGTCCAGTGCTCGTGTCCTACACAGCAGAAGCCCCCCCAGCTATTAGCCTTTGTTCTCAGGGAGAAAACGCTGTGTGGTGTGTCATTACCCACAGTGGGGATAATGTCATCAACCGTGTGCACAGTGACACTGGTTTGAAGGAAATAAAAGGCCCTTCAATTTCTTACCATCAATTACTTGGGCCCCCCCCCCCCCCCTCCCTCCCCTCCACACACACATAATATCTATAGAAGGACAGAACTGCTTATTTACAGCCTAACCTCCAATAGCTGATCCATGTCACTGTCTGACCAGCTTATGCATTGCTTTTTGTTGTGTGTGTGTGTGTGTGTGTGTGTGTGTGTGTGTGTGTGTGTGTGTGTGTGTGTGTGTGTGTGTGTGTGTGTGTGTGTGTGTGTGTGTGTGTGTGTGTGTGTGTGTGTGTGTGTGTGTGTGTGTGTGTGTGTAGGACATTAATGTAAATTGTGTGGTCCAGCGGAGTGTGTGTTGCCACAGAAACATCACCAGCTGCTGCCAACTTACGTCAGATGCCGTTTTGCAACATGATCTTCTCACGATGGTGAAGATTACGGAATTTCTGCTCTGCTGAATCTGGCCTCTCTCTGTTTAATGTCAGATGAGAAACCAAAGTGATAGTTACATGTTTTCTTTTATGACTTGATTACTTTGAAGGCAAAGTTGCAGACAATCCTTTTCATCCGGGCAGACATTCAGAAATAATGGCTCAAAAACATCAGCAGTGAAATGAAAGCCAAACCCTGATGCTGATATTTTTGTTAGTGCCATCTCTCTCAATCACTGATGCTGGAATAGAATAGATGATGGGGGTGGGACGTATAAACACTGCTGAATAAACACAAGCACAAAGCAGCAGAACAGCCTCATAATGAGCAAACAGACTGACTCAGTAGCACCATGTGATCCTCTCCGCCTGGCACTGTGTCATCAAACAAGAGCATTGCTCAGCATGTGGAAAGAGACGACTCCCTTTGCCTTGATTGATCCACATCCAGCAGACGTGGATTCCATTGTGTCCTTTTGGTCACATGATGAATGCATCTCAGGTGGTGCACAGAGCTTTGTGAGAGTAAACCATTGTGCTGGATGCTGAGGATGTCAAATTACAAGGCTGAAAGTTTGCATCAACCTTTTGTAGAGCTGAAACTGTAAAATGTAGAGGTCGAAGTCATTATTATCCCAGAGAGCGTTGAAGAGATATTGTTTCCACTGTAATTGTAGAGCTGAGCCAAATATTCACACAATATTTCTCAGGGAATAATTGTCTTTGGGAGTCTCTAAAAATCCATCCTTTTACTTTTTGAAAACACAAATGTTGTTAATTGTTGTAAAAATAGAGTTTTTTCCTGGGGAAATGAAAGGCTAATGTGTAGGACGTGTCCCATCGATGTATAACCAGTAGAAGTAATCCCTCTGCAGAGCAAACTGCTGTTCTGTAGGTTCAGGAAGCCCACAGTTTATTTCATGGCTGCACAATCCTATGAGTAAATATGCAATATTCCAGCATGAATCTATTCCAATAAATATAAAAACAGACGTTTTAACGGATTAAACGGATTGTCTGGTGACAAGTTTAAGGGAAACTTGATCCAACACAAATATTAAAAAGCTATATGGAATTAAACAGTTTGTTAGATTCAAAGCTTCACAGTAACTTTATAATATCTCAACAACAAAGTCCTGCTCCACATGGATAAACTCTCACACTGCTTTTACCTCGTCACCAGCAGAACATTCACTCCAGACAGGAATGACCCAAATAGAACCTTTTCCTAATCTTACTGTGGGAGCAAAAAAGGATAAACACCCTCTTCGATATTAGTCAGCAGCTGATGAATATTTTAATACAGCTCTCTGGCTCAGCATTCCATTAAATATGAAATATTCATAACGCAGTAGAAGTTGGGCCCTTGGCTCATGAGAGAAAAGGTCACACGGCATCTTTTGACTGAACAGCGATCCCCTGCTTGATGTGCAGCCTCCGCTCCTCATAGGAACATTTCAAGAGGCCACAGAAACCTTGAGCTTTTACTGATGAAATGGTGTTAATCACCTGCACCTCCCCTGTGTGTTTAAGCCATGTCCGTCTCCTGTTTGTCCACGTCAGTAGTCTAGTAGTAGTAGGTCAGGTGTGACACCTCTCTGGTCCCTGTGTCGCCTGTATTATTCCTTTGGAATTTGGATTCTGATGTAATGTCCTGTGAGGGAGGTGTGGGTGTAGTCCATCTGAAACGGGACTGCGTCCCCTGATCCACACCCGTCTTATTTTAAAGAATCCATTTCAATCGATCTTATTACCAACCTGCCCTTGTTGAAAGGACACTCCAGCTCCCCCTTTCACCGTGGTTTCAAGTTGCTTTTGGTGATTTGTGACTTTCTCACCAGACAGAATGACTGGTCCATCTGTGTCGGTGTGGATGGAGATCGAGTTTCAGTGTGACAGAGCCCTCTTTATCGTCTCTGACTGCCATTCTGTCCCACTGTCGATTAAATGTGCTGCCCTTCAAATCACGGCACTCCGTTGTCTGGCATCCAAACCTGCGTTGCGTGGTGCCTCCAGCACCTGGGCATGGGCTGCTCTCCTGCTGTGTCCCTCCACCTCTACCTGACTTCAGAGGCAACATGAAAGAGGCTTGTGCCAAAGGCGATTCAGGAAGAAGCAGCTTCAGAGGAAAATCCCTTTGCTGCAGTATCTGCCTCAGTAGAGAGTATTGTTCCACATGCATTACATCAGGATTACACTGATACAGTGCTTGAATTCATCCAAAATGTTTTTTGCAGGAATATAGAGCATCTAAAGTAGTGAGCAACCCTGTGCTGGCTTTGTACTGAAAACAAAGCTTTTACGCCCCCCCCCCCCCTTTTATATCCTGCCTCGTGTAGATCGCTCCGATCCTTTGACATACCTCGTCCCTCCATCCCACTGGTAATCAGGGAGTGATGGAGCCCTGGTCCAGAGAAATCTGAGACCACCGAGCAGTAGCCGCAGGGCCCGCCGCTCCCAACGCCACCAATCGCAGGCGGAGGAAGCAGCCCCTCCCAAAGATTTGACCAATCAGAGGCACCGAGCGGCTCTGGGGGGACGCTCCGTCCAGTGTCTCAAGGGGCCGTCCATGCATTAGGTCTCTTAGCACTGTGTTGTATTGATTTGATGTCCTCACAAGCAGTGGAAGGTGTACACACACTACACGCTTGTTGTGCTACTTTTAGCCTACTCCTGTGGCAAATACAAAGCAAGAACAGCTGTGCGTGGTTCCTGGCTCGATTTGGAGCAGTAATAATAACAGATTGTGTTGGCAGAATGATTTTTTTATGGTAGACTGTAGATCTGGGGATGGAGGTCCCCTATTTACTTGTTCTAGGTTCATCTGGATTAGAACTTCTACCACAGCACTCCCTTTACGCACATAATGAACATTACTAACACTACGTTTCCTCAAAATTGAAGATAGAAACCATCTATTTCCCACAATCGTAGTGTGCAAACTCCACTCTTCTTGCTCCAGTGCCGTCTCATGCAAAGACTTGGTGTAGAAATGCTTTTAAACATTTACAATTTGTTGCGAAACATACAACAGGGTAATGAAACTGATGTTTTCTTTATATGTTGCGAGGAAATGGATATTTTCAGTTTTCTTTGTTAAACCTGGTCTCCGTTTAATGCCATTGATGAAGAATCTTCTGTTTTTATCATTCTCTGTTCACCGTGAAGGCACAAAGAAAAACAACCTTTCAACCATCCACCTTGTGCTGGAGGTTGGATGTTGTGCCATCTTTGTGTAACAGCCTTTTTTACCATCTCTGGCAACGTTTTCTCTTCCTCTCCATCCATCTCTAGGTAAAGGTGGAGGAGGAAGGTGATGAAGGATCAGCAGAGGAAGCGGAAGGAGAAGAGGAGGAGGAAAACTGGGAGAAAGCCTTGTCTGTGGAGCGCTTTGGAGACATCATCAGTGATTGTGCTTCCACCACTGGAGACCGGATGGGCCGCCACTACACCGAGAAAGACTTTGAAAGTAAGCACCATGACTTAATATACATTACATCTACAAGAACACAATAACAACTGAAATCCACCATTGTGATGCCACTAGCCTTGAAATATTCTGAAGATATTCAAGGTGCCTGGAGGAAGATTCCTCTCTTCAGCAGCAACCAGGAGACATTTGTTGTGGTAAAGCCATTCATATTTGAGTCAGTATGTGCTGCAATCAACTTGTTATCCCTCATCCTCTTCAGGTCGGTTTATATGTTCACGAAATCCACGCAACTATTCAAATACTGACATTTCCTTCAGGCGTAGCTCGACACGTGAGCTAAAAGCTAAAAAGAGTGACTCACTCTCACCCAATCAGAACGCTGGATTTCATCTACCTGTATTATGAACACCAATGATATGGTTAACCTGGTAAATAGTGTTATGTCAACATGGTGCCATTAGATCTACTAGCATTAGAAATATCCATTTTATATATGTGTCATATATACACTTTGATATAAATGTCTTATGTGTATAATACACATTTAAATAAACTGATCCTGACCTTGTCTTTTAAAGTTTGGCTTGTTTTAATATGAAGAGATTACAATTAGAGCAGAGCACGAAATCCTTGTATGTCGACACATCAGTGGATTATTATTAGATGGCTGGCTGAGGCCACATGCTCTGGCAGGAGATAATAGTGGCTCACTTATTAAACCCGCATTTTTCCATTATTGCAAGTTAATTAAAATCTAAAGCGTTTGTTTGTGTTGTGTCTCAATAGGGAATAAGGCAGCGAGGGAGAGATCATCACCTCTAAGAATAGCATGATTTTCTTTAATACCCAGTGGAATCAAATTATTAAGAAATGATTATTTATAGTTTTGTTTGGAATATGTATAGTGAGCCAATGCTTCAGCGTTATGGCTGAGATTCTTTCGATTAAATTCCACTAAAATAATTTGGTTCTGTGTTTTGGATTCTTTAATAGACCAAGGAGCATTCAACCATACCTAGAGCTCAGAATATTAACCTCCCTTAAATGTGCTGCTGTCATCTTGAGGAAGGATCATTACTTGCTATTTCCAACATCAATATATTTTCATATCCAAATGTTCATGCAAAAATAATTGACGTACTACACACTTGTGATTCATTTCTTAATGTTGTTTAACACAGATCACAGACACACTTTTCACCACACGCACCACCCCTTATCCACCCACCTGCCCCTGCCCCAGCGACTACGCAAGAGGGTGCACAGCATGGACAGAAGGCGCAAAAAGAAACGGAAGAAAAAAAAGACCTCTCTGCCCCCCTCCGACGTTACGCCCACCATCCACGAGGTAGACGAGGAAGAGGCCGAGTCTGACGGACCCGGAGTGGCTGCCACACCCACGGAGCTACCTGATACCCAGCCACAGGTAAAATAGGACTGAGGAACCGCGCTGCTTCTGGTGTCGAGGAGGTATTGAGGCGGCCGTGCATCAGTATCTGCGGAATCGGGGCTCGGCTCGATGCATGAGCACAAGTGAGTGCGTTCCTCCCCTCTCACTAATCTTCATCTTCCTCTCAGTTTAGTTTGGGGAGCCAAGAGGACTCTGAGGAACCGCTTCCCCACGCCGCCTTCCACACGGAAAACGAAGCGCATCCATTGTCCAGGAAAACCTCATCGATTCTGATACAGAAGGAGGCTCATGATGTGGGAAATGCACCCAATGAGCAAGTGGATGGAGAGGAACGTGAAGCTGGCAATAGGTAGGCCTCCCAAGCAAAGCCAAGGGTTCTGTTATTTGGGTTAAATGAGAGGATTTGGAACACACGTTGATATTGTACTATCAACATGTTCATACAAGTGCAATATTATTACAATTTGTAATATGAAAGGTGTCGCTTGTTGAATAGTTATAAATGAGTCCTCATTTTACACTAAATTTAGTGCATCGTGCTTGGTTTTCCTCTCAGGTCTATTTTTAGTGCGGAGTGTGTACTGGTGATGAAACATACAGTACACACACAAGTTTCTCTTAATTAAACACCCACCTGCCAGCAAGACATTCATTTCCAGGCTTCATTGATGACTCTATTATTATTCCAGGGACTCTTGCATCAAATATATCCGTGAATCCCTTTCTAAAATAGCAGGTGCAGTAATTGGTAAGAAGCAGCTCAACAGAATAAAGCAGACAGAGTTTTTTTTGCTCTTATTGCATCCATAGGCTCAGGTATATATATATATATATATATATATATATATATATATATATATATAATGTGTGAACTTAACATTAGCAGTGTAAATATTTCAGTAGTTCTTAGGGTGGATGTTTGGATAATGCCTCTGGCTTTGTTGTAGTTATTGAAAGGTATATATATATATATATATATATATATATATATATATATATATATATATAATGTGTGAACTTAACATTAGCAGTGTAAATATTTCAGTAGTTCTTAGGGTGGATGTTTGGATAATGCCTCTGGCTTTGTTGTAGTTATTGAAAGACCAACTAGCAATGCATGACATCGGAATCCATTGTTTGTTTATTTTTCTATGAATATAAAATAATGTATGGATTTTGCTGCCGGGAGGTCAGGGGCCCCATGGTGATTCAGGTATTAGTGCCCGCTAATATCAGTTTGGATAAAAGCACAGAAACCCCACCGAGCCTGTGCCATCCACGAGTGTTTTGCTGTGCATGAGCTAGCACAGATGAGGATGACTCAGAGGTTTGCTGAGCAGATGCAGTCCTACTGCTGTGTTGTAAAGCCCTCTACTGGTGACAAGACCACACTGCCTCAACCCAGGATTTTCGCCAGCAGCTACAGTTTAGAGTAAATCCCCAAATCGGAATTACTGCAACGTTTGAGGGTCTTCAATCTACCTTTTGCTTTTTGTCAGTGTGCCCCAAGGATCAGATCCTGTAAGCTCTACCACAAACCGCACCTGGCTCCGGAGGAAGCCCGTCCACCATCGTCTGGTGGGCGCCCAGCGCAGCAACTATGACCTGCGGGAGCGGATCTGCATCGGCAGCATGACTGCTCTGGAGACGGCGGTCTACCAGCAGGTGCCCACCGATGAGGCCGAGGCCCAGATGCTGGCCAGCGCCGACCTGGATGACATGAAAAGTAAGGGAGATATACCGGGTTACCGGTATTCTACCTCTCAAGCCACGATAGATGGCATTAAATAAAAGCACTGCTGCTATGGTTATCGAACCATAACAAAAAAGGCATAGACCTGGTTGAACCAAATATACAATGTGACCCACTACTCTACCAATACTAAATGGTTTTCTCGCAGTCATGACATGGCTGGGATTCTTCTGTTACCAGCCCAACAAATCATTACTGTGGACAAGTAAAGGCTTTGCAGCAGGGAAAGGATTGATTAGTTCCTCACTTTCAAATACAAGCTGAGATTTTTTATTCTATTTTATGTCAACAATATTGGAAGAGTGAAGGGATCTTTGTAATGGCTCTTTCAAACAGGGGTCAAACTGGAAAGCATGTTGTGAAATGTACTGCTATGGTGCTGCTGAAAAGTATTCTTATTGCAGCCTGTGGCTCCGGTGGGTCACATGAAGCCCACCCCACACACTGCTGGCCCCCAACGCACATTCTGAGTTACACAGACTACACTATCTACTCTACACTATTATGTCATATACTGTTTAATGATAAAGATAAAGTGTATACATCCACATGAATGAAACTATCATTCATGTGGATGTATACACTGAGTTATGATTAATAAAATAAAATACATCAAACTCTGCATTACCACTCATTTTAATGGGAGGCCCACTGCAGTGTATTGCTAGTCAGTTTTTTTGGGGGGGGAGACTAAGTCTACAGCAGCTTTTAGACTTTGCTTTAGTTTAGACCACGCTTTAAACCCTGGATCCTCATCCTTCTGGATTAGAAAGTATAAAATGCACCACATACGTCATGGGTCCAGGGTAGCCTCCCTCTCCCAGCGTACAGGCCATTAATTAACAAAGGATGCAGTCGATTCCCCTTCAGCAGCGACCCTGCCCGAGGCCGTTTCTGCTTCACCGGGGCAAAGTAGTCATTGACTGTTTAGGAAGCGGAATCCAGATGACCCACAATCACTGCAAACCAGCCACGGGATTCACAGGGAGTGGTGCTTCACATCGACCGACCACGTGCATCAACCGCCAATCAGCGGTAATCTTCAGCTGCACTCTGAGTTAAGGTTTGAGTCCCACTGAAGCTGAAGAAGCTGATTCATAACTTCATGATCACATCGCCATAGTTTAGTCTCTGCCGTCTCAAGGACATTCTTAACTGAGGCAACTCCCTCTTTTGTAAAGATGTCAGTTGGGGATAGGTTTAAAAAATGAACTTTGCATCTGTTGCAACTTTCTTGACTTGCAACATAGAATTATTCTTACTTCATGGCGCAATTCATTTGGATCGAAACATAATTTGTCCCTCAACTTAAACAGTTTTCCTCATTTTTTATATCTCAATCTGATATTTTCCACTAAGATTCAACCATTGTGTCCAGTGCAATGGTTCAGAGGCTGCCTTTATGCCTGTCAGGATGAGGTGACATGATGAAACCTTCTTCTTTCCTAATAACGCTTGTAGGCACCTTCAGGCACAGAGTGACATTCATACTCACACAATATTCATGAATGTCAAGCACATTTTACTGAGGGTCCTGTAAATCTCACACTGGGCCACCTGTTGTTGACAAGCCAGACCACAACGCCTCAGGGAAGCGTGGTTTCCATGGAGACGCAGGGGGGGGAAATGGTGCAGCTTGCTGTGATAATTGGCACCATGATGAGCGGATACTTATTCTATTCTTCTCATCCTTGAGGTTTCTGCATGTGTGCTTTTGGTGTATAGGTGTGCTTTTTCATTACAATGAGATATGGGTGCAAAAGGCCACCTTGACCCTCATGCACATCACATGGTTGGACAGGGATGGGGGCCCTATGGAAACGAAGGGCATAAACTCTTCTGCTCAGATCCATTTTATGTTGGATTTCCAAAAGCCACTGAGATCAATAGGCTAGGGACATCGTTAAAAAAGGGCGGCACTCCCTTCCAGCGGACAGGCCGCTCTCACAAAGTAGACCATCCCTTATCAATTCTCCCTATTGGAGCTGTAGAAAAGGTGAATGCTGCAACCATTGACACATTGTGAACGCAACCTGAGTTTGGAGCTCCAACTGCGTTGTGTTTGGATTTAATTCAAACAAAACGAAACGCGTGACATTGGGCTCTTTGGACTGAAGAGTGATTATTGTGACGGACGAACTGTAGAACTTTGTGGAGGTAGTTTCTTTTCAGAAGTTGGACTACTACCTGAATGCAAGCAATTCTTTTTTTGGCTGCCTAGGGCCAAAGTCTAATATTGGACCGGGTTTTGAAAGTTCTAGGTTATTTTGCACAACTAGGGCAATACAAAGGAGGTGGGCTAGTGTTTGCTGCAAAGACTCCGGCTCATCATAACAGTGGCCCAGGGCAGGCCCTGGATGATCAGTGTGTCCGCTCGGAGAGAGGAGGATAGGAGGAGGTACCGGCCGTCGAGATGACAGACTTTGGGGGACAAGAGAAGCAGGTGGATGGGACCTCTGATAACAACCGCGGCACCGACCACCATGGACCAGAACATCGCTGCAGTGTCCAGAAAGGCTTGGGCAGCCCAAAGTGGAACCAACACGAGCACCACAGCTCTTTGTGCAACGTGGAAGAAGACTTTGAGGAGTTTGTTTTGGATTTTGATGACTATGACTTGCTCGAGTCGATCCACACTCAGCTGGGGTCCTCACCGGAACATACGTGTAAGTTTTGTGTAGAGAGACAGCTGATCTCTTGTAGTGAGTCATTTCATTTCTGTCCCTCCAATGCAAAGCTTTAAGTGAGTTAGGCCAAGCTTTCCGATGGAGGCTGTTCTGATGCATTAGTTCCCCCGAGAAATTCCCATGAATGATTCTATTTTTAGACGAGCGATCACACATTGATAATAGCTCATTCAACACACAGAGCAGAGTTGCCCACAGTATTGAGCGAATTGACAGGGTGCTCCACTGTTGCTCTTTCCTGCTTTCCTATTGATCCACCCATTGGCTCCGGGGTGAACCACAGCTGGAGTGGAAAGACATTTCATTGACCAAAAATGGGTGGTTGCACTGCTGATTTTTTTATGTTGAACATGGCACATATAGCATATTGTTGTGTGATGAAAATCGGTCCCAACACATGCAAAGGGCAATAGGCCTGCAACACCTTACAGGGTTACAAATTGGCTGGAGTCCGATGTTATAACCAGGACCTGTATGTGGGCCCGACAGTTCCAGCACCCTTTGTAAAAAAATGTATTTAGATTTTAATTCAATGCAAATTAATAAAAAAAAATCGTGCTTATTTGAAAAGAGGCCGGGATGTGATTAGTCCAACTTCAGGGTGGACAGAGACATACGTTCACGACAGCACTTCCCTTCTGGCGATCTTTATTGAAGAGACGTTTTGAAACACTAATATAAAAATTGTCAGAACTGCCAAACATGAGAAAACACTGATTTGTGAAAGAGACGTTTGTCAGTGTCGTCACTTGATCCATACAGCCGGCCCGATGGGTACCAGGATGTGCAACTCTCAACAGAGATGACTCACTCAACAACTGCTTCAACATACTATTTAGTTATGGGCAGGTTCATAATCTGTACCGGCCGACCTGCAACAATCAATGAAAAACCAGAACAAACCTTTATGCGTTATAGTGGCACAATTATCAGACATGAGGACTGAGACAAAAAGCAGAGGAAGAGAGTTGTGTGTGTGAAGAATTACAGAGAAGGAACAGAAGCTGCAGGTGGACTATTGCACAAAATGTTTCACACAAAAGCTGCATATGTATTTTACATTTCTTGTTATATGTCAGATCTTTGTAATGCTGGACAAGTCTGATGGAGCTTCTGGGCCAAATCTGCTCTCTAGAACTATAGGTGCGTCGGGTTGGTTAGGCAGTTATAACTTTTGACTAACAAGTTGCTCTTGATAACTTGATGACAATTATGATCCCTTAAGGGATTAGTTTGATTTCTAAAATGCACATTGTTATCAAATTCAAAAGGATCGTTCAGATGACTGTGTGATAAAGAACATTTCTCATGTTTCTTTATCGTTGACGCGAGTGAGCATTAAAGAACATCCAAGTTTGTTCAAGTTACCAATGTCCTTCAACCGAGTTCCAGCCCACTGGAAAATTTATAATAATCAAAGGTCATGAATGTGCCACAAAGTTCTACACTTTTTACACAAATTGCCAAAAGTCTCTGCCTATAGTAGTCACTCCATTTTCATTTCTATAATGGTGTATGTATCCAAATCACTGTAAATTGGCTGCTGATTTAATGTGTTCAAAGCAGTTGATACAACCAGAAAGTGCAAAGACATTGAAACATTGTGTATCGATATGCTCTCGCTGCTGTAGATGAAGTGTATTTTAGTGTTTCAGGACTCACTTAAATGATGTCTTTTTCACCCTGACGCTTCGCCACCATTGGGTGAGTGAATCCGATGCAGCAGTTCGCACAAGGACAGATTTTAGAACTTTTCCCTTGCGAGACTACAAAAGGAAATACGGCTTAACTTCATCCTGATTTCCATTTCTCTGGACTTCCCTGGTTGGAGGCATGACGCAGCAGTATGAGAGGATTACTGCACACACAAACACACACACACACACACACCCTTCCCCTTCCACTATAGGCAGCTCAAAGAAAATTAAAGAAGACAGTGTTTATTTTGAGAGAAATTCTGTTCAACCCGTCTTAGTGGTCAACAGCAGATCCAGACTGAATGCAAATGCATTCCTCATCTGTTGCCTAGACGATGGAAAATCAGGCTAAACATTCATCCATGTTTTGAAAACGAGTGGGTAGAAAAGTCATTTGTAAATCGTGCAGAACTACTGGTTCTTTCCTTTCACCATTTCAAATGTGGGTCTTAAATATATCACCATTTAACTATGAAAAAAAAACACATTGTGCCTCAAAATAATGATTGGTAATCACAATTCTTCGACCATGAACTTTACCGCTCGATCAACACATTTCCACGCAGGCTTTCTTCATGTCTTTGTCCAAATGGTCTCACAAGCTTTCCACCCTCTTACATGGAAAAGAACAGCCAGGTCCTCTCACTGTACTCAAATATATCATCATCATCAGGCTCAATAAATCAAACAGGATTTGTGGCTGAAGGAAATTGAAAATGAAATGACTCTTTTTGAACTGAAAATGTCTCGAGGCAAAAGCAGCTCCTCTGTAACAGTTTCCCGTGGCTTACATTCTGTAGATCCTCCCTCAGCCATCTGTCACTGGAAACTAAAACACGTTCAAATTTCTGATTTTCCAGCCTTGAGCACATTTCCAGTCAGAAAACAGGTTGTGTGGGATTCACAGTTCCAGCTTTCAGACGCACGTCGTTGTGTTTCTTCCTAAACGAGTCCCCCGCAAAATCATTTTGACTTAGCAATGTTGACCTGTTACCGTGTGATTTCCCATGCTTGTGGCTGACCAGGTCACCGATTTGAAGACAACCCCGGGGTGAGACGCCACCTGGTGAAGAAGTCATCGCGGTGCCTGGTGACCCGATCCAACAGTTCCACACCCCTAAGCAGCCTGAAAAAGAAGAAGAGAGCCGCGGAGAAGAAAACCCACGAGGTTGGCAGCACCTTGTTTATCTCCAAATACATTAAGAAGCACAATAACAGCTGGATGAACACCTTTTAGCTTAATGTCACTTAATAAACTTGACCGATTGGAGGCAAATGCACAAGACCGACATTTTAGCAGGTTATTAAGGCATGAATATCATGTATTCCTCTGAAAACACATGTACTACCCATATTCACTGTCCTTGTAGCACTGGTTTGGTCTCCTCCAAATCCTGAGGGGAAATATTTCAGTCTTAAGGCTTTTTGAATTGAAAAGTTTATTCCAACTCAGCTTAGCTTTAGGTGGGTTTAGGTTTAGTTAAACCAGGCTCCTCCTGTTCTAAACATAAAAGCGTAACATAACAATTCTTAATTCATCAACATCGATCGATTCATGATATGAAAAATATCGGGACGCTATGGATGGTTCTTGGAGGTCAGTCTTAGTTTCAGCACATTCTTCATCATTGACCTGATGAGACTTGAGTGAAAACAGTAAAAAGGTCCCAAAAGTATTATATTGCATTGCTGTAAGAGAACTTTGCTAAGAAGAAACAATACGTTGAAATGTGACTCAAACCATTTGCTTATCCTCTCACTCCAAACCACTCTCACAGGGATCCAAACCACTTAGTTGCTGTGTCATCGAATTTGCTGTCTTTGCAATTATTTTCAGTTCAATGTCTTTTTTCTGTTGAAAACTCTCCAAAGTAGGAACAAGCAAACTGTGGCTGTGCTGGTCTTTTAAAAGAACATGTTTTCAAATGTGGAATCCTTTGTCTTCTTATTGAACCCTTACTGTAGAGCTTTAATTTACATCTCTACTACTTCACCTTCAGTTGTTTGTGGAGCTGAATGAGCTGATTGTGGACAAGGACCATGACATGCGTTGGAAGGAGCGGGCCCGCTGGATCAAGTTTGAGGAGGACGTGGAGGAGGAGACGGACCGCTGGGGCAAACCCCACGTGGCTTCTCTCTCCTTCCGCAGCTTGCTGGAGCTTCGGCGCACCATCACGCACGGTAAAGGCCTCCTGCCTTCAAGCGCCAGGGAGACGCCCACAGTGGTTGGTGGTGGTTTACCTGTTTCCATGTCCTGTGCCTTTCTTCCACATATAGGGGCCGTCCTTTTGGACCTGGAGCAGAACACTCTGCCCGGCATCGTCCATCTTGTGGTGGAGACGATGATCATTTCTGACCAGATCCGAGCTGAGGACAGACCCGGAGTTCTCCGGGCCCTGCTTCTCAAACACAGGTCAGCAACCTGCAACGCGAGCTTTAGCATTTAAAAGATATAGAATTGAATGCAGTGTTCCCAAAGTCTTTTAACAAATCTTTACTGTACCAGAGGCTGTCTTCATCAGGCAAGTTTCACTTTGTCTGGCTCCCATTGACTCAAACTCGTGCAAAACTAGTTTAATTTCACCATCTCAAAACGTAAATATCACACAATATATTCGCCTTTAACTATAAAAATACAATTCTTCAACGCAGGTTTTCTTAATTTCCTAATTTACACCTGCCTTTTTCATTTGGACTTTTTCAGTTGGTTGATGTTTGCCACAAAGGCCTGAATTCAAACAGGGTTTCTGTTTGGTGGTGTTTGTTACCATGGCATTCGATTCCATTTAATTAATGGAGTTGTTTCATCACCCACGTATGAACAAGAGTGCCCGTGTACGGCAGTGTGGACGCAGTTGTGTTGAGATTGTGAGCAGAGGTTGGAGGCATGGCAGCATGAAGAATGAAATCCAAACCCTCCTCATTAATCATTATGCTGCAGTGTAGGTCTTTACTGAAAGGCCAACTCGGGCATACTGAGCAGGGAATTTCCAAATTGTGACATTCAACACTTGGCTCTTCTCTGGTGTACTTCCCCGGGCTGCACACTTTAAGACTGTACTGTAGCTCGACCTTATGGTCAGGCACTGGAGGCATTAAAAGTCTAATTCTTTGTTGTGTAAGTTATCTTAGCTCTTAGGATTTGCTTTTGGAGTCAAGCTTGATTCCATATGAGCAAAAAAGCCTTTGGGCCCAGGATCAGAAAGTAAGAAGGGAGCATTTCGGGTGAATCTATTCTGAGGTTTTATTGTTTCTCGTCATCGCGGTCAGTTGGTTTATTTTCCCTTTGTGGGTCTTTGGTTCTTTGTGGTTTCTGCAGAATCAGTTTTTTTTTTTTTTGCAGCCAGTCCGCCAGCGTTGGTATCAAATTCAATGATGTTGTAAGATATGATTGGTGCTGATGTTTTCAAAACCTGTAATGTGTAGATTGGGTGAGATTGTGTTCATCATAGCACACCACAGCCTTTTTTTCAGGTGTCACGATCTCAACTAAGAGTTCAGCGACTTTTCATACTAGAAGAGCTACAACGTGTCCCGAGCCTCTTCAAAGTACACGCGTTGTCTTCATGCTAGCTGTATCATTTCAGGACATATGTCACTGATGTTAAAGGTACTGAGCCTGTAACTTAAGTGCTGCTCTGACCCTTTGTCTGGTAACACCATTAGTTTTAGGAAAATGCTAATTTTCAAAAAAGTTGGAGGACATTCCCTGGTTTTCTTTCCAGAGCTACCGACAGGTTGATATTGACTCAAATTCACAGACAAATGTCCCTTTGTCCTTATGTCTCTGTACACAGCTCTCATAAGCCACCGGTGCAGCGTTCTCTGTCTGCCGGCGTCTCTGTTAAGGCAGAATGGTACAGACGGGTTTGATGAGCAACATTCTTGCATGAGCAATGCTGTGATGTCATTTCAAACGTTTGGAATAGGCCTGTAGATTAGTGTAAATAATTAAACATACTATTATTGTTTTGATCCAAACTAACCGGCACGAGAGATGCAAAGAGAATTGAGATTATGTTCCCTTTGGAACATGAAGTCCCAGCATGCCCCTGGCTGCTCCCACAGGCTTCATGACGTGGAAAGAAACACACTGAAGTACTGCTGAAATCAGCTCATGGCTTACTCAGACCACTTAAAGATCCTCTGGAAACTTCTTCAGTACAATTCACTTTGGTGTCACACCTCGTTCCTTTGTCCAATCTGGGCGTCTTCTTATTGGACCATGTGGACCTAATGATGTGATGTCACTGATGGCCTGAGCCTGAAGCAGCGTTTAACCCTTGTTACTTTGGCTGGTTTGATACACTAAGAATTCACAAAGAAACCGAGAAACCTGTTACACACATTAGCTGTTTTATGAACCTTCTAATGTCAATTTCCCTTTTTTTACAAAGTCCTGTGTCAACCTCAGACTTCCTCATGAGAGCCTTCTGATGCGCTTCATTTGATGAATGGTTTGGATTTGGATCATGCGGTTAACTTTTGTATATTTCCGAGTTAAAACTAAACACACCTAATAACTTCTAGACAACCTTTTTCAGCTGAGTATACACCCAACATAGTATATTTGTGAATGTAATACGTTCTTAGCATCATCGCCAGATTAACATGTTATTATAATTAGGTTGCTCGAACAAACTGCTGCACTTTTAGCACGGCGACGTCACTAAAACTAAGACACCGACCCGGTGACCTTTACATCAGCGTGTTAACACTCTCACTATTTACACCTCCCCCGCCCCCCCCCTTGACTCTGTCTCCTCACTTGTTCCCTTCACAGCCACCCGAGTGATCTGAAACACCGTTTCCTGCGCCACCACTCATCCAGCAGTCTTCACGGCAGCTTCAATCTCAACAACGTCCAGGAAACCAGTCTGCCACTGGTGGCTGAAGAGCAGGAGGAGCACCAAGATGTCAAAGGGGGGGTGTACGACCCAAAACAAGACGTGTTCGTCAGCCTGTTTGTAAGCTTTCCTTCACCCCTCAACCCTGACATGTCAGCTATGTCTGACAGTGAACGAGCACAGCACGTACACTAGTACATAGCGTATTGTTCTTTGAAAGGAAGTCGTAGGTGGTGCTTGAAGTCAGGTGGAGCGAGAACCTCTGTGCCACATGTTCTTAGTCAGCTTACAGGTGCTTCTAGTTAAAGCGTCTTGATGCACTAGCTGTGAAAACACAATGTTCTCTGTGGTTGTTGGACAAAAATGTAAAACAGCCTATTAAAACCAGCAGAATATTATTTTGCACACATGCATTGCAGTTTCCACAATAAGTACACACTATTGGTCTTGTGCAATGTCATGGTGTCGCATCACGCGCAATAGTGTAATATATAATCAACGTTCTATTCCCTCTCCAAGAAAAACCTCCACCCGTTGCCCCCTGAGAGCCATCCGGCTGCGGCCAGATCGATGAAACTCCTCGCCAAGATTCCCAAAGACGCCGAAGCTGTCATTGTTTTAGTTGGTAAGCTCCGTGGGTTTCGACCAAGTAGATTAGTAATGTCTTCTTTTGTCGTTTTCAGAAACGACTTCTACTTGTTACAAGTTCCCCAGTGAATGGAAATGAAATAATTGAATTACATCAGTACAACACCATAATCTAAGTTTTAGTGTTACGCGGCTGTTGATTTAAAGTCGACTCTTCTGCAGCTTGCGCCCCATTAGGACCTCGAACCATCTTCCTGTAAAGCTGCAGAATGTTCTGTTTTTCTTGAACAGCACTAAAGAGGATGAGCACTAAAAATGATGTCAGTGCAGAGGAGATTCATGCTGACCCATTTCAGAACAAATCACTGATGTTCTTACCAAAGAGAGACTTGGTTTGTTATCGCCTGCCAGGCTCTGTGGACTTCCTGGAGCAGCCCGCCATGGCCTTTGTCCGGCTGAACGAGGCAGTCCTTCTGGAGTCCGTGCTCGAGGTCCCCGTCCCTGTCCGCTTTATTTTCGTCCTGCTTGGTCCAAGTCAGTCCAACTTGGACTATCATGAGATCGGACGCTCCTTCTCCACTCTCATGTCCGACAAGGTAAATGTAAAACCTGGAAGATGTGACCTTCCAATCAACCCTTTCTCCTTCATCTCTAGTGGCATTGGGAGCTCTTTCATTTTTAAATGTTTAATCCCTCCTACAATAAAACTGTGTCACCAATTAAAATACAGACATTTATTACAACAAACAGGCTACCATTGTACCAGCTTGAAACCAGACTTCTTGATCCCATGATGCCAAAAATCATGTCTATTAAATCAGGCTTTCCATCTGGAGCCCCAGCTTCAACGTTTTCTACCAGATTGAGACATCTTCTCACGTTCATCGTAGCAGGCGAATGAAGGCGTGTTCCTGGTTCCACATGGAGACATTGCTGCTGTAATATGGAGCACTGCAGTTTCCTAAAACATCAAAATCTGTGTTTCTGCTAATTGTTTATATATGACTCATGCAGATAAAATGTTTGTAGGAGGTAATGCTTTCACTATTAGAATAATGAGAGGAAAATGGAGTAAATCTGCTATTTATCCCCCTTAAAATGATGAATGAAACAACCATTTGGACAGCTTCCTGTAAAACAAAAATGATCCCGGTGATGACATGTAATTGTATGTTGTTGCAGAACTTCCATGAGGTGGCCTATTTTGCAGATGACAGACAGGACCTCCTGAATGGAATCAATGAATTCTTGGACTGTAGCATCGTCATCCCACCCTCGGATGTGGAGGGTAAAGACCTCCTGAAGACTGTGGCTGACTTCCAGAAGCAGATGCTGCGCAAGAGGAAGGAAAGAGAAGTCAAGAAGCATCACTCCTCGTGTGGAATGGAGCTCAACAACAAAGGTGCTCCATCGAAAGCCTCTTTTCCAAACTCAATGACTGGGTTAGCTGCTCTGTGACACAGATCCATCCCTAAAGTCAACTTCTTTTAAATGTTGTACAAACTACAAATCAAGAGAACTAAGAAACGGTCTTTGGGTAGTTGTAGTATATCCAAATTCTGCATGAATTAAAATATCTTATTTCGGACAATTACCCTCTGCATTAAGTGATGATGGCATAATGTTCTAACTCTTAGTGTCATGATTCATGTTTTAAAGCAATCATCTGCCTGTTCAGTATTGTACTGTAAGCATTAGATGTATAATTATGAATAATAACATAACTAGCTTTAGTTTTTGAGATATACTATAGATTCTAGACACAACATTCGGCAGGACAGTGTGTGCTTACTTATCGCCTTTGGAACAAACCTCTAGAGGTGATTGCAGAGGAGGAGGAGGAGGAGGGGGACCAGGAGGTGGACCCACTAAAGCGCTCAGGGGTCCCGTTCGGAGGCCTGATCCACGACATCCGCCGGCGTTACCCACTAAATGTCAGCGACCTGAAGGACGCCGTGGACATGCAGTGCATCGCTGCCGTGATCTTCATCTACTTTGCTGCACTGTCGCCCACGATTACCTTTGGAGGCCTGCTGGGTAAACTGAGACTACAGAGAAACCAAGAAACACTAAATCCACCATGTGCTCAAAGGGGTCTGTCTTCTCATACAGGAGAAAAAACACAGGGAATGATGGGAGTGACTGAGCTCATCGTGTCAACGGCAACTCTGGGAATTATATTCTCGCTTCTTGGAGGTCAGCCTCTCCTCATCATAGGCTTCTCAGGACCATTACTGGTTTTTGAAGAAGCCTACTACAAGGTGAGAAAAAACCCCCCACATAATTCCCATTTTGTTTTCCCTTGAACATGTGACTAATATGTGTGTCGTTGCACTCAGTTCTGTCAGGCCCAAAACATCGAGTACCTAACTGGCCGTGTGTGGATCGGTTTCTGGCTCATCTTCATTGTGCTGCTGATTGTGGCAGCGGAGGGAAGCTTCCTTGTTCGTTACATCTCACCGTTTACACAGGAGATTTTCGCTTTCCTCATCTCTCTTATCTTCATCTATGAGACTTTCTCCAAACTCTTCAAGGTACCAGACATCATACCACAAGTCGTATTACTTGATAGCATCTAAGAATCAGGTTGAATCCTTTTGTTTGTCACATGTGCAGAAGGCCAAACAAACTTCTTGTTTTGTAGGTCTTTAAGGAGCATCCTCTGCTGGCAACGTATCCCATTGATTTAACTGGGACTGGGAATCACGAGGTTGACGCCCCAATCTACAACCAGCCCAACACGGCTCTTCTGTCTCTGGTTCTCATGATAGGCACTTTCTTTGTTGCTTTCTTCCTCAGAAAGCTCCGAAACAGTCGTTTCTTGGGTGGCAAGGTAACAAACCTTAACCTAACTCTGCATGTCAGGCTTCTCAAGGGCCCTTAAAGACACGCCGCTGTGTCAATACACAATGTTTAAGGTGAACTACATACATCAGCTGATCTGCTACATGCAGCGTGCATTGGATCTGACAATACTACATTGTACCATCTAATTGGGCAGTTTGAGGAAAATAGTGAAGTTCTCACTTCATCACATCTCCATAAAAGGAATAAGAAAATGTGTTGAACAGATGCATCCCATGTGTGTGAGATCAGATGTGTGCTGGGTTTTGATTGGATTCGATTGATGTTGGGTTTGTCAATATCCTTAGGCCAGAAGAATCATTGGTGACTTTGGCATCCCCATCTCAATTTTAGTTTCAGTGTTGGTGGATTACTCCGTGTCTGACACTTACACACAGGTAACTTTCATTTTGTCACTTCAGCAACAGACAAAGTGCATCTTCAGTAGATTTCCAACAATTTTTTTCTCTGTTGCTTCCTTCTAGAAACTCAATGTGCCGTCGGGCTTCTCAGTCACCTCCCCGGATAAGAGGGGCTGGCTCATCAGTCCCTTTGGGGACAAGAAACCGTTCCCTACCTGGATGATGGGAGCATCCGTTGTACCTGCCATTCTTGTCTTCATTCTGATTTTCATGGAAACCCAGATCACTTCGTACGTACACTATGATCGTCCAGAGTAGGATCTGTAGAATTTTCTTCTTTCCTTTGTAAACTTCTCCCTCCGATCCACCAGCTTAATAGTCTCTAAGAAGGAGCGTCGCCTCGTCAAAGGCTCAGGCTTCCACCTGGACCTCCTTCTCATCGTCATTCTGGGGTCCATCTGTCCTCTTTTCGGCCTGCCGTGGCTCACCGCGGCCACAGTGCGCTCCGTCACTCACGTCAACGCCCTCACAGTCATGAGCAAAGCCACGGCGCCGGGCGAAAAGCCCGAGATCCAGGAGGTGAAGGAACAGAGAATGACGGGGCTTCTGGTGGCGGTTCTTGTCGGTGAGAGAAAAGGGAGGAGTGGGAGTGTGGGCCGCTCATTAGACACCGTGTATGTACCCTTTAGTTGTTGGATTGCTGCTCTCACATTTAGTATAATTATACATTTAAAACTTGTCAAGTTAATTATGAAAAACCAAGAAAATTGTCTTTCTCATTTAAAGTGAAGATAAAAACGAATCTGAACTACTGACCACTTGCAGAGGAATTATTTTCCTTTTATTTTTGGCTTTGATGTTTTTTTTGCACAGCATTATTACAGAACTGGAATATCCAGTTAATTATTTATTTATTTAACTCAAAGTAAAACGTAAGCTCTACGGATACAAAGCGCCGCTTGTACAGCCCCTGCATGCTGAGACTTTCACAAAGTACACTATGTTCCACCATTTGACAATCTGTTTACAAATTGTCCTCAAAATGGAACCGAAAAAAATACATTTTTCAAATGAAAATGTTAAGCTCAAAAGGCAGGCTGCTCAGCACTACGTCTCCAGCAGGATATCAGGTTTTAATGAAGGTAGCGTTCCAGATCCAGTTAGAGTTTAACACCATAATGACTCATCATAGTTGAGCCTTTGTTTGATTGAAATCTGTTTTTTTAAATGGATCTGGAATCAGACTTTTGGGAAAAGAGCTTCAACAAATGTGTTTTGAATGAGCCGCGCTGACGGCCTGTCCGTCATGACGCCTGCTCTCTTGTTGAATGAATAATTCTCTCCACCGCTGCAAATGATTTTTCTCGTCTGTTTTAAAGAGCTTAAGACTCTTGTCCCCGTCAGGTATGTCCATCGTGATGACAGACGTGCTCCGCCTCATCCCTCTGGCTGTGCTCTTTGGCATCTTCCTGTACATGGGGGTCACCTCCCTGACGGGCATCCAACTGTATGAACGCATCACCCTCATGGTCACGCCCGCCAAGCACCACCCTGACCACATATACGTAACCAAGGTAACCCACGCCGTACCAGTGTTGTCCAGCGCCCCGTCTCCTGCTGTTAGTGGTGATGTGGAGGTCGCCTTTGGTTTGGAGAGCTGCTTTGATAGAGAGACCTGATCATTCAGCATCCAGGTCTTTTACAGCCACGCTGCATCTGGGCTCCACCACATGCAGCAAATCTCTCATTCCTTTAACCAACAGAGAGTTACAGGCAGAGCAGGGGTTTCATCTACTTCCAACAAGCAATGGAGGAGGGAAAATGCTGCTGGATTTTTGACTCCAAACAGAGTTACCTCAACAGTAGATGATAAACACGGTTGGGTTTCTGGCTGCAATCGTCACACTGTCGGATTCAGCTTCTCCATCATCCGTCATTGTGTCGTTCATCACAAAGTTTTGTGTTTTTAGGACATTAACTGTTGAGACAATTCCAGGATGCACCTGAACACACCGCAGAGCTGCCCAGGGGCCCAAAGTGACACAGTCCTTCAACTACTGGTCTCAGAAAGACTTTTACCAACCAGGACGAGACTCAACGGCTTTACCAAAGACACAAAGACACACAAACCAACCACAGAGACAACACATACACCAAGCAACAGCACGATAAATGTTTCTACAAAGGGTTAGAAAGCAACTATAAAGAACACCAAAATGAGTACAAAGAGACACATGGTCCACAAAAAGACTCAATGTATATACAATGAGCACAAAGCAACTGCAGAGAGACAACATTACCCCAACTAGGGGCCCATAGTGCAGGTAATATTAGAGGGTATACTCACCGTTTAAATAACAGCAAAGTTTACTTCCTCTTGTAACCATTCCTTCTCTTTATGGAGGCAATTACAAGATTCTCAGATCTTCACAGGCTTCCAATAGAAGTGATTGTGGCAATATCTGCTGTCCCTGCTCTGTGGAAAAATGAATTTGAATGTTTATTGGAGGGTAATAGGACAATTGGTCATGAAATGCCTACGTTGTATTTCCACAGCCACAAATGTCCCTGTTGAGATGCAGTGGAGAGAGAAATAGAAATAGAAACACTAAAACTTTACCCATTTGGCTTGTCCCTCCCAATTTGCCTCGTATTAACTTCAGATGAACTTTTTTTACAGAACAAGAACAGTACATTTTGCCTGCCATCACTTTCATTAGTAGAACCTTCAGGCCGAGGCGATGAAGGGTAAAAATGCACAAAAAACCTCATGCAAACAAAGAGTAGACAACACTGACATAACAAATGGCAAATGAAACCAAAAAGAGAGAAAACCGCAATAGTGACTAAGCTTAATTAATAATAATAAAATGGCAGTTTGACAACATGTTGGCAAAAAAATTGCAGAAGCAGAGCAAGGTTTTTGGTGAAGGGGAAACACTTTGAACCTTTAAAGTTGAACAACTTCTTTTAGTTAATGGCTGTGATCTCACATATGTGTTCTGAATACTTCAAGCGTTGGTGTTTTACCTTTTTAAGTGTTACTTTACTTTATCAATCCCATAGAAATGTGACACACCTTAAGGTACTTTAGGTATAATATCACCAGATCTTGTTTTGTGCATTGACACTAAATTAATGACTAGATTCAATACCGAATAAATGCTGTGTTACAATTCCAAATGAAAAGGAACATTTGTCTGTTGTAATGAAAGTGTGCTCAGAAGTTCATGCTAATGATGACGCATGGCTCTCCCCCCACATCATTTTTACTCAACGTTAGTATTACCATCGAAATTATGGATTTTGATCTCGGTTTTTCTTTAAAACCAAATTGAGTGGAATTTGAAAAGCAGGAAATGTTTTTACAAGTTCTGGTCAACTTCCACATTTTAGCCAATTCTTTAAATGCCTGTTTGCCCACCAGATGGAGCCAAAGAGACGAGATGGTCTCTAGGCGAGGGGGTAGTTTGGGATGCGGCTTGGGGGCCCTCTGCATGTGTCCGTGGCTTCGCTCTGTGTACGTCTGCACGCTGCTCCTTTCATCCTCTCCCCGCGTGTCGCTTCAGGTGAAGACGTGGCGAATGAACATGTTCACCATCATCCAGCTGGCATGCATCGTGGCCCTGTGGGTGGTGAAGTCCACGGAAGCCTCCCTGGCGTTCCCCTTCGTCCTCATCATGACGGTGCCGCTTCGCCGCCTCATCCTCTCCAGGATCTTCGAGGAGCGCGAGCTGCAGGCGGTACGTTCGCCGCAGGAATGTCTTTGCCACCGTGATCGCAGGATACTTCTTTTACCAAAAATCCAATACATGGATGGTGGCGTGTTTTCTAAAATCTATTAAACAAACAAGGTTAAACAAAGAAACCACAAATTGTTTTCTCCTTTATTATCACAGACAGCTTTCTCCTGCAAATATTTTCAGATGAAATGCAAATACTTTATTTCGAACCACAAAAAGATTCCCAGTCTAACGTAAACCCGGGCTCCGTGTTTTCTTGGTTTCATTCCCTGGACCCATACATTTCAACACTGACAGATTAAAGCCTTTCGTTTCCAAAATGTTGACTTTTTTTTTGGTTCTTGACTTGACCACCATCCATGTTGTGTTCATCCAAAGGTCACAAGAACCCAATGCACAGTAGAATCAAACTCATTTTTGGTTCTTTGGTTTGTTCAAGCACATTTTGGGTATTTCTGAGTCACTCCTAGTTTCATTTAATTTGAACCAGGAAAAATAGGTGCATTGTTTTTTTAGGTTCAGTTCACTTCCTTTTCCAGGTGACCTTTGACAAACCGTTTGGTCAGAACCGGGCTCGTCGTCCACTTCTTTTTGTGCTAAGCTACGTTAGCCAGTTTCTGCTTTCAGCTTCATATTTTTGTCCTGCATCAATGTTTTCATTCTTAAGCTTTGCTAAGAAGAAATGTTCTAAAATGTTTAATTTCCAGCCATTTTGTCCTGAAGCAGCGCGGAGATCCGCCATTCACGTCGTTTCCGTCCAATTATTGAACACACAGACCAGTGTGTCCACATCCAAGTACCCTGATTTAAGCTTTTGAGCAAGCCATGAATACAAATCCTTGAAGATCATTCTTCTTTCTCACAGCTGGATTGTGACGAGGATTCTCCCAACTTCGATGAAGATGGCCGAGACGAGTACAACGAGATTCACATGCTTGTGTGAATATGAAATTGGGCAGGTGTGGGTTCCTCCGGCTCCGACCAATCAGATCAAGCCTCTCCAGAAACCTCAGTGTCTGCGTAGTGGTGACAGAAGCCAGAGGAGCAGCAGTAATGGTGTTTGTATCGTAAAATATACAAAAGCTACAGCTGGATGTTTGTCTCTTACCTTCTCCTTTCTATCTGTGGAACAGAGCAAATCTAGCAAAGAAATGTCATTTACATCAACACTTATGTAACTTTTCATCCTGTCTATCCCTTTAATTACTCTGCAGGTTATGGGAATAAGTGCAATGATGATGAACATGTAGGGCTAAAACAGACTGGATCACTTTAACTTGTTTTTGAGCAGAAAGGCTTGATTTGCTTTCATTTTCATTTTCATCCAGGCAGCGGATTTTCATCAAAATGCGTAACGATGATCTGAAACTGAATCTCTGTGAGCCCGTGTAGTTCAGCTGCCCCTTTGTCGCTTTGTACTCCTGCCCTTGCCTATAGGTTGCAACGATGTGCAAACAAGACGTTAAGTAGTCCTTTCCCTTTTTGTACAGACCTTCAGTAATGAGCACTTTCACTGGGCAAAAGTTCACTCTAGTCCTCCTCTCTAAATGTAGTCTTCCCTTGAAGCCAGACGCTCCAGAGACTGTGCAAGCCTCTCCAAGGGGTGTTTTATGCTCAACATACCGGTCCACTGACCCCTCCATGGTAACCTTGGATGTAAAAGTAAAGAACTAAAATGGTCTCAACCTTATTTTTCTACTCTGTAGTATCTATTTATTTTGTGACCTTTTGTACTCAAAGCCAGACTCCCGGTGATGTTTAGACTTCCAATAGCTCAAAATGCTATAAGAATTATTGTAACACTGTAAATAGAGGGGAGACCTTCATCCATTATTCTTTCCTCTTCTCAGTAATGTTTCCACTTGGCGGAGGCCGTGATGAATAATACAGTAAGAGACTCGGCAGCATACACACTGAGTTCAGGGTTGGCAGGACGTGTGAGTAATGCACAGCGCAGCCTGGAATCCCCATGAAAACCCACCTCCCATACAGTGAGCCCACTATAGAGCTCACATGACACTGCCACACAAGTCAAACCATTCTTCATGAGAGACTCAACACGTCGAGTGACGCTCTTATTTATGAAGAAGAGGAAGACGTTGATGTGATCTTGGCTTGAGGGCCTTGGAGTTAGACTCCACTCGCTTCAGATGTTTCATTCCAGAGCGTTTGATGTGTGGCGTATTAGGTGTTGAATGGGAAGCACAAGAAGGTTTCTGCACACTGTCACGATTTTCCGAGTTCAATATTTTGTGTATAAAAATGTGATTTTCTTACAGTATGCACGGCCCTTCTGGCTTCTGTCCCTGCACCTTTGACATTTCTGCTTTTTCACCTCTGCACTGTATCAGCTTCAATGGTAAATTCATTTTAGGTAGAATCAGGAAAAAGACAATGTGTGGCAGCTGAAGTTGTTTCTGTAAATACGTATTAAATATGGAAAACATGTTTTTACCTGATAATTATTCAAACTTTTGCATGTATACAATCGACTACTGAAAACTCTAAAGTGTCAGGGTCATCGGTGTAGTTTGGTTTTTGTACGCTAACCATTAGCTTAGATTAGCATCTCATTTGAGTTAACCATGTCCTACATTATGAGCCATACAAGAGTTCTGTCTCAGGGGAAACTGACCTTCGATCTGTAAATATGGCTTGCGAGCCTTTAGTTTGTCGCCTTGTGTGCACATGGAACGCTCCAGGCGAAAATATTGAGCTGAACAGGCTTTTTGTGTAATATAATGGAGAAAAAGAATGAAAGTCAAGAGAATAATGTGTATACTTCACCAATGTGGCATGGAATTATGCAGAAAACCAATCCTGCGTCGTTGAACTGACCCTCTGATGTGCAGCTGCAGGTTCATGACCCGCTAGGGGAGTCATTTCAAATACGCTCCATGGACCTTTACACCATGTGTCACATTTCAGAGTTTACAAAGACTAGAAGAGCAAACTGAGGGCAAAGAAGCTGATACGTATAACTCTGTTATATAAATCCATCACTCTTGGCCCCACTGAGGTTGAATGTAAATGTTTGGAATCCTGGATCTTCAGTCACATGAATATTGTGTGTCAGATTGAGCTTATTCCAACATATTCCAACAACAGCTATTGAATGCAGGAAGAAGACTTTGACAGTTGAGCACACACGAGATGCTACGTGCCAGATTTATCCAACCAAAAGAATCCCCCTAAATTAAACTCATCTAAGGTTATATTGCTTCTTTCTTTTGAATTGTTTGTCAAACAGTGACATGTAACCAGTCTCATACATGTTTTCATCAAGCTCCTTGACTAACTTAGCTTTCTACCATCTGCCACGTATTCAATTGTAATGGGGAAAATTATTTTTTTACCGGCAAATTTAAAATAACAATTTCTAAAACGATATTTGGTTTAAGCTTTTACATGCCTTCCAGACCCCGTGTTTCCATACTGTTAAGTATGGCAGAATACTAATACGTAGTTTGTAAAATGCTGTTTGTCCAAAATACAAGGATTCAGTCAAAATGCTGCAAAGGGGTCAAAGTTCAAGGTCCAACGGTCAAATGAACACAATGTACTAAAACAAAACTGAAAAAGGATGTGATTTGGAGGGCATTGTGTGTTTTAAACATCTTTCCCTGTTGCTACACGATAAAAAGCCCTGCCCCCCCCCCCCCCCCCCCAGAGCAGACAGTGGGATAGAAACTTTAAGGCCACTTTATTTAAAGGTAATAACCAAAACGTCATATATTTATTTTTCTTGTGGCGTATTTTTATTACATCTCACAAGATGTTATGACAAAGTAGTATGTCCTGATTAAATGCATACTGCATGCACCGGTGCATATTTTCTACAGCTAGATGCAGTATTTATATGAGATTGTAAAGATAAATGTGACTTTTTATTGAATGATGAACTGTAACTTCATTTCCAAATACCTTGAACAAAATGCAGAGGTCATGTGACCTCTGCAGCCCCGGTCAGCCCTCTTCACTCATCTCACAAGTCCTGCTCTGTGCTTTGCCTCTTTTATGCCCCTTTGATGTTGACTCCAGGACAATTTAACTGACCCGGAGTATCACCTGTTAAGAACATTTTAATTGTGACCGTAATAGCTGGACTTTTCTATTTCTTGTATTGGCGGCCCGATTGACACACTCAAGGCCTCAGGCCGCTCAAACTAGAGCACAGTTGTGTTATTGATTGACTGCCACATGTGACCTTTAGCACGGACGAATATTCACACAAACGGACTCGGACTTAGGTGGTATCTGCCATTTGAGTCCAGTTGAAATCACAAGCAAAAGCTATTTGGTGAGCTTTTAGACGAGTCCTTTTGCAGAGTCTTTGTCCTTTGATGTCTGACGATACCAAACTGCTCCAAACGTCCACGTGCTCTTGTTGTGGCAGGAACCCCTGACCCCACCAGGGAGCTATTCTTAGCCAAACATCCCCTCGTTGTTTGCACAAGAGGAAAAAGGGGAATTGTGGGTATAGATAACAAGAAGCGTGGTGCTGCCACTCTCTCGCGTCTCGGTGCTACATGTTAAAATGAAAAGAAAAACAGCTCAAGAAGTTCTGCCGTGCGCGTGCACCACCGGGGTCGCAGGGCAGACCACCCACCCAAATCTAACACCTGGCCCCTCATATTTTTCTTTGGTTCAACTAAAGGCGTCTGGCAATCTGTTCTAGCGTGTTAGGTTCATCATTTAGGTATAAATCTAATATCTGTGCAGCTTGTTCACAGTGACATGCGAGCACTGAATTACAGTTCAGAATGTCTTTGGGCTGCTGCAGAAATGCTATTCATGTTTCTTTAATTTCACTTTAGAAGGTTTAATTTCACTGTTGTGACATGTTTGTTCATTTAAAGTTCATGTAAAGCCATATTCAATAAAAAGCTGCAGGAAGTGACTTTGGAGAGCAACATGGCCATTCCATTGGTCTGTTGGAGTTTGTTTGATGCCTCGTTGGTTACTTCATGGATCAAAATCAGTTTTACATTTTCAGTGAGATTGATGCTAGGATGGATTTCCAGTTTTCTGAAAGGTGATTATAGCTGATATTAAGCATTGGTACGTGGAGTTCTGCATTGTTTTGATGAAGAAAATAACTCTTGATGTAGGAGGAGCAGATGTAAAATACAGTATGTTTGCATTTGTAACACAGGATGAAACCTAGTATGTGTGGCTACTTAAATACATGGTCCATCTCTCTATAATGAGGTGTTCAATCAACTGTAAAACATTATTTTTTGTCTTGAATAAAAGTTTATTGTGGTTCAAATGAAAAGAGCTCTTCATATTTTATGGTCAGTATAAAAAAAAGATATCTGCAATAGAGATTACTCAAGCATGAAGTTGGTGTCAAACAGTGCAGTCAAGCGTTACGGTTTTATTTTCCTCTACTCGCTGAAGGGGCCACACGGACTTCAACATACATGAGAGAATAATGAGTTACAGAGAGTTCAGACATTCACAGCCAAGTGTACGTTGTACCCACAGTTCTATTTGCAGTGTCTATGACTGACGGTGATCTATTAGCACAAATGGAAAAGCTTTCATAACTGTTTTCATCTATAATCACCAGAAACCATAAGAAAGACATTTTAAACCATTTTAAAAAAAAGAAAGAAAACACTTCAGTTTGAAAGATGGAATCCAAACTACATCACATTCTCACTTCCAACTCGTCCCGAGCAAAGGTTTGATCACAACCTTAATGTGTCATTGAGCAGGTTAGGAGATGGACTGAAATAAACCAACTTGGTTAAATTTAGGAATAAATCCTAGTTTAAACAATGTTTGTCATTGTAGTTTGTGGCATTACTTTAGAACGCTGCAGAGTCTGTGACCTCGCAGCAGAGGCTACAAGCTACTGGTGTGTGTGTGTGTGTGTGTGTGTGTGTGTGTGTGTTCTCTCAACTGAACGGAGAGGCAGACGTCGGAGAAGTCTTGATGCATATGTCCTACATTCAGGCGCTGACTTTGTTGCATTACTTGTGTGTGAGTCATACTATAAAGAACTATATAATTCAGAGGATGGGAAGCAGACCTCAGAGCAGCAACTTGACTTCAACTCTGCTGCCACTCGCAAGTAATAGTTAATAAAAGTCCTGTTTGATGATTTTACACCAGTGTCAAGTAATATTTTTCTAACACACACTTAAGACAAAAGTCAGAAAAAAAAGAAAGAATAAAATGATTTGTATTTTTCACATCAAACATACAGTCATTGTACATTCCTGTAAAACAAAGTAGGAAGTGTCACTTCTCCTCAACCAATACACATACATGACATCCATCAATCAATCAATCTACAACTTTTGATGTAAAGGTGTATTTCGACCCCATCCTCCCAGTGCTCTTCATGTTGCACCATGTGAATTCCTTTTGAACTCCTTTCCTTATTACTACAGCCAGTAGAGGCAACCCTGCCCATGCAGTGATATAAATATAAAATACTGTTGGTTCCGTTCTCAGGTCAGAACATCAGAGAGGTGGAGTGCTGGAGGTAGTGAGATTAGCACAGAGAACTGGTAGGAGGAGTGTGGCAATGATAACAGGTCCAATCAACAGAACGAGAGTGTTGAGCGGGGGGTCTTGGACCTGTCCACACAGTCTGAAGTAAGTCTTATGAACCTCATAGAAGACCGTGTCCTTCAGAAATCCGTGACCATTACACCAAAACACAATTGCCAGGTTGTCCACACACCTCATCAGTTTGTTGTAGACGCTGCAAAGAAGGACAGCAGAGCACACTTCAGACGGGAATAAAATAGAAAGTATTTCCAGCCATAGTTCCTGAATTGAGTGAAAAAAGTTGCTAATATGATTTGAAGTTAATCTGCTGGCCAAGTACTTTAATATTCAAACTCAATATTTTAATATAACGCAAAGTGAGCCAAAAACATCTTACAGCTGGAGGCCTGATCAACAAGCCGGGTTCCTTGTGTTGACGCTAAAGCACCATTTGAGCTGTATTGGAGCTCGGCCTCCAACAGCATTAAAAGTAAGATACTGATTATTAAAGTCAAACGAAAGTCTCCACAAACAGCTGCTGGCTGGAAACTAGTCTCGCACTTAGTCATTAAA
This sequence comes from Pungitius pungitius, assembly GCF_949316345.1. Classification (NCBI taxonomy): domain Eukaryota; kingdom Metazoa; phylum Chordata; class Actinopteri; order Perciformes; family Gasterosteidae; genus Pungitius; species Pungitius pungitius. Next base: position 20,276,951 of record NC_084909.1, read on the forward strand.
AGTGGAGTAATTAGATAGAAATTTGACCAGCGTCAAAATGTAGCCAAGAAACAGGAAAGTAACTGACTTTCCCATTAGGAAAAATAATTATATTGTATAATGTGAGTGTAAAAGAAACAAAAATATATGCAAATGAAATGTACCCTTTTTCAGCAGGCCACGGGCAATGGTCCCCATAGCCACTGGTCTCCATGCTCTTGTTAAAGTCTGACAAGCATCGGTCAACTCCGTAGTGAAACATGTGCTGGTCACATGGTGGAACCACAAATTTTGCAGCTATTCCTGCAAAAAAAGAGACACTTACATGATAGAGAATTACGCTTTCTGTACGGAGCTAAAGTCGATTGGATAACATGAGACAGAATGTATGAGCGCCTGTCAGCCTGCAAAAAGATGTCATTCAGTTGAAAAAGTGCAGACATTCTTATGGAGCCAAATCCAGGTCAAAAGTCTTCATCATTTGAAGAACAAATGTCAACTTGAAAGTTTTGGTCTTTAAACACAACAATGTATTCACAAATAAGTATAGGTGTACAAAACGTATGGGATGAATATATAAATTCAACCCAAAAATAATCAAATGAGAGCACTCTGAGCATCATGGAATAGACTGGTTTATTAAGGCAGTAAATTGTTTGATGGAATACAGTCACGAAGACGATGTGGAGTCGCTAAAGAGAAAGTTTTCAAGTTGAAAAGAGAGCCTTTGATGATTATCATACCCAAACCCACCTGGTGGTTTCTCTTTTTAATATAATGGTGTTCTGCTAGCAAGCTCCATCTCTGGGTATTTAGGAATTATTGCTTACCTGTCCATATGAAGATGAGTACCAACAAGGAAGCAGTCGACACCATCTATTCAAAGATGAAGATCAACGTGTTTATATGCATTTAATAATAGAACTATTATAAAATATAAGTTGCTTAATGTGCGAGAACAAAGACACACTTTCCTCCACCTCCCCCCCCCCACCTGATTGATAAGAAAGTGCTTTGATTAAATGAACATTTTACCACCGTAGTTACCACACGTGATTTAAAACATAATAAACGTCACATTTTGAACAGAAATAAAACAAAATCAAGTATAAACCCTCTACAAAACAGACGTTGATTGCAGTAGTAGATTTTATGTGTGTGCTTGTGTGAAGGAAATGACCTCTAAATCCTGTAAGTTTTACCAAATTTGTATAATAATCCCACACGTCCACATGGAAAAATAAAGGCAAATAGAAAAATATTAATTTGATATATTTCCTCTCTTATATATCATTTTCTTCAGTAAATCGAAGGTATCAGGGATTGAAGGAATTAAAAAAAACAAATATGTTTAAATTCCCAAATGTCCCAAAAGATGAGAAAGATCAAAATGCTTTAGAAGCACATACCCCAGACGTTACTTTGCTGTTGGATCCCTGGTAGAAAGGATGGATCAGAACCTGTTTGCAGCCAGCTAACAGACGCACAACTGGTCACAAAAAGCCTTTGCGGTATCTGCTCCGGTTTCATCTGGTCCGCTTTTCTTATCGGTGAAACTAATGGACAGCTTGCTTCCTTTCCCAGACTGAGCGCTCTGTTCCCATGCTACCCAAAGACACGTTCCTTATTAAGCCTCCCCAGAGACACTTAGAGGCCTTACTGTCAACAATCCTGCATGGCAGCATCTCAGGGAGACATTTAATGTCAATGTTTATGTTTCAAGTGTAGTCTCGTTCCTATTTAAGGTCAAAGGGATGGGCACGGCCATCAGGGGGTGGACGCTATTATGCGACTTCAGCATGCGGCCAGCAAAACATGTGGGAATACCTTGAACAAGTTGGCCTGGCTGGTTATTGCCGGGCTCAGAATGAGACACCAGAAGTCAAACGTTCACAACCCGAGGACAGTTGACAGTTTCCATCTCAGCAGAGCCTCCTGTCTGTGGACGGTGGGAGGCAGCCAAGGCTCCTGGATGGAACACGCAGACCTCTGGCTGTTCCATCCACCGTCAGCACTTTCACTGCTGGTTAGATAAATCTCACATGTGGACACCACGTCCTCAGCGCCTCTCTTAACCTTGAGTTTGCGTAAATCCTGATCTCAATTGAGTGAGAATCCACTCAGCCGTGCAGAACGCAGCTGAAACACAACAGGGAACAAACCCTTTTCATTTTTTCTAATTACACAGAACATGTTTTTCATTGGGTTTTACAGTTTAATGAACAAAGAGAACCCCCTTTCTTGTACTTTTTTCATAGTTCCTCATAACCTCATGTTTCTGTTGTTGGCATCAGAGACCTCAGAGGAATATGTAGGCTTCCTTTTCAGTCCTCTCCTTTGAATTACACCCATGATTGAGGGTGAGTGACAGACTGTGGAAAATGTGACCACCTTTCTTCGGTATTCCATTGGTCTCGCCTAAATGAGTCTTTGAAAGATGGATCTTTCAGGAGCCCAGTTAAAATGTCTCTCATCACTACGCCATCAGGTTGTTCCGCTTAAGTGCAAGACGAAAGGTTTCAACGTTGTTGAGCCACCCCCCCCCTCATTTGGAGTTGCTAAGCGATGGGTACACATAGTACAATCATAATGTCTTTGTGAATGGAGAAATGCTGAGGAGTGGTCGGAGTAGGAAAATGTTTTCTTAAATTTAAGGTCTAAATGCTCTGTAAATGCTGTTTGCACAGTGTCTCTCTTTTACTCTCATGGAAAACATTTAGTCAGGCAGCAACAATGAGCGAAGAACAAATAGGCCACGTACTGCAACTGGTTATGTGCCTTGGACATTTTGGGAGAAACATCAGACCTTGTTTTGGTGTGCAAAAACGACTTGAAGGCTGAAAGAGACGAGATGAGAGGTATTCTGGAAAGAAATCTGATAAACAAAGAACCCATCACTTATGACCCATTGATGTGTGTGGCGGTGTCTGCATTTTTATCTTTTGTTCACAACGTTTTTTGCCTTAAACGTTGATAAAAATGTGCAAACAGGGAGCCAAAGTTTCAATATTTCCTTCACAAACTGCATTTAAGTTGAGAATTATGCATTAAGATGATTAGTGCGGCTAGACATTTTTGTATATATTAACATACATTTTCTATTCTATTTTAAATAGAAGGTACTAAAATTACAAATCAACCACTGTCTGATTCAGCCATAATTCGTGGTCTTGTCGAGATGGAACCACACGATTTGGTCACCTTCTTAAACAGTACCTTTGTCACTACTTCTAGACTTGGTGGCCAAGTAGTGACAAACCAGTTAAGTAACATTCCCCAACCATTAAAAAGAGTAGTTTAAAGGCTTGAGAATGTAATGCCAGTTGCTGTGTGTATTCCATCACCATGCAGCTGTAAACGTGGCTGGGGAGGGAAATTGTGATTTGCTGTGTCAGCATGTTGGAATTGTGTGTGCTTGGAAAATATCAATCCTATTCATTCGCACGCTTTTTTCCATCCCATAATTGTTTTCTAAGAGAATCAAGCAAAGTGAAGATATGTGACAGACTTAACTTCATATTTTCACACTGCTAAATTGAGGCGTGTAACAATATGAGCTCCACTGACGTCCCTCTGGGGCCAGAAAGCACATGGCCTTCATGGGCTCAGTGAAAGATGAGGAAAGTTTCCTTCTAGATCACATGACGGTACGTCACATGCTTACTATAACCTACAATTCTTACCTTTTCTATTTATGGGTATGTTATCTTCAACAACCGTATAGGTTGGACTCTTTTGTAGTAGACCGTGAGGCGACTTACCCTTTCACAGGCCAATGACCCATTGCATCATTGGCCTCAAACTGAGAAGCTGTCTTTACCCCTCCAGCTCAGTGAATGGTTTAGTCAACTATTGTTAAATGATACACGTCTCATTAGAACCCACTTTGTTTTAAGAAAAAGGGCATCTATTAGGCAAATACTTAGTCTTAAGATTGATTTAAACCTTTTAGGGCATGTTAGTGAAGCACAACTTTAGGGAGTGTTCCTTCAAAACACTTACTTAAGGTGATCTATGAGTGATGTACAATCCGTGTTGTAGGCCTCACAAAGTGCAGATGGGAGAGTGTTGGTTTCCAAAGCCCTCCCTGAAGAGGAAGCCATGAGTTAGGGATCCAAGAAGAAGAAGGATGAGCTGCTAATCCTTCTCAAGACTGTGAGCCAGACACTAAACAGATCAGCTGTTCAGATGTTCTGTTAAAAACAAGAGAGGAAAAAGCTCATGGTGCTGAACACAAAGTTGAGTTTTCTCTCATGTGGAAATACAGCTGCTAACGGTTCAAAGGCTTCACGTCCTTTAAGCACGAGACACGTCGACGTGAGCTTCTATAGCGAGTTACAGGCATGGAGGTGTCAACATGTAGATTGCTGCACTATGCTGCCGAAATACTAGAAACAGAACCGGCCCGGATGCTTGTCAATGCTGGAATAGAATTATTCTTAGCCAAGATTTCTTTGACCTATCAAACTAACCAAAACCATTCATGCAGTTTGCTCCTTTTCGCTTTAATTATTGACAGTACGGTAGTAATGTGACAGCAGATAGGACCCAGTCAGTGGCATCACAAGGTTTACGCAACCTCAGTTGACTTTCTGGCTACTGAGGTTGACACGTTTGAACTTCCCAGAGACTTTCAGTGTCTCTAATGAACCTCGGAAAGGATCAGAATGTCCTTATTTTTGACTTCTGGGTTGCTGTTTGCCTACTTTGCACCTGGGATCTTACTGGGGGACTTGGCCTTCCGGTGCCCGAGTTGTACCGCGGAGCGTCAAGCTGCATGTCCACGAGTCACTGCAGCGTGTCCAGAGATAGTGAGGGAGCCGGGCTGCGGCTGCTGTCCTCTGTGCGCCAGGCAGGAAGGGGAGCTTTGTGGTGTCTACACGCCAAGGTGCTCCGGCGCCCTGAGGTGCTACCCCAGCACCGACTCTGAGTTACCTTTGCAGCAGCTCATCCACGGTTTAGGGCGATGTGGACCACAGGTGGACTTGGATGGAACGACAAGTCTGGACCAGCAGGATGCAAACGGTAAGTTGTGGAAGGGAAGATGGGAGCCGGAATAAAAGCAGACCTTACTTCACTTACAGCCATTTAGTAAAGAGTAGAAGCTGATGAAGTCACATTGAATGTTCTACAGACTCTACCGAGCATCGAAGCCTCAGGTCACAGTTATGCAACTGTTTCTGTTCAGTTTGGCTCTCATTGACCCCCACTGTGTGCTACTGCTACAAGCTAGCAGCAGATCATGGTAACCAGGAGACAAATGGACAGATATTTCCTTCAGGAAACACCAGAACAAATCAAAGACGGAATTTGAATGTTGTGACACAAAATCTGAAACACTAGTCTTTGAATATTATATGTTTAGAGCTTTTACCTTAAGACTTTAAGACTGCACAACGTGATTGGTTGATGCCACCTGTTGCTTAGTTGTCATTTAATATTCAGTTGTGTAAGTGTGTAACTCGCAGCCCTTCAACTTCCTCCCTAAAAAACTAAAACAGGGTAGTTTTATTAGGACACTTATTGAACCACTCTTGTGAAGGTTGTAAATGTTGATATCTACTACTATCTTGTCATAGGTTCTCATACACAAATTAGCATGTTCCTGTCAGTGTCATTATTAACTACACAATTTTGTCTGTTTTTTTCAAAGGATATTTGACAGGTAGAAATAAGATGCAAACATTCGTTCAACTTAATTTCTTAATCAGAGATAAATAGCACGTTGTGTCATTTTCTCGACCGTACGGGAGACATTTCTTCTGCCTTCAGTCAGCTGGAGACGCTGCGATCCTTTCATGAAAGGAAGACAACATGTTCTCTTTGGGACTGGAAGCTGTTGTTGGTTTCTTGGAAATGAAGCCTCTGTTTACAGCAAATGTTCCTTCAAAGAGCCGTCAATCCATGGATCACAAAACTCCTTTTATTAAAGCACAGCCACACCATGAAGTGATTTAGTACGCTAAGGTTCTTCAGATTGATTGAGTTGTCCACTGCCAAGTTCGTGCTGTGTTTTTGCTCTTCATCGGGGAGTGGAGCATGTTGTGTGTGTGTGTGTGTGTGTGTGTGTGTGTGTGCCAGCCTCACCAAGGCAGCAAGTTCTCACCTGCCATCGTACCTGGGAACAAATTGAAACCTTTGACCTGAAAACAACCCTTAGCAGCGATATGTTGATGCGAAATAGAAACAAATGACAGAAAACACCCAGAAATACTTTAAAAACTACGTTACTCAGAAATCCTGCAGAGACACACAAGTGTCAATCTCCGTTTTCCCCCATGTGACGATGAGTGTCGACACGTGATACCCACAAACAGGCTGTATGAGCCCACAACGTCTTAAGACTTAAGACCCACCTACTTAGACATGATGTTGTTTATGCTACATGAGGGAAAAATGTAACCTCAACCGATTGCATTTTGGAAGTTGTAAATGAAAGGCTGTAAATATGGAAGAGAATTTGGAATAAGATGTCCATGGTAACAGGTGCAACATCCTTTTGCAGTCAAGCTCTTTTTCTACGTAATCATCTTGGGTCGTGAAGAATGTATTTGATGAGCTCCCAGACTTTCACATGAGGAAAAAGTCAACACAGGTGGTTTGGAATTTCCATCAGGAATCTTAAGATTGTGATGAGGACTTTAGGGATTTGGATAACAGAAATAAGCATGGCCGAGGAACATCAGCTAAGCGTGATGGACTCGTCTGCTTTGATCTACCGTGTCTGGTGGTCACAGCAGTCAGAACACTAAAGGAAAAGCAGAAAATGACTCTGGTTTCTTCCCTTGTTTGGTCGCGTTACGCCTGGTATTTCAAACTCAGCAACAGCAGGCTGTCGGATGTCAACATCTGTCTCCTTTGTAGCCATCAGAACGCACGTTTCCTGTTGTTGTTACTTGGGACTAAATGAACAATACTACAGTTCACTTGAAAGGGAATCACATTTTGGGGTTATTATTATTTATTATATTGACTTTGAATCGTTGTCTCAGTCCTGAAGGTTTCAGGCCAGTAACCAGTATTTATCTGTTTTTATTATGGACAAAGATGATAAAGTCAATGTCTCTCAGGGAGTCAATCACAATGGTGGAGCATGTATCAGTGACATGGATGCATCACTGTCCAAAAATATTTGTATTAGCCATCATTAAGTCAACATACAGTGTGTCGCAAGTGAAGGTCGGTTTAGTAACGTGTGAACTGTGTTCTGTTGGGACCAGATATTTCACCACAAGCCCATCACTAGCAGAGCTATAAATGGGATTAAATGGCACTTGGCTTATAAAATGAAATGCATTTGAATTACACAAAAGCAATGACTTGAAACGAAGGATACTGCTCACTACAAAGTCCAAGGATTATCTGGATTAAACAGGTCGGGGGTTCTTGAGGACATTGGGCTTGAGTTTCCTTTGGGCTGAAACCACTGAAAAAGCATCTATATATTCTACAAAGTACATCAAAGAATCACATTAAACTAAACTGAGTTTTACCATTTCACTCATAAGTAAGTTTTATACACTTGCAATTTGCAATTGTTTCCTTAAATTTAAAGTGTTTTTATTTCTTAACCTCTTCTTTTGTTTCATACCACAAGGTGTAACAAGAGACTCTCTTTACACAACACAATCTGGCAGTATTGTTCTTGGTTGGTGACAAGAAAGCGCCACTATCTGGTCAAAAGTATGGCATGTGTGTATCTACTGCTCTGTAAACTACACAAACCTCCAATCCTCCACAGATGACCCCACCCCTCCTCCAGCCAATAGGAGCCCACTGGGCTGTTCTGTCCTTGTTTGCCCTTTCGATGCCTCTCCCTGCATCTGTCTCCGTGGTCCATGACTGCTATTGGTGCCCTGCAGGGAATCCTGTGCTGAGACATGCTCATTCTCACTCACTCGCACTCAGGTCTTTAATTACTCCATGTAGATGTGTGTGCACACAGCCAGAGGGAAAGAGGTAGACATGAGGGGGGGGGCGCGTGTTTCTGCCTGCAATTCTGAGAAAACTGCCTCAGAGATGTTAATAGGAAGGCCTCCCTCCTTTGTGCTAATCCTAAAATGGGACACGTTGAATAATATGATTGCAACATGGATGGGAACAACAAGATCAGTACATTCACTTAAGTACTTTAGGTACAATTTTGAGGTGTGAATACTCCAATCACCAGTGTAAAATGTGATTGTAAGCTCCTTCATATCCTATGAATATTATTATTAAAATAATAATGGTGATTAATATTAAATATATTCATGTAGCACATCAAAACAACTTTAAAAAGTGGTTGACAAAACAACATTTTTTTATAATTTACAAAATTACATCAACAAATTTTAAGGTTTTAAGGATTTATTACTGGTGATTTTTAAAATGTACAAAATATATAACATGAAGATATAAAATTAAAAATTGTTGTCTGTAATGTAACACTTGACATGTTGTGTCAATCTACACTAAAGGAGCACTTATGTCGATGGCGTATATTCCTTAAATCAAATCCACGTTAACTTAGACTGCACTTATTGTCTTTAAAGGCTGGAGACGCTTTAGGAGCTCCGATTGACAGCTGACAAAAGCATCTTCATTGGGTTCGGATGAAACAGGACCATCCAGAGTGGAAAGATCTAGCTGACGGTAAAGGGTCTGAAGCTGAACCTCCTGCATGGTTTAAGTGCCCTTTTTGTCTGTTTGCCAGCTGCAAAGTGTTTGAAGTGGGCGAGCCTCGAGAGGAACCATTTACTCTGACAAAGGGTGGAAGTAAGGCCACTTTCTTCGCTGTGGTTGCACAGTTACGTTTTTGAGACGACAATAACAGGGCCAATACAGCAATGCTGAGGAAGTCTGGAGAGACATTCCTCAACGTGCGCTGTGAGAACTGTGAAAGCGTTGCTCAAAGGCAGTGCCCGTAAGCCAACAGCTCGAGACAGGTAGTTTCTATGGTGCTGAAGACAGAGTCAACAACACAGCATTTAAATGACAGCTGTTGGCTCGGGACAAGTATTGGGTTTTTCTTTCTCCTCCCAGAACACGTCATGTGAGATGTTCGGCACGACTAGTACAGCTTTACCACTTGTCCATCAGGTTTAAGCTTCAACATGTATGCTCCACTGGGTTCCTTTTTAAACAAATAGTAAAAGTTAAAGTAGTGTTCTGGCACACTTAAGGGGAATGTTTTCACAACGTCTTTGGTTAAATCTAATCTTTAAACCAATCTCTGTCCTTTGAATGGGTTTGATATGTAATTGTTCTTTGAATGTTGTCTTAAAACTTGGGTCAGAATTTGAAGTTTCTGTGCCCAGCTGGAGGTTGTAATTGATGAGTTTTGGCCATCACTCGATATGCAGTCGATTTTGGGCATGAGAGAAGAGTAAAGTCCACTCCACCCACCATTTAAATCCAAAGTGACATATATTGGTTGAATCACTTTTTCTTTCATCTGTCATCTTTTTTTTTTTTACAGGAATTTTCCTCTAATGATAAAAAAATCTGATCTTATTGTTTCCTGGAGAGATGCATTTAGTTCTGTTGAACACTAGGGGGCGATCTCAGTTTACGGAATTACAAACACGGAACAAAACTGCGTTTGTTTGCCTTGGCTGGATCTAGTCGCTTACAGTAAACCCAAATAAAACAGTCTGCAGGAGTATCATCTCTTCATGGGGTCTAGATGTTTGCTAAAATACCTGAGTGTCAAGTGTCATACCACAATAACTAATGTGTAATAACCATATCATTATTGATCATTTAAATCTTCTGCTTGTCAACGTTTTTTAAAATGATCTAACATTTGCAAGTGAAAGAATGGGTCTTTTAGAATATTATACCTTGGCATGTGATGTATGCACCAGTAACACCAGTAATACGTCTACCAACACATGAGTGCTGAAGTATTCTCACATGACAAAGATTCAAAGCGCATTTATACTAACAACAACTTCTCAAATAACATTGGCAGAATGTAATGAGAACATGTAAATGTTTAAGGTCCTACATGAAGAAAAAAGATATCTGTTTCAATTTAGCAGCCACACATAATTTCACACCTGGCAGAGTGCACGTATTGACAAACGCGTCTATTTATTTCAGGAGGAGTCCCAGCATGTGGATTCACAGGGGGCCGTCCCTCTCAGGCCTGATTTACAACCTCAGGGTTGGGTTTCTGTTTTTTTAACACTAATTACAGACACACACACACACACTCACTCAAGCACAGCCTCTGGCAGGAATATTAGCCCCCCCCCCAAAAAAGAAAATCCCTACTCAGCAATATGTCATTATGTCAGTTCTCACTATGACTATGCGCATAAAGATCTGTACTATGTTATCTATCAATTTGAAATCCGGTCTCTGCTCTGAATTATCTTGCTGGCGTTTTGTGGGTTATTTCTCCAACTAATGCTGAACACACAGAGTGGCCCCCGCTTAGAGGGGGGGGGGGGGGGCTGTGAAATGTGGCCCTTCACTGTCGCCACTGTAACGCCTCACTGTCCAGAACACAGTTAGTTCTATGAGGGACCCAAGATGCCTTAGAATGAGTTGTCCAATTTCAGGATTAAGATCACTTGTGAATGGCCTGTTATTAGATAGATGTTGGCTTTTATATTACAGTTATTGATTAGGGAATCGATGCGTGAGTGTTTTAAAGAGCTGCAGACAAGCTGAGGTAGTTTTGTGTGCGAGTGTATCATCTGTCCCTTAACTTCATAAAAAGCAGGACCCTGTAATGCTCAACGGACTCAGAATACGCTTTTCTGAGAAAGTATTAAATGTTGAGACACTGAGATTAGAACCAGAACCTATACCAAAGGCTTTGAATAGATTATCCTTTCCAGGAAGGCCTGGGCAGAGTTCACTTACAGATGCTGCAGATTAAGTTTGTGTCTTTGTTCTGTCGTAGAGGTGCATGGGACTGAGAATCCTCTTACCAAGAGACCTGCCCTAGAAGCTCGCAATTGGCAGGAGTCCGCCATGAAACAACACCTGAACGAGCGCAAAACCAAGATGAAGAAGAATCCACTTCTAGAGGAGCCTCGAACCCAGAAAGTGCTTCAGGTTAGATCCAAATCTAAAAGTAGCACTTCTTTCATTAAAGGTTTGTTGAGCTCATCTTGTGGGATGAATTGAAACATTTCACAGGTGCCGGCCACTAAATCGAGTTGTAAAATTACAATTCCACACTCTGTCTGGATCTGAAAAGATTCTTTTTTCTAAATACAGATACAACAACAGAACATGTGACACATTTGTGAGCTGAATACACGACCTTTACAGGCACAATAGCAGATATTGAAATAAAATGGCAGGGTTTTTTAAGCATGAACTGAACTAACCACTAATAACCGATTTGTTTCCTCCAGCAGCGTTTTCATGTTGTGCGTTTATTCTAAAGCAAGCAGTGAGAGGGGGTCAACAAGGGGCCGTGTGAGCACCATTGACTGGTACGGTAGTGCCCTCCTCTGGGCACTCTTTCACTCAAACAAGCATGCACACGTGCACACTGGCCCTGACCTCGCCCTCAAAGACATCATGTCTCCCTGACTTAAGCCTCACTTTAACCCAAAAGAACGCTTCAACCCCAGGCTTTCTATGTGAGCCAATATATGTACCAACTTCATGACTTAGTCAAGCACAGGTTCATGTTTGTTGATGTGGAAATGTATTTGTTGAAGAATTCAATTGTTGTCAATGACATTTTAGAAAATCGACCTTCATAGAATAATTGTTTGAAATAAGGAAACAATGCAGCCGTGTTGATGATGTTGATATTGCAATAAGTTGACTACAGATATTTATCATCTTGACTGCGTTCCACTTTTAGAACACAAAAAGCGGTAATGTGCTACTTCTGTGGCCTCATTGATGCTTTTCCAATGTTGTATGAGGAAGAAAAGAGAACTTTCGAAGTTTCGATAATCGTCATCTTCCTGTTGGGAAGTAAAGTTGTTGTTTTTCCCTCCACAGTGGAATGTGTGTTGGCAGTTTGATGCAGTCCAAAGCCCCCCCCCCCCCCCCCCCCCCCCTCCCTAACCCAACCCAACCTAACCCAGCCCCCACCCTATTCTTTAACACTCAACATTTCACAGTCTAAAACGCAGCTCTACAAACAGTAAAACCAGTGAAATGGGGCGGCGTACAAACACACATATTCTTTCTGTCTCATGCAAATGAGCTTGGGCCCCAGGCAGGGAGGGGGGGGGGGGGTGGGGGGTGACACATGTGGAGGCCCATATATGACGCAACGTGGCAAACAACTATGTGCATTTGCTCATTTTCTCCCTCGCTTCACTCGCTAGCAGCAAAACAAAATAAAACCAAAAACTTGATGAGCGGGAGGCTGCAAAACGTTGTCAACATCATTAGAAGCAACAAAGGGGGGAATGTGGTCCAGAAGAAGTCCAGCAGCTGGGCGAGCGCCTTCAGGGCAGCTGCTTTTCAGCATGGATGCACTTTGTTCCGCTTGTTCTTGTGAGGTCAAATACTGTAGACATAACATTTTGATGTCAGCTGGGTTTCTATCACATTTGTGACCTTTATTACTTAATTATGCAAACACATTTGTGTCAGTTAATTACAAGTCTCCATCACATTCATATTATTGTTTCCGCACACAGATCCTGCGACGGCAGTTTTCTTTTCTTTATTTATTTTTCTTAATCTTTGGCCTTATTAGAAGAAATTTTAACACTTCATTTGATCCATTAAAAAAGATAATCGTGAAAGTAAAAGAAAAGCAGCTTTTTTCATGAAAAGCAACATTTTGGAGACTAAATATTTCCTTGATTTCCTTGATTGTGAAACTGTGTTGTGAGTCATGTTAATGTTGTCAGAGACACGGCTGCAGAGGGAGCTGCTCTAACTGAAGATCTGTTGGAGCATTCGATCCATTCCTGCCCCCCCCCCCCCCTTGTCAATAGTTGGCCTACTGTATGAGCCTTTAAACGCTTTTAAATCCTCTTCAGTTTTCCGTTTAATAAATAAAGCGGTTAGGTCTGGTTTTAACAATGTTGGAGAGTTACTGTAGTCTGATATCATTCTTTCAGTGTCTGAACCATCGGTCTCACAATCATTATTTCCTAATAATGATAATGTTGGTTTTTCGGACCAGACTTAAGTTGATGTTGCAAGTCTGGGTGACAAAATATCACCACTGGATGCTACTTCATCACTGTGGAAACAACAAAACTCATTTCAGCTTGAGCTGAACCTCACAATCCATCAAAGCAAAGTTCTTTGTAGCCACGGATGTCTTCCAGGAGAGAAATCATTATTTCAGCCAATAACTCACACACGTATATCGCATATAAAGGGTTACGAACTGATCCCTGGATAAATGGCAGTAGTGTAAGACTATGTCCCCTCATACAGTAACACACAGAGAGAATGAATGAATGAGAGAGGAATCAAAGACTAGGAGAAAGTGTTAAAAGAAAAGCCAAATGTCTCATAAGGCTCATGTCAGACTGGTCCGTCTCTCTCATCTTCAGCCAACTGATCATAAGACGGGACCCAGCCTGATCCACACTAACATCTGTGTGTGTGTGTGTGTGTGTGTGTGGGTGGGTGCACGTGGATACTATACGTGGCCAGTGTTAGTGCGACCATCCATGCAACAGGAAGGTGTATGAACATGTGTCTGCATGAAGTGTGTGTGTGTGTGTGTGTATGTGTGTGTGGCCGTGGCCCCTTGCTGAGTTGAGCTGCTCGTGTTGCACTGGACCCACATCAGGACCAGCAGAACCTTCGGCTTCCCCCTCTTAAAAATGTTACCTATAAATGTACTTGTGACATTTTTACAAGGCACAAATCAGTGTTTTATTTCTCCTTTCTGTTTCTTGGACAGAACACACACACGTGTAACCGACTCCATCTAATGGCTTCTGGTCAACCTGTTTCTTTTGTGCTTTCGTCCCTCCTGTCTAAATAGCAACTGTCCCATTTAGCGCTGGTGTTAATCACTTTGTCCCTGCCTGTCCTTCAGAGTGCGTGTCAACAGGAGCTGGACGCCGTCTTGGAGGAGATCTCCAAAATCACCTCTGAGGACAACAGAGGCCCACTGGAGGACCTGTACCTACTGAAATTCCCAAACTGCGACAAACGTGGTCTGTACAACCTCAAACAGGTGAGCCACGGACGCAGCACTGGTCCACTTAAGACACAAAACTGGTTCCACGTGTAGTTTTATTCTAATGTGCAGGGCGACCCACAAATAAGACGGAACACCTCAAATGTAATAACTAGCATCAAAAGTCTTACCATCTAACCCCGTTTTGAGACACGTTCTGGAGGAAATGAATCCTGGTTTGCACTCCTCGCGTGGGTCAAACATTCCACCTTATTACACGAGGCCCAGCATCGGTCTGAATGATGTCATCAAACGTGTCCGCACTAACAGCATCTCAGCCATGGGCCGAGGGGGCGGTGTCCATGGAGATTAGCCCGTCTCAAACGGTGTCATTGAAACGACCGGGGCAAAGCTTCTCCTGGAATCCTGGCCACACCTCGTCAGTGTTGTGGCAGGAGAGGTTTCGCCTCGGAGGGCGGATGGACAACACCCGCCGTGACATCACTCATTCAGGTCGGGTTTCAGGCCACGGGCAGCATTGTCTTCATTGTCTCTTTACTTGACGGCTCTCTTTTAAATGATGGAAAGGGGATTGTGTTGGGATCAGTCTGTGCCCCCCCCCCCCCCCACACACACACACACACTCTCTTACATCCACGGTAGTTCCGTTCACCTTTTATGTTTGATTCTCTCGTGGAATGGCGCTGCCTTCTCTTTCGTTCTGTGATTGTCTCTCTCACCCCCCCCACGCACACAAATAACCTCCCCCTCACTCCCACCTGCCACCACACCCCTCCCGACCCCCCTAGGTTTTACACACCCTCCTTTTCCTCACTTCCCTGGTCTCAGACACACAAACAGACGAGGTCATGCACACACACACACACACACACACACACATTGAGATTAGACCATCATGAATGAAGCAAAAAGCTTCTGAGCTCAAGGTTACAAAGCAGTAAGACGTCTTCACGGGAAGACTTTTGTTAAAGCGAGGAACAATCTGTGCTCATCCATAGAAACTGGGATGGAGGAGGACAAACAAGGTCACATGTCCAGTGTTTTCTTACGGGGATAGTAGAGCAGAAAAGAAGATTTGAATAGAGCCCCCGGTTTCCTAAGGCAGGGCTCTCAACCTTCAAGCCAATTTCCATCACTGGTCACAAACAACAGCATTGTTTTGGAGCGGAGCCCCGGGTTCCCAGGGAGGAACACTGTACCTCCTCAACACTCGGCTCCCCTTTGGAGTTGTCCCTCCTTGTCGCGGAGTAATTACTGTAACTGTCACTTTTTTTGTTCTTTCTCATCGAAGGAAGAAAATGAAAAGTCTTTTCTTCCCCCCAGCTCTTCATTCTTTTGGCCGTCCCCTCCGCGGCCGCCCCGCGCGCGGCGTAAACCGTGTCCACTTCAATTACGACCTCATTTCTGAGAGGAGGGGGGGCTCCGCGGGGGGGGGGGGGGGGGGGGGGGTCCACTGGCAGGCCGCTGCGTGTGTGTTTTTGTTAGTGTCTGTGGTGGCATGTGTGGGTGTGGAGTAGGGGGGCATGACCTGAGGAAGGGCTGTTATTGGATGAGTGTGGTCCCACCCAAGCCATAGCCCCCGCTCTCATCCAATAGCCCTCCACCACCAGGACATCCACACAAACACACACACACAGACACACACACACACGCCACCATAGGCCATGCTTCATTAACGCACCCCTCATTTCCCACTGTGCATCTTGACCCCTCCCTCTTGTTCTCCAGTGTTTTTCAGCCGGCCTTGTTTGTGTTTTTCTGCTTTCTCTCTAGTGCGACATGTCCACCCACGGCCAGCGCGGAGCGTGCTGGTGCGTCAACCCGTTTACCGGGGTCCAGTTTCCAACCACGCCTAAAGTACGAGGGGATCCCAACTGTAACCAGTTTGAGGAGGAGATGAGAGAGTTGCCCACTGCAGCCGCCTTCCACTAGCACAGCCCGGGACGCCCTTCACTGGGTTGGGTTTTCTTTACAATTCCAACTGTGGGAGGATTTGTCAAAGATGTTGCAACGTATGAAGGCTTTCCCTCGTGTTTTTGTTGTTGTTATCGCTAGGTTAACATGTTGTTTCTGTTGTCAGGGCATCACGACCGATAGTGTGTCCGTCCCCCAGTGAGACTCGAGCTCATGTTGCAGACTAAACACTTTACTAATGAGGCACTGCATTTTTATTTTCTTTTAATTAATGTACTGAAACATCAGGGTATGGTCGTTTTCAGAAAGTATTTATTAAGCCAGAGTAGATTTAGGTTTATTTGTTTAGAATTATTTTTAGCTACCGATTAGAACCCATTTGGGAAGTATTTATAGATTGATGACAGTTTATGTGGCATTTAGTCAAACTAGCGTCCTTGTTGTTTGTGTAATTTGCATTTATAGAGGAAAAAGTCCCATCATGCTTTGGCTATGCAGGCAGTACTTGGAGCTGTAGGATCTTTTCATTGTTGCTTTCGGCCATTTCATTGGATTTGTTGACAATAAAAAAAAAAAAGATTATCAGCCTTGTCTTTTAAAGCTGCATTGATTAATTGTTTGGGCCACTAGGGGGCAGCGGAACAAGCTGTAAAATATGATATTTGATATTATTATTATTATTCAGTAATATTAGCATTCTTTAGGAACGGTGTGACAAAAGTTAGTCCAATATTGACTGTTTGCTTTTACTTCCTTTGGCTCTCTACCAGCTCCATAGAATGAGACCTGTCTCCTCAGGTGCTGAATCCTTTCCTATTAGTAGTAGCTTGGCCATTATTCCATGCTATGCAGCTAGCATACATGGGCTTTAGTGGTTGCTGTGGGAGGGTGGGGGGTGTTAATGGGAGCCTGAACAAAACAATGAAGAATGAGAAAAACTAAATCGCCCTTGTTTTTTTCTTTCAAAAGTCTCTATTCTGTAACGTTTCTGAATTTGTTTGTTTTTTTAAGGCTACGGTAAAGGTAAAGATTTACAGGTGCTCCATGACATCCTTCATATGTATGTGCACACTATTCAGAACACCTTGTGTAACCTTTTCTTGGTGAACAATTGAATCAAGCATGTCATTAAAAATGGTGTCTCTGTCATACTTTTCACTGATTGCATCTTTTAATATCTACGTGTTGATGCACCAGCTTTGCTTCCTACATCTTTTGCTGTAAATGAACTAAATTGAACTTTGCTCAGGGTGTCAAACCCGACACCATATCCACGTGTTGCCATGAAGCTGCCCATCAGTTGGGTTCGCTGCAGAGAGCCATCCTTGTTATTTGTCAGCAGTTTTTCCATCAACTCCTACTCCAAATAACTGTCACTAAAAAAAGGGCACTTGTGGTAATAATGCTTGAAGCTGGCGTGCAGCTTCAGTATTTTTATCACTGCTATGTGTGCAGACATGCATGTGTGTGTGTGTGTGTGTGTGCGTGTGTGCACCCATGTGTTGCTAGGGTTACTAATGAAGTGTTGACAAGAGGTGGGCTCAGGATGAGCAGCTGACATTGACAAATGTGATACTAAGCGGGTAAAAGTGTCTAAGAATAAACCAAGTATGCAAATGTACACACACACACACACACATATTTCTGTTGCCGATCACGGTCTATAGATGGGTAACTAACCAAGGGATGTGGGGGCGCTATTAATGATTCTGAATGCCCAGGACAGAACTAGATACTGTGACAACGTGTTTAACTTTGTGCAGTATTGTCTCACTTTTACAGGACGTGCTGGAACAATTCCGTCATCCTGGGACTGTAAAGAACCCACTGACACGCAGATGCAGCGTCATCAGAAAGTTGTGATTATGGAGGATGGGTTTTTGTGAAACTGAATCCCAAATTGCTCCCAGTGTGCAGGTGGCACTATGCATGTGGACTGTGTCACCAGTGTGTGAATGTGAGCAAATGCATGAATGATAACATGCAGTGTAAATTGCTTTGGTCGGTCGAAACACTTGAAAGACACAATAAACATTCAGGGCTCTCAAGTGTCACGGAGTGAGTGATTGAGTGTCCCGCCACACGTCCAATTTGTTATGTTGGGACTGACTAATTAAGATTGAATCGTTCTCATCATCGATGTTCAGGCAGGAGTTTGGACTTTGGTTCAAAGTGGGTACGTTATGCAGCGTATAACATCCAACTCGTGGCTTTAAAACATCCCCAAACAAAAGTATTCGCGATCAAATGATTCAAGACTCGGGCGTAGAGAAAGGCCTCTTTGAAGTTCAGGCCAAACATGTATCATATGAGACCACTCTTGGCCGACCCGGGCCTTGTAACCTTATACATCGGCCTGTGTGCCAGTTAGCCGAGCACAGTCCAAGTAATGCTCCTTTTTGACAACTTTACAGAACTGTTCCCTTTTAGTGACACACGATTCTTTTCATGTTGCTTTTTATGTTTTTTTTGTCAGCCTGGTGTCACACACGGATCCCCGGTGTCCTTTGGCTTGTTTGGCGCATTTAATGCTATTTTGCAGCTTCAAGCTTTCTGAAAACAATTCAAAACAAGTGTCTTTTGTTTTGGGTTTGATAGATCGGGCACAATGGGCTGAGGAGGGTAGTTTAGCAGTGGGAATAAGAGTGGGGGTGAGTATGTGTGTGCTTGCGTGATTGTGTGTGTGTGTGTGTGTGTGTGTGTGCACGTCTATGTGCAAAAGCACATGTGCGTGTATTGCCCCGGAGAAGCAAAGATCTGCCCTACTTACAGGCTAGTATTTCTTTTGTTAGCATTCAACAACTTCCCTTGATATGTTGATGGCTGGTCTGCGTCTAAGACTCACGGAAGCTGTACTTGTTGAATGTTAACAAAATAATTGTTGTTTTATCTTGGTTAAAATGACATGGTGCTCCAATGGAAGCAGGAAGTGCAACAGCAGAGACATTCTGCCAATTAGTATTTGTCAGCCTGGTAGAAAGATTAAAAAGAAATCTGCTGTGTTACATATAATTGAGGTAACAGTGACTGGAATCTATACAACGATTTTATGCACTTGGGAATTTGCACTTTTCAAAAGAAAAAACAGTTATTTACCTTCAAGTCATATTTTTTAATCATGCATTTTGTCTTTTGCATGATCAGATTACCGTCCAACGACAGTTCTTAAATCAAATTAAAAGTTACCTCAAACGCATTGACGACAGATTGGGATCCAATTGGCCAAATCTGGTCAGGGACTAAATGGGACCACATTTAACACAAGTTCAAGGAGAATCACTGCATAAGTGGTACGAGCACAAGATGTTTGCTAGATGTGACAAAGCAGCATTCAAAATAAGTCATTAATAAGTTATGAATAACCTACAGGATGATTACATGCAATAGTTGACCTTCCATCTTCTCTTTTCTCTCTCAAACACACACACTCTCTAACTCTAATGGTTAAACTGTATATAGACACAATTCTATCAGTTTACACACAGTTTTACAAACTAAATGAATCGCTGAGGTCAAGGTGCACCAAGACATGAGTGTGTACCACTACGGTAAGAAGTGATGTTTCTGCTGTAATGATTAACACAGAAAGTGTGTTTATCATTTGACTGTTAGCCTTTGTTTCCTTTCCCAAATAATTGGTCCAAATTGATGGTCCGTTTACTACCTGTCAAACAGCATCTCAGTGATGTTAAGTGCATTCTGAGATCCTAGCGATTTCTTTGTGACACACTGATGGCCAGAACTAGATAAATTGTAAAATGGAATAATTTGCTTTAGTTGCCCAAAGCGCTCGTGACGTCATGTTTTCCTCTCAGTCTTTTCTCCTTTCTGTGTATTTTAGTATCTGACCTTTGCTGAGAAACAGGACTTCAGAATGTGTCTTTGATTCATGTACGGCAGCCAAAAGAGCATTATTTGTTTCAACGCTGCTTTCCTTAACGCGCAGTGTAGGTTCTCACAGTAACATCCGATCCGCACTGAAGAACCTTCCATTAAGGATTCCGGGTCTAAGTCCATCTTTGATGAAAGGGCTTGGATGAAAACTAGCAGACACTTGTCTGCCGTCTACAACCACCGGCATCGGAGGAATCCAGCGCTAAGTCATGCGATTTACTCTCAAGCGCTGTACATTCTTTCAAATCTCCTTTCATCTCCATCCGGGTGATGAAAAGAACCCCCCTTTACCTCTTTAAGAGATCGTATTATACAAGAGCACAAGCGGTGATTTGCACAGATCCCAATTATGCAGTGTGAAAATCTGAATGCCATTTGTACGCTTATGTCTCTAAGTACCCCGGCATTGATTCCAAAACTCACATTTAATGATGAGCCACTGGCTAATCATGTGTTTAATCACATCCCTGCATCCCAAGAGAATCACAAAGAGGAGGATCCGCAACATTCTGTGCAAACAGGTCTGAGGCCCAGCGAGGTTTGGGACGGAGTGAGTTGATGTCAGATGGAGCCATCCAAGGTTGTTCCTTAATTATGTAATAAAAGGGGCATAAATGCTTTGAAGTCCTAAGTGCAGTTGTCAGTTTCTTTGAAGGCAAATAGTAATTGTCATGTTCACTGCCTCGCAAATCAAATCTTCTACACATGTTTCCTCCTCCCCGAAGTCAAAGGCTGTGCCCTCCCTTCTGCATGTACGCACAAAGACACACCGCAACAACCTTTACGGCAGCCTTGATGTGCTGTGCCCTCCACCCTCTCATGCCCCGCATCAGTCACCCACATCTGGTTATGGTCAAAGTCCTGTATTCCTCAGGGGAAGACTTGTCCCCCCCAAAGTCCCCGTTCTCTTCCTGGAACCCAGGAGGAAATTTACCGATTCTTGGAGTGTTTTTGCATGTAAAATGTAAAATTGTAAAATTCAACACAAACTTCTCATCCAGAACATGAAATAATTCTTGTTTTTAAATGTTCACGTAATTCCATTGCGCCTCGTGATGTTATTGAAAAAGCAGGGAGACATGTGTGTGTGGATGTTGTGTGTCTTTGTTTGCACTCCCTGGTGCACGTGTGTCTTTATGAATGGACATTACACAGAGGAGTCCGTGCTGCCTGTAAGTGGTGATAAAAGTAGCTTTTCATTCACATGAATCCTCCCCCGGGCTACAAATCCCTTCCTCTGAGTCGTTAGAATAGTGAGCCCGGGCCCTCTAGATGTTATCACCCCCCCCCCCCCCCCCCCTTGAAGTTCAAACTCATGTTAAATGACTTCCTTGTTCCTGTGCAATCTTTTGACTACTGTGTTGAAAACCAGGTGACTTGCCTTCGGGCGAGGCTTCTTAAAGTCACATCCTGCGTGCTGCCTGAGGAATGGGTGTCTCAGACGTATGTCTAAGAGGTTTATCAACTCGTGCCTGGGAGATTAGCCAGCGCTTACACCCCGGGTCACTCCGCGCCAAACTGGACATTTCAAGCCATTTTGGTGTCTGCTTCTGCTTAAACAAAAGCACCACGAGAAATGACAACCTCACCCAGTGTTTAAATGAATACATAACTTTATTTAAATAAATGCTTTGTCATAACAAAAAAAAAGACAAAGGTTAAAAGAGTACATAAATTACAGGTTGAATAAATATTACACAGTGATATTCACTTTAATAATTTGAGATTTCTTGTCTTTTTTTTCTTGTTTGTTTAATGCAGTTCCAAATACTGACCATTTTATTTCCCACTGAACTCCTGCCACTGATGGGTTCATTTCACAAGCCAGTGAACACCAAATTATGAAAACCAATAGTATTGACTCATTACATCCGGAAAGTTTTATGTACTCAGAAAAAAAGCTGTACTGTCGTTACTGTACTACTGAAGTATGACATGTGAATATGAGTTTAAACCAAGTAGGAGATGGATAAAACCCGAGGAAGTCGGTACTAGCAAACAAGAAGTCACCAACACAAATAGAGGCCATTCTTTTTTAAGCCTGAACCTGCAATCCATGGCATCATATTAAAGGCTGTTCTCGGTTGCAGTGGTGCATTCCCCAGGTTTCCATAACTCCTGTTGACTGTCTTGCTAAATGCATCTAATGTCATGCAATTGGTGACCCCGTATCGGGGAAGTGGCTAGGCCCTGATTATGACCACTGCCCATGGCGTCCTCTCTCCTTTCCCTCTGTCTCTCTGAACTCCTCTCTCCATCTCAACTCTCATTTCTGTGCAATTGGCCATAAGAACATCTCTAGCTGCGTGTTACTTTAAAATCTATCTCTCCCTAAAGGATGTTGCTGTATTGGAGGTCCCAGGCATGGGCTGCACAGCCCCTGTCGACAAATATTACCTCAAAGCACCACCTTTAAAAGGTAAGCACAAGATAACACAACATCTAGCTTTTGTGGCTGTTTTTTTTTTTGTCTTTTTTATTGTTCCACCAACTTCACGATACCACATCTTAGGACGTCGTTGAGTGTCATTATCAATAGTGAGTAACTGAAAGAAGTGCAAGCTGCTTTATTTTTCGAAAGTGGTACTGGGGATTTGGGGTTGGGGCAAAGAACCTTGATAATGCCTTCACAACCGGAAGCCATTTAAGATGCACTTTCACCATTTCTCTTTCATAAGGAAA
Organism: Pungitius pungitius; assembly: GCF_949316345.1. NCBI lineage: Eukaryota > Metazoa > Chordata > Actinopteri > Perciformes > Gasterosteidae > Pungitius > Pungitius pungitius. The sequence goes on from NC_084909.1 coordinate 20,299,503, forward strand.
CGGTTGATTTACGTCCAAACATCATTTGGCTTCCCCTCTATGGCAATGATATACATTGGCATTGGTCAAAAGCAATTGTCATAGCTTATCAGTAATCAGAGAACGATAGGAAGTAGGTCTAAATGACTATTGTCCAGAATTGCCCTGCGGTCCAGGGGGCGATAACACATGGAAATGCTATGCGTTACTGACACCATTTACAGATCCTTTATGTACATTATTCCGCACTTAATCAGAGCTAATTCTAGACCTCTTCATAATATTCTATATTTGTTGGGGTGGGGGCCAGTTTGTTATGTGTTTCACTTTCACGTCACTGTTTGAAAGGCACTGTAACTTGCACACAGAGAGAAAAAGTCTAAGTGAATTGACCCTGTTTTAAGCTGTAACCTTTTTGTTTTGATCATCCTCCCTTTAGATGTGATACCTTTGCATGGAGGCTTGTAAGCAGAAGGGTTCCAGAGGGTTAGCTTCTTTGACTGACTCTGGGTCATTCTGAGGCTCAAAAGAACTCATTCTTACAGGCTAAAATCGTTTTTTTTTTCCTTTTTCCAAGAACAATTACATTGTTGTCATACTATGTTTCTACAGGCAAAAAAAACATTCAATAACTATATTTAAAAATAATGTAATACACCATGGTTACACTGTAGTAGCTGTACTGAGGGGAAACCACTTGATAAAGGAACATGGCTCAGAAGTGGGCGGTCTTTACTTCACTAAAGGCAAAGAAAACAGCGCAAACAAAGCCGTACAGAACTACACTTCACACAACTGGATCAGAGAGACAACTGGCTCCACCGCCAAGTTGGATAAAGCGCTCAACCCGAAGGTTGAAGAGTCGGCGTGTCGCCCTGCGCGGCAGCGTCTGATTCAATAGGCACAGTTGGCATATCAGGCTAGCTACAATGTCGACGAGCCACTTACATATTTTCATCTGTGACAATCTGCTTGATCTTTTGTTTCCAAACTCTGTGTGTCACGAGACATCCTTTACATCGGTTATAGAGAAGGCCAGCCCAAAGACCACTTCAAGCGCCAGCCAATACTTGTTGTGACAAAATCAAACAAAACAGAATAAAAGGACATTCTTTTGTAATAGGCTCCATCATACACCAACACAGGCAGAAACATACCACACACACACACACACACTGTACACATACACACACTCATGCACCCATCATTTTGTGAAGGTACATCTAAGCTGGTTCCCCTATTCATAAGTGCTCTGACAGAACCACATTTCAAGAGTCAGCTGTTACAGCATATCCCCTCTCTAATGTTTCTTTTTTTTTTCTTTTGGAAAACCGACCAAAAACCAAATTACTGCCAATAAACAGTTCCACAGTGGCATCATGTTCCACAGCCTACAACTGATATGTTTTTTAATCAATGTGCCTGATGTTGAGTTTTATTCACAATGATTTTCTGTTATTTTTGTATTTTATATTATACAAAGTGTCGTATTGAAACACCCAAACTACTATAAAAATGATATCCATGGTGTGTATATATATTTTCATAGATCTGCAGCCATGGGATCCGCCTCACACAGGGGTTCCATGAGCAATAGTCAAGGGATCTATCAAATCTTCAGGAAATCTTCCCCTCATTTAAAGATGAGTGCTGGGTCGACAACAGAAAAGAAGAAAAAAAAGAAAATACAGGTGTCTTTGTTTCAGCCTGGTCGTCGTTTGGATTTTTTTTTTTTCTTCCTTTTTTTACCTCAATTGAAAAAAAAGCCAATGCAAGGTGTGGAGCAAACAGAAGGGATTCAGAGAGGAGAAGTGGGCCCTGGGTCACGTGGTGGTTATGGGCGGGGAGGGATGGTGGGAGCGGGGAGGCGGGGGGGGGGGTCAAGGGTGGTCCTCCCCTTTTCACTCGTTGTTGTTGCTGTTCTCCAGGTCTTTACACTGAATGTCCCCGCCGCTGTAGTCCGTCCCAGGGAGCTGAACGCCGTACTTGTCCACACACCAGCAGATGCCTCGTTTGCGGCCGCGAGATGGCTTGCACTGTGGGGCGAAAGACAACATGGTAGCTTTGGTGAAACCTGCTGCTAGTCGGAAAGGTTGGTGGAGGTAAAGGAACCTGGCACACGAGAAAGCAGCTCACAAAATGTTATTTGCCGGTCTTCAAAGGGTATCAGATCAGGCTAAAGTTAGCTTTCAGTTCAGTGACCAAATTGAAATCAAAGATTGTTGCTGGTTTAATTTCCCTTTCCAAGCAATACGATTTTTAACAAATGTTTGAAATGCTGGAATGACCTTAACTGGTACAGTAGCCTAATTTGAGTGCTTGGGGAACGAGTAAGCAACACTTCTAATTACTAGATATCAATGCAAAGTCCAAAGTAGGAAAGACTACAAACCCACCTGCTTGCGCTTGAAGAATCCTTTTCTGTCACAGTTTGGAAGATACAAAGACAGAGCCATTACACGAGAAGTGTCCTTCATTCCCTGAATGATCCCATCAAGCTTCCTCCTGCATGGACCCTGTGGGGTGAAACACCGTAGGGTTACAAAGGCGCTTTTATTCAGTTCAACTCAAAGATACAACGACAAAGCTACATAGTAATACTAGGCGTAACCAAAGTGTTCCCATTCTACACATGGTGGCTTTGAAGAATTATACAGAACAAGCTAACATCTAAGACTTACAAATTCCGGCTCATGCTTGTCAATGGGCAGGGGGGAGTAGTCCATGGGGGAGCCCATGGAGCGCTGTTTGCCGAGCTTCCTCTTCTGCTCCTTGCGCAGAGCGTGCATTTTCTTATTGTTCACAATGTCTTTGGGAAGGAGTGGCACTTTAGCTTGCTGCAGCTCATCTGCAATCTCTATGGTAATGGGGTCCTCGTGTTCTCGAGACTCACGTTCCGCTGTGGAGAAAACAGAATACAGTTCATTGTTGCATTTTTAAACAATGTGTGTCCGATAATGTGTTATTAACAATAGCGTGAACCATAATGTGAGGAAATGCTTGGAACTGGCGTGCAAGTTGTGTTTGTCCTCTGCTGAAATGCAAATGGATTCAATTGAATTCCTTCATTCTTATCTTCTAAAGCTGATATATGTGCCATGTTATATTAGCTAGATATCATGAACACGTTAGCAAACAATGGCTTATTAACATTCAACAAACACTTGTATTCCTCAGCATACGGCAAGTCAAATATTCATTCTTATTTTAACTCTGTTTTGGTCGCCACCAACCCTTGAGGGATATAACTGGCTTCTGTAGCTCCTAAATCCTCTACTTTGTCTGCGTGGTGCGGGTCAGATAGCGCACACTGGGATTATGAGCAGCTGTTTGCTGCAGCTCAAAGTTCTACTGATGGAGGCTGCGATAGAAAGAAGAGCTGAAAGGTGCTAGTTTTGTTTTGAGAGCAGAGGGGAAGTAAAACGTTGTTGGTGGTTAATTTTAACAAGTCACTTATATGAGTCCTCGTTTTATATATATTTATATATATATTCCCATGAGCATGAGTTTTAGAATAGATTCAACAAACTTATCTCATACGCATCATTGTTTAACCACATCATTGTCTTGGAGAAAGTTGATCTCAGGGTAAGTGTTAGTGCTGGTTTCCATTGTTCCCCTTTGTTTCAATGTAACCTCGGGAACCCACTGGCTTTTGTTCTCCGATGACATAGTGTGGAAACGGGCTACTGCAGTGAAACAATCTGGTCGAACGTGTTGCTAATTGAGTTACGAAAGATCAGCACTTTTTAAGTGGGAAATTCCCCAAGTTCCCCCAAAATGTCTAGAATGTTAAATGTCTCTTTAAAGAGCGATGTCTGTTCCAACAGTCCTCATGGAGTGGAACAATTTAAATATAGATGCATAATTGCAACATTTTACAATTAATGGGGAAAAAAGCAATTATTTGCCATCTTCATGAATCTGAGATGTGAATGTTTGCAGCTTGTTAATCCTTCCCCTTTGAATACAATACCAGGTGCTTTTCCCGGGTTTTGCACCACCAACTGTTGCTTGGCATTTTTTTATGGAGGAGGGGAGGTTGGACCTCTGATGAACAGCTGATGAAATCCTTCAGCTGACACAGGAGTTTAAGCTCTCAACAACGCCACCATCTGACCTTGTCATACAGTTATAGAAAAGTAGTGTTAAAAAACCCATTCATGAAAAGCCAATTAGAATTTATTATTATTATTTCAACATATTGGTCTAAAGGTGAGTTTAAGTCACACAAATACAGAAACACAGTGTGCATATATACATGAGTTAACAGATGTCTATAACTTGGGAAAAGGGGATCACATGATGCATGGCTGCATATGCGGTGCTCGGAAAATTTGCTCGCACGTTATCTGGACTGCTAAGCTTCAGCGGGGGCCTCTGAGTGCTGTAACTTTACGGCGACGTGGCCCTCATTAAACCGATTTAAATGTCAGGCTGAGGAAATTCCAGTTGCTGTGCGAACTCATATAAATGCTTGTACATTTCTGTCACATTTTATGCGCTGCTTAGACGTAATTTTAGCTCCCCCAGGGGGGAACTATAGACTCTTGATAGGATGTTTACAGGTTTAGGTCCTTTATCCTTACCCCCCGCAGTCCTCCAACCCACACACTCCCTCTTCTCTTATGTTTGGGGCTCAGCCTCTTAAGCCTCAACCCCCAGCCCAGAGGTTCTTTGAGGGCACAGAAAGAAGCCCTGAGCCCCCACCCTCACCCCTCACCCAATTTTGGCTTAGCTGTTCCATAAGTACAGAGTTATTGTGGGGACTTTGCCAGGCCCCAACTGGCCGAAGCGATGGTGCCAGTGGATGACCCTGGTTATATTTATCTGACAAGGAAACCCGTCGTGGTGCACAGGGCCAGGGGCACTGAACCAGAGAGGAATGTTGGCTGCGGACCGGAGGGCCAAGTGCTGCTGAAAGACAAATCAACTTCCACACAAGCAAGAGAGAAAAGGCTGGAGAAAAAAAAAAGATGTCACAAATTGCCATAAAGTCGCTGACTGGCCTGTTGGTACACAGCCTCCGCAGAGACAAAACAAGGACACAAGCTCCAAAAAGCTGATGTTCAAAGAGCCCTGACACAGCATGAGCGTCTGGAGTCTCTGGGAGGGCAGGGGAGGGAGTTGGGGGGGGTGATTACCAGAATTGGGTCTTTGGCTTCTGCGCTTGCACTGCCGTCTCTTTGAAATTAATCTCACAACTCATGACTTGGCAGGCCTTGGTTTGTGTTTAGATATGTCCTTGTGTCTCCCCCGCTCAGACTACGAGGCTATTACTCGCTATAAATAAATACGTCAAGCCAGCATTCCTATGTACGCCCGTGCATGCGGCCACGGTGGAAAAACACTGCATTTTCTGCTGCACGGCCCACTAATTCCTCCGAATATTTAATTGAAATGCCACATATTTGGCAATGAATAATAAAAACCAGGGCTGTGTTTTTATTTTAATGTGCATTCTTGTTTCATGTGTGATCTCATTCGACGAAAGAAATGGCTCAACTCAGGGGGTCCGAGCCGTGGCACATCGATTATATTCACCTCACAAATGAGTCACTTTGAAAAATGTCTCTGCTAAACTGCATTCAAGACAAATGGAAGCGCTAAAGACAATAGGTGTTTGACTTATGTCGTCCTCCACTCACAAAATTGCCAAATTTATCTTTTCTGAAGTGGGCTCTTTGGCCCTCAGTTTTTCCATGCTCACGGTACCCAGCTTGTAAAGGACGACGCTTACAGGGTCTGTGTTTAACTCCTGAAACTCAGCCAAGACGCCGGACGGGTGCCAAGTGAGCCAAGTCATGTGCAGCTCCTCCATTCAGCTGAGCCCGAAGCTGTGCCGCTATCGCTCTCTCTCTCTCTCTCTCTCTCTCTCTCTTAGCTCCAGCTAAAGATTTCATTAGGATGAGAGGAGCGGAGCAGCCAAAGGAGCTGCACCTGATACTTTTCCGTTTAAAAATTAACATCTGCTCCCCATTATGCTTCATGAATATCCCAAGTTTCTTCGGGGCAACAGTCCGAGAATGAAAGATAAGCTGCCACGTCTTCTTTCCTCCAGATCTTTAAGACTATAAAAGAATTTAGACGGCGAGGACACTAGATTGTCCCACCTCTGATCAGATTTTCCAGCCTTACACGGCGTTTGTTATGTCCGGCCTTTGTTTAATTGCATCATAAATTACATCTTTTCAAGATGTAAGAGTTGTGAATAAAGGTCTAATTTCAAGCGCAAGATAATGTGGAGGTAAATAAGCGTGAGGGATTGTGTCATATAAAGGACCATGCTATGAAACCATCCTCAGGCCTCAGACTACTTAATATTAAGTAGATAACCCTGCAGTTTCTAGAGCGAGTCGTGCAAGTCACCGGGGATGTGCATAAGCAAAGCTCCGATGACCAAAAGGAAAAATGGGTTGGAGAGACTTTTAAACATCTTAGGGAGGCTACATATTTTTTCAGATCAAGTAAAAAATGTAGCATCCCCATCGTGAAACCCTGTGACGCGGGTGGCGTGTTGGATTGTCATAAAGTGACAAGATAGGATACACCCTTGGCACATGACCTGACAGCTAGTGCACGTAGCACGGTTACGTGAGACGACTGAAAGGCTGATGACTGGAAATAAGGCTCCATTCCAAACCAGTTGGAGCAGAAACAAAATGTGGGCCTTATCAAACGTTCTGTCCGTGACAGTGTAAAAGTTGAAATGTTTTGATCCTTAAACTCTGTGGTTTCCATGGAGCTTCTGTTGCTCGACCCCGTGCGTGGCCTCAGCCGGCTCCTGGAAATGCAGGAAATAACTCTTCCCACGGTATTGTGTACGCAGAATATATTCATGCAATCAAAAAGTTTCCTGCTTTTCTGAAATCTCTGTATAAATAGCAACAAGAACAATTCTAGGATTATAAATCACAAAGCAGGAATTACGAGAGGATGCAAAAACTTCCAAGAGGGGAAATGCTTCTGTAGGTAAGCAAACTTTCTGACCCCTTTTTCCTCAGTGGAGACGGGTGCACGTTTCACAGTGCAAATTATCACAGCGAGGCGCATGGCTCCCCCGCTTCACATTACTAATTTTGGTCTACGGCCTCATCCTGCATTTGAGTTGGGTTTTTCAACAAGCCACATGGACGGACATAACCTCTTTTTTTGGGTCACCATCGCCGCAAGAGAATTGCCGGGTGTGACGGCGCTCTGACTCCCCCGATGGCAGGGGGCAGCTATTTTGGCAAGAGTCGAGCACTCCCGGCTGTGCTGCACAAATCCCATCTCCATGCGGCACAGGAAGCAGCACAGAGAGTGACGAACTGACGTTGACGTTAATGCATGGATTTGGCAGTATGAACGTGCAATAATTGGATGTGCTGGAACATTCTTTCCTTCACAAAACAACAATGGGTCACTTTTGTTTTTTTAGCAGGAAGAAGTTTTCTTAGATGAACTTACCCACTGCATGAGGGACAAACAAAAGCGTCACTTTTCTCTCATGCTCACACAGCGCCATTTAAGCGAAGTTCCTGCAGCCTCCATTGTTTCCCAAATCCTAAAGAACCCAAAAGGCCTATTTCTGGTCCACTCTCCCGCTTATAGGTGTTGTAGGTGAGATCTCAGTACACAGGTCAGGTGTCAAGACGTGTGACATCATTTTAAAGCCCAGCATGGGGCCACCATTGAATCACATGCAGAAAGACTGCAGCGAAAGCGCTGATATCCTCCCCAGCTGTTGCCACAAGCAGGTAAGAATCTGTACAAATACAGCCGCAACGTGTGGAAGATCGTCCTGTTTTCTACATCAGGGGTATCAATGTCACATCTGAGAAAGCGGATTCCTTGCGTTTTATTGGCGTTGATTTTCCTTTCTAAGCCCTCGTGCAACATTTTCACAAATTGACCTTTTCAATAATTCTCTGGAACACCTGCAACGGATCAGTTGCAGCATGCTAAGCCCTCACTGCGTTGTCTCAGATGTTCAAGGTGAGACGGATGGAAAGCCATTCAGCCTTTCCTTTCGCATGAGCCTGCTAATGAAGCTGTGGGGCAGCTGGGGCCCGCATCTGACCGGGGGCTATATCTACCACGCCATGTCCACGCGAACGCCCAATGTCCACGGACGCTCGAAGACAATCAGCGTTTTACCGCTTGCTTTCATTCAGACGGCCATTCTGAAAGTAAGCGATGACAAGTTATTCCGCAACTAGCTGCAACCGCGAGGTGTCGGAGGTCTGCAGTTCGACTCGATGGAAAACCACTAACTCCGACGGAACTGTTCAGCAACGTACTAAAACTGCGTCGGCACGCACTCAGAGAGCGAATGCAAAGTAAAGTGCAGTAAAGGTACCGGGCTTCCTGTTGCTATGCTAGGAAGAGGGCACAGTATTTCTTTTCATGTGTGTGTTGAGTACTCCCTTATCATCTTTTGTTTCTTGGCAAAGAACAATCTGTTTTAAAACATGAGGCCCTTTGAGAAGCTTAAAGGATGAGGGGGCGTGTACCAATGAAGTCATATCTGTTGGCAAGCTTTTTGGGACACGTAGGGGGCTAACAAAGTTGTAGTGGCCCCAGCAGGGGACACACCTTGGCGCAAGCACAGCAGCAGCTAAATGTGAGTCGCAGAGCGATGGCCAGGGTCCATTTTTGTACATAAGCTTTAAAGAAAAGGAAAAAGAGGGCCGGGGGGTTAGGGGAGCGTTTGTAGGATAGCGAAATATTCCTCTCCCACTTTTTGGCTGCCCCAGCCAATATTTAGTAGGCTGCGGACACTTGAGCTCCTCCTCGTAGTGTTTGGTTTGCTCAGCAGCACAATGACAGCTGCAACCCCACACCACAGGAAACCAGAAGCTCACCTCACCAGCACCCGACCAGAACCGGTCCATGCAGACAGAGAGAGACAGAGACATTGTGCTGAATCACTGCGTTGTGAGTAAGCGCCCACGCAGGGGATGCAGCGCCAGAGGCCAGAGAGAAGATGCTGTGATTTGCCTCCGTGAGCCAACAAAGGAGTCAGGAACCGCGTCCGTGCGCGTGCGTGTGCTTTGTGTTCGAAACCAGAGCCGAGACAAACCTGCCCGAGGTGCCATCATTCACACAGACAATGCGCGCCCACGCGGCCCCGCCCCGAGAAGAACGAACCCACAGGACCCGAGGTCTCTAAACCAGTGGCGTGCACGGACAAACCGCTGTGACGTCACTAAGTGGCGAGTTGTTCTGCGCTCTTAATGACTCTTGTCAACATCCCCAAAATGAGCCTATGTTATGGAATGGGGGGGGGGGGAACCCTTTGTGGTTATCACCTACTTATCTAGTTGTTGACAAGCTGCTGACACTCTCGGGCGGCAGCCCCCCCCCCCCCCCCCGCCTCCCCCAGCCACGCAAGAAATGCATTAAATCATTCTCTTTCTCTCCGTGACGTCGCTCTTCTTTTCATGTCTCTCACGCGCACATTTAATCCGGGACCGCGACGCGGGCCTGAATCCATCGCCGTTCCGCGTTCACGGGATGCCGTGCGGGTCGGAACCCTGTTGGACACCATGGAGTCTTTGAACGTTGAACACGCCACGGTGCGAGGGACAGAAGAAGAATAGAAGAAAGACAAAGAGGTAGAAAAGCGTGATGAGGGCGGGGACGTGTTGACAGACACTTGTTACACGAGTGGAAATCAAATGTCCTCTTAGTCCCCCTCAGATAAAAAATGATCACGTCTCAAAAATGAAGGATAACGGATCAGCGGTGAGACCTCGTGACAACAACCATTAACATGGGACTATTTTCAAGCTGCCTGGATGACTGTCGCTAGACCGCAGTTTGACAACCACGGCCCGCACTGGAGACACGCTTCCAGGGGAGAGGGGGGGGGGGGGGGGGCGGCGTCATGTGCGTTGTTACCGCAGCGGGAGCGCCCGCAACAGAGGGAACAACCGGCCACCGGGCGCACGTCGCCGTGTCCCCGCACACGTGTGGCGTGACTGCGACCAGCGTTCGTGTCACGCGGAGAGGGAGCAGTGTTTTAAGCTCATAGGGGGTGAGGGGGGGGGGGGGGGGCGGTGGATACAAGTTAATCAGACGGCCCCCTCCAACCATCTGTCAAACAAGCGCTCCGTCAGGGAGCAGCGGGTAGCGGGTCTCCTGCCCCCGACCCCCCCAATCCCCCCCAGGATGTGACAAACGCATGCTATTAACAAACATGTTATTTTACCTTGCTGTGGGGAAAATACATACATAAAAAGGTTTGGATTGTAGCTTCTCATGTGCATCTATAGCAGCACACGGCGGATTCCCGCATGGATCCACGCGTTATGTCACGCGCTGCTGTCCCCAATCTGGACGACGCTTCTTCTTTTTTTTGCGCGTTGCGCGTCCAGCAGCCCGGACCCACACATCCCCACGTCGAACCCGGTGCATGCATTGAGTGCGCGTCTCCTTACCTATGGGCGGGTGGGCGGGCTTGTATCCTTTCTCGTTGGTGCACACTCCCCTGCCGTGGAGAAGGGCGTGCAGGGGCTTCTCCTCGCCGCTCCGCGGCAAGCAGCGCAGGCCCTGGGTGCACGTCCCGGTGTACACGCCGCACGCCTGCCCCTCGGATAGGGCGCACGTAAGGCAGCAGCCGCAGCCCGGCTCCTTGACCAGCTGGCATCCGACCGGGACCGGGGGGCACATGGATAGCGCCTTCTGGTCACAAGGCTCGCACGGCACGTATGAGCCCAAGCACCCGGACAGTCCCAAGATGAATGTCACCAAGAGGCAGAGACTCAGAAACATTGTTGGTGTTGCTCTTCAGGTATAAGCATAAACCTCAATGAGAAGAGGAGGGGGAACCAAAGTAGACTGGTCTAATGAGCACAATGCCTCGGTCAGATAATCCGATTTTTAAAGCTAAAGCCAGGAGTCTTTATCCAAGAGTGTTGCTATTTGTTTAAAACACATTAATTGTGCGCCGTGCACCCTGCAAAAAGACTTCAAATGAGCAACTGGAAAAAAAGAAGATATATTTGTGTTTTCTTTCCCTAGAGATGTCCTCTGCAAGAGCAAAGAAATTCTTTGCACAAAATCTCAACTTCTCTCCCCTTCAGTTTGGACTCCAGTACTTTCTCCAGCAGAAGTTTCCTGAGCAGACTGATCAACTGGAGAGCTGCCTTGCCTTTTAAAAACAGCCGAGCCCAAACCCCGAACTGAATACGCTATGCAAAGCAGCGAGGGAGGGAGGCGCACTTGTTCCACGACTTGGCGCGCGGCCAGACCTTTTTTTTTTTCTTCTTCTGCTTCTTGGTCTCACCCTGAAGACTGAACTGATGCAGAGAGCCACGGAGCCCTCATCCGAATCCGAACAGCACCGGGGGGACCTGCGGCAGAGATCCCGGTGGCGTTTTCAGTCCAACGCACATCGTCCAGCTCGTTTCTCATATAAGTTTCTGTCTACAAAACGGTTGTTGAGGTTATTCTTTTTAGAGATTCATCTTGGAAAACGTCCAAGATTAGAGACACATAAGAAATAACACATCATCACCAACAACGTCTATATTTTAATTTGGTGGAAATGAAAACATCTTTAACTTCCATTTGACGTCTCAGGGGATTTTTTTTTAAAACTTTTTGTTGATGAAAAATAAATCCTTGGTAACTCTGCTTGAGTCATGCTCCATTATGACGGATTGAAAGGAATAGCCTTCATAAGGAAAAGCAGCAAAGCGACATCTTAAGTGATGCTTTGCATTCACGTTTGGAATAAAACGTTTTTTCCACCAGAAAGAACAAACATCCCTTATTGAATTCACTTATTTAATGGGTTAGGACACAAACACACATTTCCAGGTATTTGTACTATATATATATATACAGTATATATATATATATATATCTCAGGCATCAGGCTGACAAGTTAAATGTATATATATGCATAAATACCCTGTATTGAGAATAATTCCTGATTGCTAGTGTGTGCTCTAAATCAGCCCATCCGGGGCTGTTATTTCCATCTCTGCTGCTCTTAGGGCAGGTTTTGGTCCTTAAGTGTCAGGAAGCTGTGTGGCGTGTCCTTCCCACGTCCATCCACTGCCTGATGAACGTTCACACGGTCGCTCCCTGAACGCGGCTATCAGTTCGAGCTAAGCTGCCTCTGCAGGCTTATGCTCCACAGGGAGGTGATTTACTCTCCAGGTTGGTTTTACTCTCAGTTGACCACTAGAAGGCACTGTTAACAATGATAAGCTCTGCGCAGCAGTGGACTCACGTGTCCACTACTTGGGAACTTGACGCACAGTAACTGATCAGCAGCAACAGCACATGTAGAGGACTTGTTGATGTTACATAGGTACACGTGGATCTATAAACAGAGCTACTGAAGTATTTATTCAAAACCAAACGTGGACAAATGCTTAATCTCACTTACATGAAATTGCATTATAATGGGCGTTTGAAAATGTCTTTGTAATAGCTCTGTATTTGTTTTCACCACAGCATTAGTGAGGCACATGTTTAGTGTTTCCTTTACTTCAATTCAGCCAAGTTGGTTTACACACTGTAAAAAAGAAAAAAGTTGGGTGAACTTAAAATTTCAAGGCAACAAACGTCAGTAAAATGTCGTACGGTTCCATAACCACCGTTTACATATCTGGACTGCTTTTTTTTAACTTCCTTTTTCCTCTGGTTTCTCTTACACGTCTTCATCCATGCTTATCGCATCCCAACTTTTGCATTCAACCATAAACATCTGGATCGGACAGACGTTTCCTTTTTTTCAGAGCTTGACACAAAACGACAGATCCATAGAAAAAGTAAAAAACAGCTCTCAAATTAATGCAGCAGCCGCAAAAACTGCACCGAGTGAACTTTGATGGTTCAACTTCTTACCAGCCAGCTCCAGAGCGAAGCACTGTGGTGTAAGTCAGTGTTCCCTCCAAAACCAACATGAGCGGTAAAACCATGCAAGAGCAAACCAAGACATAAATCGGAGCTACCCGAGCAGCGATAATGAACAGGATTAAGACAGTAAAGCAGCGTGGATTAACGCTGCATCCACCAAATCTGAGCTGAGCACGACACGATGGATGGAGAAAGAGGATGACAAATGACAAGGGAAGTATGCTCCAAGTTCAAGTTCAGGATGTAAAAGATTCTACATGGAATAATTATTTAGGTCCGTTCATGCAAAAGATCCGTTATTGCTTTATACGTGCCAAATAAATGAGAAAAAGAATCAACATTGACAAGTTTCACACTGCTGTTTGTACCACATCTCCGAACCCGACTAACGTGTAGTTAAAAATATGTTTGTTGCTCCGATAGTGACCCGGGCGGGTTTACCTTGGAGCTACAGGTGGGCCTAGAAGATGGCAGTCTCTCATGCGTTCGCCATGTAGCTGTGGGTTTGTGTGGGCAGGTATTTTTGTGTTTTACGTCCTTGAATTCCCCATAAATGGAAAATAACAAACTTTAAAAAATGCAGCTTGTAATTTGTCTTGTTTCACTTCGTCAGGCCGTCACTTTACATATACACAAGAGGAGAGCGCAATACACAAACACTCCTGGACACACAAACAGTCCCATTTCCAAGGAGAGACAGAAAAGTGTTGTTGTGTTTATCTGTTGAGACCAGACAGCACGGCTCCGGCAATGAACCTGTTGGCACTGCGCATTCTGTCATTTAAAGTGTGGAATTAACTCTGTCCGCTGTGGAGTCCTAATGGAAAGAATGTGAGAAAGAAACGTGGATGTGCAAATGTGTGAGTGAGCAGGATGGAGATTAAGTCAGAAAGAAAGGAAGGAAACACTTTGACTAATACACTGGGCTCACACAGCTTTCAATTACAGAAGCCATTGGTTTCATCCTCTGTGAAATCAGTGGATTTCTCTGCTACAGGCAGCACGTAACCATGCAATTATTTAATATATCTGGGTTTCACTGGAGCGCTTCAATACCTATTATGGCATAAATGGTGTTTCAGAGACTTTTATTATGTGTCAAGAATAAGAATATTGACTTTTTCTGTCATGCCAATGGTCAAGCTTTAACGAATCCTTTTAAATATTTGTGTGAAATATTAGCTACTGACAGCCGCAATAAATAAAACTGATATCAGTATCAGCCTTGAAGCAAATGAAATCCATATTGCAGAAAAATAAATCATTTCTTTAATGACTTGAAAGAAAAGTCGGTGGTCTCAGCTCATGTGCTCAATAAAAGCCGAGGCCAAGTCACTTCTGTAGGAAGGGGGAAAGTATCTCCTAATCAATTTGAAGCTTTTTAAAAGATCTGTATTCACTAAATAGTGTGAAAGAATCAACTTGCTCCTGCCTGGATTGGATCTCCCTACAGTTGACCTGGTTGCCATAGAGACATTGTCAACAGCGCTGTAAACTTTGGGGTGATGAGCGCCGTGCGGATTCCTATTAGCACGGAATCTCCTTGGTGTCATTTTGAGGACACCTGCATCGATCTCGTGATGCAAAACGGTGCCAAGGCTTATCAGGCCGTTAAGTGTAAAACCATAACCAGGCGGTAGGCTTTTTATAGTCTATTAATGCACGGTTGGCCAAACAAAATCTGGCGGAGAACAATTTGACGTGCGCATGAAACCAAAGGGAGGAGTGGGAGGTGTGGGGTGTGTGAGCACCTTGGGGTCTTGCTTTGGGGCTCGGACCTGTGGCATGAATGAGGCTGTGCAGGGTTTTCTTAAAAGGGGATGTATTAGAAGTTTCATTTCATTATATTTTTATCTGCACTATGTTGTCTGTATATTGATTGTTTTAGACATGCATTGTAGTTAAACAATGATTAATGGGGTTTGTTCCCAAGTTGACTAATGCCCATTGTTGTTTTGTAATTTAAGATGCATTCGCCTCTGAGGGTGAGGGCTCCCTCATCGGTCGCAAAGGACATGTTTAAGAAGGAAAATATGTGATATTAACATTAGTGATGGTATGATTCATACAGGCTGTGCTTTGACAGATACAGTATATGAATTACACACAGAATGGATGACAATACAGTGCTCGGCTACTGCTGTTTGTTACAGGGTTGTAACTTTAGACATCTAGGCAGTGACGACTACGCCTAACCTCAGCTAACACACGGATGGGCAGAGCGGAGGATCATTGGAGGAAATGAGGCAAGACCAGTTGATGAAACAGATCAGCTTTGATATAATTAGTACGTGTGATTTATTCTAGAATTTTTGTCTTGAATAGATAACTAATCAAACAATAACCCGCTTGTGCCTCAATTGGCCATTGAAAGAGCTGCAGCTCTTTGGGACCAATGCATTGGCTTCATGTTTTCAGCACCTGGGGTTGTCGCCTGGTTTACATCCACGGCTACCTGAAACAGGAGGGGTTCACTGAGCACTACATAGTCATTGTGTCAATGACTCAGCCCCATGCGGACCATTGGAAAGGGCCTTCTCCTGCTTGTTCTTGCTTATTGAAAATACTCAAGTTGCAACAATCACTAAATACCATCATTTAAACCTGTGTAAAAGTGACCATAATGTTGACAGCCGTTCCTTTCATCCGTCCTAAATCCGTCTGAGCTCTTTCCATTAGCCACGGGGATAACTTTGCTGCAGTTCGCTGTCATCTCTTTCTGAAAACCCGTTCCAACTTTAATGACGGCAGTGTCTCCCCAGAGGGCAGTGGTTCAAATGAAGACAAAAAACGCCTGGCAAAGCAGCGAATCTGAAATTACACCCCAATTGTTGGTGTAAGGATATTTAGCAAATGGCAGACATAAAACTTTGCCTCTGGATGTGAGGTTTCCAGTTTTTTGATTAGAGAGTGGGTTTGAGTTTTGATTTGGTCAAGGCTCTGGTTGTGACTGCAATGCTACAGAGAATCCCAAATGGGCCCTAGTGGACAAGGAAGCTTTTGCAGAGTATGTAATTACATAGTAAATTATTCAGTGGCTCCAAATCAAAACATAAAGGCATTCATTTTCAAAACCAGCTTACAAGGAAAGCCTCTGGCAGCGCACAGCCACTCGGTTAAAAAAAGGAGGTTGTCTACATATATTTTAACCATGTACCTGCAAGACCTTTATTGTTTTTGAGGGAATCAACTTTTGCATTTTATTATTCACTGGGGCACTATGAAATATTGTCAATAAACATGAAGCAAGAAGGTCATCTGTGCAGACAGAGAGCCTCATCTTTACAAATCAATATGATGGTGTAAACCCGGGACATCTTAGACCAGGGGTGTCAAACCCGCCCCACACTGCACCACTTTGATCGCAAGATCTCATTTTTTGTTCTTAGATTTAGTGCAGGGTTTTCCTCTTTCGAGAGTGATTTTTACTTGAATAAACTTTGATTTTGACCTTTGCTTCTCGAGTCGTGGATTTGGGTTCAGGTCTACTGTTTGGCCGTGACATGATGTTCTAAATCAAAATTTAAATACTTAAAATTGCAACCACAAAATCTCCTCTCTTGCAACCTTACGTTACAACACATTCATCAACAAATAGGCGTTTTGATGTACATTGATGTTGGAACCACATTTTAGCCGCTTGAAAAATAGGTTGAAATGAGGTCTTAGACCTTCAGACCTAATTTCAACCACTTTTCTACCTGGAAATGAGCTCCAGTGCAAACCGGGGTAGAGTATCATGGTGCCTGCTCGCCCTTTTATAGTATTATTACAGCTCAGTCAGACTCGAGCCACTATCGCGCATGTCATATTTTCCGCTGATTGTCTCGCTGCGTTCACACGTCGAGGGGGGGCTTAAAGAAGGATCTGTTTTTTCACTTCTGGAGTTATTGCTACATCAGTAGAGAACAGAGCTGCATCATCCTGTTGGAATAAATGAACCAAAAAAAATGATAATGATAATACATGTAGAAATGTTTAGTGTAGAATTGTAGTTTGTTGGATGTTAGATAGTAGTTGTAAGTTGTAAGTAAGTGTTAGTAGTTATAAGATGAAGACAAACTATGTATGCTATGTTGTTATATTCTCTCATTGAGGCATGAAGCCAAATGTATCTACATAGAATGTATTGGAATGTGAGGGAGGGATAAGACAGAGAGGTTTAAGGTTACAGCAGCAGATTCACACCTGGATGTGAAGAGGATGAACCAGGAGGAGACACTTTGAAGGAGAAGCCAATCACATTCAAATGCACCCAGAATACCCCCCCCCCCCTCCCAAAGAAGGACCAAACCCGGAGAAGAACTGTTATTTTCCAGCAGCCGCTTTGATAAGTCACATTTGACTGAATTCTCTATTTCGCATAATATTTCACTATTCACATTGTGTTTCACTTTTTAAATTGTATTTCTGACTCTTTTGATTCATCGTAGTGTGATCTCCCTCGAGGACTTTCTCCAAGTTCGCCGAAAGGATAATGAACATTAAAAAGTATTTTTATAGTAGTCGTTGTGCTCCTCTAGCCTTTGCATAATTTGCTTGTGCAATAGAACCCAAACATGTTCTTGCCACCCTAAATGGACCTCACTCTACATTTTTTTCATTAGAAAGTAAGTTGATACTTCTCTGTTCTGAACACAGCCTGATATCATGCTGCCATTAGCTTTGTGGTTAACTTGAATATTTCAAAAGTCTGTATCTTGCACCTTGGTTTGATCTTTATTGTTGGATCAGAAACACTGACGATAAAGGAAAACAGACCTAAGTATCTATATTCTTTTCTCCTTGGCCACATGTTTTAGAGATAAACACGTGTTTCTGGTTTTGAGGGAATGTTGAATAATTGCTCAAACCTACTGAAGTCAAAGTATCAACAACAGTGTAAAGGAATACTCAATTAGCAGCTAAAGTCCTGCATTCAAAAGGTTAATGTACAGAAGTATTGTGAAAGCTGGCAAAAGTATGTGGTTTATAAACTAATATTCAAGACCTTATCAACACCAATGCACTTAGAAATCCTTCATTTTATCCCCAAAATGAAAGAACTCGTTAGCTATTTCCAACTTCAGAGTCTGCTATCTATCTTACTTTAATAAATATTGTCAGATAAATGTAGTAAGTAAGTAATTGAATAGATATCCTGGAGCTTTAACATTTTCAGATGACAAATGACAAAAAGATAACAATTGAAGTACACTGCAGGTTTAAATAGTCCAAATTTTGAATGATGGGGAAACAGATCCTCTCTGGTCTTTGTGCACCTCAATAATGCTTCTTTCACATGTTTTCACTCAGAGAGTGAGCGAGACAGAGAAGTGGCCTCATATGCTTAGATGTATGCAGTGCGGTCAGATGTTTTTGTGTATTTATCTGCTTTGTTGCACAAAACCTTGTGGCAAGCCTGCTTTTAAAAGAACTTCATAAATTACTTTGTTGACGAGACCAGACATGAGAACGAATGGAGATAAAACTTGGGTCGGTGCAATCAGTCCAAAAAATAAAGTGACTCCATCTGGTTCTGTAAAGGCCCTGGTGTTGACATTATTAAGTCAGAAAAACCTCCAGTGTGGTGGAGTTATTTTGGACTCTCCACACTTGCATCTGCTCTACTTCAGTCGTAAACCGGCGCAATAGATTTGTCACAAGACACCAAACTTTTATTGTACGTCATCTCTGAGTACCTTATTAGTGGTGAGTATCATTACACCATAATGAATGCATATGAGAGTTAAGAACGTTCAACCACAAAAACAAACTTGACAAAGGGACCAGTACTCTAAATTCAAACAATTGGGATACAGTGATGGCCAAATAGATGTCTCCGAACTTACTTAAAATAAAACAAAAGCATGTAATCTTCCGATGTAAACCAAATTTCAAGATGAACAAGAAGTCAAAACTACTTTGCTCACATTCCTCATTCCAGGTCAGTCCCCAGGGATTGCTTGATTGGGTCCCCTAATTACCCAGAAGCCTCAGGGGGTTGTTAACCCAGCACAGTCTCAGTCGGCACACGTCCTGGTCGGGCTGTGGCGGTGGGGGTCAGTCTCCTCCATCAGCATGTTGCTACTGACCCATGCATTGTATCACATTGCACTTATTTAAGAAGGTCAAGACTTGTGGAACCTGGTGCCTTTTGACTAACCCGACCCTCGACCCTGTGTGGACACTTGCTCCGTTTTAGTCCCCAACAATAGGTCCCATTCAGAGCCAGGCAAACATTAAGGCATCTGTCTCTGCAGTCTGAGGCAGAACATAGATCATCAGCAAGGGAAGGAGTCGGTAGTAGGTGCTGCTCTTTATTTTCTTTTATAAAATAGACCTGCAGGCTTTGAGTACAGAAATGCGTTTTAATGAGATGTTTATTAGATATTGCCCCTACTTCAAAATTTTTATCAACATGTCATGGTAAATCTGAAAATAAAGCCACATCACAAGTGTTTGTGTTAATTTTGGCATAACCACAAATGTACTTACGTGTGATTCTTAAAGGTCTAGTACATAGCAATCCTTGCTTACTATCGGACGCATTTCATTTTATCCCAAAGCAACCCAGGTAAGGTAAGGACTCCAGCGGGATGCTTGTGACGGTTTCCTCCTTCTGGCAGATGAGAGGCTCGTTGTTTTCGTCATATTGACTCGTTTTGGCTTACGGCAGGGCTGTTGTTCGTCACCGCTACTATTTACTGTCCGGTTCCCCCCCCCCCCTTCCCTACGTCAGCCGGCGGGGAGGGGGTAGATCGCCATGACTTGGTTGGTTGAAAAGTAGCTTGTGAGGCTGAAAAGTGTGGGCACCCCTGGTCTAGTACAAAAAGATTCTAGAATAAGTCAAATAAAGGTTATGGCTGCCTTGCTGAGCTTCTGCATTTCACACAATCATACCTGGTCACAGGACATGGCAAAGGCCATGGGTGTATAAAGAGAAAGCCAGTGGTAGAAAGATGGATGGTACATTTGGAGGGTTGAGTTCAATTACCCTTCAATTTTTCTCCAGAATGTCTTTGTCATGTAGACAGGAGGAAAAGCCAACCTTGTGATTAACGGTCAATCCGCTCTCCCCCTGATCTAAGGCCGACTCTTAAGACTGGGTCAGCACGTAGTCATGGATGAAAACAACGCTGTACCTAAAATTATCTGATTTGGGGAAGCTGCCTGCATAGTCCTTTTGGTTTCCTGTACATTTGTATAATAAATGGTATTCATTAATTCACATTGAAAAAGAAGTACTCATTGGGTATATAATAATACCAGTTATTGACAGATCATTTGTTGGAAGAAACACAGTGCTATGAAATTAAAAGTTATAACCATTCACTTTTAATTGACTAGTTGTTATTTTATATATTTAACACACTGAAGCCTTTGTCTTTGGGGGAAGAAAACTCTCCGAATAACCCCAAAACTCTGTCACTCTGTAAAAATAGTTCACGCATGTAAACACATGTTAAGCTATGAATGCTACATTTATCGTAATTAGTAGGCACGGGTCTTTGACCTCACCCGTTGAACCTTTTCAAACTGTGATTTCCAAAATACATGTCAATTAGTGCAGAGACAAAAAGGCATTCTTTTCTAATACTTCTGAAAGACGCTGTTGCAGATGCATGTTTCTGCCCAGCAGCAGCTGTACTTACAGACTCTGTGCCATACGGATAAAGTTACACATGTGAGTCTTTATCTGCGCCTCTCGTGACAGGCTCGTAGCACCTCAGGCTCTGCAATGTTGGCGAGCCACAACAAGATGTGATGAGCCACTTTTAAAAAAAGTGCTGACACGCTTACTCTCTGCCTCTGCCAGTCAATTCAAAACAGCCCTTTTCTTCGAAGGTACTTTTGGGGGGGGGAAGGTCTTCTTCTCTTGAAATTGTAATAGTGGTTAAAGGAGTTGCTACTTTGCTGAAGCAGAAGGCACTAAAGTCAGAAATATACATATAGCGACACAGCCATTATGTTTTGACATAAAAAAACGTGAGAACCATCAAGCGGCGTTACTTTGTCTCTTTCTGTGCATTCCGGACCATGATATATCAGACCACTTGGGGCCTAATACAATGTGATTAAGCATGCAGATTCATACCAGATTTTATGACCATCCTACGTTTGCATGTTTTCAGTCCAAAACGGAAAAAAAGAAATCTACAGGATCATACAATTGACATCTCAACAGTTTATTTACATAAAATGGTCACACATTTAATTGCAGAGTGTGTTGTGTATGCATGTAAGGAAACCAGCACCAAACCTTCAAGTGAAATGATGCACAGGTTCTCTGAAATGACACAATGATACTGATTATCCTTAATTATAGCAACAGGAGGGTAGACCTTTCATTCATTTCCCAATGACATGAATAATGTTATTGGTTTTCCCTGAGGCAGACATTACGTTATTAAAGAAACAAGTGCATTATTTATGAATCTGTCTGGGTGCATTAATAGAAATATTTAAACTACCAATGCCCTATAGCCTCTTCCTTCCGCTTCTAATGCAGGGATTTCTCCCAACTCTTTGACATGCCTGACATTGTTCCACAGAGAAGGGTCAATTGGGCCTCCTATTCAGAAATCCATCCCACCTCAAATGACTCTCTTCACTGTGAAGGAGCAGCAGGTGTACTACTAGGTCGTTCTGTGTACCCAAACTCCTGTTGCTCCTGTCGCTTGCGGAAAGCACTAACAAAGAATGCAATGAGAGAGTTCTACCTGATTGGTCAATCAAAAGCTTTGCTTTCTTGCTTTGCTTCCTGTTCATTACAATAGTCCAATGCAGGGCGTGCACTCGGAACTTCACTTTGAGCAATTACTACCATGGGAATCCATAACTTTTCTGGCAGAGCAAAGGGGTCACAGAGTTATGCCAAGTTCAATCCCACTCCCACTGCCATGGAAAACCACCCGATCCCGCCTCTGCCTCTTTACTGCGGCGCTGCCAGTGTCTCAGAATCCTCTGTGCCATCCTGTTACACTTACTTCCAACATGCAAATATATCAATGTGATCTATGACAAGCTAATGGGGCTATTGTAAGAAAACCAATACACAATGTATTTATATAGCTTGGTGATAAAGTTGAAGAAAACCTTAATCTGTCATTTATTACGATGATCATCAAAACACAAATGCAAGCTCTGTGCTAAACCCTCCATCAGTTGTTGTGTAATAGTTGCTTCATAATAGGGATGCACTATTTAATTATGAGAGTATTGGACAAATGCAAATAAACTAGTATGATGCATCATATTTTGAAAGATATTTTTATTTGTGTGGATGGACAAGTAGCATGCATTCTGATCTAATTTCCCGTAAAATATAAAGAACAGGCTAAAACATGTGTTGGACACAGTCTTTCCACCATGTTGTTAGGATGAGGTGATTGAGAGGTGATAAGCCAACACATGACTGAAAACACTGGCCTCGTCTGCTTCTCTGCATTTCAGTAAAGGGAAAGCACAGAATGAAATGGGATGGTTGGTGGAGGGAAGTTCATTGTCGTTATGATGTGGGAAACAGTTTTCAAGGGAACGGCTGGGGATGGATAGTAATCTAAATCTGATAACAGTCATCTACCTCGCAACGGAGCATGTATGGGTAAAACATGATGTTACAGACCCTCAATCCCTTTTTCATGTCTGGGTTTTATTACCTTCCATCGTACATGTCAATGAGATGCAGACTACAATTCTATTCAAAGACGTCCAGCGTAAGATATCATTGATAAATTGATTTATTACAAAAAGACAATACAATAGGCCTTCAGGAATGGGTTTTAATTTATTTTCTGTCCGTGTCAGTGGGCAAATGTCTTTGTCTCTGTGTGGTGCTACCTGTCACAACAGTGTAACAAAAGCAGAGAACATTATACATATTTTATTCAGAAATTGGGAAAAACAATTGTCTCCTGACATTTTTTTTATATAACCAGTCAGACAGACTGACAGTTATGAAGATTAATTTGGTGCAACACAGTTGGCATTACATTAATTTTATTAACACTATTAGATCCAGTGAAACAAAGGCTATGTTTATAAGGCCAGGCGGAGTACGGAAGAAAAGTTTTGGTCCTGGTGTACCACAGCCCACTGCCAAAAAGGGTGATACGCTACAGTCTGTCCTTGACCTTGGCAGTGGCAGCAGCATACAAGAATGTGAAGGTGAGGAAAAGACTCAGTGATCGCAGTGTAGAAGGGGACCAATATTGTCGTTGGCATGACATACTTTTTTAGTGTGACATGAGGTACATCCTCTGTATTGCTTCGATAATCAATGAATTTGGTTCCGATTTATCGTTTTACTAGCGAGTGTTGATTCCTTTAAGATATTTTCTAAACATTGCAACCCTGCTGGTTGTCTCATCTGTGTCATGAAAAGAAAGTGGTTTCGCTAACAAAACCTTTCTAGATGGATTTCGTAAAGCATTGTACTCACAGTAGTTGCTTTTTGTCGAGGCCGACTATGAAGCTATGACCTGCAAGTGACAGATGAGCAGTTTCTCAATCAAATGAAGCTCAAAACTCTGAAAATTGTACAAATTTCTCAGCTCCAAGTTGTAAGGATGGACTAAAAAGAAACATTATGATAAAATAAAAAAGAGAAGTAGGCTGACCAGAATGTTGCTATCTTGTTCAAATGTCCAAAGTACCATTCCAATAAGGCTCTGTCTCTGTCTCTGTCACTGCCAAGCAACCGACAAAGCTGACAACCTTGAACCACGGTTAGTCACCAGATACAGTAATGGAAAGATTGACTGGAAATATGTGCTACAACATACTCTGAAGGGTACTTACCCAGTCAAGCTTAAGCGAAAAAGCAGTCTTTTTCTTTATCACTGTAGAAGTAGCTGACTGCTTCAGCTCCTGTGTTGTTTTTGGGAAGCTTGCGTCTGCATTAACACGGCCAGAAACTGCAGCATCTTTCCTTCATGGCGAGTTGGGCATCTTCATCTCTTTTTGGGAAATTACCTCAAAGAAATAGGGCGGAGACCCATCAGTTCCATTCCGTAACTCCTCAAACGTGCTTTGGATCATTTTGCAGCAATCACAGCTCACAAAAACCAAGAGGTTATAAATTGGAGACATAAATCCTAGTAAAAATCAAAAAGAGAAGAGCTGTCAAACCTTGTCATTTCAGCCATTACCTTTCCAATTTCACTTCACTCTTTAAATAGCTGCTTAGGTCCAGCTCCCTTGGATCAAAGTTGTGGGTGTCCTGCGTGGCAAACATCTTATTACAAGCTATGTATAACCAAGTCAGTACTTCATTTGAGTGCAGAATGGCACAAATCAGTGTTTACTACCATTATTACAGCCCCCCCTAAAAATTAAAAGAAATATTTGGTTGCGCAAATATTACACGCGCAAATATGTCTGTGTGGTGCTCGCAGTGGACTGACTACCCCTCCGAAGTTGTTAACCTTGGGAAGACACTGTTAAGCACATTGCGATTCGTAGAAAAGAAGCCAAAAAGAGATGCCCATGTGTCATTAGAAGAACAAGAATTACAATAGATTTTGAGCTGATATCTTTCTGTGTCAATTATTCTTGACATCGGCAGGGGCAGCGTCCTGATTGCCCGGCTTGAAGCATTAAGCATTTACTGAGAGCAAATGAAGCAAATTAGCAAAGATAAACAGGTCACCATTGTCAAGTAGTGACGGAGGTTGGGGTGTGCATTGGGGGGGGGGGGGGTGGCATTGTAATGAGCACAAATGGTAATGCAGATCGGCTCTAGTCAAAAATGAGCTGCCAAGGCGCAAATTCCTTGTACCCAACAACGCCTCGAAGGACAAGAAGAAGCCACAGTGATTCATAGGTTTACAGTTCTGGGGATGTGATTCAAAAAGGCCTATTGTTGGACATTTATGCTCACCACAATGCGGCAACGGAGCCTGACAAAGCAATTGGCAAGCGCCATGGCTACAGTTTGTCCGTTAAGGCAACGTCACTGCATTGGCTTTCTTTAGAAGACAAAAACACAATGAGGTCTGGTTGAAAAACTTTTGCTGATAGTTTGTAAATGTTGTTAAAAAGAAAGGGTACCAGAGAGCCCACACACACAGACTTGTGTCCTGTAGATTGAACAATGTCTTTCTGTTTTTGTGTTAGACTGGTGGTGTGGCAATGTGGAACCGGCCTTTAAGAATTAACAAGCTCACACTGGGGGGAGAGTTGGAGGACAGCGGGGGAGCGACAAAGTCAAATATCCGGCATGTCATTGGGCAAAATTAAATTGGGACAGGATGTTACGACCCGCTAGACTCTTTAGGTACTTAAGGGTTTAGACTTCAGTGAAACATGAATTCATTGTCACACACTTGAAGTCTGAATTTGTATTTGATGGGAGCATAGTTATGTAGGCCTTTTGATCCGCCCTGCTTTGTTAATATAAAGGTTCCACTCATTTGGAATCAGACTTGAACACATATGGGAGGCATTTGGTTCAAGAAAAGTAGAAGTTCCTTGAATTCCTCCAAAGAAGCATCCCTTGTCTGAAACAAAGGAACCATCAAAGAGTCATTGCCACCACTACTTTATTATTACTACGCTCATAAAAGATGAACCATAGTCCGCTTTACTCAACACTTCATTAAAGGAGTGGTTGACACAAATGTCTGTTTGTTTTTTACATCTCATTATGTTATTGTCACGCTTAAACAGAGGTTGGATCTTCAATAAGTGGAAATGTTATGCCAATTGTAACAATAACTTGTGTGTTATTAACTTGTACAGATGTTCACGTTACAATTTTATATACAGATGTTGCTCACTTTAGATTGTCCCTTCATTCCTTGTCTCTAAGAATGAAAAACCCAAATGGTGTTCCCCAGAGTAGTAACATATCTGCATTGCATCATTACCTATTGTGATTTTACCTACCTATCTTTGTGTATTACAGGTCATTTAGCTGAAGCTTTTATCCAAAGCGACTTACATTGCAACATAACCCATGCATTATATTTTGCCTGGGGAGCAATTAGGGGTTAAGTGTCTTGCTCAGGTACACTTTGACATGGAGCAGATGGGTTTCGAACCACCGACCTTGCGGGTCCCAGCGCATCACACTAATCCATGCACCACCATGGCCCTGTGGTACAATGTGTCATCTTTAGAGCCTGGGCAACTTCCTTCCTTCCATGGGTGTCACAAGATTGATTCTTTTGTTTTAGTGTTGAGTCACTTGACCTAAAATCCATCTTTGGATCTCTCAGAAAAGCTGAATGGGACAGTACACAAAGAGGACTGGTAACAGATCTTTGGCAGCGGGTAATACCAACAGTTTGGTCTCAACTTGCATGATAGATTAAAATGAATAAATAAAAGGGAGTCATTTATTTCAAACCAAATGAAAGATTTGTCCTAATATGGAAGCGCAAGAATGGAAAACAAGAAGAGTGACAGATAACTGTGACAGAGGTAAATTGCCCTTTTTTAACCATGTTACACAGTACGGATCACTGTAGCTGTGTTCCTACACAGCATTAGAGCAGAAACATCTCAGCAGTGTCAACTGTTTATTTTCTGTGACCAGCTGCAAGCCTGATTAATTTGAGGAGTTGTTTGTTAGGAGTTGCACTACAAATGTAAACTAGATTCCATTCATTTTGTTAAGTTCAGCAAAAGGACTGTGTTCTTACAAATAGTATCAAATGATATAAGACGTTCTACAAGCCAACTCTTTCAGCCCATAGTTAGCAGTCTGTCTCGGTCCAATATCCTTTTTGTATCTATGTGTTATCAAAACTGCCTTGGCAGGAAGAAAATATTGTCTTTGATTGGGGTGCTGTGTCAGAGGTGAAAAGTCAATGATATTTTGTTTATTGCTATGTACCCACTGTGATGTCTTGATCATGGCCATATTGACAAAGACAAAATTAAGTGAAGACATGAAAACCGGGCAAAGGGAATTATCCAGTCTGGCTCTGTCCAGAGGAGACCTTTTCTGTAATACGATACACCCATTACTGATTTTGTATATTTGATTTCCACATTTTTGGATAAAAAATGTTTGTGCTGCATACTGCATCAACTGAATGCAACGTTTTGGTGTCATGGAAGCCCATGTGGGCCAGGCGTAGTTATATTTGTGACACGATAACTATCAACTTTATTAAGTCATTACTGCACTGGTCATCAGAGTCCCGTTTTGTTGTAAAACTCTGGTTTGAAAGATACAAACACGATGAGTGGTGTTCTGCTGCATTAGTGTGACAAACACACTGCATCACCTCTATTTATTACCTTATCTCTGATTTTATAGAGAACACCTGGTGTATGTTCTAAAGGGCCGTAAACCCAGTTTTACTTTCTTATATTGTTCACATTTGGGTGGTGTGTTTGTGTGCCAAGCTAGTTTTAAATGAATGTTGTTTTTATGATGTTATGTCTTTGGCAAAATCAGCAGCAATTACTTATCTGGATGAGTCACATTTAGACAGGCTTCACAGCCCTCCCTTTGTGGCCTCGTAAAGCATGTGCAATCCTTTTTTGGAATATCATGGGGTTTTCCTCTAATTAATGAGTTACTTCCTTCAGCTTGTTATAGAAAAATGTCACCTTCATAAACAAAGTTATTTGTTACAGGTTTGAGAAAGTAAAGATAGCTCATATAGTGTATTAAAAGATACATTTATTCTAAATACTTACCATGAGATCAGACTGACAAAATGTCACCTATCTCCAAATTTTAGTTCCCAATTTGTTTTGTTAGAGAAAAATCTTAAAGAGCAGACTTGTGAACATACTTGGCGAAAAGCAGCAATAAAAGATAGCATTGCATCAGCGTGTTAACCTACTTCACCACATGAATCTGCCTGGCCCTCAAAGTGTGACGAGAGCTAATTACCAATTTGCCTTTCTTTTTTCCCTTAGTGTGACATCATGTTTGTGTTAGCTGCATTTTGGGGGATAATGCTATTTTAACTGTGTTTCACAGACAAACAATGTTAAGCCAAATGCCTTCATCTAAATGTATTTTTCAGCCAAGCTGTGATGCTAATGTTCAATGTTTCTATGATAATGGTAGAAATGACAATGTGCGAGTTGTTACTTCATTATGTTGTCTTACAACAACCCGTAGTAACGGCTGTGTCGCTCTCATCCGCACTTGCCTCCATATTTGTGGTCTTTGTAACTGTTTTTGATGAATCCTTGAACGTGTGTTTAAGCCCATTGACTCTTTTTTAATTTTGGCACACCTCCTGCCACACAAAGATATTTGCTGTCTCTATTCGGTACGCGCTTTATACAAGATATTTTCATGATTTATCATTATGAATTAGATAAATGTTTTTATAACTCTTGGTCTTCTGAACCTGGTGCTTGCAGCGTTATAGATGGAGGAGTTGACGAGTCCCACTCACAAACAGATTATGAATTATCTTTCTGGTGTGTTGTAGGTCGGATCTGAATGTGTGTAATATCTCTTGTAGGCTCCTCCAGAAACAAAAGGCGTTTGAAAAAGTAAGTTCATGTTGTCATGGTCATTGTTACGTGCAAAAAATGAGCAGGCAAGCCAAAACAACAATCCAAAGAACACAGCGGACACGTCATTCGTGTGTTTTGAATGCTCAGTTGAACACAGAAGGGTTGTTTTTGTTTTCCTGAGTGACAGGACAACAACAGGATTCAGACACTGCATGTAGACAGGCACACCGATTGTTCCCAGAAGCCCTCATTTGGAGATTCAAATTGGTTTGAAAAACAAATAGAGCAGAGTTACACAATGAGTCACAAGCCGTTTTTGTAGCAGCAGGAAGCAATGGGATGAAGTGAAGCAGCTCTGAATGTAGTTACATGAGCAGTCTCTGAAGGACTTGGTGTTACAGACTGGGAGATAAAAGCTGGGGTAACCCAGTGATCATGCACCGGTCCATGGACAACATGGACAGCGAGGAGGACATTTCATTATCGGTGCCTTGACCGTGATGATGAGCTCTGTTCTACCCTGTTCACTATTTTGTGTTGTGTCATTGTAAATGTTGGTGTTGCTGTTCTGATGAGACATTCTGCACATTTTAGCAAACTTTGATACCTTAAATCTTGACGGTTTTGACAGAAAAATATGTTTTATGCCAAGTGTAACTTGCAAAATGCCACTTGGTTAACATTGTAAAATGATTGGTTTAGTTTATGCAAAACAAAAGTACCTGGTTTAAGTTGAAAAAAAACATGGTTTGTTACAAAAATAATGTAACAACCCCAACACATCATACTTTTTAGTGTTATCTTTGTAGTAAGTAATAAGCATAAAGTTATAATTTACTTACAAAAACAACAAACAGTGGCCTCTTTTATAAAAGTCCAGTGTTTGCATCACTAATTAGTTTTTCTTTTCACTTTACCATATTACTTCCTCTGCGTTGTACTACGTCACTTACAAAGTGATCGTTCAAGGTATTCGTGGTTTGCTTTTAGCGACACAGCTGATAATATGCAGATGGTTGACCATGTTCAACATCATTTTTTACAGAATTTTTGGTCTTCTAAATAGAAGCTTTAGATACAGACCTCCTCTCAATAAGGTTTTTTTTTTAAACCACAAGTTGGAGACTTTAAAAAGCTAGCATGAAATATCAGCATGTTTGAAGTCAATAGCCTTTCTGAAACCCTCAAGCAGATCTGTTTACACTGTGTTCTATCCACACAAAAGTTAGCCTGCTTAACATGAATAATGAATAATCTAGAGGTAAGGACAGCGGCCACTTGATTATGTACCAAAGTCATTAAAAAAACACAAAATAAAGAATCAATGCTTTCACTACAGTGTTTAAACTGCAAATTATGTCCCACTGGGATCAATAATATTCAAAGCAAAAGTTTGCTTCATGATATCAAACTAATGTGCCGTCATTTCAAATAGCATATCTTTTACTTTGCCTCATAAAGGAGTTTCATCACACAGGGTATCACTTTTTCCCTGAGGAGTGGAAATTCTTTAAAAACTGTCCTGTGTGTGCTCAGGAGTGGGCTTGAGTTATCATTGTAGAAATTATATTCATACATAACAATACAGCCAAATATTCCTTTTTATCTCCACATTGCTTCAAGATGCACAGATAAAATCCTCAACCAAAGATCTGAGCAACATGGCCCACTTGGTTCAAACAGCCATGAAATTGTAGCAGAGCCAGATAAGACCTGATTAGACTTGTCAGGTTTACTGCTTACCAGCACGTTCAGCAGCACCACCTGCATCCTCTAACTCCAACTGTCTAAGCACTCATCCCCCTCCCTCCCTGGGAAAAGCTGAATATGCACTTTCTCTCCTCACATCTGTGACCTCTTGTGCCTCAATGAATGCCGTCTGCTCCCTCTATTTCCATTTCATGCACACACATGCAGACACACACTTCTCTTGGTGTTTATTTTCCCCACCCTGCGACTGACAAACACAAACACAGATGCACATGCACACTCCTGGAACTCAAAACCTGGTCTTCTATTCCCCCACTCCACCATTCTGTGGTTTTAACTTGAATCTAAGTCATAAGAGTCTCAATGGCTACAAGTCAAGCCATCCCGATTTAACATGATGATAATTTGTTAATGAAGATAGATTTGGAATCGCGGTCCGTTTCGTGCCATGTGTTATTCTTCACTTTGAATTAATGCGAGTTCATATGTTTGGTCGGGCACTGCGTTGATGTAATCACAATGGTTTAGGGTTAGGGTCCATCCTCCCACAACAGAGAGAGATTCAGAGTTGAACAAATACAAACCCTTAGCTATACTAACCCTTCAAATACCACTGCTTGGTCTGTCCAATGTCAACCCATGCACATCAGTGTTAGACAGTCACAGAGACTGACAGGTATATATAGCATGAGCAGTGGAGTATAGGTGCGCCAGGAAGGGAGGTTGGTAAACAATAAACAAATAGACATAATGCACATAACTTCTAGCGATTGTACTTTTGCTACCTTTTATAAGAAAAAAAGTTTAATAAGTTTGATAAGAAACTAATTGATTGTCTATTGTCTAAATTTAAGTGGGTTGTTCCCTAAAATAAACCAAGTATGTGTCTTTTATACATCATTAAGTACCTTATTACCTAACAACAAGGTTTTTACTTAAATCTAAAAACTTTTATTTTCTATATATATATATATATATATATATATAAATATATATATATATATATACAATGTACGTCACAAGCAGAAAAACCCTGACATGTGCAAAACTATATGCCAGAGGGGTTCCTAGACCGTCACAGTATGGTGGCACCGACCAAGCTGCATTTGAAGAGTTAGTAATTGGGAATGTGTTTCCCAGTCAGAAATCATCACCTTAATTTACCCTTTTAATAGCCACTTTATTTTGATCAAGAGTATCTAAACACTCACAGTGTTAATGAGTTATTACAATCGCTGCATTCATTGCAATCTGCATAGAATAATTAAAGCTAATCTCTATTATGCACTATGATAAATTGGCCAGTATAAACAAGACAACTTGAACACCTGCAGGTCAGAGACACTACTCTCAGAATACTACTACACAATCATGAAGCTACACAATCTGTATTTAAACCGGATCAGGAAACCCACAGCCTCTCTTGTAAACAGCCCACATTACATCCCAAGTGTCCACTATGACACTATGAAAAAATAACGCTTACGCTATTGGAGCAATCAAGCATTTTTGGTTTGACTCACATATGTCTCCAGTGTCAACAATGACAACAGCAGGCTTCTGCTCTTTGATTAAGAACACTGAAACGTATTCAAATAATCTATCTGACTTTTGGAGAGAAGTTCATGTTCTGTTATTTTCTCATTGATTGGTTATGTATAACCCTTTTTTTTCCAAAAAACAACTTTCTTCTTTTTTGTGACCAAAAAAAAGACAGGTTGTTTATTCCCCATGTTGTCATGCACACTACTGCTGTATGGCTGTACTGAATAGCAGAGGTGGGATCAAGTCACTGTTAGGCAAGTCACAAGCAAGTCTCAAGTCATTGCCCTCGAGTCCCGAGTCAAGTCGAGTCAAAGACGAAGCAAGTCCCAAGTCGAGTCACAAGTCACACCCAACAAGTCTCAAGTCGAGTCTCAAGTCGAGTCACAAGTCGTACCATTTTAGTTTCGAGTCATTTCGAGTCCTTTTATTATAGTGGGGACGGGGAACCCTGGGTGATGGTGCGCTGCCTCACAGACCTAGACTACGAAGGGAAGGGTAATGGTGGATCGACTGTGACTGTGTTATAGTACTGTAACGCTCACCCCAATGCTGCAGCGTAAATAAGGAGGCGATGACTGGCTTGCAACTCCGCTGCATTTATTTATATAAAACAACTCAACTTCGGTCACTGTTGGCCGTCACCACGCCGAACGAACACTTCCGCATACACGGCCCCCCAAAACTCGGGTTGTCTCGCGTAACTACAGCTGGTAACAGCATAACGTGAACACATGCAACATCTGCATAACTGATTAACTAATAACTTTAACTCAGCTCATTACACTACTTTAAAACGGACGTTGACATAATGTTGGCGAGGATTTCCATCGGAGTCTGAATCCGGGTTCAAAAATCCCGATTTTTGTAACCATGAACGAGCTGTCTCGTTGATAAGGTCAAATGGACTGCAGTGATTGGATGTTGTTCAGGCAACGCGCGCTCTCTGCATACAGGTGGCGCACATTTTTTTGACAGATGCAGATAAACAGAGCGGCGCGGTGGTGTGAAAATGTTTTCCCCCAGTTTTCATGGGAAGTAGCAAGTCTTCTCGAGTCAAAAGGCTCGAGTCCAAGTCAAGTCACGAGTCATCGGTGTTCAAGTCCAAGTCGAGTTGCAAGTCTTTGTACGTTTTGTCGAGTCGAGTCTCAAGTCATCAAATTCATGACTCGAGTCTGACTCGAGTCCAAGTCACATGACTCGAGTCCACACCTCTGCTGAATAGTACACATTGTCTAGCAGCACAGAGTATACCTAAATAACTAAGATGATGTCATATACCCATAGTCCAAACTCCTGAGTCAATACCATCCGCAGGTTGGTTAATAAGTTAATATCCCGTAGTAACTTTACTAACTGTGGAACGCACAAAGCTCTGCAGATACTGGATTCTGCTAAAGGTTTAGAATTAATCCTGCAATTGCAGGACTCTGCTCTTCCTCTGGTAATAACCATGAACAAAGTAAATTGGGAAACCAGACATCAGAAGATCTGTTTTGTCTGGCTGTTCAATGGCCAACAGAATAATGGGGCAGTTTTATTAAGGCAGCTCAAATGGAGACTCTAAAAAGGAGGACATTGAATTCTTTAGTTTAAACATGTTTCTGATTATCCATTCAGTGAGTGTTTTGTTCAGGTCTTGCAACAACTTTTTTTTTTGAGCTCCCATTGCAGTCTTTCATTACCGTTTCTAGGGTCTTGAACTCTCACTCATCCTCTATTAAAGGAGAAATTCAGGTATATCCAAATTGTTGGTAGTTTTAGAACCAAAGGCACGTTTGAGAATTGGCATTCCCTGTTCTAGACTGATATTGTTTGTGACTGAGTGCATCCTTGCCAGAGCTTCCCCTTATCCAAGTGCAGCACAATGAAACATAGCAGGGCAAAGGACCAGAAAATGATGTCATTCACGAAGAACCTAATCCATGACGAGGATGTTGAAAGATCTCCCCTTCCTCCTTCCTTTGTAACAGAATTAAACGAACAAGGGCCATCACCAAAACCAATTTGAAGAGGAGAGATCTTCTCTTGTATAGGACGAACTGAAATGAACCGCTTTAAGAATCCCTGACTCAATCATTGGTGCTCCCAAGGACAAGTAAGGGCTGCTTTCTATTTGTGCTAACAAACTGAGGCATTCGACCAGGCCACTTCACTTAAAGTTCGTTCAAACAATGATAGGTTATTGCTCACAAGGCAGCCTCTCCATCTTTAGTCCACCTGGACTCAATCCCAACACGCCAAGTACCGACGCTTGGCCAGGGCCTCAAGCACCAAGGCCCACTTCAGCTTCTGAATGATGCAACAGGCTCTCAAACAACTCCAACCTGAACCCATCTACATCAGTGTGAGACATTTAGAGGAACTGACGAAATTGAAATACCATCAAAGTCCGTGCTGGACAGGAGTTGGGGGGGACAATAAACATCTGAATGTGGACTTGAATTATCAAAGCAGTATCTTGTTCATCTACAATGCGGTTTGGACGCTGACCTGAACACGACTACAATGGGATTGCTTGATTCAGTACCAACAGTGCACTTGACACCTGTTGATGTTAATTCCAGATGCTTTGCATGGAGAGATGGGGCATTGTCCTGATGTGTCCTGCATTGGCCTTAAAGGGCCCAGAATACTTTTGTAGGTCGCTTTGGATAAAAAGGTCAGCTAAATGACATGTAATGAATGTAATGTAATGCAGGAAGCTGAGATGGAGATTACAACACCAAAAGGGGGGCCACATGCACACGGTTTAAACCAGGAGTTTCATAAAAGGTACATAACACTTTAATAACAATAATCAGTATATCTCAGATATCTGTGAAGGCCACAGATTGCTTCCCTGGAGTTATTATTTTCCGCATGACAGATTCCAAAACATTTTTATGCGATGCCTCGGTGTACTTGACATCTACTTATAGGACATGTTTACCCACATTCTTTTTGGGAGTGCTTCGATACTGTGTGTATGTGTGAGGCTTCAGTGTCTCACTTGGTTTGTGTGTGTGTTTGCGCATGTAAAGAGAGAAGGTACGAAATTAGAGATATGCACTAGTTTTGTGGGGTTGTGGGGTTAACCTCTGATTAATTGCACAGCTCCAGTCGGTTGCGGTGAGGCCGCGCTACTGTAATTTTGCAGCTGCTTGATTTCAGCATATGACACATCCAGAGCAATTGGCATTCCGACCGCACACCAAAGCATTTAAAATAGTGTTCCTTTCTCCGAGCTCTTTGCTGTCAACAAAACAATATGAGGAGTTATTAATATGTGTTTTCTTCTCAATTGGAAACATGCACTAAAAATAAATGCCTGCTCTGGCGTAGTTACTGTTTTGCTTTTTTTTTCAAATGGATTTGCCCTGTTGCACGTCCGGATTTGCTTTTAATCTTATGCTTTTAAAGACAGGATGAAGAGAGAGTGTCTGCTTGTGTGTGTGTGTGTGTGTGTGTGTGTGTGTTTGTTTCTAGGAGTGGAAAGAAATCCTTTCTAATGGCACAGCAAAGTATCGGTGACTCAGCAAGCAATAGGCCTTAATCCTGAGTCAAATCAATGGTCTTTACTATTCATTTGTTTGGTTTTCATGATGTCAGTTATCCAGCAGATTAACCAAAAACACTTTCCTCTCCTCCTGCATCAAACTACATGAGAAACGTCTCTCTTGGGAGGAATTCATTTCATCACCTAGACGCACAAAGACCACTAAGATTTACTCCCAGGGCCAGTGTAAAACACACCAGATGGAGATGTCTGTTCGACATAGTTTGATAGTAGACAGATATGTGTCGCAATGCTGACTGACTGAACCTAATATGTTGCCTAATGACCGTGGCGCTTTGACAGTAGCACTGCAGTTAAATTGTCAGATTACATATTGCATTGTAAATCAACATTACATTTTTAGTCCAACATTCTTCTTTAAGAGTCACATACTGTCCTTCCAACCAGAAGGAGCTCAAGGTGACCAAAGACCAGGGTAAAAGGATAAAACCTCTGCTCTGCTTCCAAACTTGTGATTGTGTTTGACATTAGAGATAATTAAAAGTGAAATGGTGGGCAGGGAGCTCCTTCAGGCATGTGGAATGTCTGACAGGAGGATGGAGACGGGCCAAAGGGCCCGACCTGCCTCACGCCAACAGCTCTGTGACGGCTCCTCTGTGCTGTGTGGTGCACAGCAATGAAAACCCAAGCTAAATGTCACCAGGAGATGTGTGTAGTTCACAGACACGTCCACGCCGGGATTACATCATGATTAAATCTTCCCCTATGTCTGATTGCATGGATATGTGTTAAAAATGTATAAATACTCAAGATAGTAAAGGTTTTAGAAGTGAGCAGGGCTAAACTTGAGTTTAACATTCATTATAATTATTATATTTCGATCCTGCTTTTGATTTTTTTGGACCTATTTAGTGTTGTAGTTTATTTCATGTGTTAAGCATTGAAAACTAGTGGTCAACTTGCCCTACACAGATCATCAACCATGGCTGAGTGATTAAAACATTATGAATACATAGTTTATTGTTATGTTCCTTCTCAATACATTTTCTTTTCTGTTGTGACAATTCAAAAAACAACAGCAATGAGACGTCACAGGTGAAGGGATTGATTTCATGGCATTTCATGTGATGGTAACAACCATTCAGAGATTACTGCATCTGAGAAGAGGGCCGTGCCAGAACTTCTCTTCATCATGGATCGGTTTTACAAATTAATCGAGCCCCCCCCCCCCCCACACTTTCTTTTTTAGTATTCCCGTGTGGAAACTCTTGCCACCCAGAGCTCGATACAGAAACAATAAATGAGGTTCCCCCGACATTTCCAAAGTATCAGGGTGTGCCGAATGGAAGTGGCATGCGAAGTGAGTCGAAAGCAGGGCCTGAACTTTTGAACCTGTCACCTCGCCTTTCTTCCCTGCGAGTGCATGTGGACTCTGTCTGCCTTTGTGTTACAAGCTGAAGATAGAATCGGAGAGGTTGGACTTTGGGTGAACTTTTCTCATTAACCTAATTCCCCTCCTGAAGACACTCACACATGCACATACATTTAACTACCCCCCTTATTCATAACAGGTGACATGCGATTCATTCCAAACACAATTTACTATGTATGCTTTGCGTTACTTGCATTATGAAGTTATTTAAGCTCTAGCTTAAATTCAGTAAGAAAGACTATACCCTTGCAAAGGTGTGTACATTATTTCTCAAATCACTCATCAGTTTGTTGCAGTCATTGTTCAGGGCTGTCGATCACAATATCAGATCTGCTCCTTTCATCCAACAAGCACAATAAAAAACAATTCCATCAACGTGTAGCTTCCTGATTTAAATATGATTGTCTCTCTACCTTCAGTACATTCATGTTGCTGTTGTGCACACCTCCACCTCCGGATCTTCACCCAGTCTTAGCAGATCCATAAGCTTCATCAGTTAATCATTCAATCAACTTGGAATTCTGGAGTCTGTGAGGCAATTCTTTACGATCTCATATCAGCTGTTAATAGTCAACAATTATCTGTTCTTCATCTAACTTGTCTCTCCTCATTAAATTAAATTTGTGTGCATGAAAAAATAGATGTATTGCGTTGCATGAATCAGAGATGGACCACCATGGTGGAAATTTGTTCTCGTCTAGAGATGTCTGCAAATCAATTTGCATTTGTTTCATAAATTTAATGGCTAGTTAAGTTTATCTCACCAAATATATCCGAATATTACTGTATAGCTAAAGAATTTAATAACAAGAATCATAATTGACCTCTTACCTCAGTTGACTTTATTTTCCTTTATTCTATG
Source organism: Pungitius pungitius (assembly GCF_949316345.1). Lineage (NCBI taxonomy): Eukaryota > Metazoa > Chordata > Actinopteri > Perciformes > Gasterosteidae > Pungitius > Pungitius pungitius. The sequence goes on from NC_084909.1 coordinate 20,336,802, forward strand.
TAACCTGACTTTCTCTAATTCTCCCACCCTAAGTAGGCCCAAACTATCAAAAGCAGAAACAACACACAAGAATTGCTTTTGTAAATACACAAAAGGAAACATTCTTTTTTAAAAACAAAAAATTAATGAATAATGGAAACATGTCCCCTCTGTTGACAATTTAACAACAACTTTGTATTGGCCAGAAATGAATATATAGGGTAAGGAGCCCCTTGGAGGGCTAAACGGAGCAAAGATATGGGATCGGGGGTTGTGGAACAGTTTAACTGTTGGGCTTGGGTTTCAAATCTTGCCTGAACACCTGGGTCTGCATAGTGCTTGGTGGAAGCAGCTGGGACAGTTTTTGGCCTGGAGTCCAAAACCTGGCTCTTACTTGGCTGTGCTTTCCAGCCTGTTCCTATCTCGCTGGAAAGTCCTTTTCAGCTGGTGGAAAGTGAGAAGGCTCTTAGAGCCCTACAAGCCTCAATAAATAGTCTCAAATGTCATTGCATGCAGAGTGTGGGATGTCTCAATTAAGCATTTGAGACCCACTGGTTGCCATATGTAGTGTGTGAGATACTTTATACTTTAGTTGAGAGGATGCTATTTGAATTTCACCTCCTCCTAAAAAAGGCAATTGTTACTCCATTATTTGGTGTATTATTCAAACACATTTCAGTCCTTTTACTCTTTCCTCCTTGGTTAACCCTAAATGATTTATGCTATTTACTGGGTACAGAGAAACAAGAGCCATAGATGGGGGTTAGGGATTTCCATCAAATCACCTCACAAATTGGTCTCTAGCAAAGCACTGGGATTAAGTTCCCTGTCCCAAACAGTTGCAGTCGGTAGTGACTGGGTTGCTTGGTTTGGACAGATGGGATAACTGGGCGGGTCAGTGGAAGCAGGACCAGCTCAGTCTGCTGCTGAAGCCATCTGGAAAAGTGGATCGGGACTCCAAGGCCTGACGAAGAGGTGAAGAAAAGTGCTTTCCCCTCTGGGCCTGCCGGGCCTCGCAGTGATTTGCACCAGAGTAAATAGGGCTCGGTGAGAAGAGCTATTCTTTCGCTCCGAGCAGGCGTCCTGAGATGTCTTCAGCATTTGCCGTTCCTCCTCGTCCCTTTCTTCACCCCGCAACATCCCTCCCCATTATTCCCTTTCTATCTGGCTGTGTCTGGCTTGCTCTCTGAGGTGCATTCACTCTGCTTGTCTTGACTGCTTCTTCCTCTTTGTTTGTCTCCAAGAGTTTTTTTCTTTTAGGCTTCCAAACTAAATGTGTTGACAGTAAAAGAAATCAGTGTTCAGCAGCTTTCTCTTGTATTTTGACTTGCAGTTCAAAAGCCCTTAAAAATTGCTAGTTCATTCTACATATCAAGTCCTTGATGTGAACTTTCAATTCCTATCTAAATTTAAGTCATGCTATTTGTGTTTGGGATAGTGCCCTTTGCTCTGTTGGATGAAATCAGGGATGATTCCAATCGAAAAGCTCAGGGAAGCAGCTGTCTCTATCGTTCTAAGCCAGCCAGTAGATACACTGTCTGAAAATAACAATCTCCCTTTCTGTGCCCAGCTCAACTTGCCTCTTGTGTTAGCTCTCTGTTACCATCTCTTATGTTAACAGGTCGGTTTTGACCCATATCTGAAATCAGCTGTAAAAAACACTAAAACAGTTTATCTATCATCCAACACTTCAATGATGCAAAGTCATGGTCTTGTAAATGTGAAAAAACAGATCCCGCCCAACACATGGCGACCATGTGGTTACGATTCTGTAATCACTTGATTTTCATACAAAATGAAGGGCTGAATTATTAAAACTATGGCTTCACATAAATTTAGTGGACGTGTCCCAGCTAGGATTCAATGTGTATCTGACATGTCGTGTGTGAAATTCGATTTGCATCTTTGTCTATCTGTCAATGGCCAATCTCATGTGCTGCTCAATCAGCCAATTACCAATGTGGGAAGGTTTACAACCATCTCTGGGACTTTGATATAGGTGCATTGGATTTCAGTATTTATTACTGCGATCAATATCTTGTACATTAAACATCTTTTGGACCATAGACAAATTTATTGTGTTCTTACACCCCAATCATAACCGGAGTATATTGTCTTCTTATGTTAACTGTACAATGAATGCTGGTATTGTCTATTGTCTGAAACATATTTGAAAGTTAGTATCTGAATGTCAAAAAACACACACAACTATTTAAATCTTAATAAATAAAAGTTTGAGGTATTTGCCTAAAAGAAAGCCATGCAAAGCAGACTGTTAATGAGTGACCTCAGATGTGCTATGATAGGGTACTCAAGGAGGGGTAGGGGCAGGGGGGTAGTTTTTGGGAACAGAATGTACTGTACTTGTTTTGGCCTGACGCTGAGCATTTCAAGGCTTTTTCATGGTTAGAAGTGCTTTAAGACTCCAATATCCCTATTCAAATGCAATAGTCCAGCAGAGCTTTAGTCTGTTGCGCTTGTCTTCAGCTGTTTGGGGTCTATAATGTGAGAGCCCTGGGCTCCTATCAGCCTCCCTTTGTTTCGTCCCACAGAGAGGCTCCTGTTGATGACTTATTTTGGAAACCAGAAGCACGGGTCTCTCAGCACTCAGGACAAGATGGCGAGTGACAGAGTCTGGCTGGCCCCTTAAGTGTGTGAAAACTGGGAGCCTGTTAACAGCTTTTGGGAACAAATCCAAAAAATGGCTGTTATTATGACTGTTTATATGTCTCCTTTAATTTTGATTTGTTCTGTTTTTCTTTGTAGAAGATGTTATTGTCATGCTCAGCAGGGATTTACATTGATGAAGCACAGTTTACTATTTAGTGCAGCCAATCACAGGACTTCTCGTGATGATGTACTAATGTGTTCCTGTGCTAGTCTCACTTGGCTGCATTCGGTTTGAGGTATTGCCTGTTGTCAGTGTTGTTGGAAGGATGCCTGTGCGTGGTGTTATGGGAAATGCTAATGTGGTACCAGCTGTGTATAAACACAAATAATGCAATTCAACTTGCGTATGCAAATCTAGTAGGCAAATGTGTTGCGTGTAGTGTTTATGTGTTACATCTGAACTACTATTCTCTATATTTATACCAATATATTAAGTCTAAAGTGTTTTACTCTTCTCAAAAACCTTCTGCTAACGTTTCTCCTGACCTTCACCTTTCATTCCTGGGGGTTAATTTACCTCACCTTTTGCTGATGTTCACCCCGAGGTAATTTTTGTAACCTGTTGGTATAAAAAAGCTTCACTTTTAATCAATTAATTACTAAATGGAGGCACTACGCCATTCCATCAAACGAAGAGCTATCAATAACCAATCAAAAAGGTCTTTGAATTGTATTGACCAAATATGTGTTGGATCTGATGAAATCGCTAGGAGGAATTTGTTAAAGTATAGTTTATACTATAAATGATCAAAAAAGAGCACTTCACACCCCTTTGGAGTTCATGGGTTCGAGGCGCCGTTTGTAAAATGTCGTACGTTCTAAAATCCTTGGTTGCGGATGGTCGCGCAACCCTCGTCTACGGGACCATGCCCCCCCGACATTTTACAAACAGCGCCCCATACTTTAGTGCATAAACCAAGGGGGACGGTGCCATTGAATTGAGGGCCGATCTGTGCTTTCACTATGGACTGTAACAAGGGTTTGGAGGGTTATTCTAAAAATGCGATCAGACAAAATAACCTAGTAACCTAATACAAGTATCACTACATTAAAGTAACGTATTTTGCACAGCAACACCATTGAGAAGTGCTGTTCTTTTTTTCTGATTATGTGTCTTTTATGAAACACGCCTTTGCAAGTATTCCGTCACTCCTCGAGCATGACAGTAATGGAAGGTAAAGAAATACTTATCTAATTATCCATGTCTTGCCAGCGATGTGAAACTGAGATAAGATATTAAACTTTTGAATCCAACTGAATCCTTTAAAGACTCCTGGTAAAGGGTTTGTTTCAATTGGAAAATTCTGACTTTGTTTAATTAAGTTGGAGCAGGAAAAGAGATTTGTTCAAATAAATTACCAAGAAACCCCGCCAGGATCCTAATAGGTCATCACTGTAACTCGATAGTATTACAAGTTATATTTTCTTTAGCTAAGAAAAACTCCTAATTAGCTGTATTTTTGAAACTGATACTCATTTAAATTAAACGCTGTCTGCCTCAAAAATACATCTATTTGCATACAATTAACGATATCAGGTTTAATGCTATTATGATTGTGAGTTCAGTTTTCTAGCACAAACAATTGAATTAACTGTTTGTGTCTTTACGTCTTTAATGTGTTTGGAGGAATATTTTTGCTGAAGGGATCATTTCTCCTTTCCAGCCTGACTGAAATAAAATTCATTTTTGGCGTGACTGCACTGCAAAAGCAGATTTTTTTTTAAAGTTCTGTGTCAAAGTGGCCACAAGGGTTTGTGTCAACATGATTAATGGGATCTTTCATCTGCACGTGTTAGAAGTCCGTGTGGAACCCGGAATCGATGAGTGTACTCAGGGACGGTGTGTACTGAGAACTGAACGAAGAACTCTATGTACATGGACACTTGACGCAGTATAAAGACACCTGCATCTGTTTTTGAATTGTAAATACGTCCTTCGTTAAAAAATGTATTCAGAATTTCCACAGAAATAAATATGAGTGCTTAGCCAAATCATGTGAGAAGTCCTCCTTATTACCACATTCCTGTTTGTTTTCCTGGACGGCCGTGCTGAGCGTTTGCAGTCACATTTAGGTTTGTTGCTATGATGAAAATCTGTTTCCTTATTGATTCTGATTCACCTTAACCCAACCTCAGCTGTAACTCCAATCAATTACCCCTGCCTCTCTTAAACTTAATAGAACCCAAGCCTCAGGGCTACAGGAAACACATGGTGAACACTGCTTGAAGGCAGAACTGGCTTCAACATGAGGTCTGCAATAAAGCCTCACAGAGACTTAAGATGACCACATTGAATACACGGTTGCACGTCTGGAATCAGGAAACGGCCAATCCCAGCTTTGTGTGAACAGATTGTCAATGACCAAAAGAAAAAATAAATTTGATCCCAATTTCTGTATCAACATTGAAGTGTAGACACTTGATGATTGATGCAACAAAGTTTTAAACAAGAAATTCAGGGCATATCTTCCGCCTCCATAGGGGTCTCAATTCGGGGAATAGGTGGCAGGTTTCTTTTAGTTATTGATGCTCAAAGCTCTAAAGGTACGAACAAGGGTAGCAGTGCTGACAGATTTAACAGTGTTTATTTGAAAAATGGAGATTTGGTACTACTCTGCAATACCATGAAGTCCATTATCAGTGGTCTGTAACATTACTACATAATACTTTCTCAGTGACATTAATTCTATAACAGTAGAATGGAGCTTTTTACAGTTCTAGTCCAAATAAATGTAACATGGGTGTGCAATATAAGTGTGATGCCAATGCACTACAAAATATTCTAATTCAATTTTGAAAACAAACAGTGTGCAACTCCTACATGTGTGTTCGTGCTCCTCTCTTGTTTCAGAGCACCATTGTTTTGTTTCCTATACTAATGGAGGGACATTATGTTCCCTGCCTCAAAACATTGTAAAATAACACTTCAATGTCAGGCAAATTGTAAAGCCGTTATTTTACCAACCCCCCCTGCTTTGCTTTAGTTAAACTGCCATTTGCAAACCACAACTACACTCCAGGCACTAATTATTTTCCTTCATTGAAACATGTAACAATTTCACTGACATTTCACAGCTGTACATTTATATCACAATGAATAATTCACTTCTATTGCCCATCTGGAAAGTTGGTCTGTAACCCCCCTGTGTTTGCCTGACCTTTGTTTTGCTCGGTTTGTGACCTGATTTGCTCTCTCTGTAATGGATTATCTTGTCTGTTTATGGAATTATGAATTCGTTAAATTGCTTCCCACCACACATTTTCCAGTGATGAACATCAAATTAACTCCAGCTTCCTGGCCAATTAGGGAAAGAGCAGATGTGTTTCACATATGTACGCTCGGAGCATGTAACTCTGGTCAACTCCACAATTAGCATGGAAATTATTTTTGGCACAGGACAGTTAAATTCAAGTGATGTTACCCACATCACTTGGTCCTCATACATGTAGACAATGAATGAATCACATTGTATTGTCAGTTTTTAGAAAACGAGTCTTTAGCCATAAACTGACAGGAATTAAAAATGGGTACAGTATGCACATTCAATACTAAAAGAGGGATAAAAGAAAGGACACCAATACAATTATTCACCAGTAAAACATCATTTAGAAAATGTCCACTCATCATGTCCTGATCCAGAGTGAAAAACTAAGATACCTTCCTTCAAGGACCTCAAGGGCCAAATGGAGTAACAAAGGATCAGCAATATGTTGATATAAGGTGGTGCCAAGTTACGTAAGGCCTGTGAGGTAATGAGAAGGACTCAATTCGATTCAGAGCAGTGAGGCCAGGACAGGAGTAAAATGGGATTGCTGTGGAGTCCTGATAATCTCTGTGCACGATTTTGGAATTGAGCTAGAACTTTTTAGGAATGGTCGGTCAACGGGTTCACTCCTTTCTTCATGAATCAAATGTCTTGCAAATGATGGATAGTTTGTCATCTATCTCAAGAAAGAATTATTGGATTTCAAGTCTGATCTCAATGTTCTCTTAAGCATAAATATGTGACGTATACGAGATGCAGGGCATTTTTTGTGTTATTTGAAGGTATATAGTATAGAATGAGACAAGAAATAACAGTAAGTTATCTCACTGTACAGCTAATACATTTATGTACAATGCATATTGTTAACGTTAGAGGCATTCAATGCTGCCCTGTTTGGAACAGCTTTTACATGGTCCTTGATTTGCAGGTGGAAGATCTCACGGAAATACCTTTAAATGGTAAACACATTGGGTCCTTGGTTAATTACTGCTTGTTTAAACTTCAATTTCCACATACCAATTGGAGAATCTTTTTCCCATCATGGATTCCAGAACATGAAGCAAGTTGATTAGTTTTCGAGGTAATAAGCCCAGACGTGTAATTACACCGTGATGTTGTTTATATGATTTAATCACAGGAAGCTCTGTAGACTTGACCTGATTAAAAACAGGACTTTTCTTTTACTCACTCGTGTATCGCTTTCATTTTTACCATTTTAACATTCATATTGGCTCATTGAAAGTTGCCCTTTGGGTTCCATTGTTAGCTTGTGTAACATTAGTATTGTTAAAAGGAAGTTAAGGAATGATTTTGACATTTTACAACTGCAGCAACTGCAGTGATGATGGCAGAGGTTTAAACCAATACAGATATTAGGCTTATTTAGCTCATAATCTGTTTGAATGACGTAATAGCAGCTATATCAAGAAAAAAATGCCTTCCAGTCCAGCTCTCAACGGATTCCCAGAATTAGCTCACATAACTTAGGGAGATCAGTTCTCTATCGGGCAAGTAGAGGACATATTAAAGGAGAGACGCCTCTCCAACAAGGAAACACTGAAGAAGAAAGGCTGTAGCTGGAAAGATTTCAAAGGGACTACATCAGAGCACTGCTGGTTTCATCTTCTCCCATCATCCTTTGTAAATGTTCTGACCGCAACTTCTGGTAAATTGATCTGCTGTTTTAGATGTATGTACTTTTCTATTAAGCTTCCTGTATTTATTCAGAGCAGAGCTCATTATGGATTTCAATATTTAATTAAACATCATGTTTTTAACAGAAAGAGTGACAGCGAGAGACAAAAACAACCATAGAACACAAAAGCTATAATGAAAATAGAATAAATGAAAATAGCAATGGTATGGGTGCATATTATGAGGTGTTACTGATAACAGCAGTCATAACAGAGGTAATATAAATGACTAATACAGTCAAAGTTAAGTTCAACGGAGGAAATGATACAGTGAATAGTAGCAATAGCAGTAGTGAAAGTAGTAGTGACTGTGAATGTGCTGCAGGTTTCAAGCAGCGCCAAAGGAGCCGACGTTATCAAGATCCAGGTGTAACCCAGATCTATGAACAATTGCGAGATGAGAATGCATTCAGATGGTGATGGAGAGGAGTAGATAGTGGAGTTTAGTGTTTATAGGAAATTCCATGAGGCAAGTCTGAGCCAGCCTTACATATAAAGTTAACACGGAGGAAGGTCTTAACCCTTCTCTAAAAACGTTGAAAGGGTTTCAGACTGAAAGTAAGAATTGATCCCACAGTAGAGGGGCTTGATTTTCACATTTAAGTAGCTTCAAGCATCCTTGTCATTATATGGTTGCTTATATTCCAATGCAGTTCCACCTAGAAATGGGAAACAGAATCCGGATATTTTTACCCTTATTTAGCATTTCAATTCAATTAAAAAATAGGGAAGAAGCCTCAGGGAGAACGTCAGAGGAGGGATCCCTCTCCCGGGATGGAAGGACTACATTGGATGTCATGTGTACAGAATGAAGAATGTAAAATATATACAATACATTCAATTCCTTTTCCTGCTTCAAACCATGTTTACCACTGAGAAAACATCACAATTTTCATTATATCATTACATGTAAATCTAAAAGGAAAAATGTTACGGTCTAATTTCTAATAGGGTCCCTGAATTATTGTATAAAACACAGGCTTTCTCCTTGAAAGAAGTCATTTTAAAGCTTAAGGAAATAACTTAGACCTCTATTTTGCTTTTTTGTTGTCTTTGCTAGTTTTCCAAAAGTATGCATGTGTTTTATTTCCCTCTAACTTGCAGTGCAGCCTTTGGTTTCTACTGAGCCAGGCTGAAACTCATCCTTCCTGCAAAAGATAAGCAGTATCTGATGTTCTGGTAAGATGTGCGACGTGCTGCAATTCTACGACTCAGTATTTGTTTTCTCATGTGGTATTTTTGTGTAGGACTTTTCTGTGTCAAATTCAGCTTTGTACCTGATCGCAAATACTTCAAACTAAGTATTACAAACCAATACCTGCTGATATGGCCTATACAAGTTGTTATGTTTCTTGGCCATCTCCTACACCTTTGTTAAAGCTTCACTTCATCCTGATCCTCACCATCAGTATGGATCCATCCGTTCGGATTCTCAACAAAGGCTCTGCCAGGACATCAGCTTCAGGGAAACAGACGTTAAGTTTAGTGAAAGCTGAGATTTGTGTTCAAGTGCCGTTGTTACTCAGAATCAATGAGGAATGACTGGGCTCATTGGTCATGATGTCACACGTACGTCCTGGTTGAAGAGAAACATTATGGAAAAATGTTCCTGGTGGTACGCATACTTGGAGAAACCTACTTGATGGTTCACACCTTATTTCTGTTTAAGCGCATATCTGTGAGGCATGGATGAACAAATCCAATTTAGAGATTCCTAGGGAGGAATGAGGCTTTCAGACACCTGATATTTTTCCCAAATATATGATGTCCATACTTGAACTTGGGTTCACGGTGAGATGACAGTTAAAGCATATACCGCATTCATTTATGGATGGCTGCCCTTTGTGATTATGGGGGGGGACCATTGGGAGGGCTCAGTACGACAGTCATTTTCAGAAGCCGTGAAGTCTGAAGTGCAGGTTTGTGGAGTAATCCACCACCCCAAAGGCCTCGCTACCTCCGACGCAATAACAGCCTGTCTCCAGCCTTAAAAATAGCTTGACGCTGTAACTCTCATTATAGCCATCCATCCCTGCAGTGGAAAACGTCTGACAGGAGGGAGGAAAAAAGTTTGTTTAGAAACGATGTACATGTGCTCTGCCAATAAGAGAGAATGATTTCAGATACAGTATAAGTGCAGCACACTGTGCAATGCAAAGGGGAAACTAAAAAGGACTGTCCTTTTTTGCTGATGATGCATGACTTTTGATTATTTGCATTGGCGTGGATCAAAAATATACAAAAGGCATTTTCCTATCATTATTTCTCAAATATTGTGCGATTGACATTAGTCCTCACTGGGTTGAATTGTACGAGAGCTACAAAGACAGTACAACACCTTTTTGCAACCTGGTCTTTTGTCACATGAAATAGCTCACAGTAAATCAGGCTCCACTCTAAACTGTTGGGAGCTTTTTTAATCAGCTCAACCAAAAAAAAAAAGTGTGAGAGTGAGGTGGAACCCATAATGTAAGTGTGTGTGTGTGGGGGGGGGGGGGGGTTGCTAAGAGTCGGCCCCAGGCTGAGTTCTACTAAATTCACACCAGCTGTAGTGATGTCATTAGGCAGTGTGTCGAATATTCCGGCTCAGAAGCTGCAGCCAGGCTTGTGTGTAAATCTGTGTATTCAGGTGCGTTACGTGAAGTCATGTCGAGCGGAGCGGCCAAACTCGCGGGTCCGAAGGGAAGCGCGTGTTCCTTCCCAGGCCCAAAAGCTTTCTTCTTCCATCATCATTTCTCTTACTGTCTCCTTGTCTCTTTGAGTTATCGTCGCTCCCGCAGGTCAAAGCCCTCCACCCTTGACTTGTAGCCACTCTCCCACTCCTCTCGTCTGTCAGTAACCGTAATTTGTGTCCAACTGGAATAGCCCTCTCTCCTGTAGCAGCAGAGTAAAATGAAGACATTATATCTCACATTTTGTGTGGACATGACTAGAACAAATGCAAATCAGCTGTCTGAATTAGATTAGATATCTAAAATCGTTTGCTTATTCATTTTCAAACTCGGACATTTGATGGCAATAAGACGTGATGTGTGAGCATGTCCTTTATACTCTATTGTTCTTTTAATAAAACCATAGGTCAAAAATCCTGCTAGTCATCTCCATATGGACAAATTGTCATTGGGTGTATTCATTCCTTTCCCGAGCAGCCCATTCATATGACAGCCTTGAAAAGAGTCACAATGCTATCTATCCATGGGTCATGTTATTTCCTTTCTCTTGGCATGAAAAGAATATAAAATGGACCCTTTTTTATGGTGTCCACACGATTAAAATGCATCCCTGTGACAATCCAATGCTCAGAGGTGACATATAGTAATATCAAAGTAGATGGGCTCAATCTAATTTAGTATCTTTGTTGTCTAAACCTTAAATTTTTATCTTTGGGCATCATCATTCGGGCTCAGCGGGCTTTGTGAAGCCAACACCGCGAAACTGCTGAATTCAGAAGGACAAATCCAATGTTAATTTAGTCATAGTTCAGGAGCAGGAAGTACATTTGTGGATGTTTATATTACTAAACGTTTGTTACTCTAACCGTACGATTAGAGGTACGGGACTCCCACATGAGAACAGGTGTGTGTATTTGTGTGTGTGCGTGCCGCTGGGTGGAGGGGTGAGAGCACGCAAAGGTTGGGCAGCACAGTAACAGATGAGAATAACATTCCTCCCAGTATCGGGTTACGGTAAATCAAATTAGAGGATCGCTGTTGTGATAAGGATTGGAAAGCTTTTTTAACTGTTGGTTTTATGGTTTCACTTCAATTACACACTGGGTTGTTCTTGATGTAATGCAATAAAATGGCCGTATTATACTTTTGAGAATGTTTAGTAATGCAATATGCCATTTTGCAACTGCAAGTTGAAGCGAGAGTGTGTGAAGGGACGAGATCAGTGCCAAAACATGTAATCCGCTCCCCTGCGGTCTGTGGTCCGTATTACAACCAATCGAGAGGGAATGTTTGCTGCTGCCTTTTGTTGACCATTTCTGCTATTCGGAATTCCTAAAGACAATCTTAAATTTTGTTCTATTTTTAATCTTTTAATGCTATACAAATAAAATTGCCTTGCCTATAGACGGTGAAACCTTGCCGCCCCCCGAGGCTCCTTGGCATAAAATGTGCATTTTCTTTTAATGTCTTCTTTTAATGACTGGGTTTTATTTTGTGTTGCAATCAATGTTCGTAAATGTAAATCTTCTTGCTTCATGTTAGGACGGTTTTATGTGAAGCTTTTTGAATTGCCTTGTGTTATACAAATAAAATTGCCTTGCTTTGCCTATAGACAGTGTTTTATAAAAAAAGTATGATATTGTTTAATTAATACATAAAATAACTGTCACAATATAATAATCAATATAGCCATTTTGTTTTTCACAGAAAGTATGATGCTCTTTTGGCAGTAATTACAGTCAATAACATGAACGTTTCCGAGCAAAACCAAATCAAATACATATTGTGGCCTTTGGAAACAATGATTTCATCGAACCATTACACTGTCTCCATGGGACAGAAGAACTTACTTATTTTGATAACACTCAAAGGTCACCCAGGGATTTCCTGTGTTATAGGAGGTGTGTTTGGATACACAAACTCAGCCCATCCTGTGACGTATTTCTGAATAGGTCTCTGCAGACAGGATGACAGAAAAAAATATTATTCCTGTTTCTAATGACTCAAGTTCCAGAGATCAGAGCGAGATCTGCTGACTTACTACACATAATCTCACAAGGTTCATGGGAAATAAAATAATTACCTCGGAAAAATATTACTTGCTTCCTGATGACCTTTCCTAAACTTAATTATTCATGGCCAACACCTAACCTTGACCATCTGAGCCATACGAGTGTGTGTGTGTGTGTGTGTGTCTGTTAGTACATAGTCTTTTACACTGGAGGTGTAATCATAATCCTATAAATTGACAGTCATTAACACATTAGTGTACCTAATAAAGGACATGTCAGGCTTTGGCTTGAGAGGAACGTTTAATACATGATCAACCCCCAAGAACCACATCTCTTTGCATGCCTGTGAACCTTGCTTCCACCGAGGCGCCTTGGCATGACATGCGCAGTTTCTTTCTGACCATCACCCCTTGGTTTCCTCAGGGGCACTGCCCTTATTCCGCTGCTATCCTCCGCCCTTTGGTCAAAAAGCAACATCCTTTGCCAGTCACTGAGTTGACTGTTTGTTATGAGATAATTCATTTAATTTCACTGCTGGTATAAAACAGTCCCTTTAAAATGTGCAGAGCCCTTTTTTATTGGGTGTGTTACTGATGTAGAAGTGAGACAAAGCAACTGTGCCGGAGACACTATTAGCTCATACAAAGGATGGAGCTTTGTACTACTTTGCTTGCTGTTATTATACCAACCCATCTTTTCTGGGATTGAAAATAAATAAAATCCTTCTGCATTTACATTTCATGCTAAGAAAACCAACCAGGCGGACTGGGTGCCAAAGAAAATTCATATGTGTCACTGTCAAGAAAAGCTTGGAAAAAAGCTAGGAGAGACCAGGGGCCCCAAATGCCAAAATTAGATGAGGCATGTCCCCCTTTGAGAGTCCAGCCACTGGTGGTAGAGAATACGCTGTTTTTTCTGTTGATTGGAGGGGTCGGGGAACGATGGCGTGCTGAAATGACAACTGACAGCAACAGACAGTCGACCAGTTTTTGACGTTTGACAGCACCGATGGTAATTAGGTTACGATAACAGTGCCCACTTCTGGTTGGCTCGTACTACCCGCCCCCTACCACTACCCACAGGGAGAGGGAAGCCTGGTCTTTATTTACATGCAGAATCCAGGATGAAGACATTGAAGACACTAATTTACACCAATAATGTTAGTATGTCTCAGTTGGTTTACCTGTAATCCCATTTTTTGTTTTGGGCTACATTAGGTATCAAGCCTACTCGAGTCCAGTTGTGTTGTTACTGCACATAAACTGTTTGGTAACTGCTAGGCAAAGAAGATTGGTAACCGCCAGATATGCATTGAAGCAGTCCTATTCACTTTCACAAAATACATGTTAAAAATAAGCACAATATGTAAAACAATACAAATTCAATCAATCATTTGGGATTTTTGTTGTTTGTCAGCCCACCACAACAATGGATTGCAATTAACTTCCTTTGTAAAGTGTTTGCAGGGCTTGGCATATAATTGTAACACATTATGTACAACCACGACACTACACAATTTCGGTGAGATCAGACTGCTTAATCATATATATCATTGCTATAGCAGTAAACAAGTCCTGTGTGTTGCCAGCTAAACATTGGATTGCATTAGGAATAAGTTGAGCTCCCACATTCAACGTTCCCCTGAGTTAACTGACAGCCTAAAACTTAAGCTTACCATATTCAAGTAACAGTTTATCTTTAGCTGCAGTTTTTATGTGGTTAGAAGTGGCTTCTGTCACAAATTGCCTGCTAATCCAACTGTTAGCAGGGCTAAATATTACGCATTACGGACAGGTGAATTTAAATGATTTCAACATTGTTCTGAAGTGCCACTCAGATCGCATAGTTATCCTAATATATGATGAGTCTGAACCTCTGTTGACTCATGCACGATTGCGGATCACTCACCAACACGGACACGCTGTATCAACCCTCCACTAGGCTTCACATCAGGGATCTTACAGCAAAGCACTCATCAACATAATCCCAATCGCTTCCAACATCTCAGTAATGTCTCAAGTGTCTCTGATAGGAAAATTGTGATTGCCTAAAGTGAAATGAAGTTGCACTACATGCAGCATACATATTTGCTTTTACACAAGACATGCAGGGACATGCAGCTTCCAAGACTCTAATGTCGATTCCAAAATAGAAACCAGAACAAGCAGGGGCCGCGTGACAAAAGCCTCTAGCTTAATAGGAGATGGTGTCAGTGTGCAGACAGCACTGAGCCTGCCTAACTTTTTTTCTGTAGAGCACTATATTCATTTCACCTCCCCCTGTTGTTCTTTCTGCAGCAGAGACCTTAAGCTGTTGAGATGTGATTCATCAGAGGGAAAAAACTAAATAAAACCAGCAACCTGGTTGAGGCTGATTTACAAAACCCATTTTTCCAACGTTACAGGTTATGTAAAATAACATTAATCAGAAGACGGTGCTGCTGACATTACTCTACCGAGCAGGAGCTTTAGTATTAGAGTAATGTCAGCAGTCTTAGTAACTGTTCTTCTGTCACCCTGTTGCCATCAAAACCTTGATAAGCGGGTCAGAAATGGATTTAAAAAATGGATGCATGCACATTATTCTACTACTGCATTACATAAAGCATTTTTTTTGTTTTTGTTGTAGAAAAAAACTGCAAACTAACCACATCAACATGACCAAATGTTTTAGGCAGAGAACAAATACCTATTACTCAGAGGGAGCGACTTTGCACTTCATTCAAGAGTGACGTTGGAGTGGACGACAACGGCACTACAAAAGGGAGCGGTCTGCTTTAATAAGTGTGGCTATGGCTTCACACCACGCTGATTGCACGGCGAATGCCGTCCTCGTGCTCCCTCATGGCTGGGGTGTACAGCTGGGGATAGTTCGCTGTAGGCAGATTTTGGGTGGTGTTTCATCTTTTCATTGTAACAGCCGCTTATTTTTCACTCTGGCATCAGCAGCGGTCTCTACGGCCACAGCCCAAACCCAAATTCAAATAAATGTGAGGACTGCCATTTTAGCTGTCATTTGCTTATTTTGGTGTGATTACAGGATCACAAGACTAGGTGTTTCGTCCCATTAAAAAGTGAGCTGCCGACATTGAAGGTCAACTGTGTAAGGTCAATCGGCCATGTGCTCCAGAGAAATAAGGCGCAGATTTGTATCTTCACTAATGGGTCCACATATTCTTCATTTCAGTCATTAGTTTTGAAAAAGTTTTAAAAAGTCAAGAGTGGTTCAAGAAGGCAGAAACCTCCGGTTCTGAGAAGTGAAGGCAATGCGGATTGGCTTGAACTTAGATACTCTCGACTGGCAATCAAGGGGTGACTCCTGCGGTTGAAGTTTGATTGGGTGAAAGTGGATGAGAATTACCCTATTTTTCACTTGATTCTGATCCCAGGGGACGGCCATGACTCAAAGCCAAAGAAGTCAGCTTCATTTTACAGTCGTTTTAGACACAAAACTCCTGCTTGTCCCAACTCCCGCCACTACGCTCTGCGCTGGCTCAATTGTGGGTGCTCCAGCTGACCGCTAACTGAACCGAAGGCCTGTGCCCCGGCATAGACGCCACCCTCCTCTTGGCACAGTGGTAAGGTTGTTTTCTCATTTCTGCCACTTTGGAATACATCCTTGATAATCCAAAAAGTTTTTCCTGCGGCTCATTTGGGGAGTTACTGTCTTATCCTGTTTGAGAAGTGCAAGGTCAGAAAGCAAAGCAGAAAGTGCCAACCAGACAGAACCAATTCTGAAAAGGATGAGAGTTAGAGACTCACCAAGCACTATACAACACTCCCGCTTTGTTTGTTCTTTTTTTAATTAATGTCAGGAGACCACACATTGGATGTGATTGGATCTTGTGTTGTAGCGGGAGGACCTGCTCCTCCTCGACGCCAGTTTCATCTATCAAGATGTCATGTTTTTCCTAATGTTAGTCAGCTGTTCTGTTGGCCTGCGCTGATACTGTGATCTAACAAATAAATCCACCAGAACAACAGATGTTGTTCAGCTGAATTCTTCCAGATATTGTCATGGTTTGTTCTCTCTTCCTGTTTTAGTTTGAAGTTTCATGTTCCTTGTGGTCCTGGGTTAACTTGACTTCCTGCCTTGTCCTGTGATTGCCTGAGTGTTTCCACCTGTGTCCAATCACCTGCACCTCCCTTGTGTATTTAAGCCCTGTGAGCCTGGTGTCCCTGGTCGCGTCATTGTTCATGTCTACCCGTCGTTGGTGCACGTTGCTTTGGATTTTGTTTGTGGTGAATAAAGATCACCTTT
Organism: Pungitius pungitius; assembly: GCF_949316345.1. Classification (NCBI taxonomy): domain Eukaryota; kingdom Metazoa; phylum Chordata; class Actinopteri; order Perciformes; family Gasterosteidae; genus Pungitius; species Pungitius pungitius. The sequence goes on from NC_084909.1 coordinate 20,353,355, forward strand.
GGAAACCTTGAGAAGCCTGCGCTTGAGGCCTGCCTGCCTTCAACCTAATCACCTTTTCATCATGGATTGGAAAAAAAATCTAAAAAGCAGATCAAATGTATAGCTCTACTACATTAGATTTAGCTGACGCTTTTATCCAAAGCGACTTACATTACATTTTAACACATGGCTTACATTTGGCCTGGGGAGCAATTAGAGCTTAGATGTCTTGCTCAGGGACACTTTGACATGGCACACAGAGCAACCGGGATTCAAACCGCCAACCTTGCAGCTCCCAGTGCATCACACTTCTCCATGCGCCACCATTCTCATTCACCAGTCTCATGCTGGGCTGAGAACAGACTTGATGCTTCAGTGACATCATGGGCCTGGGCCAGCTAGTTAGGATGCTCAATTCAATTGATATCTCTGCAACGCAAGGTCTTCACAATCTGTTGATAATGTCCAACAGGCTCTCATCCCAACTCATCCTTTACGGAAGCTGCGAAATTGTCACATATGTATTGATTAATAATCAGACCATCAATCAATTTCTAATGTACTGGATAGCAAAGTGCATCAAAGTATAGTCATCCATTCAAATGAATAGGTTGTTAACGTTGTACTACTCTAATTCTATCTAACCCATGTCCGGTAAGCAGCAGGTCTGGAACACCAGTCCTCTCCTTGACATGAATGTGAAAGTTGTTAACAGTAGTTTTGCATTGTTTAACCAGAGTAGTGGGACGTCGGGGCCTTTCCCATTGGCCTGTATGTATGTAAAGAGAAGCTCCCAGGTCGGCTGTAGGGTTTTTCTCCCGCTACCTCCTGCTGTGTGTAATGCATTTTGCTGTGTGGTTTCACCCTTAAGTCCTGTTGTTCTGCATACCCTGGTGGTTTTCCACAAGGCATCTGTAGCTTCTTCCCACGCCGGCAATGACTTCCTGCAGCAGTGGAGACAAACTCTTGATCCGAGGATCGGATGCACAGATGAGAAACTATCAGCAGGAGGTGAAATAACAAGAACCATCAAAGCGGCTGCTTCATTCTCGGGTGGTGATCCTGAAAGTCAGCAGCCTGGAATAAGATGACCCTCTTCACTGAAAGAGAAGGCCTGGAGTTTGTGTCAGGCATTAACAAAGCCGTGACAAGAAACATTGTTTATGAATCTCCTGCAGAGGGTTGGAGAAAAAAGTTATTTCAGTACAATGTCTGCGTGTGTTTGGAACTTTGGCTGCTGTACCTGATCGGCTCAGCCCCGGGCGAAGAATTCCACACCCCCTCCTGGCAGCCGATGAAGTCCATCAGCGTGAGGTGGCTCTGAAAGCTTGACTTCATGTAGCAGATCTCTGCTGGGAGATAAAAAATAAAAAATAACTGCCACACGAAACACAGCACGTCACAACACGTCAACATCTCACACGTCAACTCTGAAGCTGATTTTCTTTTATTGGTTCACAGAGTTTTGTTTAGTGAAATCACCGTGCAAAAAATGTCCTACAGGATGAATATACTTGACAAAAAAACATCTCCTGAGAAGCAAAAATACTAATTTAACGCTAAAAAGAAGGCTCAGGGCATTTTCACAGGATGTTACTCTTTCTGAAGCTTTTATTTATTATTCATTGGATGATTTTGCATGTAATTAGTTACAGCTTTTTGGGGCAGTCAATGTTTCCTTCATGGGACTGAATACAAAATAATTAACAGCTTTGTTTCTTGTTTCATGGAATTTTCAAACCCCAGCTGGTTGACCTGCGGACCATTTAAAGCTGTGGGGGCAGATATCATATCCCTGTTTCTAGAAACACAGGAAAAGAGAGCCGCCTCAGTACCATGAGAGAAAGGAAGCTAGATTCAGCTTCTATAGAGAGTAGCTCATATCCTCAGTCAGCTTGTGTATCCTCACACAACTGTTGGTTTGTTTAGTATTTGTTGCACACCTGAGAATGTCGAGCAAAATGCAACATGACATACAATTACTAAATTGGCTTTAGTAGGTTTGCAGCGTGATGACAGCAGTGACTGCACAATCGAAACAGTCTGCTCTCATTGCACCTTTATCTAGCTGCTATTATAAATCTTAACTCACTAACGAATTTCCTTAGAAAGGCTTGAATTTCCTAATTGCTTGTGTTGAGGAGAGCAAACAATGATGGTTCAATATCACTGTTGTTCGGGTTAAACAAGGGTTCCATAGATATTTTGACTGCTTCACTGTTCATCAGCAGGATATTGTTAAAACTACTTGCCAGATTTCCCTGGAGCTTGGTGGAAGGTCGTTGCGCCGGCCAAGGAAGGGCCCATTAAAATCCAGAGCTAATCCTGATCACCTGCCGCTTACACGCACCATCTTTCACTTATTTATAAACGGCCTCAGCAGAGGTCTCTGCTTACGGAATGTGCCTTTTGTGTTCATAAAGGTGAGCATAAGGTGAGCAAAAAGAGGTTGTGTTGTGAATTTTACCTTCAAAGCCGTAATTAACCCCTAAATTTGAACTCCTAAAGTTGTGCGACCACAACAAGATATTTCTGACAACAACTCGGGCAATGAAACCTTTTCGGGAGCCTCACCGACTTCACAATGTCGGAACATTGGGACGTTGTTTTCAATCAACAGACACAAAATAACAAGCATGATGATGGCGTGCCTGTTGGGAATCCCATATAATGGGCTGCATTTCTTTAATTAAGGCCCTCAGAGTCGTTTAAGATTCTCGTGAAATTGGAGTTTTCAAAAGAGCGTCTAATGAAAGAGTTATCACATCTTATCATTAGAGACGTTATAATAACGAGCTAATGATCAGGTCTCCTTAGTGTATCTGTCACTCTCACATACGCAGGCACACCTACACAGACACAGTCCCAAGGGCAATCTGTGGAAACATGCCCCCGACTATCTTGATCTCATGTGTGAACAGAGGCTTGGCCCCCCTCTGTTTGGGCTTGTATCACACCACGTTGTCGAGAGGAATGGTTCCAACATCACCTCATCGGGCAGAAGGAAAGCCCGGGTGAGAGCAGATACAGAGGGGGGGGGGCGAGGTACATATCTGCATCAAGGAGCCACGGCTCAAGCCTCTGCCGATGTTTTAGAGATCAGTGTTTGGGAAGTAAATATGTCTAATTGGGATGAGAAGGCAGGGAGGGAGGAAGGAAGGAAGGGAGATACGTGTGTGGGAGGGAAATTCACAGTGGAAGGAAGGCAGGGACATAAAGAGATGGTAACATCAAGATCAAGCATACCTTCAGCTGAGGATTACTTTGCACTCATTTAGTCGAAGCTCTCTCTCTCTCTCTCTCATTATCTCTCTGTTGGCCTGTTCTCAAGGTGAAGAATGTGTGGACAAAATACAACAATGTAAATGTAACATACATTTAACAAAAACACCCTCTCGCTTTTGCATCTATGAAGTTTTGTTTCAAACCAACCACCCTGATGTCTCCTCAACCTCAACAAATAACTTATTTTGAAGGGGTAACACTGTATGTTAAATCTAACTCAACTTGTGCTAAAATAGACGCTTACCAATCTGTGAGCTTCCTGTCGCTTTAATGGTGGCGATAGAAATTCCATGAAAAGAGAACAAACAGCCTCTTGCCTCGATGATCCTTGTGCTTGTAGTTTATAGAGGTATAACATCTTCCCAGAACTGCAAACAAAATATGTAATGCTACTCCAGCAGACCAGAGAAAAAAATCAAGATTTAATGTAGATTAATTGTAGGCTTCAGGGAACTAAATGCAAAAGCTCTTGACACTTTGAAAGCACTGCTGATAGCCTGGTAGACAGGGGTTACTGTCTTTACCCAGATGTGCATGTTTGACTAGTTTGGCCAGATGCCTGCCATGATGAAAAATCGAAACGGGTCCGTCTCAGTCTCCAGAGTCCTAAAGACTTTCCTTTCCAAAACTCCCTCTCCCACTTAATCTGACTCCTCTGGTTTAAGGACATAGTCTTGGATAAAATACAGCTGACGAGTGGTTTAACAGAAGAGGCCCGAATCGTGAAAAAAGAGGTCATAGAATTATAGAATTCTGCAGCTTCCTGTGACATTCCCGTTGATTCATGTGTTTTCAGTAACCTATAGCATGATACACTTTTGTAATCTTTTGTGGTAATTTACATATGAAGGTAACTAAATACATGTGCCCTGACAGACAGGATGTAGCATTTGTTCATGTGTGTGTTTTTATTAGTTTACAGATGCTGTGGTTTCTGTCTCAACACTACAATAGATATTTTAGTTGTTTTTATTGAAATCACAACCATTAGATCCTTCTTTACGGGCCACAAAAACAATAGCTCAGCCAGATGGCTTTGAACACACAGCGTTTGAACTTTTTTATTTAAACAGCAATATAAACTCTGTGCATCATTTTTAGCTTTTCAAAGTGAAGGATCTTTATAAATCCACACCGTGTTGTGGATATTGATTCTACATAGGGTTTTTGGTATATATTAAACAGTATTTTTGTACCTTTTATGGTCAATATTGGGTTTTGAAACATCATCTGTTAAAAAATAAATAAATAAAAATTACTAATTGAACAGTCTGGCCTTTGAAATTATACAAGTGACAATTTTAATAACTTAAAAATAGGTTAGCAAAACCCTGTTTTTTCTCTGCGCTCGTCCACTTGTAACCTGGCCGCTTTCCGGGTTTTACCGTCCCGGCGGTGTGTAAGGGTTGGTGATGAAGCCGCGACCTCCCAGTCGGCCACCGTGCCCCCACTGGGGGTCCCGCCCCCCAGTTTGGGAATAGAAAACATAGTTAATATCTCTCATACCTCTCTGCTATTGTGGCAGGACAGTAGCAGAACAATGATCAGAAAGATAAAAATGTGAGTGATGAACCCCCCCCCCCCCCTTCCCACCCCGATAATCCACAGTGGAAATGATGTCCTTATACAGTAACAAACAGAACAGAACAGTTTTTGGAAAACCCCTAGCAGGAACTTTACTTGTTTATACATAAATTGACCTAAAATGGACCTAGTTTCAAGAGACTGAAAAAGTGGCTTAGCTTTAATTATGTTGTTACCGGACAAAGAACAATGTCTGTGTTTACTCATGTTGAGTAATGCCTACCATGTGGTCAGCAGCTTTTTGAAGACAATAGTGGAGGTAGAGTGGATAGATGAATTATACTAGAAGCAGAAATGCCATACATTGTCTTTTGGAGATCAATCTCATTGCAAAATGCAGTGTTTTCCCCCACCATCATAACAGGGGGGCTGAAAGGTATGTACGCTTATTGAACATTGTGATGGTTTTCACAGTACTGAAAACGATTTGGAACACATATTTTGACATGAGATGACTATGGAAACTAACAAGATTTGTAATGGCCATTGGTTTATTTGCCTGTGCAAGACGCATTTACACACAATGATACTGCTGATGGAACCGACTTTCCTTTCAGAACTACAAATTAGAGTTGATGGGCCTTGGAATTCTTTCAACCGCACATCATGAAATGTAAATGGCAAATCGTGGTTCTGCAGTTGTTTTGACACTGATGTACTGCGTAAAAGGTCGGCTCTCTGTCTTCCAACCGATGGTGAATAATATTCTTGAATATATATTTACAAAGAAAAAAACATTTACATTTTGTAATATATCTTTAATTCAATTGATCTCACATGCAGAAATAAACTTTTACAAAAGCAAACAAACTTTGTTTATTTATAACTGGAGCCTCAGGTCAATGGTTTAATGCCAAAGGTTACACAATGTACACTGTGCAGTACTATTCCAGTGTACTTGAGCTCCCCTAAAGTCCTGCACTCAAAAACAGTGGAAGGAATGAGCAAATGACACCTAGGAAAACATTCCAAGAAGGGACCCTACTCATGCTCAGGCTGGTGTCCCCAACATTCCCTGCATGTTCGATGAAGCTGTACAAGCATATTAGCATTCTACTGACATGGGACGGTAACAGGACACCAGGGAATGCCAGAGGAGCTGCAACCAGAGCTGGTAATCATTTATTTACAGGCATGCTGCTGCCAGAGATGGGCCGACATAAATGTTTTTGGAGCCTCGCTGAGGCAGTTGTTGTTGTGAAAAGAGATAGTTAGCGATACTTTTTCAGTCCATTTGAAGAGTGGAGTTACGTCTTTATCAATGGGGCATTAAGAGAGGGGCAAATAAGGTTACTTGGGAACCTTGTGGTGATGACGGGAGCCCGAGAAGTCACTGCACCCTGCCAAGAAATTAATTACAAGCACAACTTGTTATTGTTAGCCATGGGTTTGTGTAGAGATTTAATATTGTGTAACATAAATAGTTTGATATCTTAAGAGATATGAATATACACTTCATGACAGAGTCCTATGAGAAGAACTATACCATTGTCTCTGTACAGTAAATATAAGGCTTCATTTGGTGTAGCATGATTTTTTGGACCAGAAAAACAAACTTGCCTGTTTTTCTAAGCTGACAATCTCTTCACTGTACCGTACAGCAGTGATACAATTCCCTTGTCTAGCTCCGACACGGAAAGTTGATACATTTTTGTCCTTTACAAGCACTAAAATACAAGCACACGTATGCATTCAGTGGTAGCTAGCTACATAAAACAAGTATATCACAAATCCAAAATCAAACATTCCATTGAGCAGAGCGGTTTAGTTATTGGACCCTGGATCAAGTTGGTCTTATCCCTTTTATAATATTTTTTCTTATGGTGTTTAAAGGGGTCATTATGATTCATAATATGGTCACATTATGGAAATTGCCCTTTGATAGTTTCTACACGTCAGTGTTAATTTTGGCAGCTAGTTTTATTTAGTCTTAGTCTTTTAGACAAAGGTGCATGTTAGTTTTAGTCACATTTAGTCATTTTAATCCTTCTTAGTTCTAGTCTAGTTTTCATAAACGAAAACTAATTACATTTAGTCTAGTTTTAGTCACATTTAATAGCCATATTAAACTCCTTTTCTTCCCTTCTCAGGACCAGGGACCCCTGTGTTGTGTCTACAGCTGCATAATAGTCTAGCTGACAGTAGTAAGGTTGTTCATTAGAGATCCCTCCTAGGATCAGTCTATAGCAGGGGAGGGCAAACTTTTTGACTTGCAGGCCACAATGGGTTCTAAAATTTGACAGAGGGGCCGGGAACAAATGGATGAGGTGTGAGATAATAGAAATGACATGTGAAAAATCATTAATCATTAAAGGATTTTAACAAGTAGCAAAGCATTTATTTGCAAGGATATTTAACAAATTTGCAAGGGTGTAAAGCTCCGCCAACTTCATGAGAACAAGGGACCTAAACGCTACACTTTGTTGTCTTTGTCTGTTTTCTCGCGATGCTTTTGACACGACCAATGGAAACTTCATGGTCCGTTATCGTGTATGTTGCCCATGTCAGGTGCATGCGAGGGAAAATAAATTATTGTGACTTCGTCACCATCAACATTTTCGTTAGAGTGAATTTAGTCATAGTTTTTATTTTTACAGATTTCCGTTTCGTCTTAGTCATGGGAGAAAAGTCGTTTTATAGTTTTCGTCAATGAAATTAACACTGCTACACTTTAATGAGTCATCCTGGCATGCTTGCCAACCCCCAAACGGAGGTAAAAACAACCTGCATATTTCTTATTAAGGAAAAATTGATTAATTTCATATACGAAGACCATGTCCGTGCAAGAATCGGGAAAAAGCTGTGGTTTTGCACAAATCAAACCTGGGCTAATATAACATTGGACTCGTGCAATTGGTCTGGGAAGTGGAAGGGTGCTAAAACTGAACATTTCAGACAAAAGGTTACACAGGAATACAGGGATATTATATGCTGTGATGATTATGAATTTTTGCCTTCATTGAATTATATATATTTGCTCCTGGGTGCTGGCTGGTTTTCTTGTTTTGTTTTCAGGCTGGGCGGAACGGCTGAGTGGAACGCTCTTACCATTCTCACCTGTGGCTGACCTGCACTCTGGCACCAGTTAAAGCCTGCTCTCTCCTGGGCTCCTGTGCCGGATGATTGTCTCTCGTCAACGTGACACCTATGCCAGCTCTTTCGCGCAGCCTACGATCGGTACCCTGCCCAGCATTCCACCAAACCTGCCAGCAGCCCACCCCACAAGCCTCTCCTCACGAGCCCCTGCACGGAATCACCGGGACACGAGACCCCGTCTCCTCGGATCACGCACCTGGACACGGAGCCTCCTTCCTCGCTTCCTGGTATCCAACCCCGCCCGCCCTGAAACTAAAATGTGCTAAAATACAAACAAAAAAGCACATACAATTATTTCATTTGGACCACAGTGGAATTTGTTTTTATAGCGAAGGAAGGGATGGACTCAACTTCCTGTGTGGTGAAGTTTGTAATACAGCTTGCACTAAATGTCAAGACAGCTTTTGAACTTGATGCAGAGGAGCTGTGATCCCTGGGCCCCACAAGTGACAGTTTACTCATTTATCATTGTTGCATTTTATATTAAGTTGTTGCTGTTCCTGTCTCTTTGCACTGAATCTGTCACGGTTTGGGTCTGCTCTGTCTTATTTTGTAGTTTTCATGTCTCTTGTGTTCCTGGGTGACTACACTTCCTGCCTTGTCCTGTGATTGCCTGATTGATTCCACCTGTGTCCAATCACCTGCACCTCCCTTGTGTATTTAAGCCCTGTGTGCCAGTTGTCCTTTGTCGCGTCATTGTCTTACGTCACTCGGCGTTGGAGCACGTCATGTCTTTGTTTAGGAATAAAGAGCCCTTTGTTTGGAAAAACTCTGCGTTTGAGTCCTCCCTGCAACCTGCTCCAGCCCGACCCTCTGACAGAATCATTGATTGAAGGCAGTCCTGGATTTACTTACTGTATTATTGTTCTTCCAAGGGCTCAAGGTTTAAGTGGGAGGGCCCTGCCTTTTATTCAGTTTCAGGTGCCTTAGAGCAATAGAAAACAACTCAACCATGTACATATGTGAAGTATGTACAGTACTGGACATTTAACTACAGAGAACATAGGGTTTATCTTTCTTAGGAACATACAAAAGACATTGACATTTATTATGACCAAATAATGTGTCTGCAAAAAAATCAATAGATTATTTTTTATTTTTTCAACTGATGACCTCATGCCTCAGAGATGTCTGCCGTCACTCTGGGAGCTCTCTCTTTCAGACAGAAATACCCACAGGACTTGCCAGGTTTCGGTATAGGAGGTTCCATCCCCACCCCAAGTCTCCATAGAGATTGAAGTAAATAATAAAAATAGCTTGGCTTTTCTGTTTACCTAGACAGTGAGTTACTATATTCTATTTTCTTTACCTCAATCTCACACGCAGTCCGTCTATCTAGCTCTGGAAGTGTACAGGTCCAAGATGAAGGGAAACCATTCTCTCTGCAGACCTGACAACCCGTTTAGTGGCCAATCCGAACCACACAGAGATGGAAGAACAGAGAGTCAGGGCGTTCTTTTGGAAGTCCACTGTCACAGTTATGAGCTTGTTCGGCTCCAGGTTGTTCTAAATAAACCAGAGGACCAGCGGGTCAACCACAGATTCTGTGGGTATGTCCAGGGGTATGTCCCTGGTGAGTTGAAGTCTTATGTTGACTGCATCATCCACCGACCCATCTGCTCGCTAGGAAACTGCATTTCTTGGCAACTGGGATGATGGCGGAACATTTGAAGCAAGAGGGGACTTCACACAGCTCCATTGATCGATTGAAGATCAGCGTTAAGATGGGAGCAAGAAATATACACAGAGCTTATAGATACGGTTGAGTATTACAATTCTGAAGTTGACTGCCTTAAGGGTTAAATGATGTATTAAAGAAATGCGACAAGATTGATATTTCATGAAGTTTTAGGGTGGGATGGGAATGACGTTACATGTGGCAAAAGTAACTGTATCCCATTTGTCGGCACTTGGAGGCTCGGGGAGATGGATGTACAGTCAGCAACCAAAGCAACTCAGATTCAGTCAGCAAATATGTCGATGCCTGAAGTCACAGCGAGCTGGTGGAGTTCTGAGTTCATCCCCAATTAGGTGCAATCTTGGCCAATATGTATTAGAAAAGCATGTGCAGCTATTTGGTTTCCAGAGGTAGGAGGCAAGACCTTGTTTATGTTGTATTGATTTATTTTGTTTAGCTCAACCACAGGTCAAAATATCCACTACTCTGAGTGTAAACCTTTTGTTAAAGAAACAAGAACCGAAGTAGTGTAAGTTGCCGACTATTCTTGTCTATTTCAAATTTCCCACTGTCCTGTGTTTTGTCGCCACTCCTCCTTAAGTAGACGTAGCAGAATGTTACCCCTCTTTCACTCTCTCTACCTTGTTCTTCTGCCAAATCAAGCATAACAATCTAATGAAGCAGAAAAGCGTTCACACAAAATCAAATGACGTTGTCATCAATAATTTAATACAACATGGGGTGACTAATTGCTGTGAAATGTTTTTTAACAAATGGTAAACTGGTTTGGGTTTGTGATGAGAGAAAAATAATTATTGTCTCTGTTCTATTCAAGTGTTCCCAACTGTTCCCACAATGTTGAAATACATAATATAATATATATATATGTATGTATAAAAGTATATGAAATTTACTGTGGTCCTCCACAGGTAGTTGAGGAGTGAGCAAAGACATTGTATTCTTCTAAAATGTCAGCGAGCTACCAGAGGGCCGTGTCTAATTCTGATGCATTTTACAACAAATGCTAGGTATTAAGTTACAAAACAACTGTTCCCCTCCTTCACTGCCCACCAGCTTTATATTAACACCTTGTTTTCTGAATCACCTTCAAATGTTGTTCCCATTAGCGCTGGACATCAATATATGACAGTCAAGTTTATCTGGTGTTAAAAGCAGATTTCAGCTTAAATCCACAATCCCGTTCAGACTGTTCAGTACTGGTTGGCGAGGGTGTGCATGTGGCTGGTGACGGGATAATGGGTCATTAGGGGTTAGGGTTAGGATGAGTGGGCTAGTCTAATTGACTCAATAGACATACCTTTTTGAATAGACATTGTTAGCGTTTTTGGTGTTCCCCAAACAGTGTTTCGTCAAACAGGTTGGCTACACCAGTGCCAGAGGAGAGTTTGTGACCACAATCAGAATAAGGTCTACTGCTCAGTATGTTTTCAATAACCAGTAATTTGCCATGGAGTTTGTTGCACAGACATATGAAATCATATTACTGCTTCAGATTGATGCTGCTAATCCAGAACAATCCATAAATGGTTCATTTTTACTTACTGTAACTTTGTTTATCAGATTACATGGTATTCACAACCATGGCCTGGTATAAACATGGTTGTATATTATCCCTGTCAGCACAATAAAGCAAAAATAACAAGTTAAAATGACGTGAGGAAATAATGAGCTTTCTTTCTGGATGTCTAGGGCCCTCGTGAAGTGACCGGGTAATAACCCTTTTATCACAGCAACAGGGCAATGTGGTTGACTCAATGTCCCCACTAATTGAAGGCATGTGTTAATGCAATTTTTTTTTACATGACCTATGAGCTCAAGCAACCCTTAGGCTTACTGACCGGTATTAAACGATATTTAAGAAACCGCAGTCTTTGTGTTTTGCTAACTCAAATGACTCACCTCACATTTAAATTTGATCCTCAACATTGTAACGTAATGGAATACCCTGACAAATTGACAGCGCCCAATATTGTTCTATTTTTCTGCAGGCCATGCCAGATAAAGAGTTTTGACTATCCAATCAGTCATTCAAAGGGAGTGAGCCAAGAACCTGTTCACGCTGGAACAAAAGTCCTTCTTTGGGAGTGCAGGACCTTTTCATACTGTTTACATGCTCTGTCTCTGCCTCGCAAAGTCAGGATTTCAGCACACCCAATATGTGCTATAGCTTGCAGAACAAAAACAAAGATGGGGTGTGTTTGTCATGTCACGTAGAGAAAAGTAGAATTTGTTTGAGTTGGTATAGTGATTGCATTCCTTTGACCTTTTGTTTTGGTCTGAGCAGTTCATGCCTCTGACTTTCATTTGCTCACAAAAAATGTTGATGCTTTAAACCATTATGGTTGCGTTGCCCTCTCAATGCATTTGGACAACTGTCAGTGAAAAAGAGGGTAAAGGATAAAGGAAGGATCTTCTCATGCGGTTGAAAGCATTGCTGAAATGCAGAATTCCCCATGCTCGTCATTCTATTTTAAGCAACTAGACGGCAAGGTTCCTTACCAAAATGGCATAGTGACTCAACCTTTTTTCCAGATCAACGTGAATGCCTGCAACATGTTCAGCAGATAAACCTCACAATTGTTTTGTGTAACGCATTCCTGGATCCTTACACACAAAGGATGGTACGTGTGGGAGGCGTAGTTTGAGTTTCTCTGCAAACACCCTGAAACTAAGTTCAGATACTCGTTCAGCCTTTGTCTGAGCAGGACAGTAGTGGGTAGGCTTAGAATTTCAAATAAACTGGCTTTGATTTTTAGTTTTCCCTTCTGGAATCTATATTAAGGCACACTGTAAGCCACAAGTGTCATCACTTGCACAGCAAAACCAGACTGTTATTCTAGTCTCCCCATTATGACCTTGACGTGTTATTTATAGGAGAATCGCAAGCCAACTACACATTGATTACATGACACATAAGACATTTATGTCACTAGTAGTAGTCTATACCATAGCCATGTGCAGGCCCACCAGCAACAAAAAGACTGCTATTGGTGTCATCAGCTGAGATTTAATCTCAAGAGCCTCTGCAATTTAAATTCATTGCAAAATAATTCAAAAGTACTGTATTACGTACTTTTATTTGTCCAAACACTAAATAAGGCACTTTTTAGCCGAGTATTTCCTTTACACACTAGCAGTTAGATATTTCTTGTAAATATCATATTGTACTAATTTTCAAAAAAAAAAAAAATGAATGTAATCAAATATAAAACCAAAGCTATTTGCCACTGCCAGCGTACAAACAAATGATCTAAATGCTTAAAAAAAAACAAGTTAGCCTCCACAACATAACATTATAACTGTCAGGCTCACATTCGTGAAAACGTTTTCTGTTTTTTTCTACTAGGGAGCAGCATGAACAGTCTCTGTATTATCTGTATTTATCTTTTAATAATAATGTTATACTAATAGTAGTAAGTGGTTGAGCACCCATTTAAACAATTGTTGGCGGTAATTAAACAACGCGCCCACCCCTAAAAAAGATATGTATATAGTAGTGTAGTAGAAGTATTAAACAGATGGACAAATTTTCTTATTTAATTCAATGAGAAAGTGTGTCTAAACTTTTCACTGCCTGTCCCTAAACTCTGCCTTTTGCGTGGTTGCTGCAGTGTGTGGAAAGTGGAGTGATTCAGGAGCCCTCTGCCTCAAGGAGGACAAAGTGCTGTTGCTGGTTTTCATGCTTCTGCAGCAATTCTAAGACATCTGTTCCAAACAATGGGGAATATTAGTTATACACAATTGTAATTACTTTTTTTCCCATCCACATTGTTTGTGTATCTTTGTGTGAAACCATGTGAATGCGATGAGATAGGTTTGAATGTATTATATACGCTGCATATCTCCACTCTAAAGACTTCACAGTAAGTGTTCTTGGGAGGTCAGTTCCACGCTGTAACTCAGTGATGTGACAGTAAGAAAGCTCTGTTTTTCATCAGTCATTGGAGCTACTTCTGTCATTCTGTGGACCACTAACGCTGTCCAGAACTATACTGGAGCTTACAGTGTGAATTAATGCCATATCAGAAAACTGATCTTTTCCACATATGGTCTTCCAATCAGTTATCCCCGTCAAAGCCAATGGTTATAATAGTATCTGCTCACATGGCAAATTTGCAACATTCGGATTTATGCAACCTTCATGCAGAAAATAAATATATAATGCATGCTAATTAATTTTTTATTTGAAAGAAATGTGGATGTCAATGTTAAGTTGATCCTCCATCATCCATACGTGATGTACATACTGTATTTTTTTCTTTTCTTACCATTTATTTTTTTAAAAGCTGGCATTCAAGGGGGGACCTCAAATGTGGCCATTTAGCAGCAGGATGGCTTTGCATACAGTGCACATCTTCTGGTTAATTGTCCTGGATTACTTCTATTCTGGTTACAAAAATTGTAAAACAAGAGACAATCACCCTACTCCACACTTGATTTACACACTTTGCTTTACTTTTAAACCAACCAGGTCATGGCGATTTAGCGCAAAACGAGCAAATAAGAAAACAACGAGCCTCTTATCTGTCAGAAGGAGGAAACCGTGCCTTGTGTTGATCATTAACTTACTGGAGGCAGCCTGGGTTGCTTTGTGCTTTGGAATAAAATTGTATGTATTTCATGTATTGCTAATTAGCATTAGTTTCATCCCCCGCGATAGACCGTGCATGCGTGATGTCACGTAATTTTTTTTTAATGTATGCCACGCAATCGACTGGTACTGCCTTCGAGATTGACTGGTCAGTCATGATCAACCTATTGGGAACCCCTGCTTTAGGGTGTGGCTGCAGTTCACTACTACAGCACCATCCAGACTAGTTTCTCTCCAATATTTGTGTCTCATAACTTTAACCCTGTCACAGTAATTTTAGTTTAAAAAGATTTGGCCATTGATTACGCAAACATCAACTAAATATAAGTACATCAATGTTTTACTAGAAGTGCATATCCATGTTCGTCAGGAAACTTCTCTCGTCCCATAACGGGGGCCATGCTGTGCCATTGTGGGCTTGTAGCTGCAGCGGTCTACCCGGTCCTGCTGATGTTGTTTGGTTCTGCTGTGTCATTGTTACCAGAGGATGGCCATAATGCTACAGTGGTGTGCTTTCAGACTCAAAGTAGAGCACCCTGCCTCCCAGAGTCCAATTCCTGGCCCGACCATTCTAATGCAGACACCCTGAGTGTGTGAATCCTCTGGAAAGTGCCTTTTATGGGCGGAAGGGGGTGAAGACATTGTCACAACTAGCGAGAACACCTGCAGTTCTCCAAGGAGCCAGTCCTGCCCCCTGCCAGGAGCCATTTGAGGGTAGTTTGAGAGGTTCTGGCATTGGGCCAGACAGTTTTATAAGGGGAACTGGCACAATATCAAGAAAAAGCAACGCAAGTAAAAAAACAAGGGAGCAACCATGGATTGACGAATTGGTCCCATTTTTAGGTTGGTAACCAATTAAAGCAGAGGAGGGTTGTCTCAGGTCAGTAGATGATAAAATGGGCCCGCCTCGACACTTGTGGTAGACAGACAAAACAGTCACCCTGGGGCTCTAGTACTGCTTTTAACTCAGTAGACCATGAAATCCTTCTCCAGACTAGAAAAATACATATCGCAGGGTACTGACAGACAAACTCTGGTCATACTGGAGTGCTACTAAAAATGGCTATGCACCCACGCAATATTTAAAATAATGTCTGGCTGGCTGGTGTGACGTCAACATTGACATGTTAGCTCAGAAATGTTGATGAGGTCTTTTGATAAACTACCTGTATTTCTTTTCCAGTGAGTGCAGCAAAAAAATAGTGATACATTGCCCATCATCATAAATCTCCAAGTTTACGATGCATCAGAAAAAAAAAGCATCTCTGCAGACAAGTGCATGAGACACGTCCCACGTTCCTCCTTGTCCGGGCGTATCAAAAGGCAGGTGCCAACCCTTGTGTTCCTGCCAGCCTGATGCTGTGCCAGATTCCAAAGGTTAACAAGAATCTGCACTCTGCAACCAGACGCACACAATAGGGCCAGTCTTCTCTTTGCACATACCTACTTTGATTTCCAAACGCACAAAACCAGGCTTGTGTGATTTAAACCCACGGACCTGCTGAGGAAAGATGATATATTTGCTGAAAAAGGGATATATTCATCACATTATTATAAATTATTTTCTAATTATTTTTTCCAATTTAATTTAATATGTGCAACCAATTACATGAAAAAGGGAAGCAATTTATCAATTACTTCACCATTTTAATGACGGTGAGTCAATTTATTAACTACAGCTTTGGGTATTCTACGTATTAGGTCAGAATCAGATTATAATTTATGGTTATAGTTAGGAATTATTTAGAAATAACTAATGCAAGATTTATAACACAACTGTGTACTCAAAGACGTCTCGTGTCAATCTGTGATGTCTTTTTAAACATAATAATATGTTTACAAATTCCTTGCAGAGGAAATATACTTTTTAGGTTTTAGGTTTTTTTTGTTTTAATTGGAATAAAACTGTTAAGCATAACTAAGTGTAAATCTCAGCACAATTGAAAGAACATTAAGAACTACTTCCAAACAACACGGTACAGAAAAGAACTTTTAAGAAAAAAAGAATGCTTTTTTGATAATAATGAATTCAATTGATAATTTAAATTTAAAAAAATGATAATAAGTACATTTATATGAAAATATAATATAATATACATTTTCTCAAATCCCACTCTTCAACATTATTTCTGCAGTGTTGAGTCTGTGTCTCCAACCTATTCATTCTTCATTAGAAAATGATTTCACAGTGCATAAAAGGTTGAATGTTTGTCAGTCCGAGTTAGACTGCAGTCAGACGACATGGGAAAGATTTTTTGTCTACTGGATAATAGATAGACTGGAAGCAGGTTACTGCAGTCTCAAGCTTCTTTGCCACAAAAACAGTAAGAGCCACAAACTCACTAAGTTGCTTGAAATTAAATGTAATTTGCTGATTGTCTTGTAAAAAACAAAAGGTAAAACATTAATAAAAAGGACACTGTGGCTCATAATAATGAGACATTCATGTGTATGAAAAGTTAAGCCAATGTGGAAGTGCCTTCTCTCTAATGGCCAGATGGGGGCGACACCTCTGATTTCGAGTGTTCAACACATCATAATGTTCATTTTGTAACTTAGGTCTGTGTACAGTAAATAGATAATGAAGCTATAACTACCTTTATGATTGGCAGGTGTCTACCACGGCTATACTGTGAGTTATCGTGTTTTTGTTTTACAGTTTTATTCCTGGTTGGATTAAACTTTGAAATCTTACAATCGTCGCCGCACACAGCTTGAATTTCACCGACTCCTTCAGGAAGCGGCGTCTGGATGACGCCGCTTCCAGCGCCGCTTCAGGCTGACCAGCATCCGGTTTGATGACCTGTCGTGTCGGCTCGGTGCCAGCGTCCCTCGGTTAGACACCAACTAACGTACAGGCGTTCAGCCTCAGCGGCCTGTGTGACTCCGGTGAGCGGCTGTTTCATAAAGTGTCTTCACGCCGTGGCAGCAGGACGGTGGTGACGACGAGTGGAGCATCTCAACTCTGATTGGCTTTTGCGAGACGGCGTCGGGCGGCCCTGTGCGGCTCACGGGTACAAATTGAATTCAAATTGAATTGCAGGCAGAAAAATATTACATGTTCACACAAACACGGACTGTTCTTTTTTTGAGTTGGGATTTAGTTTCACCACTATTCTGTGTTAGAGGCTGCAGCGATGTGCAGCCAAGGCTGTGAGAGCAGCTCCAGGGTTTAATCGCCTCCCTTTTTTCTTCCTTTTCTAATGTTCAGTTACTGGAACAGAATGGGGAAGTATCCAGTATGCTATTAGGCTTGTGTACTAACATTCATCTGCACAAGTCCCCAACTTGTTCTTTCAAACATGTGTTCAAGTTAAAGTTAAAGTCTAGCAAGCAAAGGTTGCAAAGGTTTCAGAGTTACACACCCATCAAAAAACATTGCAAACAAATTTGATTGGATGATACAGAATTCTAGGTAGTGTTTGGTTGTGATTATTTATTCAGTGGTCACTCTATTTAGCCTATGAAAAACCTGAAAATGCATACATTTAACGGGGGATAGTTTATTTTTCCATGCTGACTTAAAGTTACCGCAAGCACTTTGACTTTGTCTCTCTCTTGGCTGCACTTTTGGACCAAAGTGGAAGTACTCCCATGAGCAGAATACTTCCCATTTTACTGCATGCTACTAAATCCTAGTTTTAGTCCACCCCTGCCTCAACTTCCTACCCAGCCCAGCAATATAGCCAAGACCAGTGACAGGGTGTATGACTCGGCTCCTAAGAAGTGGCCAGAGGGCTCTCCACCTCAAACCGGATCTCCGACCGCTGGTCGAAGGCGTTGGCAAAAGCTGGATTTCTTTCTGCCACAGCGGTGTGGTGTGGATTCTGCATTGAAGGAATTTCTGTTGAAACATTGTCTAATGTGTTCTGCTGAAAAGGCATCAAGAAAAGCTGTGAAGAAGTAATCTTCTTTCTGATGCTCTACTTTACCTGTGTCACATTGACCTCATGTGAAAGTGAGATTGTTTCATAATCTCTTGAAGTTGAAAAGAATGACTCCAAAAATACATCAGAATAGTTTAACCCTAACTAAATTTTCTTAAACATCAAACTAATTGTTTTCCCACATTTCTAACTTTTGTCGAGATGTGAAGCTCCCCAATAAGCTCTCAGAAAAATCAATGGAAACAGTTTTGAAAGGAACATGCACTTTCAGCAGCTACATGGTTATTGGAGCACCCTCAGTCAGTGTTTTTTGACTTGAGTCAGCCATGTTTCTTCCCTTAGCGATCAACTACAGAGAAACCAGAGGCCCTGCAAAGCAGCAGCCCCAATCTATGCAGTAATCTGCCAAATGGCGACCACATGGACATCGCTTCAGTACCAAGGAGAGCTCACGGCAGGAGTCTGAGCTCAACATTAATTATGGTCAATTTAAGAATTTAAAATCTAAAAGTAGCATCCAAACAAACAGTATCCCTTTTAATTTTTTGAAAACAGTACATATAAAAGCAGCACTATTGTCAGGTTAGGAGCACAGTTTTACAAACCCATTACCTTCGCCAACACACACAAAATAACTTCCTCAACTGTGTTTTTTTTAGGAAGAAAAGTAATTGTATGCGTGTGATTGATGATGGCCTCTATTGAGCACCTTGGGGAGTATTTGAATTGTGTAAGTTTAGTAAGTTAAGTTTACAATTACAATGTAACAGGATCTGGAAACATCAATAGTCGAATGTTTCATTCCCAGAGCCGGGTCAGGATTATGTGTTCTTTGTATGCCTGATTCATTGTTTGATAGAAGCTGTTGGCTTGGGTATCAAGTGGTATTTGTGGGTGGTGATTGCAAACCTCGGGACAAGTTGAAAAGCTTAGCTCTTAGGAAATGTCACTCACTCGGACATTATGCCAGAGTCCAACCAATGAACTTGCAGCAATTCATCATCTGAAGCTGTTTTTGTTACACTGCTCGTGTATTTACTTCATGGTCTGCAGCGAAAGAGAATGGACTCTTGTTCTTCACTGCCAAGGTGTACTGTGTGTCAGTGGCAGTCCTGCTCAGGTAGGAGCCCACAGCTTCTCTGCCATGGAGCATTTCACAAGGATTAGGGAAATGTCAAACAATGTAAAACAATCCCTAAAGACAACCATCAGTTTGGGGAAAAAGAATTAACTTTAGATTACCAGATATATCACATCAATCATGCTAAATATCCTACATATACTTTATGTCTTGATCATTTGATACTGCATCTAGATCAAACACTGCAATGTTTCCAGCATAATACTTTTTTCCTCAAAAAAGAAATATACTTTTTTGGAGTTGAACTTTTGAATGCAGCCCTTTTCATGTAATGGATTATTTTGTCATTTTGAATCAGTTGCTTGGGGAAGTCAAAATAATCCAGCATCTCACTTTCACATAGCAGGACTTGATCCGGCAGATGGCGAGTACTACTTTAGAAGTACACAGCATGCCCCCTCTGAGTAAGTGTTAGTGCCACACAAGTGCTGGCCCTAACTGACATCTGGCTACAACACTTTTCTTTGCCTAATCATTTTAAGCCCAGCTGGCAAATGCACATAATCATTTTGTGGATAGGCATGTGAGGGCAATGGCCTGGTGTTTTATGACAGTAGGAACGTACAACATCATAAATGTATAGTCATACTAATCAGGACTTGACATAAACATTATTGCTCACAAGCCACGGTGCCTAGCGTTTTTGAGTTTGTACAATTTACATGAAGAACTAGTTTTACAATCCTTTCAACTGTAAATGACCATCGTAAACACCCAAATCAAGACTACATGAAATGTGTATGTACAGTCACCAAATCCTCAGCTCTCAATAGTGTGTAAAGCTCCTTTTGTATGAAAACATGTGGAAATGATTAAGACAAAGACCAAAATGAATAGCTCATTGCATTTAACTGGTGCAGGTGTGTAAAGCTCCTGGACTTCATGAGGACGAGGGACCTCACAGCAACACTTTGATGTCTTCCTCCGTTTAGCACCATTGCTTTTGAAATGGCCAAAGGAACTTTCATTCGTCCTTTAATGTTTCCACTGTAAAATTGCTTGTCCCAACTACAAGAGACCCCCTTAAACTTTCACTCCTGCACTTCCTAAATTCAATGCAATACATTATTTTCTTTGCTGGATCATAAACTCGAGGTCTGAGGTGAAAGTTAGACGCACTCAAACAACACTTTTCTTTTTGACATTTAGTGTTGCACGCTAGTCATATTTAATATTTTTCATTACCAATAAATTTTGATTTGCATGAGCATGTCTACAAATAAGCCACAAAAATGCATGGCATTATGGGGCGGTTTGGGAGTTACATAAACTCAATTTTCCAGCTGGGAGTGGAATTACATATTGAAACAGGTGTCAAAATACGACCTACTATACGTCATACACCCAAAGGCAATAATTAAATCGATTCCAGGCCAGATTTTTTTGCCAAAACCCATGAACACATGAAAATGTATTACAGTTTTTATATTTCATGGTTTGTATACATGTTCAACATAAGTTGAATTACAGAAAGTAATGAGCTTTTGCACAATATTCTAATGTTTCACCTGTACACATACAATAATGGTTTCATTTTCAGCAATATTTTTCAATATTTGTGTTTGGTCACAGATAAACCAAAGCATGGGGGCATTTAATCCTGTTTACCCGTTTAGGTAAGTATCATTGCATGCCAAGCACCTATTACACACAGTACGTGACACCACACTGATTGGGAGTGTGCAGGTTGGCTTCAGTTGCATGCTGGATGCCTCACAACCACTGGCTTGCCAAATATTCGGGTTTCAATTGCGCAAACAGTCAACAAGGGGGATTCGGTTCCCTAGTAATTGTTGTGTGCGATCATTGCTGGGCTCTCCTCTGATTTTTCTTTTCTTTTCCTTGCCGTGCCCAAGTGGCCATTGTTGCAATGTTGTTCCCAAGCCGTAATCATAGGCAGATGGCTTGCCGCTCAATATGGATGGGGCTTTCCCCAAATAAATAAGCTTTGCTCACAGAGAGGTGTGATGTAAGGTGTTTGCTAGGAGGGATGCTTTCGGAGTTCTGAGACTTGCAGATTTGGGCTGCTGTATTTGATACATTGCCACTTGGCCATGAATATGTTTTTCGGGGGAAAGATCCCAGCTCGTCTGGCCAAACGACAGTGTCCAGTTCTTGCTGCAATGCAATTGCTTTGTGAATAGAGTATGCACAAGTGGGGAGAGGGAAAGGAATCAAACAGTAAATGTAGGTTACCAGAATACCATTATGTATCTGTGAAGCCTTTGTAATTATCAAAACAATTGCAAGGCTAATTGTGCACGATTTTAAAGTATTGATTACATTCATGGGTACATTACAATGGCTAGCTCCTTTCCTATAGCCGGCGGTGTGGATTTGCGTGATGCTGTATTTGCATTATTGCGCGTTTAAAACACTTATGATCGTTGCCGTGTTGCACCAGCGCTTCTCTCAATGGGGACCAAGCCACACATGTCATATATAATGATATCAGATCTTTTTTTGCTAAAACTACGGTGCACAACACTCACAGCAATGTTTGCATCTATTATCTGTCGTCACCAAAGACTCCAACCTGGCCTTTTTACTCACGCGGTTGCCCCTGCAGTCGTGTTTGTTAGCTTTGATGGCCACAAAACCGGTCAGGTGTAGCTTCAACTGACAAATTCCATTGGCAGCGCTGGGATTGCTTAAACAGCCATCGAGCTCAAAGCTACACAATTCATAGAAGCACAAGGAATGTGTTCCATTTTTAGTCAGTGCTGGAGAAAAACTGCAGCGTTTGCATATTTTGATGGCCCAATCAAAATACTTAATCATCATATCTTTTGCTGCATGAAAAAAAAAGGAGTTGGAAGCTGTCAATGTTTTCTTGAAAATGATTGTGTTCTGCCTGAGGAAAAATATCGAACTTGCCAACTCTGTCGAAGTTTCAAAACACTCTCACAGTCCCTGTTTGTTCAACATTACTCATCTCGTATTTCAAGTGAAGTCTTGTTTGCTTCTCTCATTTTCATCTGATCTTTAAAAGGTTCTCTGTACAATATTTGGAGTATTTTAATGCTCGCAAAAAACGTTTTACTATGTTGATGTGTAACGTGTACCTGATCACAGACAGAATCAAGTCACTCTCCCTCTCTTTGTTGTTTTCTGGGCTTCCCTGTGGTTTGTGATAACGCCAGCGTCCCCCATTGTTCACCTCATGGCGGTTACTCTGCGCTGCTAGAATTTGTCTGAAAACGCCGTCCACACTGGCGCCTTTGCAATAGAACGATAGCCCCGACCCTCCGGTTCCCCCCCAAAGTGAACACTGTCGGCTCTCTCAGCACAGTTGCTCACAAAATGCACATAACTGAGTTTCAAGTAGACTTTTTTACCTCCAAGGCAAGACACTGTTGCCGGAGTGCAAAGGCTGTATTTAATCTCTGAAAAGAGACATGATGAAACATTCTTCGTGTGACATCTCTTACCCTTTAAAAGATGTCTTGACATATTGTTACAATTGCTGTGTCCTGCATGTGCATCATTACAGCATCAGAAGAGTGAGCAGACATTAGGATAATAATGCTGAGCTGGCTTTTTGGCAGGTCATCCGCTATCTGTTCTAGATCGAGTTTATACAAACGGGGGGTCAGGCGTCAGCCTCTGTAAGTCTGGGTTTACACTGAGAGAAGCACAATGGAAACTTTCTCCCCCTGCATGCAACATCCATAACACGCAGATTGCAGTCCTTGCATTTCCAAAAGAAGTCCTGCACGGTGCAATTACGTTGGGAGCACTACTTTATAAAAACAACCTAAAATACACAGTGAGTTTTACAAATCCAAAGAAACAGAGAAATTGTCTCTAATCGAAATGAATTGCTTCGTAATTTCTCCAGTAGGCCTTAAAGGTAAACACTGGCTTAGCAAAGTCAATATTTACTGCGTTTGAGGCCGTTATTTCAACAAGTCGGCCACTGCGGGGCCACAAATGGACCCTTCATGTTGTCTGGAGCCCATTTTTGTGTAGCTTTTGAGAGCAGTACTGCTGTCAACCTTTCAACTTGATTTGGTAAGGCATTTTCTCCTGGACTCTTTATAAATGCTGGTGAAGATTAGAGATTTCCACTTAGGAACCACAGTGCTGGTATCAGAGAAAAATGAGTTTCTTTCCTTTTCTTCTCAAACTCCCAGAAAATCCATGCAATTGCTTTGCTAGTGTGTTATCATTGGCTCTTATACATGGGGCCCCATTTGACGAATATGGTTGCTCAATCAGATTGCAGCAAGATGGATTAACTGCATCTAAGTTAAGCATGTCAACTTGGAACCTACTGACAATTGACCATGGCAATATGGAGATTTTTCCGATGCGTCAGCATGATTTAACTATCTCAAAGGCTATTAGAAATGTTGGTGGTTTCATTTTGAAGGAATCCAAATCTTTCATTTTCATCAAAGTTTCCCATATGCTTGCTCAGCATTACTAACAGATGTCGCTAAGTGAGAGCACAGAGAGGCTGATGATGTGACTAGCGGCAGATGTAGTAGGTTACAACTTCCTGAATGTAATGATCCAGAGTTATATATCATTATCTTAACTCTCTCCGGCATTTCACTCAAGCGGTTTACAATGTCAGTTCACAGCAGTTTACCTGTGAGATTGTGAAAATATTGCATCACCGTTTTGTGGGTTGGAGGATTTAAGTTGTCATACTGTCTTTTGTCACTGGTATCATGAAAACTATGTTCCCTGCCAAAAAGGCAAACGAAGAATAAACTAGAGCTAAAAGAAAATGTAATGCCAAAGGATAAAGGTGGTGTTATTCTTCATTCTTTTTTACACATTGACAATAAAACACCTAACAAGTCTCTTTTCTCACTCACAGAATCCCTTTGTTACAACAAAAGCCAAAAACAAGGGTTCTTTTTAGTCGTGGATGAATAAGCATATGAGTATTCTGTATCCAGCACTCCCACACATAGTCAAGCCCCCCCAAGTGTCACGGTTTGGGTTTGTTTTATTTTGTAGTTCATGTCTCTTGTGTCCCCGGAGTAGCTTCACTGCCTTGTCCTGTCTTCCCCGGTGATTGACTGCCGTGTCCAGGATTGTTTCCACCTGTGTCCAATCACCTGCAAGACATGAACCCGTGACACCAAGCCGGTTATGCGTGCTTGGTTTCTGTTGTGTTTGTTGCGGGGGTTTGGATACATTTGCATAAAACCATTTTGTGCTTTTGCATTTAGTCGTTTTAAATGAGGAATCCTCACGTTGGCTCCTGTTTGTCTGTTTTTCTCGCCCCCCACTCTTGTCCTATTGAATCTTAATTCTTTCTTCATGTCTTTCAGTTCCTCACCTAGCTTTTAGACAGTTGTTTCTCATTTGTTTCTCTGGCCTTGTTCACCTCACCGTAATATGTCTCATCCCTCAAGTGACTTTTGTTTCTCTTGTCTTTCCCCTCCCGCTACCTGTATCTGGATGGCAGGGTGTGTCCGGTTGGTCCGCTTTTGCAAATTCTGTCTTGCTCTGGAATCAGAAATGCTCTACATCATGAGAAAATAACCTGGAGGTTATTGTTTGAACATGCCCAATGTGTAATTATGCACGATCATTTGTTCTTCTTACGTGGGTGGTAAATAGGCTTGCCGTTTTGCTAATTATAGCTGTGGGTGCCCATAGGTTGGGGGCATGGCAGGGTCCCTTGGAGTCTGCATTCTAATTTGGCTCATTTTTTTAATGTTAATCTATGCATTCTATGCAATGAAATGGATGTTTGTGCATCCTGAAAACAGAATGCATGCAACCGCTCAGAATTGAGTCCCAGAATGTCTCTCCGACGTCCTCGTTGCCCAATCTTTCATCGGCCTACCTCGTTCCAGCTCTCGCCTTCCTTTCTCAGCGGTCTCTGTCTCCACTGGCCTTTTAGCCCGGTGTGCCTGTCATGTATGAGAGAGAGTCTATGCAGTCAAGAGGCTTCATCCGTTGGGACCTTGAACTTTTTTCTCACCCAAACAAAGGCTGGTGCTGTCTGAAAGTACAGTGGCTATTCATTATCTGTCACAAACCGCCACGTCACAGCTTGTCTGGTTATAAGTGTAGGTGAGGTCCAAAAATGTAAGTCTGTGCTCATCACTGACACTGACAAATTAAGAGGAAAACACCAAATACGATATGACGGCAAAAACACACATCCTATCCCAATAATATAACCATGTTCTGAATCTCAAATATACATTAAAATGGACTAATTATATGAACATTTTGGGATACACACTTCTTGTCTCTGCTCTGAGTAGTGAAAAGATTGATAGGCTTCCCATTCTCATCTAGTTAGCTTAGCATAGTGAAATGATTAGAAACAACAATAAACTTTAATGTTAAATACTTAGTTATCTTTAGAGGGCTGGTGGAGGCGGCCTCTGTTACTTCCTGGTAGGAAACAAGATAGATGGAAGTTTCCACACGCTGAGCTAAGCTTTTATTTAGCATTGTGATGTGCACACACACCTTTCCCCTCCCCATTTCTGCATCACTTTTCCATTATAAATAATGACCTGTTGTCCTACTGATCCTCGAACTGTCTTTCACTATGATCTTGTTAACCGACTCCAATATCAGGTTTACGCCACTCTTGTTGCCATGGTAGCATTTAGAGGCCAACCACTGACATGGTTCAGTGAGAGGAAACACGGCAGCGCCCCTGTGCAGACTGGATAGCCCTTGTCTACAACAACACTGTCTGCTCTGCCTGCAGTAAAAGGCTAGGCACAAAATGTAATTGCATGTCTGTCTACTTCTTGACAGATCATTAGTGTCTTTATATGTGTGTAATAATAGGCTATTTGTTATCATTAGGTACGTGGATGCTTTGGAATTCTTTCTCTGGTATGCTGTAAGTGAGACTGCAGACATTTTGAACGGTTTTCAATAGGCTTGGCTTTTCTTGCTAAATCTCTTGACTTTAATCATGATCTGATTGCATCAGGCTAATCTACTGAAAACACAATTTATAGTAGTAATAAGTAGCTTCATTGTCATGAAATCAAGCCATCTCATTTTTCATTTGCTTTCTGACTTTCTACAGCAAGAAAGTGCCTGGATCTTTGGATAAAGTATAGTATATTCTTTTGGGAACCAATAGAAGCGTGGAAATGGCTGGTGAGAATAGACAAATGACTAATAACTAAAGTAGCATTTTGTCACATGGCCGCAATGTTTTTCAGGTTGCATCTAGATCTTAAACATCGAGCTGATGTTGCAATGGTTTGATGCTCTACACACATACAAATCAACATCCCTCTTGGCGTAACGCTCACTGTAACTGGTGACCTGTCCGATCCACATAGCCATGTTCATTGTACTCTAATAGCTGATGCAAATAATTTGTTTGTTTAGTTTGTAAATCCTACTGAGTGATTTACTGCATGAGGTCAGCCATTTGTTCCCTCTCCAAGACTGACTTGAAATAGTCTTGTGGTGTTTTCAGTTGGGCATTAGTCAGCCCCCTTCCCGACAAGCTAGCATGACATGGCTATTATAAATAGTCCTGCTATCATTCATTGTGGCTCACTGTTACATTGTCATGGTTTACTGGGACAGTAAATTGAATAGAGGTATGATTAATGCTGCTAGTCAAAAAGTCTGCTGCTTTAAAATGATGTTTATAGTTCACAAGTGATGCTGCAATTTCAAATAGCAAAAGGAGTCACAAGATTTTTTTCCACACCTCTCTGTTGCTGCTCATTGGTGCAACAAAAATGTGTGAAAAGTCCAGTTCAGATGCACTATTCATTCCTGCTGTTTTGTGAATATTTATAAAAAAGTGCACAATTTAACAGAGAACTACTTTTGCACATCAAACTAAATGTTGAGTGTCCGTTGCTGTCGCTACAGAAGTGGACCTCTATTTTCTCTCATCTTTGCTTAAGGATAGTAACCACAAAGTACATCAATTGCCAAACAAACTGTTGCTGACCGAGTTGCATTCTGGGTAGAATAGGTGCTAAGTTAAAAGCTTGAAAAAATATAAAGGATACAAGTTTTTTCTACTTTGATTTAATTTGTTTTTAGCTGTTTTAATGAAATTATTTGTAACCCTTTTTTTTACTACGTCAATTGTATTCGTAATGCATGATACCTGGCTATTGCTTATACAATGCTCTCCGACCCCGCCCAAACTAAACACTGAACTTCTAAAGGACTATTTTTACTTTCCTAATTAGTTCAAGATTTTTCACTGTGACTACTTTTCTGGTCAGTTACCTTTTCAGGTGCACATCAGACTTGAAAAAAAGGTGTTTCATGGCTAAACGGTCTTAAGGTATCAACAATGAAGAGAGTGATAGAAGACATGGGCATACTCTGTTTTCACAACTGTGTCCAGCTATGCGCCCATGGCAGACACAGGAGACAGGTATTAAGACAGAGGAGAATAAGCAGGGGAGGATTGGACATCACTCAACAACCACAGGTATTTCTATTAATATTCTCCAATGGTGTTACTGTGAGCCGACAGCAGTTGAAGAGTGGAGACCTGTCAGTCATTGTTATGCCTGTCTTCTAGTGGGTTTCAGGGAATGCGGGGCACGAGGTGTACCTGGAGGCAAGACATTTGTCTGACACGGTTTGGCTCAACTCCAATTATCCGAGGTGAACTGTGTGTGTTCAGCCTCTGAGTACTTCATCAAACCAAGATTAATCTGTTTAGCAGTTACAATGGGGAATAACAACTCACTTGTTAATGCAGAAAAGACTCTAAACTTGACAATGAAAAATCATATAATACAAAAAAAATGTTTACAGATTTGTTATTTTGCGTTATCAGTGAGATTTTTCTATGTTGGTTTAGCAACTATCAACATTTGTTTGCTCTCCAACCGCATGGGACCAAGGACAGAGTGGGCTTGAAAGTGGATCGAGACCACCTTTTAATACAATCCTGGTACAGGTGTTTGGCTGGTTACGGACCTGAATTTGATTGACCAGATACGGGTGATTCATACTTTTCTTCAGATACAGATTAGTTGGGGTCACGCTGTGAGTTTGTTTCCAGTTTTATTTTGTAGTTCCCTGCCTTTCGTGTCCCTGGGTTAACTTCACTTCCTGCCCCGTTGTGTCTCATCATCCCCTGTGATTGTCTGCCGTGTCCCTGATTGATTCCACCTGCGTCCAATCACCTGCACCTTCCCACTGTATTAAAACCATGTGTGTCTTGTGCCTCTGGTCAGTTCATTGATATGTGTTTTGTTTGTGCGTGTCCTGATCCCCGTTTTGCCCCCAGGCATAATTATTTTGAACTTGAATTACAGTTTATTGATATTGAAGACCTCCTTCCGCCACTCTATCGTGACAGTTGGCCCACAACAAGCAGATATAACAATGTTACAGTCCGCAAACAGCGCAGGCTGGTGACGTCCAGTGACGTGTGGTGATGTCAATAAGAGGGTGGAGACTGAGTTATTGAAGCCAGACTACCGGATTTTTTCTTAAGGCTGACACATTACGTTGCACACAACGTCAACTAAAACTACGAAGGATTAAAATGACTAAATGTGACTAAAACAAATATGCATTGTTGTCTTAAGACTAAATCATAAATAGCTGCCAAAATTAAAACTGATGCACACGCACAGTCGAAATCAGGACGACGTATCACTGTTACTCGCTCGCTCAGGCACGTGCATAAGCTCACACACACAAACACACACCAGTAGTTATTAGTTAGAATCTGGCACTTATCTACCTATGTAGGAGTGGTGAGAGATGGATAGCAGCAACCTATGGGGAAAGAGACATGTCGAATGTGTGTTCGGGACAACCACTACTACATGCACATGGTTCATGGGAACTCACGCACTTTCATCAATTTTGCCGTATTTTTTTATTTCCTCTATTTATAACATATTTTCAATCAATGTGTGGACCCCTCATCGATTGGGCCTTCATATTTTGTTATTGAGGCATAATTGACTATTCTCAATAATCCACGCTCATTTCTATCCAGATGGCACTAATTTGGTTTAGGACGGTTTTACAAATTTAAGTTTATTTTGCTATCAAAAACATAGAAACCCACCATGCAAGAAAAGAAGAGAAGAAATGTTAGAAAACAAAGCTCTTCTGGCATTGAGTCCAAATCATTGTTCTGCGGCGTCATGTTCTGAAAAAAACACAACAATTCCCATTGAACGTCTTACTGTATTTGAGAGGCAATTGGTGTGTTTCTTTGATTGCATTTCCACATTTGTCATGAATATGAATGAAATTACGTATTTATTTCTCATATCATGGTATATTACTTTTTTCCCACTTGGTTAGCAACACTGTAAAAAGTCAATCAAACTGTCAAATGGCGACAGTAACACACTGTCGGTAATTGGAAATCGGAAATCGGTAAAATTAAGTTTATTTGACAGTGAAACACAGTAAATATGTCAGTGAAATTCTGTGAAATTAAGTTAAAAAAAACATTCCGTAAAGTCTAATACGTGGACGTTGTTGTCTTTACGGTAAAGGTCTGGCAACAACATTTGTCAATATTTTACCGTATATTGGTTTTAAAGTAAATTACCGTAAACAAATAACGGTCAAATTCCGTTAAAAAACATTCCGTAATGTCTAATACGTTGACGCTGTCATGGAGGAAATCTGGCAACCACAGTATTTCACCGTATTTTCAAGAGATTTTTTTTTTTTTTACAGAGTATGTCAAAAGGTTAAAAAAAGACCTCTGTTGATTGCCCAGATACGCGCAATTTTAGTTGCTGTCGCTGTGTGGGTTTGTTTCCTGTTTTGTAGTTCCCTTCCTCTCGTGTCCCTGGGTTAGCGTCACTTCCTGCTTTGTCATGTCATCCCCCGTGAGCCAATCACCTGCACCCTCCGAGTGTATTAAAACCATGTGTCTTTATGTCAAAAGGGTCAACAAAAAATACATGAGCAAACAAGAACATAAAAAGAATATTTCAATGTCATTAACAACAATGAAATGGAGAAAAGAAAAACAATGACAAAAAAGCCAGGGCCCAGTGCTCCTCCATCTGTTATTACAGAAAGAGCCATGAGCACATAAAACCGTTTTGGATGCTGTTTGGAAGCTGACCTACCAAGCGCTTCTCAAAAACAAATTAATGAAAGGAACAGAATGCAACTACATAAGCTGGATTCAGTGCCATGAAACAAAAGAAAGTTCATGACAAGCAGAGAAAACTATTTGACTTGAGAGTTGGCGGCCTAAACAAGAGCTAAAATGACAGTGAACACTTCCATCTAGGAAATGGGGATTTAAAAATGTTCCCATGTTTTCTATTGTACACTAACATGTCAGCCATCACAGCTTGATATGATGAATGCCGGTTACAATTGGTTCCCCCTTTCCACAGGTAATGGAAACCACAGTATTGCAAATTTAAATGCCCATCTGAAATGGCATTATCTTAAAATGACTTATTAGAGATTTCATGGGATAGCTAAATCATTTCTGTACTATTAAGCTAACCAAACCCA
Organism: Pungitius pungitius; assembly: GCF_949316345.1. Lineage (NCBI taxonomy): Eukaryota > Metazoa > Chordata > Actinopteri > Perciformes > Gasterosteidae > Pungitius > Pungitius pungitius. Next base: position 20,384,062 of record NC_084909.1, read on the forward strand.
GACCCGCCTGCAGTCAAAAAGCCTTTTTTGCTTAGAGAATATTCACAACCGACACATGAACAGGACATTTCTGAGTGGCAGTCATGATAAGAGCTGCTCAAACTCTTTAATTACGTCAAAAAAAAGTGCAGTTGGATTCTCTTAGTGCTGCAGATTGTTTTTATTCCTTATAAGTTATCCTTCTCATTGTTCCTTGACCTCATGACGTTGTCGATTAGGGTCAATGAAAAGTGGTTGGAAAAAGACATATCATTTATTTTGCTATTCCACTGTAGCCGAGCTGTCCTGGCATTTCCAATTGCTGCATATTACTGTTTTAAAAGCCTATGCAACACTTTTCATGTAAATCTAAAGGAGAGAAAAAACAATTATTATTAAGCAAATAAATCACTTTCTTGAGCGCCTCTTGGCACAACAGCACCTTTTGTACAGGAGCAAATATGCATAAGTTAGAAACCCTTATAAAAGACATCTTGGCAAATAGTCTAAAATGTGTCTTAGTTTTGTTCAATGAGGTGTGATGTTAGAGTTCCAGCCATATGCGCTGGTTAACTATACTACATAAATCTGGATTTCACCCATATAAACACATGTTAAGAAATTGAGAGAAAAACAGGGATTGGATGCATGTGTTTGTGGTAGATGTGTGTGTGTGTGTGCAAGCGTGCGTGTGTGTGTGTGTGTGTGTGTGTGTGTGCGAGAGATGAGTAGGAAGAGAGTGCAAAAGTGAATATACGTTGTGCATGGGGAAAATCACTACACAGCTATGGTTACAGCGTGCCTCTGACTGTTACTTGGCTGAAACCATGTTGTTAGAGCTGTCAGTCATAGCGGAAAGGTGCATGGCAAATAGCAGAAGCCAAGCCTCCTAAATAAAGATCGATGTTTTCTTGGCGTCTTTCCCAAGCTGCTGCGTTCTCTCACCTGGGGATAAGGAGGATTATGTCAGCGCCAGACCGGCTCTACGTGATGAGTTTGGAAACTACTGCAAAACACAGTACCAATACGTTGGATGTCTTTAATACATTGAGTTGGTTACATGCCGCTTTGCATTAATATAATCGGTTGAGTGATAATCCACTGCATTATAAAAAATATGAATTAAATGAGATGTGAATCTTGAGAAAAGAGAAAGAGGGGCAATTATGATATCGCATCAAATGAATGCAATGTAGTAGTTATAAATGTTCTAAATAGACATCTGATGTATGTTCACAGAAAAAACACACCAGGGCTTTGAAACATGTTAGTCTGAATAAAAAAGACCTACATTTTCCAATGTTTTACTCCTATTTTTAGGAATGGCTCTGAAAAAGGCCTCTTGATTTTAGAGACCTCACTCTCAAATGTTTTGACGTGCATAAGCTCTACCCAAGAGTTCTGTGTAATCCCCCAAACACACAAACTCACCCACTTTGCTCAGTAATGCCTGTCTGACATGGACAACCAGTCTCCCCCTCCCTCCGTGTTTTTCTCCTCATTTCGGTCCCCCCTCGCAGAACATGAAAGGCACATGCTGCAGGTGCTGTTTGACAAGTGCAACTAGTCTGAGCCATTCGTCCCCCGGTGTGTTTTCACAAGATCACAAATCTCCCCTAATCTCTTGTCAGAATTTGTGTGTGTGCGCACAACCACAGGTGTGCGCGCTCACATGCACGCATGACTCGGAGAGGACTGCTCACTGACAAATGACACATCTATTGAGTTTGATCATCCAATCGGTAGTTTTGATTCCGTAGTCAAAGCCTATCACGACTCCCTGACTCTACACTAAAGATATTGTTTTGTCCTTATCAGTATTGACAAGGACTTTAATAATAAGGAGAGACTCCACACCTAGACAGTTGTCGACAGGACAAATATGAAGTCTGCATGCTTCTTTGTTCATTAATGTTCCATTTTGGTGCAAATCATGAACAGACTAAATCATAATTAAAATGCATTTTAAGTAGTAACTGCTGTTTCACACTGACTGGAACAACTCCACTTGCAGCCACTATGCATCAGTAGCGTACCTACACAGCATTGGCTTGACAGAAGGTTATCTACGAGACAATAGTCAACTGAGGGGTCCTCTCTGGCTATTTGTATAAGCCGGTGTGTTTTCACAGCTGGGTGGCTGCAATGTAACTTAACCTCGATGCACCTGGAAACCTACACCAATTCACAGATTGACAGCGTTAAACCATTTTTTCCTGTAGACCGGGTGGAATACACAGACACTGTGATGTCAGACATATGGAGGCATTGCTTTAACATGGATCAAAAGGCATCTAAAATCTGCACCACTGGCTATAATTGGAGCAACTAAATCAAATGAAATTGTTTCTGGAGAAGAAGGAGCAACTTTCTGAAACGTAAGAAGCTTTGCCAGAGAATGTTGCCCCAACTTCACCTGGGTCTGAACTACTCCTGCATGAGATCATTGAAAGCCGTGTGTGGGTCACATTTTTACTTTAAACACAACATCTGAGAAACCGATATGTTCAGAAAGGTTCTCTTTATACAGTAGGTCAGTATTAATAAAGTATTGGTTCCATGACCAGGAAGCTGTATGATGCCCTATTTGTACCCTTCAGGTGGACCTTAGCTGGATTAAAAACTTGACCTGATTTAGGAGTTGGAAATGTGGATTGCAGTGATAATTCCAGCAATAGAAAGTTATTGGGGATCATAGTGAAGGGAGTGTACTTTTCCTAATGAAAATCAAGCCTGGCTGTCATCTATTTCTAAGCTAGCATGTCCCTCTGGGGAACACACAGGACGCTGTCAGATAATCCATAATTTATCTCATTCATCATCTGAGATAATATCTGTTGAGGGATGGGATTTAAGGTGTGGGGACATGGAGTTGCTTTGGTCACCATAATGCTTCTCTGCACAATGTAGGAACTGATTGCACTTTGCGTACCATTGAACTGTGGGTTTGAACATGTTAAGTAGCTCTCTAAAGTTCACAGTGATCCAGGTTTTGCATTACAGCAACTGCAGCAGATATACAATGGTACTATGGTTTCTAACATTAGGAAGAGGTTTTTAACAATTTACCTCAAGACCATATTATGCCTATGAAGCAAGTTCAGTCGGTTCTTTGCAATTTAGCAAAGGTCTGCTGTGATAATGTGAGCTGATAAAAAAAGCAAAACTAGCAGAAAGGATTCTGTATTTCTATTTATACCAGGTTGTTTGCCTTATTTTGGTTATCTATTGGGTTACGCTACCTTCCCAAAATGAGAAATATAAAATCCCAATCTAAGTGTGTGTGAGCTGAATGAATGGCTGATTAGCAGCTTCCAGCCTAGGTGCTTTGTGTCTTAACTGTTTAAAGTGGCATGCGGCAGCAGCCAAGCACTGTCATTTAATTTGGAGTCCATTTCATGGCCTGCTGACATGCAGATAAAAACCTCCAAACAAATCACCGGAGTGTCTCCAGCAGCCTGACTGTGTAATTGAGGGTTTTCTGAGTGCATCCCCTTGGCAAAGGCACCCTCTCTCTCACTCTCACTTGGTTACGCTCTCTCCTATTAGAGACAGTGATAGAGACATGGATCAGACCAGCTTACATAGAGTACAAATAGTACCAGCTGATTCCATTTTTTTCTTCTGTTTTTCTCATCAATGGTTCTTCCACCATGTTTGTAGAAGAAACTCAATCTCCAAACACTCTCTGACGTGCAGGCTGTGTTAGCCAAGGTTTGCCTTTGAAAGTAATGAATTTAATCGTGAGCTCTGGCAGAACACTCAAGGTCTTTCTTCTGCTTTGACCTTAGACGATGGTTGTAGTGATTGTCTAAAGCTGCCAGCGATTCACCTGGGAATACCACTGCTCAAATCCTGTTCTGTTGTTTTGATTTCATTGAACATGTGACACCAAACCCTATCTTCCACAAAATGATATTCCCATACAACTAAACTGAGTTCTTTTTCCCAGATGGCATTTATAATAAACCTTTTAGACTCAATGAAATGACATGCTTCTGTTTAGGAAACTACAGCTGCAAAGAGTCCCCAGTGAGGTGAAAGGTGTCATGGAGCATATGGACATTACCAACCATAAACAGCTGCACAATTTTTCAATTTTAAAAGAGTGTGTATTTGCCTTTGGAAAATGTCCAATTTAATCACTCTAAAATGATATTTGTCATTTAGCGTCTAAACTTGCAATATTGTGGCTGGCTAAATAATTACCTACTCTTCCATGCCAGTGGGTGACACTGGGTAGCACAATAACAGCAGTGGTAATTTAGTAGAAGTTGACAGTAGAATTAAATGATGCAAAGAAAATAGAGACAACAGACGTTAAAGCCACCGGTCTATAATCGTTGTTTTCTTTAATGAATGTCTAAGAGCCTTGTTGGATTTCTACCTGTAGCAATGGGGAACCCTTCTGTGAAACATCTTCTGATAACACCTAAATGTCTGACCACACTTCCTACATAGGTTTTGCCTTTTGATGTCTTAGGGGTCACCTGAATGTCTAGCCCCCAGTGTTTGATTTCTATCTATCTATTGATTTCTATCTATCTGCATCAGAGGTGTGACCGCTCGTAAAAACACCTTATTTTACCTTGTTAAAACTTGTGTTTATTCTTCCTCTAAAACCAATTTATTGTTTTATCACTATTAACACCTTTAACAGACTTTGATCAACGCACACACACACACACACACACACAGAGCCATAAATTATCACAGTCATAAAACTGTCAGTCGTTAATTATGATTGACAGTTCACACCCCTCCCCCCCCAGACCCGCCTTATTATTACTACTCTTTGTAGCAGATTTGATGGAGACCCAAAGTGTTTTAGAGTCCATAGACGCAAAGTTCTGTTCTATGACATCTTTGTTTTTCTGTCTTGCATCCCTTATAACTTATTAAGCTCCCTTTGAACTGATTACATCCCCATCCTATCACGATTCCTAAAAGCCATTTTTTTCCAGTTGATACAGATTTTTAACTCTCTGGGTATGTATGGCTTAGGATAGATAGTAATAACCTTCTTGGTGGCCTCACAATCCTCACAGAATGTAATATACTCCGTAATAGTGTCAGTGGCCTCGTCATGAGAAATGTCCCAGTCAGTACAGAGAAATTCGACCATACAGTCACTGTCTTGGTTACTGGTTTGCTGCTCTTCAAGACAGTCTTGTATGTAGGTATAAGATGGAGTGTATTATGGTCAGAGTTTGACAAAGGGGGCTTTGGACTGGCCCTGTATGCATGTTTTATTTTACCATAACATTTGTCCAACACTCTGTTGTCTCGGGTGCCGCACTTGACGTATTGTTCGAATCCAGGAAGGGAAAGTTCCAATTGATCACATGATCCTCACAGACTGCTCCTCTGTAGAGCACTATATTTATGATCTGGGAGGGACCGATTTAGATTATTCCATCTATTCTCTGACCAGGTATGTGAAGGTCCTCTGATGGATCAAGAATAATATGATTCATTTTGTGTTCTTTTTAGATTTTGTTTATTGTAATGCTACATAAAAATCAATCAATCAAATCAAGTTTTACAATCTTTTTTTCATTAATACTCATTTGTATTGTATTGTATTTTAACTATATATTGAATTATATAAAACTGTTTTCATGTTATTTATCTAGGTTATTACAGATGTATTTAATGCTGTTGTTGTTTTTTAAGCAATAAATAATGACAGTTATGGTCAGGCTTAGAATGGAGAAGTTTGGTTAATTCATTCTGGTTTATTTGTCACACTTGCATCCTATAACAATACTTGTGTACTGTTGCTAGCCCGGGCTGTGTCACATCATACTACTAAACTGAACTAACTAAGCTTAAACCCTTTTTGACCGCCAAGGGTGCATCACTAAAGTAGGACGTGACCCTAAATAAATGAACAGGTTCTGCCATTGTTATTAGATCTGGACGAGCGGAGCGCTTGGACCCAGAAGAGGCGTAATGTCACGTGTCACAGGTGACATTTCATGACGCATCATAGTACCACCAAGAAACAAAAACTAGAAGAGTACAAGAGGTGACAGGTCCCGGATGATAAGACATGTTGGTCAAATGCTGTGGTCTAAGGAAAATGACTTGTATGGCATTCAGACATTTTGACTCTAGAACGTTTTACATTTTTTCTCCCTAGACAAGAACAACGAAGAGATTAATTAACTTGTACAATGTTCATGTGACCCTCAGAGTGACCTCTGGACACCACCGTCAGGCTTGAATTGTGTCTGTTTTACGTTTTAAAACTGTTAAACTGTGACCGTGAACTGAGAGAATGAACATGTCCCTCGAAGATTGCAGTTTAGTGACTCTGGAATGTAATTCAGCAGAAGAAAGGAATGCTCAAGGATGTGCATCGCCTGCATGGGCGCTAAACATGCTCAGGTCTGGACTGTGCGCCAATGGCTGAGGAGGTCCGGGAAAGAAGCCTCACTTCAAAACAAGAGCACATTGGTTTGTTTGCACAAACTGAGAAACACAAAGGAGTCTGAGAGTTGAATGCTTGAATTTAAGACATTTCAATTGAAAGAATTGTCATTTTGTTACTTCTGGGGGTTTTGCTGTGTCCTGTGGGATCTTTGTAATTTAAACTATTTACCGTGGTGCAGAAAAGGTTGAAAAACAATGGTTTAAAGGAATACTTAACGCCTATAATGGACCCCTGAATTACTGCGTTTGGGAAGAAGACGGCATATGACTTAGGCTTTGACTATACTTCATGAGTTGTGTCAGAGTGTTTTGATTTAGTTTGGTTTTTAAACAACTTAAAAACATGTTTTTGGTAACATAAGTAATTGGTTTTAATTATTCCTGATTTGTTTCCTATCACTGTGTGCAAGGGTATATTTAAACGCAGGGTGCACAAAGGAAGGCGAGACACTTGCCATCCTGTCTGATTTTTCAGCTGATGTCAGTGCCAACCCCAGGAAGAAGATTGCTAGCTAGATTATATGGATGTAAACTATGTGGGCTATAAATCAGTTTCAAAAATCAGACTGTATAATCTTTAAAAAACATGAACAAAAGAACTCTACGTCTTTCTGAATTTTTGTCTGTTTCCTGACAAACTAGGTTGCAGAAAAGACCATAAGGCAAAGGATAAAGTATCCGAAAGGCGACATGACGCAGAGAGAAATGAGGGGATGTTAACAGCAAAAAATAGTAAGATGGAGAGAAAGAGGTATCATATTCAGCCTAATCCTGACAGAGAGCATCGGTGTTGAATAGGCCCATTGTTCAAACAAGGCCTCCATGACACAAGCCGTTTCATTACAGAATCAGCCCAGGCACAGTGGGAGTAGATGGTGGTTGCAATGCAACCCTCCCAAGACCCAAGACCCCCTCCCTCCCCTTGGGGCTACCTGCATGAGCAGGGAGACAGGCATAGGGGCGACGCACTCTCAAAGACAAACAGGCACCCTCCATCACAGGAACAGACAGAGGGAATCTGTCTTTCAGTGTAAAGACAGAGGTAACTTTATAGTCTCTGATGTAATATGCCACAACTATGCTGTGACTTCAACAGTTGGTTAAAGCATATCACAAAGGCACCATCTCCCCCCTTTTTCCTAGTCTCTTGTTTCAAGTCAAGCATATATATATATATATATATATATATATATATATATATATATATATATATATTCTATTCTCTTGTTACCTAAGCAAGCCTGACGTTCTCTATGTAACGTTTTGTACATGTTTTGTATCCTGTGTGGAAACCAAATTGAAAGTGACATTATTCAACTCTAGGGAGAAATGTGCGTGACATTGTTTCACAGAAGAACTCAAGGGTCTCCTCCTTTCGTTGACTTTATAAGAAATAAAGGAAAAGAAATATTGTTACCTCCTGTGTACGCACCAAAAACTCTCCAGCTGAACATAAGACTTCATAGTAGCGTGATCGATCAGATGTCCATGCAGAAAACAAACATGTTACAAGTAGTTTTGCAGACCGACCTGACAGACATGAATTCCCATGAATTATTCATTCGGTCTCTTTTGCTCTGTTAAAGACCAGGTTCACAGTCTGCTGAAGTGTTGCAGGAGGGAAATTGTTTTTTCTGGTGTAACTGGGACAAAGAAGTGCAGTAGTGTTTATTTTGTCCCCGGTTGATGACGTAGACATGTGAGTGGAGAGAGTGGCCGTGCAGAGTTAGAAGAACACATCTCCGTTGTCACTTGTGGGTACATTTAGATTACTGGAGCCTTGTATTAGCTTTGCCTAAACTTCAGAATTCATTTTTGTGGATTGTGACCATTGCAGCTTGTCTTGTTGCTTTCTGGCAGCCTGGAGAGGAGTTTCACACAAACTGTTAGCCTACTCTTATCAATACCAGACACAGCCTCTGCGTGAACTCTGAGGCTAGTATGCTCACTTCCCGCAGTAATTAGCAATTAAACAGCGCTAGATTCTTTGGCTGTTTTCCTCAAAGTATCACTGCTGCTCTGGAGATGCAAAGTTAGGGCAGTTTGGTCAATGACACAGGGGTTAACCTGGGGTTATAAGAGACCCAGCCTCTTGTTCTTGGAAGAGGCTTCTCATACATTATCTTCCAGTTTTAAAGATGCAGCTCTTGTCAAAGTGTGTCCTTGTGTCTGCCCGGTCCTCTAACTCTGTCTCTTTTTTCTCCCTCATGCTCATCCCCTTCCTGCATACATGCGGTCTCTCTGGCCTCTCAGTGAACTTGTGCGGCTACTCAGAGCTGTGCCTGTGTTATTGGACACACCCCTCCAATATTTCTATTGGCCACAATACCAAGCTGATTTGTGCTTTGTTTGGATATCCATTTCCAATCGCAGGCCGAGATGATGGGTTTGCTCTGTGAATCTGCCAAAGAGAAAAGGAAAAAAGGGGAGGAGGAAAAAGAAGAAGAGGGGCAAACAAGGAAATACAGAAAGATCGGAATACAGTGTGAGAAAACAGGGAGAGTACCTCGCACAATACGTGAAACTGTAAAGCAACATGAGAGGGCAGGGAGGTTTAGAAAAACAAGAAAGCTTACAATGACAATGTTTTAATCATTTCAAATCATTTAAAAGTTAGCCTCCGGGGTTCCAGATCACCTTCTGCAGTTCGGACTTTGCTTTGTAAAACACAAATAAATAACATGCAGCATGATTTCAATTTTCAAATATTTAAGGTCAGATGCATGATCCATGATTAAATGGTGTTGATAAAAAGCACTGTAGGCGTGTTTGGCCCAACCAGATGGAGGAGGCACTGGGATGTGGCCTCAACAGGACAACAGCATCCCCTGAAGAGCACATGTGTTTCTCTCACCCCACAAACCAAAACATATTAATTACTTTACATTACATGTCATTTAGCAGACACTTTTATCCAAAGTGACTTACATTACGGTATAACCCATGTGTCACATTTTGCCTGGGGAGCTATTAGGCGTTCGGTGTCTTGCTCAATGACACTTGGACATGGCCCATGGGGCAGACGGGATTCTAACTGCTAACCTTGCAGCTCCCAGCGCATCACACTACTCCATGACCACCATCACCCCAATGCATACAAAAAGTAATATTAAGAGTTTATAACTTAAAACAAATGTCATGATTGGTTAATAGGGGCTACTTCCTCCATGTGACTTATATGGCAGCGGCTCTGACCAGAGAGTGGGCTCCAGGCTCCCGGTGTGACACCGTGGGTTAACCAGTGGGGCGAGCTCACATGCACTGGAATGGACTTAGCTATGTAAACCAATCACAGTGAAGCTTGGATAACAACACACACAAAGGGAAAGCGTCTATTTTATGTTTACATAGCAATTTTCTTTCCCCACTGTATTGATTCTCTGGATATTACATTGTGAACGTTGTGTCACAGAAACTGCAGCAGCTCTCATGCTAATCATTTTGGTGAGATGCCAATTCAGCCGGAGGTTTCCAATAAGTAACTTCCCACTGTTTCTCATGGACACCAACGCACACATGTCTCTTTGACCTCACACAGTAACTTGACCTCATATCGGCCTTGGCACCTCGCTTCACACTAACTTTCTTTTTATTGCATCATCATCAACCCCTTAACTCAACATGGTTGAAAGGCCTTGAGATCTACTTTGTGTCCTACCCTCCTGAGATGTATTAAAGGCATGAACCATTCAGCTGTATTTGAAGAAAACACCATGTTTGATGATAACAAAGGCAGTGTTTCTCTTCAAGCAATCACCAAATCACTCATCAGAGTGGGTTTATTTTACCAAAGCTTCATGGTCAAGCTTCCTTCCCTGCTTGCAGTGTGAGGGTGGATACCACAGTGGTAAAAGTACTGTTTGTCTCTGCCAGCTGAGAAATGAGAACCTAATTATGTGTTATGGAGTACAATGGGTAACGTTAGTGTCAAAATGACTCTCTGTTTAACAGAGGATGAATCCCAGTTTGGGCGTGACATGTCAGTAAGAAAAATGGACAACTGGTTTAAATATTGATCCTATTACACAATGTCTCTGCACTGAACTGCTTTTAAGTGTTAAACTCAACATTGTTTCCCTGTGAATTCTGAGGCCTAGAAGATAGATTTTGATCCACACTGATATAAAATATTTTGGGATAATTAAGTTACTGGAATAGACCGAAGGAAATAGGCAACTGTAACCTTGCCAAAGTAAGAGTAAGAAAACCGTGCTATCAAAGGCTATGAATCAAAAATGCCTCGTACCTTTACCATTATCATCGGAGATATGAATTTGAATCCACTTTTTCTGGTCTGTAATACGTAATAATCAGTTTTGGCTTCTGAGTGACTAAGGGAGCTGTTGCTCTTTTCCTTGTAATTCTAGTGGGATCCAATAGGATCCAACAATTTGAAAAAGAGGTTGAACCAACGCCCAACCGGAGCCGGATTTATGCAAAAATCCATCAGAACTCTCACAGCGGTTCCTTTCTCCAGACAGACAAAGTACATAATTACACTTCTTATCATGGTTATGCCATTTTCAGAGCAGGCTGGTCAACAACTCAAACCGGTCGTTTTAGGCTGAAAAGGGTGCCGCTAATAATGATCCTTGTGGTACGTTGACCAAAGTATGTTTTAGACATTTCACTCAGCCCACAAAGAACCATATCAACTTGTGGTAAAAGGGAATAATACGGCGCCTTTAAAGTTGAGTTGCATGTTTTTATGTGCTTTTGGCCCTTCTGTAAGATACATCTAGTTGGGGGCCCATTGCCCCCTTCCTTTCCCTCATGGTAAAGCATGTTTTTTGAATAACAGTGTATTTCACAGTCTTTTCCTGACTTCGGGCCGCGAGTAGCCTAACTACGTGGTGGAAGGTTTATTACTCAGGACCCGAGGAAGCATGAAGTGTGAAGATGATTGTATGAAAAGGTTGTGAGCAGCGGCACCACACTCCAAGTATTCCAACCATTTGAAACAGTCTATCATTTTGGGAGTACTTACATGTGTGTAAGTACCAGACAATATGATGGAAACTATTCACATGCAGCTATGAACTAGAAAGGGACAAAACTATACATTTCAAATGCAAGTTATGAAAATATAAGATCTGGACATTAAGCATGTCTCAATAGGGTTAAAATTCCAAAAGGTCAGTGAGATAAGGACCACCCACAGTCTCAGATGAGGCAACCAGCCCATCACGGCCTCAAACATATGGGCTTACAGTGTTTGATCAGGGGACCATAGCCAACCTGGATGGTACATTCATCTCTGCGAACACTACACACATTGTGTTAGGGACTCTCACGCACTTAGCAAGACATTGGAGCAAAAGGCTTTTCTAAAGGCAATATGTGTTCATCAGATTACACAATACACTTCACATGTGCTTGTTAGTCAAGAGTGTCCTTATTGTTTTAAAGTGGGCCAGGTTTGAGTTAAAATAAAGGGATTATCTCTTAGCTTTGAACCAAAGAAAATATACAATGTTTGCCCCTGGAATGTAAGATCTGTGGGCTAGGGCTAAAGGGATGACGTAATGGACTCTGTCCACGGGTCATTGACTTTGATTCCTCCATGACTCATCAAGCCTACAATATGAGAAAGCTCATTTTGGGGACTGAGGGGAGGCATCACAGCTCAAGCAGTGAGGCATTGTGCGTGATGCGTCAGGTTGTGTGTCTTTGGATTTCTTTTAAGAAACTCTCGCAGAGTTACATTTCAGGATATTTTTTCTCCTCTCTCGATATGCTTTTTAGATAATTAGTTAATGAAATAAACACAAGTGGAAAGTGAATTTCCAGAATGTGCCTGGGAGGAAGGTACATTTACCAGTGTTGTTTCACGAGATATTCAGATAGTAGACACACCTCTGCACCTCAGCCAACTGCTACCAAATTATACATTTTTTAACAGTTAAATGAAACACGTTGAAGAAATATGTTTTGGAACTTTTGGACACCAGGGACAATTTCCAATACCACATAATTCAGGGTAAAAACAACTTTCTTAACTTTTTTATTTCCAATAACTTCCCTCTGTGGGGTTCACAATTTTATTAGAATCATAAAATGGGATGGGATATTTAGAGTAAGTATAAGGACTTCAAACCCCTAAGAACTCAGTCACTAAAATACACAAATTAGAATGAACAACTGTGGAAGAGTTCCCAGCACTGACTTACAGTGAAGAAATGGAGGCAATCCAACAGTTTAACTTCAAATTCAATGATTTTCTTCCAATGTCCTGATCTCTTACATCTGTAGTCCCTCACATGCATTTCAGGGAGAACAGATTAGTAAAAATGTGTTACATCAAAGTCACTATGACAATTAGCCGAGGTCTATGTGTCAACAAAAGTTGAGGTGAAGACATTTGCATCTTACTGCTGCGATGGAACATCACCCTGACAAACAGTGCTGCAGTCCACACACCGGCATTCACCTGTTACCTGTTAAAACAGACAATGCACCTCAGAAATGTCTCTGTTGTGACTCCTGGCTGCCAGGGCGGGGCTCCATCCAATCGTTACGGAGCGCTGTTCTCCGAAGCGGCCCCAGCATCAGCCCTCAAAATTCCTGAATCAGGTGGGTTAGGATTTCCCCAGGACTCAGATGAGAGCAAAGGACTAAATCCCGGCACTGAATCCCCCAAGGGCAAGTCCCCACGGAGACCCTGTCTGTAAGACTTGGGGAGCATTTTCCAAGGTCTCCAGGAAATTCCGCATGCACAATTTGTCTTTGTAACAGGAGAGCTGGCACGGCCCTCGGCTTCAGGATGTCATGACTGGACCAACTTAGCACGCAGCAGAAGTGCTTATTGCTCATTGTATACTCATTCCTGACACAGGGGAGCCTGGTGTGGCTCACGTCCCGGCGATCCGACTCAAGCTTTTTCTCACAACAACAGTTTGTAAGAGACCCGGTGAATTTCCACGGACCTCAGCGTGAACTCTACCACTTCACCATGAGAGACTCCTCATTTAGGGAGAGGCAAGAGTCCGATAAACACTGTGAAAGAAAGAACAAGGAAAGAAAGAAGGACAGGAAAATGGAAAGCAGGGCTGGCACTTCCAGCAGGTTTATTTGAGGCCGTGACAGTGAGCCCTTGGAAAAGGGATGGCGTCTAAAGCCGGGTCCACAGATGGGCGGAGGGTAGACAAAAGGGGTCGTGACAAGTAGACGTGGCATGTCAAGGCCCCTCGCTTCTTCTCTGGAGCTCGGGAGATAAAGGGAGGAAAAATCTGATTATTTTACTCGGCCCAAACTCAGTGGGGCAGAGTGGAGACAGTGCCTGGGAACAATTTGTCCAGCCATTATCTTAATCCATTAAGGATGAGAACTGCAGGCCACGCTCGGGGTCCAATGTTCCATCGTTAAGATGAAAAGAGGATTTCTGAAGAGCTTTGTTTGTAGATTATCTCTGTTTCTCTCCTTTCTGTATTTTACTTGCTGATAGTACGTCTTAACTCTAAACTCGGCAAAAAGACTGGCTTTCAGTTGGGCCGCTACCTTTGCACATTTATGTGCACGCATGCAAACACTTTCAACCAATACACACATGAATCTATAATGAGCCGTTGGTTAAAAAATGTGTTTTTGACATCTAAGTCAAGTCATGAGGATCAAGTAATATTAACAGTTTGAAATGTAACAAGTCTATTAAATGAAGCCTCTATAAATTACCCAGTTTAAAATAAAAGTTTTGTGTTTCAAACGTGTGCAGTATTTGAACTTTTCCATCCAAATAACTGTCATCAAGTTCGTAAAATTATACTAGACAGGCCAGATAAATATTGAGCAGAGTAGCTGTGAAGGTCATGCAGAGTAGCTTGTTCTTGTGTCTTGCAAATCCTTTTTATTTCAGTTGTGACTTTTATTTCTTATGCTATTCACCAAATCATTACTAATTTGTTTTTAAAGAACAACAACATTGAGGCTCAAGCAGAAGTACTACTTTTCATTCATTATCTTTCAGTCTCTTTTTCTCTGATACATCAGCTGAATGTAACCGCTGGATTCTAATCAACCATCCGAGCTTCCTTTAGCCAATCACATTGTTGCTGTCAAACATTTCAAATGTTCTTGTGGTCACCTGTCACCAGCCCAGTCACATCCAGTCAGAATCACAATTGAGCAGATTGTGGCAACTCCCTTCGTCACCAGCACCAGTGTCTTCCAGGGGGATCAGGCACCAACTGGCCTCAGCATCCTTTCCCTTCAGCTGATCTATTTCAGGATGGAGTCTAATCATCAAAGACTCGTTGGAAGGCTCTCCTGATTAAACTATAACTAGCTGCCAAAATCCCGGCCGTTTTTAGATATACGGTTAAAGCGCTTTGGTTCAAGCCCACAGCAAAAAATGAAATGTTTTAATGGCGCTTGTGCTGCTGTGAGCCAAACAATATAACGAATGGGGACTAGCAGCAGGCCTCCACCAAAACACTTAAAACCTCGATCCATCAAATACATACAATCTTGAATGAGAAACAGGACTGGAAGTTCCCAAAAGATGTGTTGTGGAGAAATTGACGAATGGAAATATCATCCCACAGCAGCAACACAACCAGCCGTCGGTGCCAAACTATCCCACAAACAAGGCCAATGGACATGATCACATTCATAGTCAAATTCAGCTCCACTTCCTCTCCAGGGACGGAAGCTGGTGCCTTTGTAGCCTTGGAAGGTCGGTCTCCATCCAACTTGGCAGCAGAGGGAAAATACTTTGATGTACAGAAAGTTGACTTGACTTGTGTTTATGCTGTAATGAATAAAGGATAGAAGTGTTAGGGGTGAGTTCAGGCCGCACAGAAACCAACCCTGGCACAGAGGTGGCAATATGGAATATGTTATAGTTAGGACGTACTCATTTGTTGGAGAAGAAAAGACTGTGAGGCTGTCTTGAGTTTGACAGTAAGAAAACACCAGTGTAAGCTTTAAAGTGAATAGTTTTCAGTGTGTGGCCACCGTGGATCAGGATTTCATGTGTTTTCATACAATCAGGAAAAGTTTTTTAGACCTGGGTGGACCTTAATTACTGGCATGTGAAACATTTTATTGTGTGACTGGTCATTTCAACAAGAGGCTTCATGAGTCATTTTTGATTCAGTGCTTCTATTAATGAATCAACTTTGCTTTACTCAAAATGAGCTTGTTTTCTAAATTCAGGGCCAATTCCTAGCTTCAGAGAGTCCATGAAGGCGTAAACGCACACAAAGACCTGGACAATCTGAGAGTGCCACTTCATGAAGACGTGGTGCTCGCATTTATTGTTGTTACACCTTATAATATTTCAACAAGCAGACGATTTCAACTAAGCCTCAAACTGTCATCTGTTCCAGGATATTTCACTAAATAATGGGGAGCGTCTTTTAATCAATGCGGTCAGAAGGGGTTTCAACTGAGGCTCAGTTCTTGGAGGATGGGCCCGCTTTACTCAAAGACATCTTGCTCTTATTTTTGAAATACATTTGATTTGGTGCTGTGGCTCCATTGCATTACTCTGAATGGATTTGGTCTTTGAGATGATCATATACTTCTTACATTTTTGTACTGGGTTGCTGGTTTCTACACACCTGTTTACCCTGCAACTCTCAGGTGAATAGAAGTTCTGTTGTTTCTATTAAAGCCCCAAAGTTATGAGGATCTATAAAGAAACAATGCTGAGTTCCACACACATTATACTCACACGTCCTTTGCTCTCTGCAGCCAGTTCTTCACGCTACGGCAGACATGAGGAGGAGCCATTTGGGTTGCTCGTCACTCACTAACATACAGTGCAATACGCATCCACAGTAAAAAGTACTTGATTCAGATTTAGTGAATAGTTCTATTTTTGATTAAAAAAAAGGTTCCAACGGTTGTGCTGAGCTGTGTGGACTCATGGACTTACTAAGAACGTCTGTGACACATATTTAGAAAACATAAAAAGAGAATGTTCACTGATGCCTGTGACAGCTGCCTGGGCCGCCGCCATTTCCCTCAATTTGCATCCGTCACCAGTTCTTTTACAGCGGTTTCTTGGAAATGGTACGATGGGATATCCTCACTGGACGTGAGAGCTTACTCCGTGGGGAACATTTGGCACAATCAATCTTGTTACTAATTAGTCATAATATTTGCTCTGGTCCCCCCAGATGGAAGCCTGTACTTGGTACTGGAACTTCCATTATCAGATGATGATTCCAGGGTTGACCCATTATGTGCATGTACAGTTCTTCTTGTATAGGTGTTTGTGTGTAAGTGTGTGCATGTGAGTGTGAGTGCCTGCTTCTCAGTTTGTGCGTCACACATCTCAGAGAAAATAAATCACTCATGGAAGCCTGTTCCTTTTGTTTGAAACAGGACTGATGTGGTCGTGACTGATCCGATTTTTTTGGCATTTCTTTGCTACGAGTTCAATACAAAGTGAAACAGCAGAGTGAAACCATGGAAGCTCTCGAAAGGGCCGTGAGGCCTCCGCTCAAACACTTATGTGTTATTCAAAATACATGTAATATGATGCATTAGATCAGTTTGATGGTCATCCATTTTACTCAGTTTTTTTTTCTATTTTCTAAACCAAGCTGATTATTGGCCT